>NC_063152.1:5620077-6820077 GCF_020921035.1 Rhodamnia argentea | reverse complement strand
TGGATGAATCAACATTAGATGATACCGCGGGAGCCGGTGTAGGAGCCTGTGTTCCTACTATTGTGTTGGAAGGAACGCCAATCGGAGCCGAAGCCCATGGTACTAGAGTAGGTGCATGAAGGAAAGAGGTAGGTGCTGGACCGAGAATAGAAGGAGTTACAAAGGGAAAGCATGTTTCATCAAAACGAACATGTCAGACAATATATAAATGATTGATGATGGGGTCAAGGCAGCGATACCACGTATGAGAGGGACTGTATCCCAAGAAAATACAAGGAAGAGAACATAAATCCATCTTATGGGAGTTATAAGGACGTAGATATGGAAAACAGCGACACCCAAAGATTTTTAAAAAGGAATAATCCGTAGGGTGATTATAACCCATTTGAAAAGGGGAGATGCGATTAGTGACCTTGGACGGCATCCGATTGATGAGGTAAACCGTCGTTTTGAATGCGTAGTGCCAGTATCGGTGAGGGACAGAGCCATGAGCTAATAATGTTAAACCGGTTTCAACTATATGCCTATGACGACGCTCAACCGCCCCTTATTGTTCATGGGTATGAGGGGTAGAGAGGCGATGAGAAATACCAACTTTTAAGAAAAAGGATGGAAGGGTACGAAATTCCCCCCCGAATCTGTTTGAACAGCTTTTATTTTTCGTGAAAAATGACGTTCGACAAGAGCTTGAAAAGTGAGAAAAACAGAGTAAACTTCCGACTTTGCTTTAAGAGGATAAAACCAAATAAATTTTGTGCAATCATCAACAAAAATAACGAAATAGCGATAACCATCAATTGAAACAAAATGAGAAGGACCCCAAACATCACTATAAATTAAATCCAATGGAAACAAACTACGAGTTGAAGACAATCCTAAAGATCGACGACTAGCCTTGCCTAATTGGCAGGCTGTACATAATTGACTTAACCGTGTGGACTGACATGACAAATTATTCTCTTTGACCATAAACCATAAGAGATGCTCATGGGGATGGCCAAGACGTTGATGCCAGCCATCCATGGAAGTCCGTTCAGCAATACCGGCAGTAGGCATTGAAGGTCGTTGCGGTATGGTATAAAGACCACCATTACTCGCGCTCGAAAGATGAACCGCCTTGGTCACTAGATCCTTAACAACAAAGTGGGTGGGATAGAATTCAAAGAAGACATTATTGCCGCTTGCAAATTTTTGAACCGAAAGTAAACGCTTAGAAATATCTAGGACATGAAGAACATTAGCTAAACGTAAAGAAAGATTTGAAGTAGAGGAGGGAATAAAAGAAGTACCAATATTCGTGATTTTCAGACCCTTACCATTTCCCACATGTAGTTGATCCGATCCATTATAAGCTTCGTAGGAAGAGAGAGATTGTAGATCGGGCGTGACATGGTGGGAGGTACCCGTGTCGGGATACCAAGGTAGGTTGTTGGCAGGTGAGGGTAAAAGAGGGGGAGAGACATGACTTAGGTTTGCATTGTGAGAGTAAGAGGGTTGAAAAGATGATGTATACGAAGGGGTACGTGTAGGGGGCGGGTAATAAGGCATACTTGGAGGACGATAGTAGCATGTGGCAGCGGTGTGATTTGTGCGTTGACAGATTAAACACCATAGTCGACCTTGTTGAGCACCACGAGCACCATGACCACGGCCAAAGCAACCACCGTGACCCCCACGACCTCTGGATTGACCACGGCCGGAGAAAGAGGAACCAGAATGGGAGGAGGCAGAAGTAAAGGAATCTCGTTGAGCAGAGTTGGCTGTAGCAAAGTTAGCATGAGAGGAAGGCTCAGAGATCCGCAACTTTTGAAAAACCTTAATACTCTCGTGACTAAGGAGAAGGCCTTGAAGATCCGTAAACGAGATTGGTTCAGAACGATCAAGTAATGTAGGAACAATATCTTGGAGATCATATTGGAGACCACGAAAGATGTGGACGTTGAAATCCTCCGGTTCAAGAGGCTTGCCTGCAGCACCCATCTCATCGGCAATGGTTTTAGCACGTTGAAGGAAATCAATAACTAATTCGTCATGTTTTTGCTACGGACGTTGAAGACCGAGATGAAGAGACAACATTTGTGTAGCGGAAGCTAAGCCAAAGGAAGCATTGAGAGCATCCCAGATGGCTTTGCTAGTTGTTTACCCAGAATGAGAGGTAAAGTCGATTCCGATAGGGATGCAATTAGAAGACTCATGATGGAAGCATCCTGTTGTTGCCAAAGAGCTGCTTGGGCTTCATCGGAGGGACACAATTTAGTCCCATCGACATAACCATAGAGATTTTGCCCCTTGAGAAATGGGACAACTTGTGCTTTCCATAACAAGTAATTGGATGAATTGAGGCGTAGAGAAAGGAAGTGGTGAGCAGATCCAAATGGAGGAAGTATAGAAGAAGGGTTTGTGGCGGGGGTGGCGTCGTTGGAGTCAGCCATGCTAATCACCGTTGTAAAAAAAAAGGAGGTAGAAGAAGAAGAAGAAAGCTAGGGTTGAAAAGAGGCATGAGCCTTAGATGGCTCCGATACCATATTGAAGCGGGAATCGTTGTGTTTTTCATTAAGCTTTAAAGGGGTATTTATATACCCAAGAGTACAATCCAAAGGATTTACTAGCAAGGAATAAAATACAAAACTTTCCTACTTCTAAAGATACAATTCCAAATCTTCCGAAATCGAGAGCGCAATATTTGGTTGATAATATTCAAAGATACGATTTCAAATCTTCCAAAATCGAGAGCGCAATATTTGGTTGATAGTAAGATAACTCAATTTCAAACTTAAATAATCATGGTATTAATTATCATAATAAATTAAAGCGATGTTATCATAACTAATAATTACAATTCATTTCAAAAGCTGTTAATAATCCATAACCTGTAACTATGTATTCTTGTTCTAAAATAGTCAATTTTTCTATGATTTATGATCTTTAGCATAATATGAATAGAAAACAATGCAATATTATATGATATTAGGATTTAACATATAATTAAGAATGATTAAAAAAATTTAAGCTTGGTGATGTTATTAAGAAATTATCTACTCAATATTAGACTCCATTTGTTTCGCAAAAAATGAGTGATTTGGAAAAAAAAAATTCAAAAAATAATTGCATGTATCATTTGAAATAAACGGTCAATGAAAAATATTTTCATTACCGATAGAAATTTATATCTAAGTATTTGTGTAAACGATGAAAATAATTTATGCTCATTAGTTTTTGTAAGCGATAAAAAAGATCATTTTGGGAAAAATAAATTTAAAATTATTTATTTTCATGAAATAAATAGAGCCTTAATTTCGAGTTTAGTTTATTATCATTTATTCCCATTTTATTTCAGTGCTCTTTAACGAACTCGAAAGGGGGAAGGTTCGACGAAGCCAAAACTCAAGAAAACTGTCACGGCTCGTGCTCGATGCCCTTCTACACCTATGTAGCATCGGTGTGCGAGAAAGCCTTATCTTCTGAGCTATATAGTTGTGGAGTCCGAGCTAATCACACATCTTAGAAATGCTTCGTAGTGACTCTGTCATCTGCATATCCCTTTGCATTTTCAATTGCAATTCTGGGGGGAACAAGTAAGGTTAACATTCAATTTTGAAGACTCTTAATTTCCTCGTGTTAAAGGTCCATTCTAATTCTTCTTGAAACTTTCTTTTGAATTCGTACATTACTTTTTACCTTCTATTGTTGAAAGAAATCAGCATTTGGAGATTTTGGTTATACTCCACCAGAATTTCAGAATGTACGTGGTTGGTTGCTTAGTTATTTTTGCTGTTATCATAAACGATTTAGTATGTTGGAGCTAGTCTCTTTACCTAGGATTTATAGCATTTCAAGTCTAATAAAGTTTCGACCCGCATCCCCTGTTCATGTGTAGAATATTTGCTGCTTATAACAAATCCGTTAGAGTGTTTGACTTACATCGTCCTGGTTGGGATTTTGAGAAGCACTCAAAACTTCAAGGAAACAAAGAAGGTTGGACGGCCGAGTTTTTCTGTTTTATTTTGCATGCAAAGTAAGATAACAGATCTCCTCAATGTTTTGGATTTCCATGCGTATTGTCATCCAAGATAACATCACGATCACAAGATACCAAGGAAGAATTGAGTATCTTACCCTCTATTGCTTTTATGCGGGTATGATATCTGCCATTGCTTTCTCTCCAGCTCACGATCACAAGATACCTCGTTCCCTTCCTAAAGCCGGACTACTGCAATCGACAGAGAAGATAACATGGAACTCTTATACATCTTACATGGTCAACAAGATGGGGTTACCCATGTGATGGTTATTTCTCAAGAAATTATAGGTGATAAGCTTGCAATTCCGGGTGTTATTTTCGAAAGATGGACGAAAGGTTGAATGCTCTAAACCTTCTCTTTTCCTGTCCTTGGGAACAAATACAATTAGGGGTGAGTGGTTCCCGGTTGGGTTCGGTTCCCATCAAAAATCGAGAACCGGACCGGTGGTCCCGATTCCCACTTTTCAGAATCGCGGACCGGACCGGCCACCCTCGGAACCGGGAACCGGACCGGACCGACGGCGGTTCTAAGGATTTTCGGTCCGCGGTTCCGAAAAGTGGATACACACTTTGATAGAAGACGCGATCGAGGTCGAGGAAACAAGGGTCGGTGTACCACGAGCTCGATGAAGTCAAGGTCTCTTCAATTGGCAGCTCTGGATCGAACCCTAAATGACATAAACCTAAACAACAAGTAAACGTTAGGTTTGTTTAAAAAAAAAAATTTAAAAAGGACCGGTCCGGTCCGGGCGGTCCGGTTCGGTCCTAGGCCCCGGAACCAGGAACTGGACCGCCCGATCACCGATTCCAATTTTAGGAATTGGGAACCAGACCGGATCCCCCTAAAATCGAGAACCGGACCATCGATCCCGGTCCGGTCCGGGCAATCCCGGTCCGGGCAATCCTGGTCCGGTCCGGGCGGTCTTTTTTGCTCATCCCTAAATAGAATGACTCTCTACTAGTCTCTCTCCCTCTCTCCCATGCAATGGCGTGTGATGGTAACATTTTAATTGGACATTTCCAGAGTTTTTGTTGTCAATTAATCGGATAAAAGTTGGAGAAAATTACTTTGTGATGTTGAGTGATTGAATTCGTCGTTGCCTCTAAGGTATGCGAATTTATTCCGTCTGCTTCTAATAGTGATTATCATGGGAAGATATCATTTTTTTTTTCTTTTCACGTCTTCGACTTTGCTTGAATGTTCTTTGGCGTAATGCAAAGTCCCATCAGATTGGATATACCCAAATATCGAGCCGGATATAAAGTCCCAACAACAAAGGACAAGATAAACGTGGAAAGCTTTTCTCTAAGGTGGAAGGGAATTTGCTTTGGGGTTTGAGTTGAGGGTGGGGATTGTGGCGGAAGCGGAAAAGAGTGTGCATGATCCTCTGCCCTGTTCTTTCCAGACACGGTGACCTAACAAGTGAGAAGACACTAACTAACATGGGATATGAACCCGGATAAGATAGGAGAACACTTCTAATTCTTACATGTACTAACTCTCCAAGTTGAATGGAACAGTATTGTCGTATCAATTCTGTCTTCATCTCGTGATCAAACACAGTCTTAAGTTCCCAATTTGTGAGAAAAACCACTGGAGCATTTTGGATGGACTTAACATTCACGAATCATGAGCAAACATTCATTAAGCGTTATTTCTACATTAGGCATGTTTGTCTCCGACAATGTCTCTTCTTAAATTTCTTGTAGGACCCTTTCATCATGTGCTGGGGTGTTCGCAAGGCTGTGTATGTTGTCTACAATTGAGTGTTGTTTTCTAGGGATAGCAAAGCTTCTATTTCCATCCAACTGGATGACATATTCTTACTAAAATGTTGAGTCTTTCGATGAGAAAGTAGAATAGTTCCCGAGCATGCCTTTCCTAAGAAGGGACAGGATCCATCGGCGATGAGCCGGTTGCCGAAAACTCCGAGTATGCTCCTCGCTGGATTTGTCGTGGTTCACCCTCGCTCGCCCGGGCGAGGGTAGCCCTCACCTGAGTCCGGCAACTTCCACCGGCCTGACAGTGGGCTGGAGGAGGAAAAAGAAAACGAAAAGTAGAAAAGTAGAAAAAAAAAAAGAATTAAAAAGACGAAATTGCCCTTTGGCCAGCCAAGTCAAGCTCTTCTTTGAGACTAATATGGGCACTTTAGGCTTTTATTTGAGATAATAGCCGATTCAGGCTCTTATTTAAAGCAAAATTCATTTCAACCCATTATTTAAGAAATAAGGGCACTGTAGGCTCCTAATTGGAATTTTTCCTTATTTATGTGCATTGTCGGAAGGTCGGGGTGAAATCCCGAGTATCATAATATGCATTTTGTTTCACACATTTGTGCTTAACTATATAGATATCATTACAATTTGATTTTAGTTTCAACACAACTCCTTGTTTTCAAGTGAAGCAACAACTCCTTGCGGTGCTCGCAAATTTATGAATAAGCAAGCAAGTAGCTCCTTCGATTGCGTTTGATTTCAAATGGCAAAACTTGAAGTGCTCCTTTGCTACCCAAAAGAAGTAAGACGTGACTTTTAACATTACCATTTTAGGTTCCAAAGAAAATACCTTAATTCCAACTACGGTTTCATTCGAAATTTCAGACCCTATTTTTTCGTTTGGTCGAAATTTTACACCCTATTTTTTTATTTATTTTAGACCCTACTTTACTTGCATATACTTTTACCTAAACTATGCCAACTATAACACATTTACCTTAATTTTTTTTGTGACATAAAAAATTTCAAACTTTTACTCATGTGACACATTTATCCCAAATTTTTCCTTACGACATCGCAAACCCTAAATTTATACCAATGTGACATATTTACACTAAATTATTTTTTTATGACATCAATAATCCTAAATTTATATCCGTATGACTCATTTACCTCAAAATTTGAGATAAATGTGTTATATGCCTACAAGTTTAGAATTTTTGGTGTCATAACAAAAAGTTTGAGATAAATGTGTCGCATGGGTAAAAATTTGGGGTAAATATGTCATATGAATACAAGTTTAGGGTTTTTTTTGTGTCATAAAGAAAAGTTTGGGACAAATATATTACAATGGACATGGTTTAGGATTTTTGATGGCTTTCTCTCTCATTAACTTTAGAGAAAACTGGCCACATAAAAGCTGCCTTATTACTTGCCCAGTTGCCCTTTCTTTTGGCCCATTGGCGGCCTATACACTTGATGGAAAAATCAGATTTCAACTCGCCGGCGACCCCTCAAGAAATTTCTCGCTGCTCGTGCTCGAAGCTCTCCAGCACGCACTCTTTTCTCTCTCACGAGGATGGTTGAAGAAGAAGAGCAGCGTCAACTGAGCCCGCTCGACGAACCCACAGTGGCCGCCCACCAAGACTACTCATGGCCCGCGATTCGGTTCGATGTCCCTCCTCAAAGAGCCTATCATTTCCACAACCAGTTCAGAACTGACCAGAAGCCGAACAACTTTCTTAAAGGCGTCAAATGGTGCGTAATTTTTCGTTTTCCCTTGATGGATGTTTGGTTGTCCGCATTCTGAGTAGTGGTGTGGCTTTTGGAGCGATGATTGCCTCTTCTTTTTTGGGCTTTCGTTAGGTCACCTGATGGTACTTGCTTTCTCAGTAGTTCAGAGGACAATACACTTCGTGTGTTCACCTTGTAAGTTTGTTTTGGGGCAATGGTGGTTCTTGCTGATTTTTCTGTTCCTGTTTATGTTTATTCGTTCACGAGAAGTGGCGATGTTGGTCGTACTTTAATTGCTGTGTTTCATGATCAGACCAGACTATGGGGTTGACGACAGCGCAAAGGCAAGTTCGTCTGATGTTGATCAAGGTACACGTTCGCAAGGAGTTTGGGGTCATTTAGCATGTGTGTTGTTTCTGTGTATTTACGTAGCTGGAAAAGATGTTAGCTTTAGGACTGCTGAGACTATTTTGCTAGTAATATCTACAACCAAATATTAGCAAATCCAGACATTGGGTGGTCTATGTCTCATGTAGTTCTTTTTGGTTGCAGATTCCTTTACAGCAAATCATGTTGTGACGGAAGGCGAATCGGTTTATGATTTCTGTTGGTACCCATACATGTCCGCTACAGGTTGTCTCTTTAAATTTTACTCTTCTTTTACGTAACATGGTTATATTTTCAGCTATAGTTAATTTTCTTCTGGTAATTAGCTACAGCTAGAATTGAGTATGGAAGTTTTTCATATTTCAGACCCAGTTAGCTGTGTATTCGCGTCAACTTCTCGTGATCTTCCAATTCATGTCTGGGATGCTACTACTGGACAGGTCAGAATTGTTAAGCTTAATTTAGAGGTTTCAAGAACTCTAGGGAGACTTTATGGAAGCCATATAGTTATTTAGGGGTACACTGAAGTTGTGGACCCTGAGCTTACAACACATCTTAGACATGCTTTGTAGCAACTCTGTTGTCTACATACCCCTCATGTTCTCCTTTACAATCTTCTTTGTACAACTTCTGTTTCAATTGTCTCAACAAAAAAGAGAAAATTTTATTGACTCGTACAATTGGCATTGCAGCTACGTTGCACATACAGGGCTTATGATGCTGTGGATGAAATTACAGCTGCATTTTCAATTGCATTTAATCCTGCGGGGAACAAGTAAGGTTAACATTTTGAAGACTCTTAAATTCCCACATGTCAACGGTTCACTCTAATTCCCCTTGAAATCGTACATTACTTTACCTTCTATTGTTGAAAGAAATCAGCATTTGGTGATGTAGGTTATGCTCTTCTATTCGAATTTCCAAATGTCGGTGTTTGGTTACTTAGCGGTTTTTGCGGTTATCAAGAATGATTTAGTTTGTTGGAGCTGTTCTCTATATGCAGGGTTTACAGCATTTTAATTCTATTAAAGTTTCAACCTACATCCTTTGTTCATGTGAAGGATCTTTGCTGGATATAACAAATCCATAAGAGTGTTTGACGTACATCGCCCTGGTAGAGATTTTGAGAAGCACTCAACACTTCAAGGAAACAAAGAAGGTCAAACAGGTGCATTGTTGTGCCTGTCCTGGTTTAGCTGTTTCTTTATATTTGTCTGACAAGTTAAATAAAAGAGGAATTCAAAAATTCCAGTCGAGAAGAATTGAGTATTTCAACTTCAATGGAGTACTTTGGATTGTAAGGCTGACTTTTTCTGTTTATTTTGCCATGGGGCTGATATACGATGCATGTAAAGGGAAATAGCAGATCTCGTGAATGCCCTGGATTTCCAAGTTAATTATATAATGATTCAAGATAATATTGGGATCGCAAGATAAAAGGGAAGAATTTAGCACCTTACTGGCTATTGCTTTTGTGCAGGTATTATATCTGCCATTGCTTTCTCTCCAGCTCATACTGGAATGCTGGCAACTGGTTCCTACAGCCAGACTACTGCAATCTACAGAGAAGATAACATGGAACTCTTGTACATCCTACATGGTCAACAAGGCGGGGTTACCCATGTAAGTGCCAGATGGTTGGATTTCCCTTATGTGATGGTTATTTCTCAAGAAATTATAGGTGATAAGCTTGCAATTCCAGGTGTTATTTTCGAAAGATGGAAACTACTTGTATACTGGAGGACGAAAGGTAGAATACTCTAAACCTTTTCTTTTCCTTTTCTTGAAAATATATAGAATGACTCTCTACCATTCTCCCTCTCTTTCTCTCTCTCTCTCATGCAATGGCATGTGATGGAAGCATTTTATTTGGACATTTCCAGAGTTTTTTTTATCGATTAATTAGATAAAAGTTGGAACAATTACTTCGTGATGATGAGTGATTGAATTCGTTGTTGCCTCTAAGATATGCAAATTTGTTTAATCTGCTACTAATGGTGATAATCATGGAAACATATCCTTTTTTCATGTCTTGGACTTGCTTGAATGACAAGCTAAATGTGGAAAGCTTTCCTCTTAGGTGGCAGGGAATGGCTTTGGTTTGAATTGGGGGTGGCGATTGTGGCGGAAGAGGAAAAGATGAGCGGCTTTTTTTTTTTTTTTTTTTGTTGGGGGGCGGGGGTTGTTTCGGTTGCTAGAGAGAGAGAGTGTTTGTGTGTGTGTGCATGATCCTGCCCTGTTCTTTCCAGACACAGTGACCTACCAAGTAACCAGGCACTCGCTGATTTGGGATGTGTGTTAATTGGTGAAGCCGGATAAGATAGAACATATCTAGTTCTAGTCACTCTCCAAATGAATGCACAAACATTTTATCTCAATTCTGTCTTTTTCCTGTGATCAAACAGAGTCTAAATTCTGAATTTGTGCGAGAACCACTGTAGTGTTTTGGGATGGACTTAACCTTCAGGAATCATGGTAAACATTCTTTATGCGTTGTTTACTTTAGGCATGTCTATCTTTGACAATGTCTCTTCTTAAATTTCTTGTAGGACCCTTTCATTATGTGCTGGGATGTTCGCAAGGCTGTTGATGTCGTCTACAAGTGAGTATTGTTTTCTAATGATAGCAAAGCTCCTCTTTCCATGCAACTGAATAACATATTTTTAATGAAATGTTGGGTCTTAGATAAGAAAGTAGAATATTTCCTGCTAATATGCCTCTCCCAAGGCAGATTTTTTTTTTTTCCCTCAAGTAATCACTTTTGCTGTCATTATTGTTTTTCCGTATCATTGAAGTGACTTTTTTTGTCCCTCAATTGTTTGTATAGGTTGTACCGGTCATCTGAAGATACCAACCAGCGCATATACTTTGATGTTGAACCTCTAGGTCGATATCTTGGTACAGGCGGTCAGGTACCATGCTGCTTTTGCATTTGTAGCGAACTATATCGTCAATAGTCTACTCTTTCTGACTCTTTGCCATCAGGATGGTCTAGTTCATATATATGATCTTCAAACTGGCCAGTGGATTTCAGGCTTTCAGGCTGCATCAGGTCTGATACTTTGTAATTGAAGGGTTTCTTGTCCATTTATGCATATTGTGTTTAGTTGTACTTGATTTGCCTGATGATGAACATTTCCTTGTCTTCCGTGATAATCCAGATACAGTAAATGGCTTCTCTTTTCATCCGTTTCTGCCAATGGCTGCTTCTTCTTCCGGGCACCGAAGATTTGAGGTTCCTGAGGAGGATGATGCAGTATTTCATTTGAGGGGTATCATAGATGTCCACCTTTCCTGTTAAAGCTTTTCACTTTGGCTTATTGATTGATTGCCTTGGTGATTGTGCTAATTCAATCAAAATATTGGGCCCTAGAAGGTCATCCTCCATTTGGTTTTTTCTTGATCTTGTTCTTCCCATTTTTCCCCAAAGTCCCCTGGAAGATCATCCTCCATTGGGTTTTTTCTTCTTCTTGTTCTTCCCTTTTTTCCCCAAAGTCCCACTTGAGGGTCTTCAAAGGCCCAATCTTTGGAATTTTCCTGGGGAAAAGATATCCTTTTGTTTTTCAAGTTCTTCGGCCAGCTAAGATTATGCCATCTTGAAGTTTTTTTTTTGCTAGCTTCAACAGCCAGACTGTTCTGCTTTTCTTCGATGATGTACTTGGATAAAATTTGTTGCATGTTTAATTACACAGATTAGAGTCGATATCTCTTGCCAGCTGTGCATGCGTGCACTCTCCTTTGATCAGCTCAACAATTTACTGTTGCCCTTGGTTTACATTGTATTGTCTTGTCTTTTGCAGGTGATGAGAACTGTCTCTCAATCTGGAGCTTTGCTTTCGATTCCGCACGTAACAGTGTGGATGATGGAGATGGAGGTGCTGATCTTGAGGCCGCGTCCCATGAAAAGGGGCAACCGGATTCTTGAGAATTCTTAAAAAACTTTGTATCAATCTATATCATGTCTTTCACGGATTGGAGATATTGAATGATTGATGCCAGGGGCAAATCCATGATCTGCAGCGATCCGGCAATGTCGAGCTTGTGCGTTTTTGTAACAATTTATGGAGATTTGCGCGTAGGTTTGGGCAGTCGCTCAAAGTGGAGTTTTGAGTTTGTCTCGGCTGGGGTTTGTTTAAGATGTAACTAATGTATGATGAATGATGATGTCCAAATGATAATCTTTTCATGCAAAGGGTACTTTGATAGGATTTAGGCGAAGTATTGTTAAACTTGTCGAAAAGCAGGGACCGGTCCACGGGAAAATGTTGTGGGCATACCGATTCTCTCTTCATTAGGGCAATGTACATGTGTTTGGTCGTTTGATTAACGTGGTTTATCCGACTAATTTTCGTAGATATGCATATTGATGATTATTATTCTCTAATGCGTCACATGACTACAATCGTCAGCATCATGTCTTATCATGTGATGAGTCAAAATGTACAATAGTATCTTCAAGGAGCTCATTGGTGGGTTTTGATGCCTTTAGCGAGTCGGGTTGGGTTGGGTTTAGATAGGTCGAAAATGTATCCGATCTAAATCGACCCGTTTTTTTCATGCAAAATTATTCTCTCGAACCATCATCGACTCGTTTTGGACCTAACCAAAATCGACTCGTTCGGAACAAAAATCTAACTTCAAATGTCAAGGTGAACTAAAGTGCCCTCGAAGCCCATTTACCTGTTCGACCCCAAAAAAACAAAAAAAAAGAGCCCATTTACCCGAAACGCGGATCGTGGAAACTATAGACCCTGCCAAAGCCCAATTAGTTCTTCCATTTACCTTTTCCCCTTAATTAATTAATTAATTAATCAACTATCTTGTAAACTTTTTTGGGCAAAAAAGTAAAAAAAAATTAAAAAAAGCAATATTTTATTGGCTTGTGGGTCCCACTCCGTTTCCGATCCCTTTATATACACGACGACACGTTTCGTTTACGTCCCTCTTCTCTCTCTCTCTCTCTCTCTCTCTCTCTCTCTGCCGGTGCTGGTTCAGCTTCAGAGCCCGGTGGCAATGGCTTCTCTGAAAGGCGAACCTTCCGGAGAAGACGAATTCGAGCAGAACCTCAAGAGGACGAGACGCGGCGACGCCTCGGAGTCGAAGCCCGACCACCGTGTGGCTCTCAACCCCGCCGATTGCAACTTAGGTACCGCCTTTTCCCCTTCGTTTTCCCCTCCTTTTTTTTTCCTTTTCTGTCTCTTCGTACTTTTCGTTGATCGTGCCTGCTTCGTAAGTGTTTCTCTCTTTGATCGTTCGTTCTCTGACTGTTTTGGTGATATACGGAGGAATGATCGTGACACGTTTCTTTCGTTTGGTCCGAGAATTGTGCGTGCGAGGGGTCAGATGGAGTTCTCGATCGATCGTGTGTTGGCTTGGTGTCGTCGATTCTGTCGGTCATGACCGTGATTGCTTATGTTGTGCGTGGTCAGGAAGCAAAGTGCGTGTGTTTGGGTCGGCTGCGCGAAGTTCAATGGAACAGTACTGTCTAGTGACAGTTTGGTTTTTAATTTCGTGTAACAGAGAGATTAAATCCGAAGAAATGTCCATTCTTGTTAAGACTAGTCAAGTGTCTTATGGCATCCATAGTTATGTGAGTCACTGGTGTAATTTTTTTTGAGAGAAAAGATGGATGGTCAATGTGGGAAATATACGTCAATTGCCTCATTTTGTGGCATACGTTCTGAATGTTCTCCTCTAGTATTTTTCTCAGTCGAGGATGGTGTTTGGCACGGTTGTAGAAAAGCATACAATGGAAATATATGAGCCTATGCATGGTGGTACTTTGTGCTCTTACTTCACGTATGTCTTTACCAAAGTATCAACTGTATTGTCATTTGCATATGTCAAAAGGTCTAAACTCTTTCTTGTTTTGCTCACTGAACTGATGGTGCAAACATGTATTCCCTCGTGCAGATTTTAATGTGGAAGGCAATGGGCTTCGAGGATCCGCACTTCATGAGAAAGGGTTTGCTTATTGCTGGTCTGGTGCGCGTGCTAATGCTGGAATAATTGGGGGGAAATACTGTTTTGGCTGCAACGTTGTCTCAACTCAGCCAGTTGAAATGGATGACACTCCCCATGACAAGCAGCATCTTTGTCGTGTTGGTGTCTCGACTGGGGACAAACCAGTGGGAAGCCTTGGAGAAAGCTCCTGCAGCTTTGGATATGGAGGGACTGGAAAGTTTTCAACTGAAAACGACTTTTTGGATTATGGTGAAAAGTTTGGAGTTGGTGACACGATTATCTGTGCTGTTGATCTTGAGAGTAAGCCCCTGGCGTCCATAGGTTTCTCAAAGAATGGTAAGTGGCTGGGAGTTGCAAAGCAGTTTGATGCCAGTGGGATGGGTCTTGGAGTGGATACTGCAGTAAGTAATGTACCGTGGAAATCAGCGCTCTTTCCGCACATACTATTGAAGAATGTTGAAGTAGAGATGCACTTTAGTCTTGAAGATGGATTGGTTCCCGAAGATGGTTTTAAGCCTTGGGCTTGTGCATTTGAGGATCAGAAGGCCATTCTAGGTCCTGCTTTCTCTGATATTAGCTGCTGTGAAATAATGATGATGGTGGGATTGCCAGCTTCTGGAAAAACGACTTGGGCTGAGAAATGGATCAAAGAACACCCTGAGAAGCGATATGTGTTGCTTGGAACCAACCTTGTTTTGGATCAAATGAAGGTTTGATTTTGTTCTCTTGCATTTCTAGCCTCTTCGTGTTGCATTTATGCTCATTTCTATCGCCTCTCTGTTGAATCTTGACACAGGTTCCTGGGCTCAGGCGTAAGGAAAACTACGGTGAAAGGTTCGATCGTCTGATGGACCGAGCAACCGACGTATTTAATATCCTATTGACAAGGGCTGCAAGGACAGCTAGGAATTACATACTTGATCAGACAAATGTCTACAAAAGTGCACGTAAACGCAAACTGAAGCCCTTTGCATCTTTTCGAAAGGTGCGTACCTCGCTGCTTTAATTTTTATGTAAGATTATGCTGTCTAAGTTACTGAATGTGTATCCATGTGATGTGTTTTTCCCCCTCAGATTGCTGTAGTGGTATTTCCAAAACCAGAAGAGCTGAAGTCAAGCTCTCAAAAGAGATTCAGAGAAATGGGAAAGGAGGTACCTGCTGATGCAGTGAATCAAATGTTGGGTATTATACTAGCTTGTTTTATTTCATCCCTTGATCGTTTTCATTTCCTTTTCAATGTATCTTCCCAAGGTCTCCTGGTATTTAAATTTGATTACTTGTGGCAGCCAATTATGCTTTGCCCACCAGTGTCAATATGCGTGGATCAGATGAGTACTTTGATCAGGTGATTCTCCTGGTGTTGATTAGTTATCTTTAACTCTGTTAATTGTTGAGCAACTAATTTTTGGTCTTTTTGCTAGGTCATGTTTGCAGAACTGGACCGATTGGAGTCACAAAGGCATTTGGATGAGATGAAGCAATCTCTTGCCTCTCATTCCAATTTGAATGTGAAGAGTAATTTTTCACCTTATTCTCTTGGAACTGCTGTGGGATCATATCCTTTGCCACGAAAGGAGCACGTCTCATCAGGTTTACGCTTCTCTTTTCCTTTAATTAAGAATATATTGGTTCATATGGAGTACTTTGACATAGTGAACCTTTCTTTGATGATATAATATCTTATTGGTTTTTCAGTGACCGGAGGACACTTGATGGACTCTCATGTAGCTACCCCTCATCCCAGCTACCAAGTCCTCAATCGAGTAAGTATAAGTTTCGTATCTTTTTGGCCTTTCTTTGATGGTAGTGTACTGGCATTAAAAGTTGAGACGTCAAAACCATGCTTTGAATCCGGTTAGTCGACCTAAGCTAAGCACTGTTCAAAATGGGGGGAAATTTTTTGGTATCTCGCTCTGGTCAAATAAGTTCATATGTATTTGCTCAGAAATGCTCCCTCTTTGTTGTTCGTTGCTCGTGTTATGCAAACTATTTGATGAATCTCATATTGAAATTGTTATCTTAATTGTAATAATTGGACACTTGATAATGTGGAAGCTGTGGCCTCAGTTTGATTCGTATCAAGACCATCAGGAGGATAATGTGGCTGGAGCAGCTGCCGCTCCTGGAAGTTTTCAAAGAAGTTTCTACCTTGCCAGTGATTATGGTTATCCTAGTATGTCAAGTGCCATTGCCAATGTTGGTTCAGACTGTTACCCTATCTGTGGAATGGATAACTCCTACAACAGATCAGACATGGTGTCCAACAGCGTGCGCGGTGTTTCCACTGATGGATCGTATCAGGGAAATGGGGTCAACCCTTTCTTACATGGAAGTGAAAGGGCCTCTTCAGGACCATATTTTACTTCTGGTGCTCCTTCTAATGTGCCTGGAGCAGCTGCCGCTCCTGGAAGTTTTCAAAGAAGTTTCTACCCTGCCAGTGATTCTGGTTATCCTAGTATGTTAAGTGCCATTACCAATGTTGGTTCTGATTGTTACCCGATCCGTGGAATGGATAAGTCCTACAGCAGATCAGACATGACGTACAACAGCATGCAAGGTGTTTCCACTGATGCATCGAATCAGGGCAATGGGGTCGAGCCTTTCTTACATGGTGGTGAAAGGGTCTCTTCAGGACCATGTTTTACTTCTCGTGCTCCTTTCAACGTCAGTGGGAATCCCAGAGTTTTAACAGACTCTCTAATAGGATCCGCATTGATGGAGGATTCGCCATGGCCACATGGTAATTAGAACCGATCAACTCGACTCATCATCAATTCGTGCAGTTGGAAGCATAGTTTCCTTTGTTGCATTTTATCCCACGTTTGTGAATGTGAGATGTCACACCCCGATCGTGCACATTTCATGAAATTATTTGCAGGGCTTTCTTAATCTAAGATTGATGCCTCATACAGTTGTACCTAACAGTTTTGTGCATGACACCTCAGGTACACACTATGCTGTTCCAAATCCAGGAACTGTGTACAGGAATTCGTCTGCTGACATGCCGCCTCCGACAGGGCATGCCTCACCCTTCCAGAGGCATTACTGACTGCTTACCGCTTGTATCATCGTTACTGACGCGAGGATCTATGTTGTTGTGGAAGGTTTTAGATCTTGTAAATACAGTATATACGCACTGGGTACTGAAGGCCTTGTGTGGAGCATTATACGTTGAGGAGGTCCATGTAGTTTGTGTCATACTCTCCTCCATGACCTTGTAATTACTTCACTCTTCTTTTGGTGACTTACGTGTTTGACTTCAGGTTGCATTAGGGGAGGCTGCTCTCTCCATTCGACAAGTTAGTAACGAAAATTTCTGTCCCAGTTGGATGATATGGTGCTCTTCAACATGCCTCGAGTTATGTTGTTACCAATTTCTAGACTATTTCTTATGCGGACATGCATGATTGGTAGTCAATGCTTCATCCAGCAATGGATGAGATCGGATAGATCCTTAGGATTATCGTATTAGCGACATCAATTATTTATAGACACCTAAAAAGGAAATTTGTTCTGTGCTTGCGCTGCTCTGCTATAAAAGTTTTATACAATCTAAATAACTCAGAACCAGATTTACTAACGCTGCATAAACCAGTCGGTTTCAGGGCAAATAACCTACTCTTGTCATAGTCGGTTCCTAGTTTTTGAAATAAGGAATCAAATCGGTTCCTTTAGGAATCGATCTGAAATTGCAATGCCTTTGTGCAGTTATGAGTTTTCCATTCTATTATGGATGCAACAAGTACTCCATTGAAAATACCTATATAACGATCAATCGGACTACTTACATACTAATGTTTTGTGGAGTGAAAATGATAGATGTAAAATTCTTTGCTTTAGTCCATATTGAGAAAAATGAGAAGTGCGCATTGGACCATACTCGAAGCACCTTTACATGTCCAAACCCATCCTAAACTGCTCTATATCTTCTTAGAAGTCAAGCTAAAGATTCAGTGGTTGACCCACCATTCAAGAAGAAAATAGAAAAAAAATCCTCCAAAAGAATGATAATTCTAGCAAAACATGCACATGAAAGTTGGAGAGCCAAAAAGCAGGGTATCTTGTGTGGTCTTTACTTTTTCTCTAAGCTTTTTGCTGTTTCATTCACCTTTTTCCAAAAAGGGCCTGGTCCCCTGCATGAATGGTCCATGTTGGTCCATTTAACTAGCTAACTTTCATAGGTAAGTAAAAGCCTATTTACCCCTAAATTGCAAAGTTCACTGTATTTGTAAGTTGCAACAAAAGTTAAGTCTTTGCATTTGCACCCACAATTCGATACATGTTCATCGGAGCTAGGTGAGTGAACGCAGTATATGATCACCGAGTCATGGATAAAGATTTTTGGAAAATAAACTAAAGACTTCTAAACTAAATGACATATAAGCACACGGATCTCATGATATACAAGGTATTCGGATGCATCGAAAGTACCTAAATCGGGTTACTTACCGTGTCAGTTAGCTTATTGTGTCTTCTCTTGACTCATTATCATTTTCTTATTTGCAACCTAGATTTTGCTAAGCGCTTAAGGCCCCCTCCAAAAAAAAAAACCTAGATTTACCGAAACAACTCCTATAAAAATATCCGAAATGCTAGGAACAGGCTTCATTTTTTTTTTTTCCCACATCAACAAGAGGATATAAGGAAGTTCAAATCTAAACATGAAACTGAACATTCCAATATAGATGATGTGCTTGGCCTAACGAAGAGATGCTTTCTTCAATGCACAGCATTAAAACTGTCTTCAATCATAGACGCAAGAGGACGAGAGGAGATATTGCAATGGGGGCACGAGCTGCGAAATTTCAAAGTGGACACGACAACTTCCACAGCGGAGGAAAGCGAAACCTTAAAGACTGAAAATCCCACTCACCCTTTGAATATATCACATGACAAGACCCCCCCCCATGTCACAGAGAAAAAGCAGAGAAAAGTTGTTTTGTTTTTTTGATGCCTTTAAGATTAAACAGAAGTAAAAAGCTAAAAGAACATCAACGGATGGATGGCCTCAAAAAAGTTTGATGGGCATGGTTCTAATAAAGGATGATGGTGGCCAAGAAACCAATCCACCCCTCCACTAGATTTTGTCCATCGTATTCCCTAAAATTTTCCAAGGAAAAAACCCTTTTTTTTACAAAGCATGGAACATGGGCTTGGTTAAAATACATTATTGTTCATATTTTGGTAAAATGAAGTATTGCATAAATGATTCGTACTACAGTAGTGATTCCTCTAAGAGAGTGTTTATATCGACAATACGACTTACAATGTTCCACACACAAGAACAATCCCAGATCAAATCGAGCACAAACGCTTATGATAGGTCCGGACATGATGTCGGAAGTACATTGGGTCTACACGTAAAAAATGCACCCTGTGATCCACGTACTTTTAGGGACGTCCAATTTTAGTCCTTATACTTGTTGGGCATATTATATTTCAACAAAAACTCCGATCTCTTTTGCTTTATAATCCAAATCTTACATATATGTCGAACCGAAATCGCGTATTGATCGGTAATTCCTGCATTTGTAAGTTTGTCCAATGTGATTGAAAGTCATGTTACGGCATTCAAGTCTTTAAAATTAATATACTGTGGAGTTTCTAATCGTACTATAATTAAAAGGTTTCTTCCGATTGTAATTTTCATAAGGTTTATTATAAAGACGTGATTAAAGAAATTAAACTTATATTGAAAAAAATATTACAACTAACCACTTTTATAACTAAACAAAGTACAAGAGCTAAAAGTGGAGCATTCTTAAAAGTACGGAGATCCAAATTTTGCAGCTCTTTTTAGAAACTTGTACACAAAGACCGCCTTATGTTGATTTGCCCGTGCCGGCTCAACATGTTCCGTCGAGGGACTAAAATTGAATTCCCGTGACAATACGAGGACGAGTTTAGTAATTTCGACGAGTATTTCATACAAATAATCAAACGAGCCAAAAATACAAGTCAAAATTCGACCAAAAAAATAATTGAAAGAAATAAACTCAAGGTCAATCTTGGTAATTTCACATCTCTCTATCTTTATCTCGGTCTCTGAATTCATGCCTTTGCGTCCTCGAAGAACCCCGAACGGCTTCCCCAAAAATCCCTGCAAAAACCACCTACGACTCCTCTCTCTCTCTCTCTCTCTTCCGCGACTTCACCTTTCTCGAATGCCCCTTCTCTCTTCTTCGCCGAATTCATGGACGGCAACGAAAACCCGCCGCCGCCGCCGCCGTCTCTGCTGCACGCCATCGCGAGCTTCTCCGTCGCCGCCCTCGCCCACCTCTCGTCTCTCTCCGCCCACCCTCTCTTCTCGACCGCCTTCGCCTTCTACGCCCTCGTCCTCCTCTACTTCCCGCGCATTTTCATCCGGGTCCTCCTTTCCCCCGTCCTCGCCATCACCGCCGTCTCCCTGCTCGCCCTCCTCCGCCTCGGCGCCGCCCAACGAGCCCGGGAGCGGGACGACTCTTCCTCCGCCGCCGCGGCCCCCGCCGAAGGAAGCAGGGTCGCAGCCGGCGGGGAGAGCGGGCGGGATTCTTCTCGCGCCGATGGCGGCCAATCATCTGAAGTGGGTTTCCCTCCGAGCACGCGCTACGAGTGCCGCTTCGTGGAATGGGACGTGAAGGCGCCTCTGGAAGTGATCTACGAAGAGTACGAGGGCGAAGGAGACGAGGAAGAAGACGACGACAGTGGCTTCAGCCTTGGGGGACTCGAGAGGTACCCGTCGCTGTCGATGTGCTATCCGGATTCAGACTCGGAATCGTCCTCGCCGGGCGGCGATTTCGGGTTCAACTTCGGCTCGGACTCGCCGGAGGAAGGCGCCTTCCGGTGGGACACGGAGGACGGAGGGGAGGGGTTGATCGAGATCGCGCTGAATTTGCTCGGCGGCGAGGAAGACAATCTGATCGAGATCGACATTTCGCCGGCGAGAAAGTACGGAAGCGAAGGTTAGATTAGACTCGGCGAATGCGAAATCTGTGAAGAAGAGAAATCGGGTCTGTACACATCGATTGTTCATTCCCACCTTCTCCTCCGAGATCCGGAGGCCTGAAATTCATCTTACGTGGAATTAATTGCTATCATATTCATTTTTTTTTGGAGTGGATAACTTTTTTTATTAGGGAAAGTACTAAAAAAAAATCGTAAATCATGTCCACCGTTATCTTAATAATACATTCTTTTTGTGCTAATCCAAATCTCTAAACTTGTACCGGCATGACCTATTGACCCAAATCTTAAATTTTGCTCGCTCGACCAGTGCCTAAAATTGGAAATTGTACCGATGTGATAAAAAAAACTTTGGTATCATGGTCGCGGTGGATGTTACGGATTTTCGGTGACACAAAAAGTGTTGGTGTCGGAGTTTACATGGTTTAGGAGTTTCTATGATAAAAAAAAGAAAGAAAGTTAAGCATTTGTATTCTAATGGGTGTAGTTTAAAGGTTTTGAAGTTATTAAGTATTTTTAGGGATAATGACATAAATTATCCCTAAACTTTGATTTAATGTGTAATGCGTAGTCCATAAATATTTAATTTGATCAATATGATCCGTAAACTTCAGCTCAATATGTAATGTGATTCATGATCTTTTAATCTGACCAATATAGTCTTTTTTTTTGTTGAATTGACCAATATGATCCTTGAACTTTCGAAATATGTTTAGCTTAATCCCTAAACTATATAAAGATGTTCAATGCAGTCCTTTTATTAACTCAAATTCAGGAACGGCTTTGAACATTTTCTTATTGTTTTGGAGTTAAGCTGAACAAATTGAAAATTCAGGGCTCATGTTACACATTGGACTAGAGTTCAGCGACTATTTTAGTTATATTAAAGTTCAAGAATCACATTACACATCGAACCAAAGTTTAGAGACTACTGATGTCAATTTTTCCCCGTCTTTTTTTATTTATGCGCTGAGCTACTTCACGGGGAGCATGGCGAAAATATGAAGGGGCAGAAAGGACTTTTGACATACCAGTGGATAAAGACGACGATATCGAGCCGCCGCCCCATGAAGACTCGGTTCGATTTGCCCCCGGACCAAGCCCGTCACGAATGGCCGGCATGGGGAGACAATGGGGGACTTGCGGTGTGGGGGGGGGGGGGGGGGGGCACTTCGTGTAAAGTTAGCCGGTTCTTTTGTATTTTAACTGTGTTATTCGATTATTGCTTCTTGTGTTATTTTCCACTAATTTTACTAACTAGCTTCTTTTCTTTTTATAACTATTTAAACCATAGGTTATTGATTTTTAAAGCTTAAAAGGATTCGACGGTAAATAATACCCCCTTTTTTCTAGTTTCTATACTTTAGATAAATAATTTCCGAGGGGACAAATTATGTAGCTTTTTATTTATTTATTTATTTTGTACGGGGCGAGTTCGATTTCTATTTATAATTGCAGATGCCTTAATTTTAAAGCACGAAGTTTGCGCATCATCCACAGCAATGCAAGGAAAACATGTCATGTTGTGAAGAGAAGATTGGTATGAAAGGAGACGGGACATGCCGAAGGAAAAAAGGGGACAAGAACCAGAAAAAATGCTCCATTTCTTTTTTGTCGGAAAAAAATTGTGTAGATTTTTATTTTTTTATTTCTTTTTTCCATAATATTTTTTTTTTCCAGAAGCATAACAACGTATATTTAACTCCGGGGATTTAAAATCATTTTGGCCTACAACATTCGGTTCGAGATTGAGATCGAGATCGAGAGAGAGAGGGGGGGAGAGATTTTTGAATACAGATGAACTAAAACGATAAGTACGAGAACTCATAGACAACTTATGAATTTAGTATGCTTGAAAAATGATAAATTTGACCCTTATTTATGGGGAATTCTCACCTCAAAAGGAAAATGAAATGATTCTTACTTTCTTGGCATACGGGAAATGAGGTGAAGGGCACCCAAATGGATGGAGCACATCAATGCCTATCGAAAGGAGCCAGGGCCATGCATTTAGCATGGTCCAGAGTAGTTTGAAATTCTAGGCTTGATGAGGTCAATGAGCTTGCAGCTCTTTTGCTGCCTGTGGTCGAAGTACTTATGCTGAAGTTGTTTGAAATTCTAGGCGTTCTGCTTCCAATTTTTTTTTTTTTTCAGAGTGGGAATACGTTCTTTGAAGTTCGATAAACTCTCAAAACTATCAGTTCAATCCATTTGACCGGCCATCGCTAACATGGCAAATGTTAAACAATATTTTAATATTTTTTTAAAAAAATTTAATTGTCATTTTCTTTTACTAATTTTTTCTGCCTGTGTTTTTTCTCTTGTTTTTAAGGGTTTGCGCCGGTGACCTTCACCGACCCCGGGGTGAGGGCTTGCGACCCTTGCCCGGATCCGGGCCACGGCCGTGAGCCCTCACCGTAGCTAGATGAGGCCCACGAAACCTCGCCTAGGGGCCGGCGGAGGTCGTCGGCCCCGTGGCGACCCAAACCCTAAATATTACAAAAAAATTATTAGAAATAATTAAAATTTTTGAAAATATTTAGATATTACTAAAAATTTGCCTCGTCTGCGCTTGCCGGCCAAATGAACTGAATTGGCACATTTGTAAAAATTTTAGAACTCAATTGACAAAAGAAAAAGTTTAGGATTAAATTGACACAATTGCAATAGGTTTAGAAATTTTTTTGTAATTTTCCTCATTGTCGCCCTTGCCAGATTTGAGCAAGGGCTGCAAGCCCTTGCCGCCTCTTACTAAAAAAAAAAAAAATGTAAGGGCCGGCAAGTTGTAACTAGAGAACTCGTGTTTTTAATTTGTAAGGGCCGTCCTACGTAGGACGGCCAATTTCGATATTAGCGGTTTCTTGCCAAAATTGACTAAATGGATTTATTTGGCAAGATTTGAAAAGGCGTAGGACTCAATTCGCAAAATTGAAAGATTTTAGGACTAAACTGACGCAATTCGAATAGATTTTAGACTTTTTTTGGGTGAATAAAAATGAGTAGGCATTTTTAATGAATCGTGTTTTGAAAAAGCGTGCGTTATACGCTAAATGCATGCCACTAGCTCCTTTCGATAGGCATTGATGTGGAACGTCAAAAGCAACTAGAGGACTCGTTGACTGTTAAATACGCATACTTTATTAGTCTTGACATGTTTCTTACTGCAACATAGCGCAGACCCCGCCTTTGAAATTCACATCTCTGTTTAGAATCCATCTAAGTCTATCACCATATTATATAACAAAAAAAACTCGTACAGATAAATAAAATGTTCCGTAAAGCCTGTTTTAGCCATATAGAATAATGGAAACAGTCAAAAGGGGAATAAATTTTTCTTTCTTTCCCGATTTTTTTTTTATTCCGAGGATCCACAGAGACCTGCCGACCTGCTGGCTTCGCCGGCGTCCAGCTACGTCAATACCTCGAGGAGAGCTAGCACGGCTGCCCATCAGCCATGGCCCTCTACTTAAGTCACGAAACTGAGCAAGGAGAGTTCTTTCCCGATGTTTATTTACTTGAAATATAAAGAAACCCTGGAATGAAACCCCTCTTGTTACCCCATTTTCATCAAAACCAAGGAGTAGTAGGTGCAATATGGAGACTTCAATTGAGTAGCCATCTGATAATTTCCCTCGATTCTTGCTCTTCTAATTTCGAAGTAAATGATGGCAATTAGCAGTTGGGAATTAATTGGATCTGGCAAACAAAGTCATCTGTCATTTACCATTTCAGGCGTGGTAATCAGGTTTGATTTTCTTCATTCTCCCTTCCCATTCCTCACTGTCCTCGTGGTCGAATCAATTGGTTACCCAAGATGGATAAGGCTTTGCCCTTTTCATCCAATGAACAAATCACCCCCATAAGCTAATCATGAACATTATCCTGGTGTTCTCTATAAGGTGCAGAATCACATCACTCTTCTATCAAGATACAGTAAATGGACTACAAATCATTACCCATTTGAAAACAAATTGAACATGGATGCCAGGAGCTGTGCTAAATTTAGTGGTGTTGATGATGCTGGTGGCCACCAAGGTGAAATCAGCAAAGTCGATCTTTTGTAAGATCCATAGCCGGACGGCTTTGTGTTGTGTTCCCTCACCCAAGTGCCTGCTGTCTCGCGTGCTACAAAAATTGTGTGGGTGCATTGGAGGACGAGACACCCGCAAGCCAATGCAACCTCGATTGCATGGTGTCCAAACGTACTGACCCGTATCCTGGTACGAAAATAAAACCTTCTCCTTTTAAATAGAGGAGATAATCTGTTTTTTCTGCATTCATCACTTGTGGTAGGCTAAAACCTTCAAATCTTGTTTGATCATATCTTTAGAGAACATATGTTAGTGACTTATCCTATTTAAAGTCTTTTTGTTTGGCCGGCTTTTCAAACTTTTTGGCCCTAGGAATAATTAGGGGTGAGCATGGTTCTAGGTAAAATTGGGAATCGGAGCGGTTCGGTTCCTGATTTTGATGATCTAGGGGACGGTTCCTGGTTCCACTTTTTAAGGAATCATGGGTTTCCGGTGGAACTGAACCGGAACCGAGAATCGAAACCGAAACCGGAAAGCAGAAACGAACTTCTATAATAGAAACGGACAACAAGAAGCAAGCAGAAGCAGGCAAGAGACGTAAAGGGCGAGGACGAAGCACAATGTTCGCGTTAGTCCCTCGGAGTGTTGTCTCTTCGCGAGTGTAGAGGTACACGAGATACAGAGCTCCAATGAGCCTTAGAGTTTCGTCCTAGATGACTTATTGACGGCCCAAGATGAAATGTTGTTGTTGGGCTTCAAATGTTAGACCAAACTGCCCACAGGTCAAGCTTCATGTTCATCTCATTCATCATGGCAGCAAAGTAAATTTGTATTTGCATAAGACTTACACCATACAGGACTTGTCATATTGATCTTGCATTATGGTCTTTTGTTGGGGTCACTACTTATTGGGGGTGATGTTTTTCTAAGTTGTTCAGTGGTTGTTAAAATCTTATGATTTCACAATCCTTGTAGCTCATAATTCGATCATCGTCAAGATACAATAACTTCTTGTTACCCATTGAATTTTACAATTTCGATAGAAAAAAGATCGGTGTTACTCAGTCTGAAAGGTGTTCCAAGGAGGACAATTATTCAAGGGGGTGGGCAGCGGCTGCCCCAGATTTCGTGTCTTATGAGATCCGTCGACATTGGCTTAAATTTTCAAAATTCATTCATGTTGTGCATACTACTGCTGTCTTTTCACTTTTGAGTGTCGATTTAGTTTATGTTGGAGTCATCTACGGATTAATCATAAGCTCGCTTCGCCATCTTGAATAGCAAATCCTCAGTTTCTTTTTGACATGGTTTCTGCCAACTTCTTCCGATCCTTGGTTTTTCGCTCGTTAGACGTATCTTGTCTGTGACTAGTATGGTTTTTCTACCAAGTTCCCACACGCTGCTCGTCTCTCATCTATGCCTAGCATTGTTGATTCGTCCTCTTTAGCAAGACGTAAGCCCCCAAGAGATTTGAGAGCAAGAGGAACTCCACAGTGTCATCAGAGAAGCGACTCCGTGACTGCCGGGTGCCGCAACCAGGCGACTTCCCTTCCCGCCTTCCATGAACAAATCTCCCGCCTCATTCCACGTGTCGTGAGTTCGACCGTTGTTCTATACGTCGTCTAGCATGAGAGAAAATTTCTCACCCACCACCAAGTACTGCAATTGTTCAATGTCCAATTTGGGCAGTTCTGGGAACTCCAGTGTAGTCAAGAAATCGACTGAGGAGGCGCTGAATTATGACGAAGCATAGCTTACACAACCAAGAGTTCAAACAAACGTAATTGGGAGACTAAAACTAATAAAGAGCAGATAAAAAAAAAACTTTATTGTTCATGCAATTAGCCTTCGTGCATTCATACTCAAAAGAAAAACCTAATCTTCCTATGTATCAGAAACTATTTAAATGGAAAAATACCGAGTAACTCCCATCTTACCGAAAGTAATATACGACAATGAAGAGTGATTTCATTAATTGTCCATGAATGAAAGAAAAACACCGCTCCGAGGATATTCAGACACAGATAATACTACGGTTGTTCTCATACAATACGAATAATGTCTTTTCTCCATAGTAAAATTTGCAATACAAACACAGATAAATAATAAAGAAGCACACTTGTTCAAGGAGCGAAAGAAACAGGTACAATATCAACGGCCATTCTTTTCGTCTCTCCAAGTGAAAGAGATTGAGAAAGTGGAAGCTGAGTGCACGTCCAAATGTTTGCGGAGACCCAAATGGCGTGGCGAATAGATTTTGCGAGTTCATCTACGCTCGAAAGGGGAAAAAGAAGAAAAAATGAGCTTAGAGTATCAATATTCAATAACACAATATTCTAGTATTGATAGCAGTGTCATGCGAACTAGTCATTCTTCGATTTCCAATTACAAAAATATTTTCCAGCCGTAAGCATAATTAGAGACAGTCATAAGAAGTCGAACCACATCACCACTCGTATGCATTAGACAGGTGCTACTAAATTCATTAATACGTTAATTGAAGACAAGTTGATATCACTTTAATAAGATCGAAAAAACTAATTTTTTCTCAAGTGGGAAAGTTAATTTAAAAGTGAAAAGATTTCTCTATGTGTTAACTTTTCGTGCATGTCAATCAAGTTATAATAGACATTGATTCACCTACAATTGGTATTAAGCCAAGTGCCTTGCTAACAAAGACCATACAAGAGCCTTCGGAATACATTATTTGGAGTAGCAATCACTCTCGTGCTATGCACGTTTTATTGTCCGAGTTAAATGTCTTAGATAATAACACGAACTGAGTGTGTAGGTTTAAGTATAATTACAATGTTAAATGCAACTTTTAAGTTTGTTTGGTCGAGTCAACTTCTAATTTACTGATCAAATTTGAAATGGATTATTTACTGTACTGAGTAAATTTTTTTTATGCAATTTTCTCTTCACATTTCAATGTTTTGATTAAATAGTAACTCCCCTGAAGATTTACTGCTAATTTTCTTTGAGTATATGACATTACTTTTTATAAATTTGATTTGGATTAATTATATGTAAGAGAATGATTTGATATTGAATTCCTTTTGCAATGTAATGACCTATTGTTGATTGTATTTTAGTCTTCATATCAGTTTTTATTTTTCTAAGCAATGCTTTAATTAAATTTTAATTCGATTGACGAATTAGGTCAATCTTAATGTAGGGGGATGTTACATGTAAGAACAAAGAAGAGATAGATAGAATCGTACCTAATCCTCCGTCGATTGTACTTTCATACCATCAATTTCGATTTGAGGAATGTGAGCGATTTTGGGCCAATCCGCGCCAATTGTTGGTCGACATCTCTTGCTCAGTTCACCACAATCTTCGACGTCTAATTTTTTTAAGGTAGTGAGGGACTGAATTTCTTGCGGCATAGACGATAAATTGGGACATCGAATCAATCTAATAAATTTCATACATGTATGATTGGGCAGCCATTCCGGTAAAGCCGTGAAGCTCAAGCAGTCAGCGACACAAAAGGACCCCAAAGTTTGAGCAGATTCATTAAGACATTGGAGCAGCTCCATCACCTGATCGGATTTTGATATTTTCAATGCACGAAGTTTCGCAGGAAAGTTGGACTTGTTCTCCTTGGTCAACAAGAGCTTGGAATTATGAATTGCTAAGTTCTCTAGGGCTGTTAATCCCACAAAAGGTAAAAACATTGGTCTCCCACAATCTGAAATTTTCAAGTGTCGGAGGCCAGTTAATCGGCAAGCACCTTCAAACAAAACTTTCAGATTTTGGCATTCGTCGAGTCCCAAAACTTGCAGATTTTCCAGATATTGTATTCCACTTTCTTGCAGACTCTTCTGCTTTGTTGTTATGGATAGAAATCTGAGGCTGATGAGCCTCTTCATATTTTTGGGTAAATTGTTTAGCTCTGAGCAACCATCGAGGCGTAAGTGTTGCAAACTCTGCAGCTCACAAATGGTGTCTGGAAGCTTCTTCAATCGCTTGTTATCATTGAGAAATAACGTCCTTAAGTGCTTCAAGTTGCATATGGAACTTGGCAGCTCCTCAAAACTGCCAGTCCCCAAATCTAGATACCGTAAGTAGTTGCACTTGGAGATGCACGCTCTAACAAACTCTCCAGTAATAACTCCATCATCAACGTCATAGGGAAATATAATTGCACGCAGCTTCTTTGAAGTGGGCTTTCTTACAAAAGGTGGGACTCCATCGAAATTAGAGATTCCCTCTAGCCCACTGCTAAAGAATGAAACGCACCGAACTCCCTCTGAAATCTCTGATGTATCTAAGCCAACACTAGAGCAATCATTTTGTGCCACAATTGTTGCAAGAGAATAGATCAGATCGTGCACTTTAAAAGATATCATCAAGCCGAACTCGTCAACTTGTTGGATCAAAGATCTCTTCCACAACTCGTTGACATAATCAACACCAACGTCTTCATATGCTAGTTCTTCCCCTGTCCAGCTAATGAATCCTAAAGCTATCCATAACCAAGCTATCACAGGGCCATGGATTTCATGTCCTTTGTCAAAAAGAGATAATGTGGCAAAACAGCGTTTTAGGTGGGACGGCAAATGATCATAGCTAAGTTTAAGAACCGACAGAATGTCCTTTTTTTCTTCCACTAACTTCCATGTCTCGCTATCTCTTATATGGGCCCAGTACCGTACTTCATGCTTTGTGTAAAGTAGGCTCCCCAAAGTTTTTACGAGGAGAGGGACTCCTTGACATTTTTTCACAATGTCATTTCCAATCTCAAGGAGATCAGGACGTGGCTGCTTTTCCCTTTGATCGAAAGCCCATTTTTTGAACAAGGCCATGGAGTCTTCATCAGAAAGACCTTTAAGATTATGACCTGGATGGGTACCCATCATAGAAGCAACTCCTGAACTGCGCGTGGTCACAACAATCTTGCTTCCACTAGCTCCTTCGGCTAGCAAAGTTTTCAATTCTTCCCATCTACAGCGGTCGTTGCTCCATACGTCATCCAGGACCAGTAGAAATTTCTTCTCTTTGACGGTGTCTCGCAGACAGGTTTGCAATTGCTGAATATCCAAATTACTCAAGGTTTGACCAGTTGCATCTTTGATGATTCCTTCTATGGTTTTCTTTAAATCAAAGTCCTCGGGAACACACACCCATAGTCGAGACTTGAATTGCTCTTTCACGATCTCGTCATTGTAAACTAATTTAGCTAGGGTCGTCTTGCCCAAACCTCCAATTCCATAAATGGGAATCACCGAGAGGGTTTTTTCATTTGGCCGCATCAATATCTCAATTAGCTTTTGTTTATCTACGTGTCTTCCGACCACATCTAAGTTGTTTATGAAATCGTAAGTCATCTCTCGCGACTGCGTATTCACCACACCATTGTCAACACTCCGCACAGTAAGATCAAATTGATTCTTCTCGACGGAAATTTTAGATAATGTCTCCCTAATCTCCTTGATCTTATGATTGATGCTTGCACGGAGTACTAGTGGATTAGAGGTGGAAAAGAAGCGGTGTACCTTCTCTTTGATGCCCCCGTACGGTCTAATTACCCGCTTCCGTAAGGCTTCACACTCGAGTTCATCGAGCACATCCTCCGCATCGTACAGCACGTCTTGAAGCCGACGTAGCCACAGTTCCAGGCGGTGGTTCTTCACTTGTCGCTCCTCAGCATCTAACAGCACGGCCGTAATGGCAGCCAACGTATTTCTAAGCTCGTGGATCTGATCTTCGACGCGGTAGATTGCGACGGCTTCTTGGAACGCCAGGGATGCTATCTTCCCTAGCACACCCTGTGCGATGCCGGAAAGGAGTGATTCCGCCATGCTAAGTGATGGGGAAATTGATTCAGGCCATTTGGTTTGAGACGAAGAGGAACACACAACGTCGTCCTTTCGTGGGTTGGGTGATATGATGATGACTTCCCTACGAGTCGCCGGCAGGAATGAAGAGCCAACGCGCTTTCCTTACGAGTGGCCTCCGGTCAGCAGCAAGACGCTTTCCACCTTATCTTCATCCTACTTTCCTATGACCAATAAGAAATCGAGATTACTTCAAGAATCGAAGTGTCTTTTCTTTCCTTGTGCATATAATTTGCCAAAAAAATTATTATGTCTCGCTTGGAATAAATAGTGATGAAAAATAGCGTTGATAATACTTGATTTTTTTTTCGACCAAAAAAAAAATGAACTATAGCCTTTATTCCCCCCGCACCCCCCACAAAAGAAGAAGAAGAAGAACTACAGTCTATGCCAATGTACCCTCGTGGATGATGAAATATCTTTATTAATTCAATTTTGTAAGCAATCTAAAGGCCTTTTTCAATTAGAAAGATGTTTGCTAAATCGCTGAATTTTCGTTCAATAAATGCATTCCCAGTTTATAAATGGTTCTAACCTGTTAATTCATATTAAAATACATTGATGCCACACCAATAATTTTTGGCCTAAATTGTCTAGATGCACTCAATTGATATTAATGTTAAAATGTTAAGGATTAAATTGATCTAATTGGAAGGTTTAGAATTGAATCGGTAAAAATGCAATAGATTTATCACTTTTTTGGTACTTTTCCTGATTGGGATGTCACCCATGAATGAAGATGCTGAAAATTGGAAACAGAGCGAGGGATAGAGGTTAACCGAAGGATTCAAAAGTTCATCTTTTCACGCTCATGACCATGGATGTTAGTTTTGGATCAAATTGTAAAATTTCCTTGAATCGAGGTGATTTTGCATACTAGGACAGTATTTCACATGATACTTGCACCAAAAAGATTGTCATGCAGAAAAGTAAGGTTTTTCATGAGCAAATAAATGATTTGCGGCGCATCTAGTTCACTTAGGCTTCATTATTTATTGCTATATTTGCTTTGTGACTTAAAGTAAAGTATAAAAACTTTCATTTTTGCATATTTGCGCAGATATTGCACTGTCTATAGACTAAACATATGTCTAGAAGTGCGTTAGAGAAACTTAGGTTTACTTCCATAAAAACGCCGTACAGAAATAGCGGGAGAATGACCCACTTGTTATTAAATTTATTGTGAGTGCCAATTTAATCCTAAACTTTTCAATTTTATCAATTTAGTCCTAAACCTTTATGTAAAATTTTCATATAATCATTCTGCCCAATTTTCACCACAAAATCGCTAACATAATAGTACAGTTACCGCCGGTCATATTACGTAGCCCACTGTTCGATGCAAATTGGCTAGAAGGACTACATCGGAGTTTTGCACAAAATTTTGTAACTCAATTGGTAAAACTGAAAAGTTTAGGACTGAATTAATATCAGTACAATATGTTTAGGATTTATTGAACAATTTCCCCTACAAATAGATTTTCCTTTCTCTTATGTTTAGCTCATTTTATATAGGCATTGTAACCTTACTCTTTCTACTTCCAACTACATTATTAACCAAGCCTAATGATCCATCAGATTACTTTTCTTGGAACAGTCCAAATAACTAATCAATTGGATCCGTATGATGCGGAGCGATCGGAAATGGCACAATCATCGGATGGAGCCCGCCGACGCACATGGCAACACTTCTGAAGTATAATTTGTGCTCAAGAAGTGCTTCTGGAGCAGAAACCTTTTTGATTATGCAACTTCATTTTTCTACTTGTAGAGTTTTTTTTTCCCTTAGAAATAGTTTTGGAAGCACTTGAAGAAGTAAAAAAAAAATTACTTCTGTTCAAAAATAGAAAAATCAACTTCTGCTCAAAAGCAAAAGTAGAAAAATCAATTTGTGGTCAGAAGTTGATTTCTAAAGCAGAAGTGTAGCCATGCACGCCTTAAGTTAATTTCTATGTCATTATGATATACATAACATCCCCAAAAATGACACCCACATGAAATATCACTATCCATTTCGTGAAGTTGGAGCAAAAGAAATATTACGTAATTTGCATTTATCTATCCAGAAAATGGGAACACAAGAGGCTTAGGGCGCTCATGGTAACACTTCTACTTCAGAAATCAACTTCGGGCCGGAAGTTGATTTTTCCACTTCTCTTCAGAAGCGGAAGTTGATTTTTTACTTCTATTTTAGAAGGTATTTCGATTAGAGAAATTGGATCCGGTAAAAATTGAAAATTTCAACTTTTGAAACATTATTAACACAAAATATTCTATGAAAAATTATTATCAACGATTGAAAAATTTCTACTTCATTTTTCAATTTTTATAAATTTCTTTAAAAATAATGTCATTATTAAAATATTATTTAATTTTAAAAAACAAAAATTTATTATTTATTTTTTACTCCACCCGAGACGGTGACTCGACGGCGGCGGCCAGCGTGGTGGTCGATGGTTGGCCGCAGGGGGTGGCGATTAGCGGCGGTCGCGGCCGACGAAGATCTGCGGTTGGTAGTAATCGCGGCCGGCGAAGGTTAGCAATGGAGGTGGTCGGTAGTTAGCAGCGGCAGCGGTGGTCGAGCGCGGCGTTCAACGAAGGTCAACGGTGGTTGGCTACCGGGGGTGGTCGACGGGTAGCGGCCGACGAAGGTCCGTGGTGGGTGGCAGCCGAAGGAGGTCGATGATGGGCAGCGGTCGATGATGGTCCGCGGCGGTAGAGCTTGGCGGTGGTGGGTATGATCGAAAAAAGGGTGATGGCGTACTAAAAAGAGGGCAAGGTGAGAAGTACTTCTTGTGTTCAAGAAGCTATATTTTTTTTTTAACTTCTCAAATTAGGGGAAAAATAGCTTCAGAAGTGAAAATTCCCTTCAAACGTGAAAATTTCTTTAAGAAGTAAAAAATTTTACCAAACGGATTTTTGCTTCAAAAGTTATACTACCAAACGGATTTTTGCTCCAGAACTAGAGCAAAAATCTGCTTCCATAAGTGTTATCATGCGCATCCTTAGCTTCGTAGTAAAAACGAAAAAAAAAAAAAGAAATACCAGCAAAGTGTGATCTTAGATGGACCTTCATTCTCAATGAAGAAAGGTAAACACAAAATTAGATTCCACCAGTCTCAACAAGTCTCCTACTTTAACAGAGCACATACCCCATCTTTGAAATTTACAACTCTATTTCTAATCCATTTAAGTATATCACTATTTGTTATAATAAGAAAACTCATATAGATAATAAACCCAACGAGTTGTCAATATATTTTTATAACCATTAAACACACATAGGAAGAAAATTTACGAGCTCTTAGATTAGAGCGACTCATGGTGGAAGGATGTGCCACAACCTAAGTGGATTGATCATATTAGCAGTGATCGGTTTCAGGGGAGGCGATTCCCCCTCTGGAATTGAGAACTACCCACTAAGGACCGGTTCCACAAATGGGAATCGGGAACCGCCTGCTAGTTCCAAGGACTCACCCGAGAACAAGATCACCAGTCTGGCCCGGCTCTTGAATGACTCCATGAAACTGGTCTACAATCACTTCAATAAACCCTTCAATACCGCGCTCGAGCTGCTTGATGCGAAGAAACAACGGCTCAGTGCCACCTGAATTGTCAGCCATAAAAAGACGGCCTCCTGGAGACTGCATTGGGCAAAAGAAGCTACCAAGACTGAGTAGAGAAAGGAGAACACGACAAAGTTCAGTCGAATTTGCATAATACAGGAAGCTTGGCCAGGAATCTTTAAACCTCAGAAGAATCGGAAATCATTAAAATCAAAGAGAAGGCACGAGTTCATAGCTATAATAATATACGCTCTTAATAATCTTTTAGTGCAAAGTCAGAGATAAAAGGATTACTTTGGTGCCTCCGGCGAGAATTTCCGGCCAAAATTGCCACGTGTCTTTAATAATTTTTTTTTAATGAAAAATGACATTTAAAAAAAAATAATAAGACCACATACGCTTGAGCGAAGGTGTCTTCCTGTCAATCGACAAGGGGAAGATCGGTGTTACTCAGTCCGAAAGGTGCTCCAAGGAGGATAATGATTCGAGGGGATGGGTGCCGGTAGCTGGGGTCTTGGCTCGGCTATATCCAATGTACTATGAGATCCATCGACGTTTTGTGAGTAGATTTTGTGTGTCTTCGAGATCATCTTTAGATCGAACATAAGCTGGATAAAAAGACACCTGTAGTGTCAATATTTATGTACGGTGCTCACTTTGGTGCTAATATATTTTTCTATCACTTAAGTGCCAAATCGGAGAAAAAACGATCACTTTAGTGCTAACGATGAGAAATTCCAGCCAAAATATATACGTGGCATTTTTAGTTAAAACGCTTTAGACCCACGTCATTTATAAGTCCACATGGACTCCATGAGGCAATTTAAAATTGAAAAAATGGTCCACATGGACTCCATGTGTAGATTTTATTTTCAAAAATGGTCCATGAGGCAATTTTTTTTTTTAAATTCATTCTCAAAGATTAACAATAAGTTAAAAAACTTAATTAAAAAAAAACTTGGTAGCGACGAGGGCTGCAGCCCTTATTGCCGCCGCCCGGAGGCTCGACTGGTGGCCGACGACCCCCGCTGTCCACTGGCCAGAGGATCGCTACTAGTGGGGGTCGATCGCTAGTGGTAGCCCGCAGCCAAGCCTGGCGATGAGGGTTGAGGCGATGGAGACGGGCTTGGCTGTGTAGAGGGAGGCGACGGTGAAGACGACGGCGACGACGACGGCGGTAGCGGCGGCGGCGGAGAGGAGGAGAAGGCAAAGAGGAAGAGGAGGTAGTAGATTTGGAATGTGAGGAGGATTGTCCACTCATGGCGGGTTTGGGCTGGGTACTAGAGGCGGTTGAGGAGGGTTGGGTGAAGAGAGAGTGGGCCAGAATGGCGAAGGAGAAAGGGAAGATGAGGGTCAAGGTCATGAGGCCGAAGGTCTTCATGGACCGCCTGGGGATGGCAATGGAGGACATCGGAGATGGTGAGGAATTGGAGCTCACCCGGAGCAAGATCCATTTTCCCCAGGTCATTGGGGTCGGAGAGATTGGAATCTAGATCGAGTTTTTTAGATGGCGGCGAGTCGTTTGGAGTTACGATTCAGAGGGAGTGCAATGATGGCTAAGACTATAACATCCCAAAAGAGGGGGTGTGCATGGCTTTTTGTCCCACATTGCTTAGGGAAAAGGTCTTGGAATGGTTTATATGTGTTGGGTCCTCCTAAAACTTGCAAGACACGTCTTTTGGGGGCTGTATGGGCGACCATCGGAGGAACAAATCCATGAGGAGTTGGCAAGCCTTGTGCTGCACTCCAAAACGGACAATATCTTGCAAGTGGCGCGGTGGAGGCCTGGTAGGCCCAGGTCGTTACAAAGATAGTGAAGAAGAGGAGATGATCGGAGATATTTGCAGAGCAACTTGCTCTTTCCCACTACCGACGCCGATCAGCTCAAGCTCAAGCTGAGATTCTCTCTTCCAGAATCAAGGGAGAGAGAGAAAAGTTGGGATTAGACGGGATTTTTTATTTTTTTAATTTTTTTTTAGTTTTTAGCTTATTTTAATTTGATAATATTAGGTGGATTTTTTTATTTATTTTTATTTTTTTATTGCTGATTGAGATCCTCCGGCAACCCACTAAGATTTTCAGCGACTCTCACCGGAGTTGGCGCTCAAATAACCATTTTTTTAAAAAAAATTGACATTTAAATGATCCAAAAAAATATATATTGGCATCAAAGTGAGTGCCGCACATAAATATTGACAATCCAGATGTCCTTTTGCCACATAAGCTGACTTCGCCATTCTGAATAGCAAAGCCTCATCGGAACACCTTAGCTTCTTTTTGACATGATATCTGCCAACTTCTTCCTATGCTTGGGTTTCGTTCGACGTGCGTATCAGTCCACGTGCTCTTCAAAGAATACTCGAAAGATATCCGACGTGACGGTAATCTTTAGGAAACATGGAACAAAAATGTAAAACAACGCTTCATTTGGTACGGTAAATCATTGTAGCCAAGTTTGATTGCAGGAAGGACGTTGTTTCCTCTTTGAACCAATTCCCACACGCTGCTATTGTCCCTTACGGTCGAATGGCCATCCGAGAAAAAGGAAGAGAGTGTCCATAGAGGAAAGGCCTTTTAACTTGAAAAAATTGTTACCATTTACTAAGTATCGCAAATAGTCTGTCATTGCTCAATGTTCAAGGTATGTAATAGTGACTGAAACTCTAATCAAGCCTTGACTGATAGTGTCTCCATTAGACATATTCAAGAGTTTTCCGAACATTAAGGTTTTCATATGGTGCGACTCGACCGTTGGTACTTCTAGAAAACACAGAACATTTGTATGTTCATGCTATTAGCCTTTGTGAATTCATATTCGGAGATTCAGTCTTAGGAGCAAAAGGAAAAGAAAAATCCAATCTTCCCATGTTGAAGTGAATTAAAAAAAAAAAAAACTGAAAACGAACAAGGTATGGTTATTTAAATGCATTATTGCTTGGAAACTCTTTAAGTAGTCCAGTGGAGAAATTACAAAAAGATCGTAATTGACGCTCATTTACCAAAAATGAGATTCGATGGTGCGGCGTGGTGTCATTCACTGTCCTTGAGCGAAAGATATATATCGATACAAGAAAATCCAAACAGACATAATGCACATTTGATCTAATACAATATGAGTTAGGCATTTTCTCTGTGGAGAAATTTGCCATACAAACCCAGACGAATAATAATGAAGTGCAGTCATTCAAGGAAAGGGAGAAACACATATACTATCAACATCCACTGTCTTTATCCATGAAAATGAAAGAGATTGACGAAGGATTAGTTGAGTACACGTTCAGCTCTTTGCGGGGATTCACATGCGTGGCAAATAGATAATGAGATTTCGTCTGCGCTCCAAAAGAGAAAAACAAGGAAATCAGCTTGGAATATCTACAACATGGTATTACGACATTTATTGTAATGTCATTCACATGCATTGTTTGTGCCCCCATGCTAGTGCAATTTGAAAGAATGTCGTTGGAGTTTCTTTCACTTTTACGTGTCGTAGTGTGAGAGTTATCGAATTAAATCTGATTGCGTAAATTAAAAAAAAAACCTTAGTGAAATAAAAAAAGAATGTATTGCAAACAAAATGAGAAAATAGTCATAAGAAGTTGAACCACATCACCATAAAAATCGTGAACCGGGACATGTGCAACTATTTTGATTGGACAAATTAACCGAATATTTCAATATATATTTTTTATAATAAGAATGAGAAAATTATGTTTTTGAAGTGTGAAAGTCAGATTGAAAGTGATAAGACTTATCCGCGCGTCGACTTTTCATGCGTACGAAGTTAACTTTCTATTAGAAGGTTTATCTATATTAACGACTTTTTTTGGCAGATGTCTCTATAGATGTTGATCGTGGGAAATTTTGCATTGGCTCCATCCGACCACCCTCCTACGAAATGCATTATTTGATTCATGGTTTAAAAACATCTTTATATTTATTTTATTATCCTAGTAAAACGTTTTAGATAGCATTGCTCATGCAGCACCTTCGGCATGGCTCTCCGCGAGCTCGAGAATTGGCGCAAGAGGATGAATTGAAACTCTGGAGAGAATCCCTCAAGACCGTAGAGGTGATTAAGGGGTTAGATCCATAGACGACCGAGGGCCATGAAGCTGGGATGGTCACATCATTGCTTGAGAAAGTGCAGTGTGATTTGAACAGAAGGTGGACCGAAGGACTCCCTCATGTTCTAAGACCTTGTGTCTCGTTTGGCCTTCCAGTTAGAACTTTCAAATAATTCCTGTTGACTTGCACATCTTACTGTTGTCCTGTAATTGCTGTCTATATGCGCTTTTTTGGGAAGAAACGCCCCGGATTGGACGTATTCTTGGCCTTTTGAGGCCCTGAAGTTCGGCGTCAACTGGCCTCTCACCTCCAGATCGGCCTTCGAGGTACGACGATATTCGGGAGCGATGACCTATCACTAGCCCATAAGAATCTTTGGTGCAACTTCCATCGTGCCATCCGCGATTCCGGATGTTTCTCTCAATTATATCAAAAACCTGGTTGCTCTTATGACATGCTCTAAGAGGGGTCACCATTAACGATAATGAAAAAGGATGTAAAGGCGTTGCAAGCTCTTCTCAATAATTTGTGGCGAGACAAAGATATAAGTTCTTAAATAGAAGAGAATACACAATCATTTTCATCGGTTAGCCTAAAATCAGAGATAGATATAATCGGAGTCACTTTTTCATCGGGTTCCATGCAGGTTCCTCATTTTTTATAACGTGAAACATACCATGCATGCATTGAAACCTAAAACCTATCCTATCACATATTCCAGGATCGATTTCAGAGTCTAAACAGATTCTAACTCTATTCTTAATTGAATAATCTCAATGAATCATCGCATTTTATGACCAAAAATAAAAGGTAAGACTAGTTGTTTTAGATTATACACTCATCATTGGATGTTATGGAAAGCCACAACAACTTGTTACAAGTTATAGGTTACTTAGAATCTATAACTTATTCGTCGGAACATGTTCCTAAATTTTTATAATCTGAATCTCCCACCTCATTCCACGTGTGCCGGGTGCCGCAACCGGGCGACTTCCCTTGCCGCCTTCCATGAACAAATCTCCCACCTCATTCCACGTGTCGAGAGTTCGACCGTTGTTCTATACGTTGTCTAGCACGACAGAAAATTTCTTAGCCACCACCAAGTGTTGCAAATGGGTCTGCAATTGTTCAATGTCCAATTTGGGCAGTTCTGGGAACTCCAGTGTAGTCAAGAAATCGACTGAGGAGGCGCTGAATTATGACGAAGCATAGCTTACGCAACCATGAGTTCAAACAAACGTAATTGGGAGACTAAAACTAATAAAGAGCAGATAAAAAAAAACTTTATTGTTCATGCAATTAGCCTTCGTGCATTCGTACTCAAAAGAAAAACCTAATCTTCCTATGTATAGGAAACGCTTTAAATAGAAAAATATCGAGTAACTCGCACCTTACCGAAAGTAATATACGACAATGAAGAGTGATTTCATTAACTGTCCATGAATGAAAGAAAAACACCGTTCCGAGGATATTCAGACACAGATAATACTACGGTTGTTCTCATACAATACGGATAATGTCTTTTCTCCATAGTAAAATTTGCAATACAAACACCGATAAATAATAAAGAAGTACACTTATTCAAGGAGCGGAAGAAACAGGTACAATATCAACGGCCATTCTTTTCGTCTCTCCAAATGAAAGAGATTGAGAAAGTAGTAGCTGAGTGCACCTCCAAATGTTTGCGGAGACCCAAATGGCGTGGCAAATAGATTTTGCGAGTTCATCTACGCTCGAAAGGGGAAAAAGAAGAAAAAAATGAGCTTAGAGTATCAATAACACAATATTCTAACATTGATAGCAATGTCATGCGAACTAGTCATTCTTCGATTTCCAATTACAAAAATATTTTCCAGCCATAAGCATAATTAGAGACAGTCATAAGAAGTTGAACCACATCACCACTCGTATGCATTAGACAGGTGCTACTAAACTCATTAATATATTAATTGAAGACAATTTGATATCACTTTAATAAGATCGAGAAAACTATGTTTTTTCTCGAGTGGGAAAGTTAATTTAAAAGTGAAAAGATTTCTCTATGTGTCAACTTTTCGTGCATATCAATCAAGTTATAATAAACATTGATTCACCTACAGTTGGTATTAAGCCAAGTGCCTTGCCAACAAAAACCATACAAGAGCCTTCAAAATACATTATTTGGAGTAGCAATCATTCTCGTGCTACGCACGTTTTATTATCCGAGTTAAATGTCTTAGATAATAACACGAACTGAGTGTGTAGGTTTAAGTATAATTACAATGTTAAATGCAACTTTTAAGTTTGTTTGGTCGAGTCAACTTCTAATTTACTGATCAAATTTGAAATGGATTATTTACTGTACTGAGTAAATTTTTTTTATGCAATTTTCTCTTCACACTTCAATGTTTTGATTAAATAGTAACTCCCCTGAAGATTACTGCTAATTTTCTTTGAGTATATGACATTACTTTTTATAAATTTGATTTGGATTAATTATATGTAAGAGAATGATTTGATATTGAATTCCTTTTGCAATGTAATGACCTATTGTTGATTGTATTTTAGTCTTCATATCAGTTTTTATTTTTCTAAGCAATGCTTTAATTAAATTTTAATTCGATTGACGAATTAGGTCAATCTTAATGTAGGGGGATGTTACATGTAAGAACAAAGAAGAGATAGATAGAATCGTACCTAATCCTCCGTCGATTGTACTTTCATACCATCAATTTCGATTTGAGGAATGTGAGCGATTTTGGGCCAATCCGCGCCAATTGTTGGTCGACATCTCTTGCTCAGTTCACCACAATCTTCGACGTCTAATTTTTTTAGGGTAGTGAGGGACTGAATTTCTTGCGGCATAGACGATAAATTGGGACATCGAATCAATCTAATAAATTTCATACATGTATGATTGGGCAGCCATTCCGGTAAAGCCGTGAAGCTCAAGCAGTCAGCGACACAAAAGGACCCCAAAGTTTGAGCAGATTCATTAAGACATTGGAGCAGCTCCATCACCTGATCGGATTTTGATATTTTCAATGCACGAAGTTTAGCAGGAAAGTTGGACTTGTTCTCCTTGGTCAACAAGAGCTTGGAATTATGAATTGCTAAGTTCTCTAGGGCTGTTAATCCCACAAAAGGTAAAAACATTGGTCTCCCACAATCTGAAATTTTCAAGTGTCGGAGGCCAGTTAATCGGCAAGCACCTTCAAACAAAACTTCCAGATTTTGGCATTCGTCGAGTCCCAAAACTTGCAGATTTTCCAGATATTGTATTCCACTTTCTTGCAGACTCTTCTGCTTTGTTGTTATGGATAGAAATCTGAGGCTGATGAGCCTCTTCATATTTTTGGGTAAATTGTTTAGCTCTGAGCAACCATCGAGGCGTAAGTGTTGCAAACTCTGCAGCTCACAAATGGTGTTTGGAAGCTTCTTCAATCGCTTGTTATCATTGAGAAATAACGTCCTTAAGTGCTTCAAGTTGCTTATGGAACTCGGCAGCTCCTCAAAACTGCCACTCATCAAATCTAGATACCGTAAGTAGTTGCACTTGGAGATGCACGCTCTAACAAACTCTCCAGTAATAACTCCATCATCAATGTCATAGGGAAATATAATTGCACGCAGCTTCTTTGAAGTGGGCTTTCTTACAAAAGGTGGGACTCCATCGAAATTAGAGATTCCCTCTAGCCCACTGCTAAAGAATGAAACGCACCGAACTCGCTCTGAAATCTCTGATGTATCTAAGCCAACACTAGAGCAATCATTTTGTGCCACAATTGTTGCAAGAGAATGGATTAGATCGTGCACTTTAAAAGATATCACCAAGCCGAACTCGTCAACTTGTTGGATCAAAGATCTCTTCCACAACTCGTTGACATAATCAACACCAACGTCTTCATATGCTAGTTCTTCCCCCGTTGAGCTAATGAATCCTAAAGCTATCCATAACCAAGCTATCACAGGGCCACGGAATTCAAATGCTTTGTCAAAAAGAGATAATGTGGCAAAACAGCGTTTTAGGTGGGACGGCAAATGATCATAGCTAAGTTTAAGAACCGACAGAATGTCCTTTTTTTCTTCCACTAACTTCCATGTCTCGCTATCTCTTATATGGGCCCAGTACCGTACTTCATGCTTCGTGTAAAGTAGGCTCCCCAAAGTTTTCACAAGGAAAGGGACTCCTTGACATTTTTTCACAATGTCATTTCCAATCTCAAGGAGATCAGGACGTGGCTGCTTTTCCCTTTGATCGAAAGCCCATTTTTTGAACAAGGCCATGGAGTCTTCATCAGAAAGACCTTTAAGATTATGACCTGGATGGGTACCCATCATAGAAGCAACTCCTGAACTGCGCGTGGTCACAACAATCTTGCTTCCACTAGCTCCTTCGGCTAGCAAAGTTTTCAATTCTTCCCATCTACAGCGGTCGTTGCTCCATACGTCATCCAGGACCAATAGAAATTTCTTCTCTTTGACGGTGTCTCGCAGACAGGTTTGCAATTGCTGAATATCCAAATTACTCAAGGTTTGACCAGTTGCATCTTTGATGATTCCTTCTATGGTTTTCTTTAAATCAAAGTCCTCGGGAACACACACCCATAGTCGAGACTTGAATTGCTCTTTCACGATCTCGTCATTGTAAACTAATTTAGCTAGGGTCGTCTTGCCCAAACCTCCAATTCCATAAATGGGAATCACCGAGAGGGTTTTTTCATTTGGCCGCATCAATATCTCAATTAGCTTTTGTTTATCTACGTGTCTTCCGACCACATCTAAGTTGTTTATGAAATCGTAAGTCATCTCTCGCGACTGCGTATTCACCACACCATTGTCAACACTCCGCACAGTAAGATCAAATTGATTCTTCTCGACGGAAATTTTAGATAATGTCTCCCTAATCTCCTTGATCTTATGATTGATGCTTGCACGGAGTACTAGTGGATTAGAGGGGGAAAAGAAGCGGTGTACCTTCTCTTTGATGCCCCCGTACGGTCTAATTACCCGCTTCCGTAAGGCTTCACACTCGAGTTCGTCGAGCACATCCTCCGCATCGTACAGCACGTCTTGAAGCCGACGTAGCCACAGTTCCAGGCGGTGGTTCTTCACTTGTCGCTCCTCAGCATCTAACAGCACGGCCCTAATGGCAGCCAACGTATTTCTAAGCTCGTGGATCTGATCTTCGACGCCGTAGATTGCGACGGCTTCTTGGAACGCCAGGGATGCTATCTTCCCCAGCACACCCTGTGCGATGCCGGAAAGGAGTGATTCCGCCATGCTAAGTGATGGGGAAATTGATTCAGGCCATTTGGTTTGAGACGAAGAAGAACACACAACGTCGTCCTTTCGTTGGTTGGGTGATATGATGATGACTTCCCTACGAGTCGCCGGCAGGAATGAAGGTCCAACGCGCTTTCCTTGCGAGTGGCCTCCTGGTCAGCAGCAACACGCTTTCTACCTTATCTTCATCCTACTTTCCTATGACCAATAAGAAATCGAGATTACGTCATCGCTTGGAATAAATAGTGATGAAAAATAGCGTTGATAATAATTGATTTTTTTTCGACCAAAAAAAAATCAACTATAGCCTTTATTCCCCACCCCCCCAAAAAAAAAAAAAAAAAAAGAGAACTAGAGCCTATGCTAATGTACTCTCGCGGATGATGAAATATCTTTTTTAATTCAATTTTGTAACAAATCTAAAGGCCATTTTCAATTAGAAAGATGTTTGCTAAGTCGCCGAGCTTTCGTTCAATAAACGCATTCCCAGTTTATAAATGGTTCTAACCTGTTAATTCATGTTAAGATACACTGATGCCACACCGGCAATTTTCGGCATAAATTGTCTAGATGTACTCAATTGGTATTAATGTCAAACTGTTAAGGACTAAATTGGTCAAATTGGAAGGTTTAGAATTGAATCGGTACAAATGCAATAGATTTATCACTTTTTTGGTACTTTTCCTGTTTGGGACGTCACCCGTGAATGAAGATGCTGAAAATTGGAAACGGAGCGAGGGATAGAGGTTAACCGAAGGATTTGAAAGTTCATCTTTTCGCGCTCATGACCATGGATGTTAGTTTTGGATCAAATTGTAAAATTGCCTCGAATCGAGGTGATTTTGCATACTAGGACAGTATTTCACATGATACTTGCACCAAAAAGATTGTCATGCAGAAAAGTAAGGTTTTTCATGAGCAAATAAATGATTTGCGGCGCATCTAGTTCACTTAGGCTTCATTATTTATTGCTATATTTGTTTTGTGACTTAAAGTAAAGTATAAAAAATTTCACTTTTGCATATTTGTGCAGATATTGCACTGTCTATAGACTAAACATATGTCTACAAGTGCGTTAGAGAAACTGAGGTTTACTTGCATATAAACGCCGTACAGAAATAGAGAGAGAATTACCCACTTGTTATTAAATTTATTATGAGTGTCAATTTAATCCCAAAATTTTCAATTTTATTAATGTAGTCCTAAACCTTTACGCAAAATTTTCATATAATCATTCTGACTAATTTTCGGCACAAAATCGCTAACATAACAGTCTAGTCATCGCCGGTCATATCACGTGGCCCACTGTTCGATGCGAATTGGCCAGAAGGACTACATTGGAGTTTTACACAAAAGGTTTATGACTCAATTGGTAAAACTGAAAAATTTAGGACTAAAGTAATATTGGTACAATATATTTAGGACTGATTGAACAATTTCCCCTACAAATAGATTTGCCTTTCTCTTATGTTTAGCTCATTTTATATAGGCATTGTAACCTTACTCTTCTACTTCCAACTACATTATTAACCAAGCCTAAGGATCCATTCGATTACTTTTCTTGGAACAGTCCAAATAACTAATCAATTGGATCCGTTTGATGCGGAGCGATGGAAATGGCACAATTGTCGGATGGAGACCGCCAACGCACATGGCAACACTTCTGAAGTATAATTTGTGCTCAAGAAGTGCTTTTTTGATTATACAGCTTCATTTTTCTATTTCTAGAACATTTTTTTTTTTTTGCTTTAGAAATAGTTTTGGGGCCACTTGAAGAAGTAAAAAAAAATTACTTTTCTTCAAAAATAGAAAAATCGACTTCTGCTCAAAAACAAAAGTAGAAAAATCAATTTGTGGTCGGAAGTTGATTTCTAGAGCAGAAGTGTAGCCATGCACGCCCTAAATTAATTTCTATGTCATTGTGATATACATAACATCCCCAAAAATGACACCCACATGAAATATCACTATCCATTTCGTGACGTTGGAGCAAAAGAAATATTACGTAATTTGCATTTATCTATCAAGAAAACGGGAACACAAGAGGCTTAGGGCGTGCATAGTAACATTTCTACTTTAGAAATCAACTTCTGGCCAGAAGTTGATTTTTCTACTTCTCTTCAGAAGCAGAAGTTGATTCTCTTGCTTCTACTTCGGAAGGTATTTCTGATCGGAGAAATTCATTTGGAAACGATTAACTACCACTGACCATCGTCTACCCCCGCCCACCATAGACTTTTGTTGGCCGCCACCCGCTGACCACCCATGGTCGCCAAACACCGCCGACCTTCGCCGATTGCCACCCACGACCGCCGCGGCCGCGGCAAACCGCCGACCACCGCCACTGCCAACCTTCGGCGGCCGCGATGGCCACCAACCACGGATCTTCGCCGGTCGCGATCACCGCCAACCGCTGCCCCCTGCTGCCAAGCATCGACCATCGCGACAGCCCACGCCATTGAGTCGCTGTCTCCGGCCATCGGAATAAAAAATAAAAATAATATTTTAATAATAAAATTATTTTTAAAGAAATTTATAAAAATAAAAAAATGAAGAAGAAATTTTTCGACCACCGATAATAATTTTTCATAGAATATTTTGTGTTAATAATGTTTCGGAATGGGTAGCGGTCGGCGATGGTCCGCAACAATGGAGGTAGGCGGAAGTGGGTATAACCGTAAAGAAGGTGAGGGAGTACTAAAAAGAGGGCGAGGCGAGAAATATTTTTTGAGTTGGAGAAGCTATTTTTTTAACTTCTCAAATTAGGGAAAAAACAACTTCATAAGTAAAATTTTTTACTAACGGATTTTGCTTTAGAAGTTATATTACCAAACCGATTTCTGCTCTAGAAGCATTTCTGGAGTAGAAATCTACTTCCAGAAGTATTATCATGTGCACCCTTAGCTTTGCAGTAAAAACGAAAAGAAAAGAAAAAATACCAGCAAAGTTTGATCTTAGATGGACCCTCATTCTCAATGAAGAAAGGTAAACACAAAATTAGATTCCAACAGTCTTCTACTTTAACATAGCACATATCCCATCTTTGACATTCACAACTCTCTTTCTAATCCATTTAAGTATATCACTATTTGTTATAATAAGAAAACTCATATAGATAACAAACCCGATGAGTTGTCCATATATTTTTATAACCATTAAACACACATAGGAAGAAAATTTTCGAGCTCTTAGATTAGAGTGACTCATGGTGGAAGGATATGCTACAACTTAAGTGGCTTGATCATATTAGTAGTGATGGGTTTCAGGGTAGGCGATTCCCACCCTAGAATCAAAACTGCCCACTAAGGACTGGTTCCATAAATGGGAATCGGGAACTGCCTACTGATTCCAAGGACCCACCCGAGAACAAGATCACCGGTCCGGTCCGGTCCGGCTATCGAATGACTCCATGGAACTGATCTACAATCACTACAATCGTGTACTGATCTCTTCTCTGTTTGCTAAGAGACGAAATTAACCCTTCAATACCGCGCTCGAGCTGCTTGATGCGAAGAAACAACGGCTCAGTGCCACCAGAATTGTCAGCCATAAAAAGACGGACCTCCTGGAGACTGAATTGGGCAAAAGAAGCTGCCAAGACTGAGTAGAGAAAAGAGAGCACGACAAAGTTCAGTCGAATTTGCATAATACAGTAAGCTTGGCGAGGAATCTTTAAACCCCAGAAGAATTGGAAATCATTAAAATCAAAGAGAAGGCACGAGTTCATAGCTATAGTAATATACGCTCTTTGCGTCTTCTAGGTCATACTTATACCGAAATTGGAGGCAAAAGAACACTTTTAGTGCCAAAAGTTATGTACGGAGATCACTTTGGTGTCAAAAATTTCAATCGGATCACTTCATTGCCAAGTCGGTGATAAAAGGATTACTTTAGTGCCTCCGGCGAGAATTTCAGGCCAAAATTGCCACGTGTGATTAACAATTTTTTTCAATGAAAAATGAAATTTAAAAAAAAATAATAAGACCACGTATGCTTGAGCGAAGGTGTCTTCTTGTCGATCGACAATGGGAAGATCGGTGTTACTCGGTCCGAAAGGTGCTCCAAGGAGGATAATGATTCGAGGGGATGGGTGTCGTCGGTAGCTGGGGTCTTGGCTCGGCTATACCCAATGTCCTATGAGATCCATCGACGTTTTGTGAGTAGATTTTGTGTGTCTTCGAGATCATCTTTAGATTGAACATAAGCTAGACAAAAAGATACATGTAGTGCCAATATTTATATACGGAGCTCACTTTAGTGCTAATATTTTTTTTTATCACTTAAGTGCCAAATTGGAAAAAAACGATCACTTTAGTGCTAATGACGAGAAATTCCAACCAAAATATATGCGTGGTATTTTTAGTTAAAACGCTTTAGAGCCCGTCATTTAAAAGTCCACATGGACTCCATGAGGCAATTTAAAATTAAAAAAAGAGCCACGTGGACTCCATGTGTAGATTTTATTCACAAAAATGGTCCACGAGGCAATTTTTTTTTTAAAAATTCATTCTCAAAGATAAACAATAAGTTAAAAAATTTAATTAAAAAAAATTGGTAGCGACGAGGGCTGTAGCCCTTATTGCCTCCGCCCAGAGGCCCGACTAGTGGCCGGTTACCCCTGCCGTCCACTGGCCAGAAGGTCGCTACCAGTGGGGGTCAGCCGCTAGTGGCAGCCGACTGCCAAGCCTGGCGGCGAGGGTTGAGGCGAAGGAAATGGGCTTGGCGGTGTAGAGGGAGGTAACGGTGAAGACAACGGCGACGGCGGCGGCAGCAGTGGCAGAGAGGAGGAGAAGGCGAAGAGGAAGAGGAAGAGGAGGTAGTAGATTTGGAATGTGAGGAGGATTGTCCACTCATGGCAGGTCTGGGCCGGGTACTGGAGGCGGTTGAGGAGGGGTGGGTGAAGAGAGAGTGGGCCAGAGTGGCGAAGGAGAAAGGGAAGATGAGGGTCAGGGTCATGAGGTCGAAGGTCTTCAGGGACCGCTTGGGGATGGCAATGGAGGACGTCGGAGATGGTGAGGAATTGGAGCTCTCTCGGAGTAAGATCCATCTTCCCGGGTCATTCGGGTCAGAGAGATTGGAATCAAGATCGAGTTTTTGAGGTGCGGTGAGTCGTCTGAAGTTACGATTCAGAGGGAGTGCAATGATGGCTAAGACGGTGAAGAAGAGGAGATGATCGGAGATATTTGCAGAGCAGCTGGCTCTTTCCCACTGCCGGCGCCTTTCAGCTCAAGCTCAAGCTGAGATTCTCTCTCTTCTAGAATCAAGGGAGAGGAGAAAAGTTGGGATTAGATGGGATTTTTTAATTTTAATTTTTTAGTTTTTAGCTTATTTTAATTTGTTAACATTAGTTGGATTTTTTATTTTTTTTTATTGCTGATTGAGATCCTCCGGCAAGCCACGTAGATGTCACGTAAGATTTTCAGCGACTCTCACCGGAGTTGGCGTTCAAATAATCATTTTTCAAAAAAATTGATACTTAATGATCTAAAAAAATATATATATTGACATCAAAGTGAGCGTCACACATAAATATTGACAATCCAGATATCCTTTTGCCACATAAGCTGACTTTGCCATTCTGAATAGCAAAGCCTCACCGGAACACCTTAGCTTCTTTTTGACATGATCTCTGCCAACTTCTTCCGATGCTTGATTTTCGTTCGACGTGCGTGTCAGTCCACATGCTCTTCAAAGAATACTCGAAAGATATCCGACGTGACGGTAATCTTTAGGAAACATGGAACAAAAATGTAAAACAACGCTTCATTTGGTGCGGTAAATCATTGTAACTAAGTTTGATTGCAGGAAGGATGTTGTTTCCTCTTTGAATCAATTCCCACACGCTGCTATTGTCCCTTACGGTCGAATGGCCATCCGAGAAAAAGGAAGAGAGCGTCCACAGAGGAAAGGCCTTTTAACTTGAAAAATTTGTTACCATTTGCTAAGTATCGCAAATAGTCTGTCATTGCTAATGTCCAAGGTATCGAATAGTGGCTGAAACTCTAATCAAGCCTTGACCGATAGTGTCTCTGTTAGACATATTAAAGAGTTTTCCGAACATTAAGGTTTTCATATGGTGCGACTCGACCGTTGGTTCTTCTAGAAAACACAGAACATTTGTTTGTTCATGCGATTAGCCTTCGTGAATTCATATTCGGAGATTCAGTCTTAGGAGCAAAAGGAAAAGAAAAATCCAATCTTCCCATGTTGAAGTGAATTAAAACAAACTCAAAACGAACAAGGTATGGTTATTTAAATGCATTATTGCTTGGAAACTCTTTAAGTAGTCCAGTGGAGAAATTACAAAAAGATCGTAATTGACGCTCATTTACCAAAAATGAGATTTGATGGTGCGGCGTGGTGTCATTCACTGTCCTTGAGCGAAAGATATATATCGATACAAGAAAATCCAAGCAGACATAATGCACTGTCTTTATCCATTTAAATGGAAGAGATTGACGAAGGATTAGCAGAGTATGCGTTCAGCTCTTTGCGGAGATTCACATGCGTGGCAAATAGATCATGAGATTTCGTCTGCGCTCCAAAAGAGAAAAACAAGGAAACCAGCTTGGAGTATCTATAACATAGTATTACGACATTTATTGTAATGTCATTCACATGCATTGTTTGCGCCCCCATGCTAGTGCAATTTGAAAGAATGTTGTTGGAGTTTCTTTCACTTTTACGTGTTGTAGTGTGAGAGTTATCGAATTAAATCTGATTGCGTAAATTAAAAAAAAAAACCTTAGTGAAATAAAAAAAGAATGTATTACAAATGAAATGAGAAAATAGTCATAAGAAGTTGAACCACATCACCATAAAAATCGTGAACTGAGACATGTGCAACTATTTTGATTGGACAAATTAACTGAATATTTCGATATATATATTTTATAATAAGAATGAGAAAATTATGTTTTTGAAGTGTGAAAGTCAGATTGAAAGTGATAAGATTTATCCGCGCGTCGACTTTTCATGCGTACGAAGTTAACTTTCTATTAGAAGGTTTATCTATATTAACGATTTTTTTGGCAGATGTCTCTATAGATGTTGATCGTCGGAAATTTTGCATTGGCTCCATCCGACCACCGTCCTACGAAATGCATTATTTGATTCATGGTTTAAAAACATCTTTATATTTATTTTATTATCCTAGTAAAACGTTTTAGATAGCATTGCTTATGCGGCACCGTCGGCATGGCTCTCCGCGAGCTCGAGAATGGGTGCAAAGGGATGAATGGAAACTCCGGAGAGAATCCCTCAAGACCGTAGATGTGATTAAGGGGTTAGATCCATAGACGACCGAGGGCCATGAAGCTGGGATGGTCACATCATTGCTTGAGAAAGTGCAGTGTGATTTGAACAGAAGGTGGACCGAAGGACTCCCTCGTGTTCTAAGACCTGGTATCTCGTTTGGCCTTCCAGTTAGAACTTTCAAATAATTCCTGTTGACTTGCACATCTTACTGTTGTCTTGCAATTGCTGTGTATATGCGCTTTTTTGGGAAGAAACGCCCAAGATTGGACGTATTCTTGGCCTTTTGTGGCCCTGAAGTTCGGCGTCAACTGGCCTCTCACCTCCAGATCGGCCTTTGAGGTACGACGATATTCGGGAGCGATGACCTATCACCAGCCCATAAGAATCTTTGGTGCAACTTCCATCGTGCCATCCGCGAGTCCGGATGTTTCTCTCAATTATATCAAAAACCTAGTTGCTCTTATGACATGCTCTAAGAGGGGTCACCATTAACGATAATGAAAAAGGATGTAAAGGCGTTGCAAGCTCTTCTCAATAATTTGTGGCGAGAAAAAGATATAAGTTCTTAAATAGAAGAGAATACACAATCATTTTCATTGGTTAGCCTAAAATCAGAGATAGATATAATCGGAGTCACTTTTTCATCGGGTTCCATGCGGGTTCCTCATTTTTAATAACGTGAAACCTACCATGTATGCATTGAAATCTGGAACCTATCCTATCAAATATATCATGATCGATTTCAGAGTCTAGACAGATTCCACATCTTTTCTTAATTGAACAATCTCAGTGAATCATCACATTTTATGACAAAAAATAAAAGGTTAGACTAGTGGTTTCGGATTACACACTCATCATCGGATGCCATGGAAAGCCAAGACAACTTGTTACAAGTTATTGGTTACTTAGAATCTATAACTTATTCGTCGGAACATGTTCCTAAATTTTTAGAATCTGAATCCTACTATGCATATATTAGAACGTGGAATGTGGAATCGGACTGACTAGGTTCCAGGTTCTAAGTTTCACTCTGAAACCATGCTCGCCCCTACTTATTTTGGACATTCTCGGGTCTGTTTCGAGGAAGGAATTATGGAAGGAGTGATCCAATTTTCCAGAAGTATGCTGGTTGCTGGACCCAGCTATCTCATCATAGTTTCCCACGTGGCTTCCTACTTTTTATTATTTGAAATAATATCCACACCCTAGGCAAATACCAATTAATCTTGAAATTTTTCTCCCATCTAGAATTTTTTGGTTTATGAAAGCTTAGACTGGTCCGACTATCCAGATCGACTTTTAAATTTTACTTGTTTTTTCTCTATAGAAAGTTTTCTTCCCCATGAACCAAACGCATTTGTCCGGCTCCTTTGTACCTGGCTTTTTGGATGATCAATACATACTTACCTTACAAAAAATATATATATATATATATTTTGATTCTCATTGTCAACTGAAAATGAAAATTGAAAACATTTTCAAGAACCAAACGGATCATCACAGAATAAAATAGAGTCTTTTAAAATCTTTGCGAGACGAGTTGATCATCGTTAATTAAAATTTTTATAAGTGAACCAACACATCACAAAAGGAGTTCAATCCATGGTCCGTACAAGGTCTGGTCCATATCTCACTTTGTTCCATCTTGCTTTATACATAACACCATCAATATGTGCTATCTTTTGATTCTTTGCTTGGTTTGATTGGCATGGTTTGATTATGAAAGCATTTCTCAGGTGAATTATATAAGCGGGTAAAGAGTATATACTTGGACGAGATTGGGTCTTTGAAGTAACCTTAATTCCTTATTGTTCTCAGGAAAGCAAGGTAAAGAAAAGCTACAAAAAATGTTTCGGCTAGCTTGCAGGCCATTCGTTAAGGAAAGAACCTCCTTTTCATCCATTTGTGAGCAAGTCATCATCATATCAACTGCTGACTCACGAGAGGAAGACATTGTGTGTTCTTATTCGTCTCAAATCAAATAGCCTGAATCAATTTCCCCGTCACCTAGCATGGCTGAATCACTCCTTTTCAGCATTGCCCAGGGTGTGCTGGGGAAGATAGCATCTCCGGCGTTCCAAGAAGCTGTCGCAATTTACAGCGTCGAAGATCAGATCCACGAGTTTAAAGATACGATGGATGCCATTACAGCCGTGTTGTTAGATGCTGAGGAGCAACAGGCGAAGAACCACCGCCTGCAACTGTGGCTGCGTCGGCTTCGAGACGTGTTGTATGATGCGGAGGATGTGCTCGATGAACTCGAGTGTGAAGCCTTACGGAAGCGGGTACTCAATCGGTATGGGGGCGTCAAAGAGAAGGTACACCGCTTCTTTTCTCTCTCTAATCCCCTGATACGCCGTGCAAAAATCAGTCATAAGATCAAGGAGATTAGGGAGACATTATCAAAAATTTCCGTCGAAAAGAATTAGTTTGATCTTAATGTGCGGAGTGTCGACAATGGTGTGGTGCATTTGCGATCACGAGAGATGACTTACTCGTTCGTAAACAAGTTGGATGTCGTCGGAAGAGAAAGTGATAAGGACAAGATAATTAAGATATTAATGCAACCAGATCGGAAAAATCTCTCGGTGATTCCCATTGTCGGAATAGGAGGTATGGGCAAGACAGCCCTAGCTAAATTAATTTACAACGATGATAATGTGAAAAAGCAATTCGAGTCGCGATTATGGGTGTGCGTACCTGAGGACTTTGATTTAAAGAAAACTATCGAAGGAATCATCAAAGATGCAACTGGTCAAAGCTTGAGTAACCTTGACATTCAGCAATTGCAAACCTCTTTGCGATACATCATCAGAGACAAGAAATTTCTACTAGTCTTGGATGATGTATGGAGCAGCGACCGTAGTAGATGGGAAGAACTGAAAGCTTTGCTAACCGAAGGAGCTAGTGGAAGCAAGATAATTGTGACAACGTGCAGTTCAGAAGTCGCTTCTATAATGGGTAACCATCCGGCACATAATCTAAAAGGTCTTTCTCATGAAGACTCCATGGCCTTGTTCAAAAAATGGGCTTTCGACCAAAAGGAAAAGCACCCACGTCCTGATCTCCTTGAGATGGGAGATGACATTGTCAAAAAATGTCAAGGAGTTCCTCTCCTTGTGAAAACTTTGGGGAGTCTACTTTTCACAAAGGACGAAGTACGGTATTGGGCCCATATAAGAGATAGCGAGGTATGGCAGTTAGTGGAAGCAAAAAAGGACCTTCTGCCACTTAAAGCGTTGTTTTGCCACATTTTCGCTTTTCCCCAGAGGGTTTGAATTTCATAGCGTTCGTTTAGATGACTTATGGATGGCTTTAGGACTCGTTAGTTCAACAACGGAAAACGAAGACTTTGGTGTTGAGTACGTCAAAGAGTTGTGGAAGAGATCTTTGATCCAGGAAGTTGACGAGTCCGAATCAATATTGACTTTTAAAGTGCACGACCTAGTCCATTCTCTTGCAACGATTGTGGCACGAAATGACTGCTCCGTTGTTGGCTTAGACACTGAAGAGATTTCGGAAGGAACTCGCTACATTTCGTTCCCTAGCAATTCGTCAGAGGGAATCACAAATTTTGATGAAGTCCCTCCTTTTTTGAGAAAGCCAACTTCAAAGAGGCTTCGTGCAATTATACTTCCACTCCATGTTAATGATCGAGTCATTACTAGAGAATTCGCTAGAACATGCATCTCCAAGTGTAACCATTTACGGTACCTAGATTTGATGGATGGTACTTTTGAGGAGCTACCAAGTTCTATACGCAACTTGAAGCAATTGAGGTCGTTAAATCTCTCTGGGAACAAGCGATTGAAGAAGCTTCCGGATACCATTTGCGAGCTGCAAAGTTTGTTATACTTATATCTCGAAGGTTGCTTAGAGCTTGGCGAATTACCCAAAAATATGGATAGGCTCGTCAATCTCAGATTTCTATTTGTAACAACAAAGCAGGTGAGTCTGCAAGAAAGTGGGATACAATACCTAGAAAATCTACAAATTTTGGGACTCCATGGATGCCAAAATCTACAAGCCTTGTTTGAAAGCACTTCCCGGTTGACTTGCCTTCATGCGTTGGAAATTTTTAATTGTAGAGGACCAATATCTCTGCCTTTTGCTGAATTGGTTACCCTACAGACCTTGAACATTGATGATTGTAAGCTCGTGTTGACCGAGGAGAACAAGTCCAACTTTCCTTTGAATCTTCGTACTCTTTCAATATCGAGGTTTGAACAAGTGATGGAGTTGCTCCAATGTCTCGATAAGTCTACCTGCACTATGGAGACCTTTGCTGTCTATGATTGCCCGAGCTTTACTGTTGTATCCGAATGGCTGCCCAATCATACATGTCTCGGATTCATTCGCCTGATCCAATGTCCCAATTTGTCATATATGCCGCAAGGAATCCAATCCCTCAATGCCCTCAAAGAATTACATGTCGAAGATTGTGGCGAACCGAGCGAGAGATGTCGACCGACAACCGGCAAGGATTGGCCCAAAATCGCTCACATTCCTCGAATCCTACTTGATCTTATAAAAGTACAATGGACGGAGGATTAGGTAAGCATCTATCGATTTCTTCTTCGTTTGCATAGGGATTCACTTAATTCCTAGATCGAATTAACGTTTAATTAAAGGAGTTGCACATATTTACAATGACGATTTTTCAGGTGATGTGGTTCAACTTCTTACAAGTATTTTCTTCTTATGTTTGTAATGTATCTACACACACACACACACACACACACATATATATATATATATATATATATATATTTGTTTCATTGAGGCCTTCCTTACTTTACGATTTAGTCCAATAACTCTCACAACAGAACACGTAAAAGTGAAAAAAAAAAAAAGATTCCAACAACGTTCTTTTAAAATGCATTTAGGGGCACAATGAAGCCATGGCCACAAAACGTTCTTTTTTGTTTTTACAGATGTAATATATAATGGAGAAAAATGAAATTTATATGGCTAAACAAAAATAAAAAGTATTTTTTCTTTCTCGCTAAAATATAAAATGCTATTTATATTTCAAAGAAAAAAAATTATGAAGCTAATATATACGAATATGCTTGCTTAAATGTCGTGAAAGTTCTTAAATGTCATTTCTTCTTTTCTTTTTCCTTTTTTGAGCGCAGGTCAACTCCCATGGTCACGTGAATCTCTGGGGAGATTCGGATGTACACTATGCTAATCCTTTGTCAATCTCTTTCATTTCAATGGGCGAAGACAATGGTCGTTGATATTATATGTGTTTCTTTCTTTCCTTTAATGAGTGCAGTTCTTTGTTTTTCGTATGTGCTTGTATTAGCGAATTATTTCTCTATGGAGAAACTGTCTAATTCGTATTGTATGAGAAATATTGTTTGATTATCTTTACTTGAATTTGTTTATGTCGATATTTATCTTTCATCCATGGACAGCGAATGGTATCGCGCCACACCACCAAATCTTATGTTTGCCTAAAGAGTTTCCTAGAATAATGCATTTGAAAAACCATGTCGTTTTCGTTTTGAATTTGTTTTACTTCACTTTTCCAAGGGAAGATTAGAACTTTCTTTTCCTTTTGCTCCTAAGACTAAACTTATGAAAATAAATGCAGAAAGTCTAATCGCACGAACAAATAATTTTTTTGTAATCTGCTCAAAGCCATCATCAGATTGATTTCATGACTAAACTAGAGTGGACAGAACTGCCCAAATTGGACATCCTGAACATGAGAATGAGGTCGAGGGGGCTCCGTCCACAAACGGTCCCTGTACTTTTAGTGTTGTGTGCAAAGCTGAAACCATTTTCACCCTGAAAGAGAGAAAACAAAAAGTTAAACCAATGGTCGGGTCGCACCATAGTACAACCTTAAAGTTCAGTCCATTGCTTATAAAACAGAATGATCCGTTTAGTCGGAACAGGTTTTAAGTATAGCCGTTATGATCTTCAGCCAAAGACCAGAGACGATTCGCATTCGTTGTCTCCGGTTCATGAAGCTCTCTTGATACCAGTTACCCTTTTTCCAATGGCAAATCGATAAAGGGTGTGCTGAACCGGTTCGCGATCACAATCCAAACTCTTCGAGAAATGCAAGTGAGTTCCACTTGCTTTGAAATCTCTCGGGGGCCAATCAACAATTCTGGGCTTCAGTAAGAGACAACAGCAGCGTGTGGGAATGAGTAAGTCAAATTTCGGCCATCGCTTACCACTCTCGTCGGGTTGGGTCATTACATCAAATGCCCTTCCCTCCTTCCTCTCCTCTACGGCCAGTGGGAGAGTCTCGCCGATGCTGGCGACCCTCGCCTTGGCCGACGTTGGGTGAGGGTCGCTCGTCCAGCCCCACCCTTGCCTGACGCCGGCGGGGGCAAGCCTAGCCTGAGTCCGACGGGAGGGAAGAGGAAAATAAGAAAAAATGAAAAAAGACATGAACAAATTGTAAAAAATAAAAGGAAAAAAATGTCCTTTGGTGGGGTTATTCTTTAAAACAATGAGAATACTTCATGCCCTTATTTGAAATAAGGTCCACTTCGGATCCTTATTTGAGAAAACAAAGGCACTTCAGGCCCTTTTTGAAAATTTCCTTTTTTATTATTTCAACTCCAACATTGGCAAGCAGCCCATCTATATCTCTTTCTTTTTTTCATTTCCATTTTTCATCTATCAATCGATATAACATTTATATTTAAATTTGGTGTTCCCCAAAAGATATGTCTATATATATATGTGTGTGTGTGTGTGTGTGTGTGTGTGTGTGTGTGTCATATTACCCATAATAGTATCAAATTTACTTTCTGCGCTTTCACATAGAAAGGGAAGCAAACAAGTTCTCTGTCGAATTTACTACTTTCCACACGTTTGCAATTGCTTTCTCACTCTAATTGTTTTTTAATGGAAGCTTAAAATGGTCTGGCTGTCTCGATTAACATTTAATTTTTATTTATTTTTTGCTTAATCTAAATCTTACGGCACAAGAACATTAAATTTAATAAATTCAAAACTCTTAAAACATTCATTAGAATGCATTTTGGCTATGTATGATTGGGAACTAAAATTTCTTAGGGAGATTGATCTATTGGTCTTTCTCGGCGATAGATTGTAATCTAATAGACAATTGGGCAATTGAAATGGACTGATAGGTACTCTTACCGAAAACATTACAACCAGACATATTCTCATGATTTCATTTCTATCGAAAGTTTTCCTCTTCACAAGCCGAACGGAGTTTTAGGAGGATAGAAATTGAGAATATAAAACTATTTTCATTCTCATTTTCATTGAAAACGAAAATTGAAAATATTTTCGCTAACCAAACGGTTTCTTAACGGAAAAAAAAAAAAAAGAGAGAGAGATTGTTTTAAAATCTTTAGGAAACAAGGGCTTGTCATTAATTACCAATTTAAAAGTGATGACCCAACATATCACAAAAGATTTCAATCAATGGCCCCTACAAGGTCTTTCGATTCTTTGCTTGGTTTGATTTGGATGGAAGAAAAGCGACGAGTCTAGGAGTTCCCAAATGCCCTGCTTTGCTCTAAATTAACCGATTGAAACTGAAATAGCTTTTTGGTTCAAATGGATGAGGCAGAATTAGTTTTTTATTCTTCTTCATTGTTCCATCTTTCTTTTTATTGATTTCTTCGCATGCCAACTTAACTTTCTCTTTTAAGGGATAAGTGCAATAAAAGTCCTAAAAACTTAACTACCAAAATGTAATTTAGTCCTAAAAGCTTGTTATATTGATGCAATCAAGTCTTTCCATTAACTCCGTTTAGCTTGACAACCGAAAAATACTAACAAATTTGAGGGCTCGAACTTCACCGAAGAATGGCCTTCTTCAATGGGATTCGGAGGATGGATGGGAGTGGTCGATCAAGGTCGCGTTGGATTTGCTGTGGAAAGGAAGACTGTTTGATCGAGATTGGCATTTTCTTTGGCGAGAAAGTATGGCAATTGAGGCTAGGTTAGAATTTCGGCTTATCTGTCGAATTGAGAGTGAATACGAAGATTTTGAATTTCCTTTTTTTCATCTTTGGTGATGAGAGAGTTATGAGAAGTTGAAATATGTGAAGAAGAGGAATCGGGTCTTGTTGGTTCAAATTAGAGACGGTCGGTTGATCCAAAGGTTTGAAATTGATTTACGTGGAATTAATGAATATTCATTTTAATGGCCTAAATATGAAGGGACAAAAAGGACTTTTCCCCACACATTAGCGGATGGGGATGACGATACAGCATCGACCCATGAAGACCCGGCTCGCTTTGCCCCGCCCCGATAGCCCTGCGGGGCCCCACCCGTTTAAGTTATTGCCTTTTTTTTTTAAAAAAATTCAGTTTAACGGTGCCATTTGCTTATTACTTGTTATTTTATTGTCTCCTAATCTACTAATCAACCTCTATTCTTATACTTTTTTACTCCTTGCGTAATATTATATTAATACTAGCTTTTCTGTTTTTACTAATCAAAGCGTAAAAATTTCTATGTAGCACTATTACTAGGTGATTAAATTTTTAGAGCTCATAATGATTTTTCATAACCATCATTCCCTTGGAATTTACCTAATAAAAGTCCTTTTAGTTTTCTTCTTCTATTTTATTTCACTCTTTAAGAATGTTAAATCGGTTTTTTATGCACTTTCTTGTGTCGCCAATTCCAAGAAAGTCGAAGGCTGTGTGAATCTGTGTGTAGAGAGCTCCAAAAAGTCTTAAGCCACCTCGAGAGCATCGAGACTTCTCGAAGGATCGAATCCGTGAGAGGAGTGAACTAAATGAACTGAGTAATCTATGAGACAAAGCAAGAACTTAAACTCAAGTAACGATTTATATTTCTTAATTTTAATATGAAGCTCATCAAGTTGAGTTGGTTGATTCATAGAAGAATTTTTTTGCATACCATACCAATGAAAAAAAAAATCGAATTTAGGCTTAGCTTCACAATAAAATGGGGAAAAGAATACCAGCAAGGTGTGATATAAGATGGACCCTAATTCATCAATGAAGAAAGGTAAACAGAAAATTATATTCCATTAGTCTTAACAAATCTCCTACTTTAACAAACCACATGCCGCGCCTTTGAAACTCACATCTCTATTTACTATTTAGAATCCATCTAACTCTATCACTATATTCTATAATTAGGAAACCCAAATACATAAATAAATCCGATAAGTTGTCTATATGTTTTTATACCTAGTAAACACATTTAGGACGGTAATTTTCGAGCTCTTAGATTACGCGACTTGTCGAAGGATGTGCCACAGCCTAAGTGGGTTGATCATATGAGATTACTTTGATTTGATGGAATGAAAAAAGAGTCAATGTCTTATGCCTAGTCCACAAGCACAATAATATTACTTAGCAACTTAAGTCAATTCCGTGGTTTCAATTGGATGGGGTTTAACTACGTAAAAAGGACAATATCACGAGATAAAACATCAACTTCTCGAGTTGTCAAACAGTTTGTTTGACAAAGTTGCATAAGATTTTGTCGTGAAATGGAATTATTGCTATGATTTACGAGAAGTGCAATGTAATTTAATGGAATTTTCTCTATACCTTGGATAAAATATACTGTTTTAGCCATCTGATAATTTCCCTCAATTCTTGATCTTCTAATTTCGAAGTAAATGCTCCCACTTAACAGCTGGGAATTAATGGATGTGACAACAAATTCAGCTGTCATTTTTCATTTCAGGCATGGTAATCAGGTTTGATTTTCTTCATTCCCTTCCCATTCCTTGCTGTCCTCGTGGTCAAATCAATGGGTTGCCCAAGATGGATAAGGTTTGCCTTTTTCATCTAAGGAACAAATCACCACATAAGCTAATCATAAACATTAGACTGGCGTCGTGTATCTATTTAAGGTGTAGAATCACGTCACTCTTATATTAGAATACAGTAAGGTTGCGTTTGGTGGACTGGATAAGATAAAAATTATCATATCCAGTGTTTAGAAGAACACTAGATTAGCATATATCCGGATATAAGCCGGATGAAAAAATCCCATCTAGGGAATGGGATAAAGCCGAATAGGATATCTAATATAAAAAAATGAAGAAAAAAAAGGGGAGAAAACGCTTCCTCCTCTTTGTTGGACATCATCCTCTTTGTACCTCTCAATCAATCTCTCTTCTCAGCATTGGCTCGCCACGACCACCCTCATGAAGAATTTTTTGAAGAATCTCCAGCGAAGGAGTTCATCCTCTTCTTCGCTTTCAAGGCCAAGAAGATCACTCTCTTTCTTTTTTGCTTGAAGCCAACACTCTCTCATTGATCAATTGACCGAAGCAACTCACCGATGAGGAGTGAAAACTCTGCAGCCTACAATGGATTTCTTTTTTCATGTCCAGCATTGATCGTCGGTACCCAATTTTGGGCATTGAGAAGAAGTTATTGCATGATTTGTAAATTACTAATTATGTTAGTCCGCATGGTTAATGGTGAACAAGGACTTGGTCTACATATTTCTGCCGTCGGAGTCTTTCTTTCCGAGCTTTGATTGGCCAATGACGATGATTGAAGCCTTAATGAATTCTAGTTTTTAAAAGCATAGATCTTATTTTTGGCAATGAAAAATATTTTCTTACGCCATTTTCCCAAAGAAACAAACGATGAAAAAAAAAACCAGCAAAAAAACACCTTAGTGTGGGTGGATAATGATTAATTATCGACTCTAGGAAAAATATACCTAATAAAAACTCTTTTAATTTTTTTTTATTGTATGTCAACATTTGGAAATATATAATATGGGTTTTTATGTACTTTTTTTTACTGCAGACGCAAAGAAAATCAAAGGCTATTTGACTTCATGCTCGAAAAATTGCATGAAATTTTAGGTCTCTCGAGAGTTTGGAGGATTGCATTCACATTCAAAGCTAAATAATAAGCTATGTACTTTGTATAGAGAAGAATGTACGGACAAAAGCAATACCAGATTCAAAGTGCACATTGCTTTGCCCAGAAAACGTTGTTTTCCTAATTAATTGTCATTGAATTTTTAAAACCTTGAGTAAAGGTTAGGGGCATTCAATCATTAGCCTTAAGTATATGTTTGTGGCTTTATTGGAACCATAAGGATATTATCCGGTAACACATTAGATTTTGTGACACTTAACGAGATAGAATGTTGATCGACAAGGGGATAACACAAAAGGTATCACTTTTTGTGAAGTATTATCCATTTGTCACGCTATCATATTGAATTTATATCAATAGAGTTAAAAGCATTCATAACCATGGATGACTCTGTATCTATTGATGTAGTTATTACCATGATTTGATATTTGAGACTTTATTGTATCGGATCGACCGTTAAGAATAATCTCTAAACCTATATAAATGTGCACATATATAGTACAGTTTTAATTAATATAACTCAAGTGAGAGAATGTAAGAGATTTTTCTGATGTGGGCTAAATTTATTGAGATTGTGATTTGCGCTTTTACGGGGTTGGTCTAATATGGGCATAGCTCGTGTGGACCGAGTTCAGCTCGGCCCGTGATGAAATGGCATGGGTGAAAACTCTATAAATAGTGCTCAAGTGTATACTGTAAGCCTAATGAATGCATAACATCCACACATAAGAAGTAGTCACAAAATTGTATCGTGAGGGACACTCTTATTGAGCTAGTGATACATTGGTTGATAAAAGAAAAGCACTTGATCTTTGCATAGTTATTGTTCACATTAAGAACAATGGAGCACAAATCCCATTATACCATTATTATGTTTCTAGACTCTAACTATGGTGATCTTTGGGTGCCGTTTTGGCGGCTTACAACTACTAGTAAAATCAAATCAAATCATGAAAAATTTATATTACATATGCTAATATCAACCAAAAATCGTATACTTTTTTATGCGCTGATTCTTCCTACTTTTTAGTAATCTAAATAGTTTAAAGGATAAATTAAATATTTTTTATATGTCAGAGCCATAGGAAATAATAACAATACTAAAAATGAAATAACACCAATAATAGAAAATATTGAATAAAAAAATAAAAAAATGATATTATTAAATTGACCCATATGTTAATCATAGCAATATTTATAACTTGGAACTATTTATTAGATGCGTCGAGGAATGTTGGATAATTAAGGGCTTTTAAGATGAAGCATCCAATTAGGGAAATAAATCTGAAAGGATCTCATTCTTGTGGTTAAGTTTGTAAAGTACCCATATGATTTGGAAACAAAAGATTCCGTCTACCCCAATCCGGTATTTATAATTTAAAAAAGGGGAGGTTATTTCCATTGGAATACGACTAAATTCACTCAATTTCATTAAATATACAAAATTGGGGAAAAGTATTAAAAAAGTCATAATTCTTTTGCATTAGTACCAATTCAGTCCTAAACCTTTTATTGATGTCAATTCAGTCCTAAACTTTTGCATTGGTGCTAATTCACTCCTAAATCGATTAATAGAATTAGCACAAACACAAAAGGTTTATGACTACATTGGCACTACCACAAAAGGTTTAGGATTGAATTGGCACCAATAAAAGGTTTATGACTAAATCGCATCAATGCAAAAGGTTTAGGACCGAATTGGTGCCAATAAAAGGTTTAGGACTGAATTGGCACCAATGTAATAGGTTTATGATTTTTTTGACACTTTTCCTCACAAAATTGTCATTGATGGTTTACATATATGCACAATTTCCTTCTCTGTTTAGATAACTCCTTAATTCAGGTTTTTTTCAGGAATAAACTTAACACTGTTCAGAATATTGAAATTAGCCATAGAGAATAATGGAAACAGTCAAAAGGGGATAAAATATTCTTTCTTTCCCAATGCATTATTCCTTAATTCCTGCTTTTCTAATTTGGAAGTAGATGCTCGAAACGGTCAAAAGGGAATAAAATATCCTTTCTTTCCCGATGCATTATTTCCTTAATTCCTTAATTCGGGTTTTTTCCAGGAATAAACTTAACACTGTTTAGAATATAGAAATGGCCACAGAGAATAATGGAAACAGTCAAAAGGGAATAAAATATCCTTTCTTTCCTGATGCATTATTTCCTTAATTCTTGTTTTTCTAGTTTGGAAGCAAATGCTCCCATTGGGAATTACTGGATCAGGCAACAAGATTTAGGTAACCAGATTTGAGTTTCTCATTCCCTTCCCATTCCTTGTTTTGGCAGTGGTCAATTCAATTTGTTGCCCAAGATGAATATGGCATAAGCTGTGTAATCAACATTATGCAGTTGTCGGGCCGTCTATATAAGATGCGGAATCACATCACTCTTACACCAAAAACTCAATTACACATTTGAAAACGAAAAGCAGACATGGATGTCAAGAGTTGTGCTACCTTAGTGGTGCTGATGCTGGTGGCGACGATAGCTTCGCGCGCATCCGCCGCCGAGGTGCAATCACTGAAAACGACCTTTTGTAAGGCCAATTGTTGGTCGTCTTGTGTTGTGTTCCCTCACCCAAATGCCTGCTATGTCTCGTGCTACAAGAACTGTGTCGGAGCGTCGGAGGCTGAGGCACCCGGAACCCAATGCGACCTCGATTGCATGACGTCCAAATGTTCTGACCCGCAAGCTGGTACGAAAGCAAAACCTTGACCTTTTAAATAGAAAAGATGTATGTTCTTCTCCATTCATCGATTACGATGGGCTAAAACCTTCGACTTTTGTTCGATATCATTAGACTGTTCGTAAAATAAAGAGATTTTTACTTTTGTTTTGTGGAATAAAAATTTATTACATCTATTATTCGTGCATCTGGGATCCATTTGCTTTGAAAACAACTTGATTTTTTTCTAGAAAATGCCTGCGTTTTTCCTGGAATTTACTTTTGCTTGGCTGGACATGAAATTAGTTTCCTATGCTTGTTAACAAGAAACTCCAAACATTTTTCTCGGACTTGGAGTCTTTTTTCCAAGCTTTGAATTGCCAATGACGATGATTGAGGTCTTAATGAATTCTAGTTTTTAAAAACATAGATCTTATTGTTGTTGACAATGAAAAATATCTTTCTAGCCCCATTTTCCCAAAGAAGCAAACCATGAAAAACTAGCCAAAAAAAAAAAAAAACTCCTTAGTGTAGGTGGATATTGATTAATTATCGTCTGTAGGAAACATTATACATTTATACCTAATAAAAATTATTTTAATTATCTTTTTTTTATTGTATTTCAATATTTGGAAATGTATAATATGGGTTTTTATGTACTTTCTTCTAATGCAGACCCCAAGAAACTCGAAGGATGTGTGACTTCATGCTCGGAAAATTGCAAGCAATCTTAAGCCACTCAAGAGTTTGGAGGATCACTTGTACAACTAAAGAGAAATAATAAGTCGTGCACTTTGTGTAGAAGAGTGAATGGGACAAAAGCGTTGCTTACTTTGCTAAAAAATCGTTGTTTACCTAATTGATAGTCATTGGGCTTTTTAAAATTACTTATCTCCTCATCGTTTCATGTCAAATAGACGGTGTGAAGAGAAGAAAGAAAGGCCTTTAACCTGAATGCTAATACAAGTCCCACAAGGGAAACGAATTCGCGACTGCAGGTTGCCGAAACTAGGCAACTACCCTTACCACCTTCTATGAACAAATCTCTCTGTATCATTTCAAGTGCTACGGGTACGACCATTGTCCTATACGTCGACTAATAGCGGCAGGAACTCTAATCAAGCCTTGACCAACAGTATCTCTCCGGACCTTTTCAAGAGATTTCGTTAGATCAAAATCATTGTGAATGCATACCCATGTTCTGAAATGAAAAATTGTCGTTATTGTACACTAACTTAGCGAGCACTGTTTTTCCTAAACATCCCATCCTAATTATTATGGAAAGGCATGTGATCCGAACCGGCTCAGCACACTCTCTACGACGCCGTAAAGAACCGATTTGGCCATTTTCTCTTCTTGTCATTGGAAAAACAGCAGGGGTATCAAGAGAGTTTGATGAACCACAGACAATGAAGGTGTTTTAATATCGTTTGACTCCACCATTGGTTCTCCTAGGACATATGGTTTTGTGGTTATCTTTCTGTTTTCTCACTTTCAGGATGTCCAATTTGGGCAGTTCTGTGCAGTCTAGTGTAGTCATGAAATCAACCGAGGAGATGCTCAGCTCATGGAACCATAGCATTCAGAACTGCGAGCTCAAACAAATTTCAAACGAAAAAGAAAAAATAAAGAACTAATCTTCCTATGTAGAAGTGAAGTCAAACTGATTTAAAACGAAAAAGACGTTTTTTTTTTTAATGCATTATTCCTGGGAAACTCTTTAAGTAGTCTAGTGGAATCATTACAAAAAGATCGAGTAACTGACACTCATTTGGCAAAAATAAGATTTGGTGGTGTGGTGTGGTGTTGTCCATGGGTGAAAGATAAATATCGATATAAACAAATTCAAATATACAATTCGACAGTTTGTCTCATACAATACGAAGTAGGTATTTTTCTCCATAGAGGAATTTGAAATACAAACACAGACGAATAATAAACAACTGCACTTATTCAAGGAAAGAAAGAAAGAAGGACAAATACTATCAATGTCCATTGTTTTCATCCATGAAAATGAAAGAGATCGATGGAGGATTAGCTGAGTGAATGTCCAAATCTTTTGCGGAGGTCCACATGGCGTGACAAGTTGATCGTGGGAGCTCGTCTATGCTCAAAAGAGAAAAAAATGAGGTTAGAAAATATATCACATAATATTATGACATTTACTCTGGTGCCAATTGTCTGATTGCATAAAGCGAAAAATCTTCGTGAAATGAAACAATATATTACAGACTTACTTAGAAAATTGTTATAAGAAGTTCACCCACATCACCATAAAAATCGTGAACATAGATATCTGCAACTATTTTGATTGGACAAATAAATTGAATATTTTGACATTCTTATAATAAGATTGAGATTTCTTTTTGTTTTTTAAGAAGGAGAAGAAGTGAGAAAGTTAAATTGAAAGTGAAGAGATTTATCTGTGCATTAACTTTTCATGCACATGAAAATAAATAAGTTTCTATTGGGCGATTTATCTTTATTAAGGGCATTTTATTGGCTCCATTCGACCCACCTACAATTGGTATTAAGCCAAGTGTCTTGCCAACGAAGATAATCCAAGAGCCTTCAAAATACATTATTTGAAGTAGCAATCATTCTCGTGCTATGACCTGAATTGGATTTACGGTATAAAAACATTCTTTATTGTTTCATAATCTGAGTTAAAAAAAAAAATAGATAGTATTACGAGTTGAGTCTATAGTTTTTATCATTACTCGAGTATTCAAAGCAACTTCTAATTTTTCGGTCAAATTTAAATTGGATTATTTGCTTTATGAAAAAGATCATTCTACATTGAATTCCTTTTGCAATCTAATGGACGACTATTGATTGTATCTTAGTAAACAACTTTTTTTTTTTATCTCATTGTCGTTTTTTGAAATTGCAATACTTGTATTAAATTTTAATTCGATTGAATAAAGTGAATCACTATATTACATCTAAGAACGAAGAAGAAATAGATAGGTGCTTACCTAATCCTCCATCCATTGTACCCATATAAGATCAAGACAGATTCGAGGAATATGAGCGATTTTTGGCCAATCCACGCCCATCGTTGGTCGACATCTTTCGCTCAATTCACCACAAGATTCGACCCGTAATTCTTTGAGGGCAGTGATGGACTGGATTCCTTGCGGCATATATGGCAATTTGGGACATCGGATCAAGCGAATTAATCTGAGATGTGTATGATTGGGCAGCCATTCGGGTACAGCGGTGAAGCTCGGGCAATCATAGACAGAAAAGGCCTCCAATTCACAAGCGGACTGATCCAGACATTGCAGCAACTCCATCACTTGTTCGGATTTTGATATTGCCAGCGTATGAAGATTCGAAGGAAAGATGGGCTTGTTCTCCTCGGTCAACATGAGGTTTGAATCATCAATCACAAAGATCTGTAGGGCAATTAATTCCGCAAAAGGAATAGATATTGGTCCCCTACAATTTAGAATTTCCAACCGTCGAAGGCAAGTCAATTGACAAGTGCCTTCAAACAAAACTTGTAGATTTTGGCATCCTTTGAGTCCCAAAAACTGTAGACTTTTAAGGTATTGTATTCCACTTTCTTGCAGACTCTTCTGCTTTGTTGTTACGTATAGCTTTCTAAGGCTGACGAGCCTCTTCATATTTTTGGGTAATTCGCCTAGCTCTGAGCAACGATTGAGATATAAGTGTAGCAAACTCTGCAACTCGCAAATGGTATCCGGAAGCTTCTTCAATCGCTTGTTCCCAGAGAGAAGTAAAGTCCTCAATTGCTTGAAGTTGCATATGGAACTTGGCAGCTCCTCAAAAGTACCACCCATCAAATTTAGGTACCGTAAATGGTTACACTTGGAGATGCATGTTCTAGCAAATTCTCTAGTAATAACTCCATCTTGACAATCGAACTGAAATTTAATTACACGGAGCCTCTTCGAAGTTGGCTTTCTCAAAAAAGGTGGGACTCCATCAAAATTTGAGATACCCTCTAAAGAATCGCTAGAGAACGAAATGTACCGAGCTCCTTCCGAAATCTCTTCAGTGTCTAAGCTAACAATAGAGCAATCATTTCGTGCCACAATCGTTGCAAGAGAATGGACTAGATCGTGCACTTTAAAAGTTAATATTGATTCGGACTCCTCAACGTCTTGGATCAAAGATCTCTTCCACAACTCTTTGACGTACTCAACACTACTGTCTTCTTTTTCCGCTGTTGAACTCATGAGCCCTGAAGCCATCCATAAGTCATCTAAACGATTGCTATCTAATTCAAACCCTCTGGGAAAAAGTGCAAATGTGGCAAAACAACGTTTTAAGTGGGACGGTAAATGATCATAGCTGAGCTTAAGTACCGGCAGAAGGTCCTTTCTTTCTTCCACTAACTTCCATACCTCGCTATCCCTTATATGGGCCCAATATCGTACTTCCTCCTTCGTGTAAAGTAGACTCCCCAAAGTTTTGACAAGGAGAGGAACTCCTTGACATTTTTTGACAATGTCATTTCCCATCTCAAGGAAATCAGGACGTGGGTGTTTTTCCTTTTGGTCGAAAGCCCATTTTTGGAACAAGGCCATCGAGTCTTCATGAGAAAGACCTTTTAGATTATGCACCGGATGGGTACCCATTATAAAAGCGACTTTTGAACTACGCGTTGTCACAATTATCTTACTTCCACTAGCTCCTTCGGTTAGCAAAGCTTTCAATTCTTCCCATCTACTGCGGTCGTCGCTCCACACGTCATCTAAGACTAGTAGAAATTTCTTGTCTTTGATGATGTCTCGCAAAGAGGTTTGCAATTGCTGAATGTCAAGGTTACTCAAGCTTTGCCCAGTTGCATCTTTGATGATTGCTTCGATAGTTTTCTTTAAATCAAAGTCCTCAGGTACGCACACCCATAGTCGCGACTCGAATTGCTTTTTCACATTGTCATCATTATAAACTAATTTAGCTAGGGCCGTCTTGCCCATACCTCCTATTCCGACGATGGGAATCACCGAGAGGGTTTTCTGATCCGGTTGCATCAGTATCTCAATTATCTTTTCCTTATCACTTTCTCTTCCGACCACATCCAACTTGCTTACGAACGAGTAAGTCATCTCTCGGGATCGCAAATGCGCCACACCATTATCGACACTCCGCACATTAAGATCAAACTGATTCTTTTCGATGAAAATTTTTGATAATGTCTCCCTAATCTCCTTGCTCTTATGACTGATTTTTGCACGGAGTATCAGTGTATTAGAGAGCGAAAAGAAGCGGCGTACCTTCTCTTTGATGCCCCCGTACCGATTGATTACCTGCTTCCGTAAGGCTTCACACTCGAGTTCATCAAGCACATCCTCCGCATCGTACAACACATCTCGAAGTCGACGTAGCCACAGTTGCAGACCGTGGTTCTTCGCCTGTTGCTCCTCAGCGTCTAACAACACTGCTGTAATGGCAGCCATCGTATCTTCAAGCTCGTGGATCTCATCTTTGACGCTGTAAATTGCGACGGCTTCTTGGAACGCTGAAGATGCTATCTTCCCCAGCACACCCTGTGCAATGCTGAAAACGAGTGATTCAGCCATGCTAGGTGGTGGGGAAATTGATTCAAGCAATTTGGTTTGAAATGTATAAGGACAAACAATGTCTTCCTCTCGTGAGTCGGTTGATATGATGATGACTTGCTTCCAATCGGATGAAAGGGAGATTCTTTCCTTGCGAGTGGCCTGCAAGTTAACAGGAACATGCTTTCTACCTTTTCTTGATCTTGCTTTCATGGAACAATGAAGAACCGCGAGATTACTTCAAAGATCCAATCTCGTCCAAGCATCTATTCTTTATTTGTGTATGTAATTCACCTGAAAATTATCGTCTAATGTCGCTTAGAATAGTTAGTCGACGGAAAATACTTTCATGATCAACAATAATTTATATGTAAACATTTTAATTGATGATCAAAATCTTTTTCCGTTTATTCAGTTTTGTGAGAGATACAAATGATCATCTTTATTTAGGAAAATATTTTGTACATCATTTACTTTTCGCGAAACAAATACACACTCACTATATAGTTTTTTTTTTCCTACCCATTTTATATGGGTCTCTCGGCATTTCATTTCGAAAAAGAAAGAGATAAGTACAATGAAAGTCCTAAAACTTATCATGAAAGTGTAAATGAGCCGTAAAACTTGTTAAATTGGTGCAATCTAATCCATAAAGCCTGTTAAGTTGATGAAATCAAGCCCTCAAACTTGTTAGCATTTTTCGTTTGTCAAGTTGAACGGAGTTAATGGAAGGACTTGATTGCACTAACATGACAAGTTTTTAGGACTCAATTATATTTTGGTAGATAAGTTTTAGGACTTTCATTACATTTATCCCTTAAAAGAGAAAGTTAAGTTGGCATGCGAAGAAATCAATAAAAAGAAAGATGGAACAATGAAGAAGAATAAAAAATTAATTCTGCCTCAACAATTTGAATCAAAAAGGTATTTCAGTTTCAATCGGTTAATTCAAAGCAAAGCAAGGCATTGGGAACTCCTAGACTCTTCACTTTTCTTCCGTCCCAATCAAACCAAGCAAAGTATCTGTGACATCCCGTAATCCGGCTCGTTTTGAACCCTTGAATAAATGAAAAGTCTCATCGATGTATTTCAGTCGAATCTCACTCGGAATTGATCCCTCTCGAGCATACTAACCAAATGGGAATGGCTAACTAGGAAAAATCAAGTACGTGGACCTAAGAACTTGATCCTGGACTGACTTTTTGGCCATGAAAATTGTCGAGGAAATATTTTGGACCAATATAGGCCGATCATAGAATAATTAAGGAACGAGTTGGGCAATACCCTACGTTTGGATCACGGGTGATTCCGTTCGACCTCGTATGGGTTCCGAACGTTCCTGAATTATTTTCTAACGATCGTGTCCATCGGGACTAGTGATTGACCCTCGTAATTGAATGACAACCAAGGTCGCCAGGGCTCGAGTAATTCTTAAACGTGATTTTAATCACGGGTCGATACGCGTAACTCCTAAAAGCCGTCTGTTAGTTTGAGATACGCTGAAAATTCTATTGATCGAGATTGATCGCGAATCGAGCTTCAGAATTTGACGTCGGACCTTCAGGGGTTTCAATAAATAAAATTTTGGACGTTTCCTCATCCCGTGTGAAATTCTTTCGCGGTTCGCCCCAAAGAGGTTCGGGAAAAGTATATTTGGACTGGATATGGGAAAGGACCCATTTGCCCTCAAAAATACCCCATTTTTCACTTGGAACTAAGGGTATTTTGGCCATTTTCCCTTTTGGCCGAGATTGACTAGTCAATGAGGGGAAATAATTATTTTTTCTCTTGATTTTGTAGGCATAATTAATTATTATTAACCTATATTAATTATTATATTGGCCCTCTTCTTCTTCATTATCCAAGAACTCTCTCTCTCTCTAGCTCACTTTCTCTCTACCTCACTCTCCCTCTCCCTCTCCCTCACTTGGCCGAACACCCTCTCTCTCACCCTTCATTGCCGAAAATTCTTCAAGCCTTCTTTGGTGTCGCTTTGGAGCGCTTGGAGTCGCTAGATCGTCGCCGAGTCACCGGCCATGCAAGGATCGCCGGAATCGCCAATTGGTTCGAGCTTTTTCTCAACCGTTCAACGGACGTTTTTGCGAGTTTTTGAGGTAGGATTGTTTCTAAACCTAAATTAGGTGGTTAGGTTGCTAAAAGACCATGAAATTGTGAATTTTTGATGAAGAAAATTGTTGGATTTGGGCTTGAGGAGGGGCTGGACGAAAATTGCAGATTTGAGGAGAAAGAAGGCTTGTTCTTGCATGAATAGTAAGTCAAGAAGATAATAGTGGTCAAAGTTTAACTATGGTTACTTTATGCCCTAACTAGAGTTACTTTATGCTATAGTTTAATCATGGTTAGGTTAGTATTTGACTCTAGTTAATTTTTGAACCATGGTTAGTTAATATATTAACTATGGTTACTTTTATGTGACATAAAGTCGTTATGTCACGGTGCTAATTAAATGTGACATTATTATAGTATAGTACTATGGTCATGAATTAATTATATGTTAGAAAATTATTATTGTTCGGCCGTGATAAATTTCCACGTTAGTATAATTTTAGTGGCGCGTGATTTACATATTGCTACGTTAGCGTAATATGGTCGCATGACGTGGATTGGATACTATGGTAGTATTAATTGATCGGGTAGTCTGAATTAATATTTGAATTAGTGTGAATTAATTGGGTGATCCCGAACTATTAATTCTCTAACGTGAGTGAATCACGTGGTCCCGAACTATTCTAAGAAATGAAAAGGTCGTATTTAATCAAGTCGTTCGAGGCCAAAGTGAGCCGTATTCGTCCGATTGTCTGAGACCGAGGAAATGAGAAGGTCGTATTCAATCAAGTCGTGCGAGGCCAAAGTGAGCCGTATTCGTCCGATTGTCTGAGACCGAGAAAGTAAGAAAGTCGTGTTCAATTAAGTCGTTCGAGACCAAAGTGAGTCGTGTTCGACTAATTGTCCGAGACTTTATCCGGTCGTGTTCCTATGTGTCCGAGACCGAGATCCGTGGGTCGTATTCCTATGTGTCCGAGACCCCGATATATATAGAGCCGTGTTCCATAAAGGTCCGAGGCTCAATTTCATGAACTTATGATGGCGGCGGAGTAACGTGGAATATTTGTGGAGTAACGTGGAATATTCTGGAGTGACGTGGATTATTTTTGGAGTAACGTGAAATATTCTGGAGTGCCGTGGAATATTTTTGGAGTAACGTGGAATATTCTGGAGTGACGTGGAATATTTTCGGACTAATGTGGAATATTCTGGAGTAGCGTGGAATATTTTCGGAGTAACGTAGAAATTTTCGGAGTAATGTGGATATTTATATTATGGCCGGATGTGTTAAAAACGGGCCCCGGAGTACGTAGAATATTTTATTGTCGGACTAAGGCATGGAACGCCGAGACGGGAGTAACGTACAATATTTGAGAAGGTGTGAGAATTGTCGGAGAAAGAATGGAATTTTCTGGAATTTAATTGGAGAATTTTTAGGTAAGAAAGAAAGAGTTGTTGGAAATTGTTGCTCGCCTAGATTGTGTCTGGAGGCACTAGCGACCTGATCTAGGGTTAGAGATTTTCCTACTGAGATTTTATCTCACCCCGTCATGGGTTGGTTGTTTTCAGACCCTCCGCCGCAATGATCCGACCCGGAGATCGAGATGCCGGGAGACGTTGTGGAGCCTTTGGATGCTGAGTAGCCGCTTGAGATAGTGAGGATGAGGCTTAGGATAGTCGGCCCCTCGGTTTTGTGGAGTGTTGTATTTTGGTTGTGTAGCGGGCTTCAACCACGTGTCTTTTGTTATAGGTGGTCACAGGCTTGTACAATGGCCCCCGAAGCCCTAGGTTTGACAGTTTGTAACAACTATGTATATATGTACATATGTATGTTTTTACCATCCCAAGTTATCGTAGTGTTATTGGTTTTCTGTACGGAGATTTTGTTGCTTCCGCATGTGTTGTATAATATTGTTGGCCCGAGAATCCTGGAAAACTGTACGCAAGCGAGGCCATGTGGGATGTCGACGATTCGTAGGGTTCGGGTCGTGACAGTATCGAAAGACCTTGTAGGGGCCATTGATTGAAATCTTTTGTGATATGTTGGCTCATCACTTTTAAATTGGAAATTAATGACAAGCCCTTGTTTCCTAAATATTTTAAAACAATCTCTCTCTTTTTTCCCGATAAGAAACCATTTGGTTCACGAAAATATTTTAAATTTTCATTTTCAGTGAAAATGAGAATGAAAATAGTTTTATATCCTCAATTTCTATCCTCCTAAAACTGCGTTCGGCTTGTGAAGAGGAAAACTTTCAATAGAAATGAAATCATGAGAATATGTCTGGTTGCAATGTTTTCGGTAAGAGTACCTATCAATCCGTTTCGATTGCCTAGTTGTCTATTAGATTACAATCTATCGCCGAGAAAGCCCAATAGATCAATCTCCCTAAGAAATTTCAATTCCCAATCATACATAGCCAAAACACATTATGATGAATGTTTTAAGAGTTTCGAATTTATTAAATTTAATTTTCTCGTGCCGTAAGATTTAGATTAAGCAAAAAATAAATAAAAATTAAATGTTAATCTAGACAGCCAGACCATTTTAAGCTTCCATTAAAAAAAATCGGAGTGAGAAAGCAATTGTAAACGTGTGGAAAGTAGTCAATTAGACAGAGAACTTGTTTGCTTCCCTTTCTATGTGAAAGGGCGGAAAGTAAATTTGATACTATTATGGGTAATATGACACATACACACATATATATAGACATATCTTTTGGGGAACACCAAATTTAAATATAAATTTAATATCGATTGATAGATGAAGAATGGAAATGAAAAAAAGAAAGATATGTAGATGGGCTGCTTGCCAATGTTGGAGTTGAAATAATAAAAAAGGAAATTTTCAAAAAAAAGGCTTGAAGTGCCTTCGTTTTTTCAAATAAAGATCCGAAGGAAACCTTATTTCAAATAAAAACATGAAGTATTCTCATTGTTTCAAAGAATAGCCCAACCAAAGTACATTTTTGTCCTTTATTTTTTTACAATTTTTTCATGTCTTTTTTCCTTTTTTCTTGTTTCCCTCTTCCCTCCCGCCGGAGTCGGGGCTTGCCCTCGCCAGCGTCGGGCGAGGTGGGGCTGGGCAAGCGACCCTCAACCAACGTCGGCCAAGGCGAGGGTCACCAACATCGGAGAGACTCTCCCACTCGCCATAGAGGAGAGGAAGGAGGGAAGGGCATTTGATGTAACGACCCAACCCGACAAGGGTGGCAATTCCGGACATAAAATATCACAAGATTTGCAAATGCCTTTTCTCATAAGAAACCGATTTTGGGGGCAATTTGGGAGAGGAAGGAGGGAAGGGCATTTGATGTAACAACCCAACTCGATGAGGGTGGGGAGCGATGGCCGAAATTTCACTTACTCATTCCCACACGCTGCTGTTGTCTCTTACTGAAGCCCAGAATTGTTGATTGGCCCCCGAGAGATTTCAGAGCAAGTGGAACTCACTTGCATTTCTCGAAGATTTTGGATTGTGATCGCGAACCGGTTCAGCACACCCTTTATCGATTTGCCGTTAGAAAAACGGTAACGGGTATCAAGAGAGCTTCATGAACCGTAGACAACGAATGCGAATCGTCTCTGGTCTTTGGCTGAAGATCATAACGGCTATACTTAAAACCTGTTCCGACTCAACGGATCATTCTGTTTTATAAGCAACGGACTGAACTTTAACGTTGTACTATGGTGCGACCCGACCATTGGTTTATCTTTTTGTTTTCTCTCCTGAAAATGGTTTCAGCTTTGCACACAACACTAAAGTACAGGGACCGTTTATGGACGGAGCCCCCTCGACCTCATTCTCATGTTCAGGATGTCCAATTTGGGCAGTTCTGTCCACTCTAGTTTACTCATGAAATCAATCTGATGATGGCTTTGAGCAGATTACAAAAAAATTATTTGTTCGTGCGATTAGACTTTCTGCATTTATTTTCATAAGATTCAGTCTTAGGAGCAAAAGGAAAAGAAAATTCTAATCTTCCCTTGGAGAAGTGAAGTACAACATAAGATTTGGTGGTGTGGCACGATACCATTCGCTGTCCGTGGATGAAAGATAAATATCGACATAAACAAATTCAAGTAAAGATAATCAGACAGTACTTCTCATACAATACGAATTAGACAGTTTTTCCATAGAGAAATAATTTGCTTAATACAAGCCCATACGAAAAACAAAGCACTGCACTCATTCAAGGAAAGAAAGAAACGCATAAAACATCAACGACCATTGTTTTCATCCATTGAAATGAAAGAGATTGACGAAGGATTAGTTGAGGGTACATCCGAATCTCCCCAGAGATTCACGTGACCATGGGAGTTGACCTGCGCTCAAAAAAAGGAAAAGGAAAAGAAGAAATGACATTTAAGAACTTTCACGACATTTAAGCAAACATATTCGTATATATTAGCTTCACAATTTTTTTTAAAATATAAATAGCATTTTATATTTTAGCAAGAAAGAAAAAATACATTTTATTTTTGCTTAGCCATATAAATTTCATTTTTCTCCATTATATATTACATCTGTAAAAACAAAAAAGGAACGTTTTGTGGCCATGGCTTCATTGTGCCCCTAAATGCATTTTAAAAGAACGTTGTCGGAATCTTTTTTTTTTTTTTCACTTTTACGTGTTCTGTTGTGAGAGTTATTGAACTAAATCGTAAAGTAAGAAAAACCTTAATGAAACAAAATATATATATATATATATGTACACACATACATTACAAACATAAGAAGAAAATACTTATAAGAAGTTGAACCACATCACCTGAAAAATCGTCATTGTAAATATGTGCAACTCCTTTAATTAAAGGTTGATTTGATTTAGGAATTAAGTGAATCCCTATGAAAACGAAGAAGAAATAGATAGATGCTTACCTAATCCTCCGTCCATTGTACTTTTATACAATCAAGTAGGATTCGAGGAATGTGAGCGATTTTGGGCCAATGCTCGCCGGTTGTTGGTCGACATCTCTCGCTCGATTCACCACAATCTTCGACACGTAATTCTTTGAGGGCATTGAGGGATTGGATTCCTTGCGGCATAAATGACAAATTGGGACATCGGATCAAGCGAATGAATATGAGACGTGTATGATTGGGCAGCCATTCAGGTACAACAGTGAAGCATGGGCAATCATAGACAGCGAAGGTCTCCAAAGTGCAAGTAGACTTATCGAGACATTGGAGCAACTCCATCACTTGTTCAAACCTTGATATTGAAAGAGTACGAAGATTCAAAGGAAAGTTGGACTTGTTCTCCTTGGTCAACACGAGCTTGCAATCATCAATCCTCAAGGTCTGTAGGGCAACCAATTCAGCAAAAGGCAGAGATATTGGTCCTCTACAATTATGAATTTCCAACACATGAAGGCAAGTCCACCGGGAAGTGCCTTCAAACAAGGCTCGTAGATTTTGGCATCCATAGAGTCCCAAAATTTGCAGATTTTCTAGGTATTGTATCCCACTTTCTTGCAGACTCTTTTGCTTTGTTGTTGCAGATAGCAATATGAGATTGATGAGCCTATCCATATTTTTGGGTAATTCGCCAAGCTCTGAGCAACCATCAAGATATAAGTATAGCAAACTCTGCAGCTCGCAAATGGTATCCGGAAGCTTCTTCAAGCGCTTGTTCTCAGAGAGATTTAACGACCTCAATTGCTTCAAGTTGCATATGGAACTTGGCAGCTCCTCAAGACTACCATTTCTTAAGTGCAGATACCATAAATGGCTACACTTGGAGAGGCATGTTCTAGCAAATTCTCTAGTAATAACTCGATCATTAACATGGAGTGGAAGTATAATTGCACGAAGCCTCTTTGAAGTTGGCTTTCTCAAAAAAGGTGGGACTCCTTCAAAATTTGAGATATCCTCTAAAGAATCGCTAGAGAACGAAATGTAACGAGCTCCTTCCGAAATCTCTTCAGTGTCTAAGCCAACAACGGAGCAATCATTTCGTGCCACAATCGTTGCAAGGGAATGGACTAGATCGTGCACTTTAAAAGTCAATACTGATTCGGACTCGTCGACTTCTTGGATCAAAGATCTCTTCCACAACTCTTTGACGTACTCAACACCGAAGTCTTCTTTTTCCGTTGTTGAACTAACGAGTCCTAAAGCCATCCATAAGTCATCTAAATGAACGCTATGAAATTCAAACCCTCTGGGGAAAAGCGAAAATGTGGCAAAACAACGTTTCAAGTGGGACGGTAAATGATCATAGCTGAGCTTAAGTACCGGTAGAAGGTCCCTTTCTTCTTCCACTGACTTCCATACCTCGCTATCTCTTATATGGACCCAATATCGTACTTCCTCCTTCGTGTACGGTAGACTCCCCAAAGTTTTCACAAGGAGAGGAACTCCTTGACATTTTTTGACAATGTCATCTCCCATCTCAAGGAGATCGGGACGTGGGTGCTTTTCCTTTTGGTCGAAAGCCCATTTTTTGAACAAGGCCATGGAGTCTTCGTGAGAAAGACCTCTTAGATTATGTGCCGGATGGGTACCCGTTATAGAAGCGACTTTTGAACTGCGCGTTGTCACAATTATCTTGCTTCCACTCGCTCCTTCGGTTAGCAAAGCTTTCAATTCTTCCCATCTACTGCGGTCATTGCTCCATACGTCATCCAAGACTAGTAGAAATTTCTTGTCTTTGATGATGTATCGCAAAGAGGTTTGCAATTGCTGAATGTCAAGGTTACTCGAGCTTTGACCAGTTGCATCTTTGATGATTCCTTCGATAGTTTTCTTTAAACCAAAGTCCTCAGGCATGCACACCCATAGTCGTGATTCGAATTGCTCTTTCACACTGTCGTCGTTATAAACTAATTTAGCTAGGGCCGTCTTGCCCATACCTCCTATTCCGACAATGGGAATCACCGAGAGGTTTTTCCGATCTGATTGCATTAATATCTCAATCATCTTTTCCTTATCACTTTCTCTTCCGACGACATCCAACTTGTTTACGAAAGAGTAAGTCATCTCTCGTGATCACAAATGCACCACACCATTGTCGACACTCCGCACATTAAGATCAAACTGATTCTTTTCGATGGAAATTTTTGATAATGTCTCCCTAATCTCCTTGATCTTACGACTGATTTTTGCACGGAGTATCAGTGGATTAGAGAGAGAAAAGAAGCGGTGTACCTTCTCTTTGACGCCCCCGTACCGATTGATTACCCGCTTCCGTAAGGCTTCACACTCGAGTTCATCGAGCACATCCTCCGCATCGTACAACACGTCTCGAAGCCGACGCAGCCACAGTTGCAGGCGGTGGTTCTTCGCCTGTTGCTCCTCAGCATCTAACAGCACGGCTGTAATGGCATCCATCGTATCTTTAAGCTCGTGGATCTGATCTTCGACGCTGTAAATTGCGACAGCTTCTTGGAACGCCGGAGATGCTATCTTCCCCAGCACACCCTGGGCAATGCTGAAAAGGAGTGACTCAGCCATGCTAGGTGACGGGGAAATTGATTCAGGCTATTTGATTTGAGACGAATCAGAGCACACAATGTCTTCCTCTCGTGAGTCAGCAGTTGATATGATGATGACTTGCTCACAAATGGATGAAAAGGAGGTTCTTTCCTTAACGAATGGCCTGCAAGCTAACCGAAACATTCTTTGTACCTTTTCTTTACCTTGATGATCCGTTTGGTTCTTGAAAATATTACTTCAAAGACCCAATCTCGTCCAAGTATCTACTCTTTACTCGCTTATATAATTCACCTGAGAAATGCTTTCATAATCAAACCATGCCAATCAAACCAAGCAAAGAATCAAAAGATAGCACATATTGATGGTGTTATGTATAAAGCAAGATGGAACAAAGTGAGATATGGACCAGACGTTGTACGGACCATGGATTGAACTCCTTTTGCGATGTGTTGGTTCACTTATGAAAATTTTAATTAACGATGATCAACTCGTCTCGTAAAGATTTTAAAAGACACTATTTTATTCTTTGTTGATCCGTTTGGTTCTTGAAAATGTTTTCAATTTCCATTTTCAGTTGAAAATGAGAATAAAAATAGCTTTATATTCTCAATTTCTATTTTTTCTGACAGTGCGTTTGGTTCATGGGGAAGAAAACTTTCGATAGAGAAAAAATAAGTAAAGTTTAAAAGTCGATCCAGATAGACCGCACCTTCTAAAAAAAAAGTTAATTTTTAAGGATTATCGGGTTAATAATTAACTAACCTAACCGGACTCTCCCAAGTCCATACCAAATCGCAACTTAAGGTTCAAATAATTAACATCAATGTGATTTGAATTTGGATCCACTAATCATTTCGGAGGTGATTAGAAACCTAAATAAAATACGGAAAAACTATCTTATTTCCGCCCGAGATTTCGAATGGGATTTGGTTCGCATTTCTCAACGCCCTTCGGTACCATTTTCATGAAAAATATTTGATTTGACAATTTTGATGAATTTTACTTGAAATTCAAAGATGCAATTTTTGGTTTTTCTTCTTTTTATGGGGATGTAAAACATTGAACTTTGTACGATATACACCATGGGTGATTTAGAAAGAAATAAAACGCAGCCACACAGTATTTATAAAAATAAATTAACATGTAATAATCTAAAATTTAACACGTGGCATGTCTAAAAAAACAAACAAATGTTCAAACCAAACGATTACATTTTGTAGATCGAGATGGAAATGATTACCTTCTATTACACAAAATCTTACTCACATACACGTTATAGTTCCCTTCAAGATCTCGAGGAAAACGTGTCGTCGAAAACAACAATGGCGTGGGTGGCGAAAAATGTTCGGGACCGTCAAGATGATGCTCGACTAAAACTCTTTCTTCACTCTCGAATTTCTCTTCTAATTTTCTCAGAACTCTCTTTTCCTCTCTAAAAATTCCCCTCAAAAACTCTCTCAAAACTCTCCAATCTCTTCCACTCCCCCAAGAGCTCTCTACATTCCTATCACCAAAATTCTCCTCCCAATTCTCAAGAACCTCCCTCTTTATAGCCAAATTTCTCCACCCTTCATTCTTCATCTTCATTTCTTCACCTTCCATTTTCATCTTCCCTTCTTCATCTTCATTTCTTCACCTTCCATTTTCATCTTCCCTTCATCACCTTCCCTTCTTCATCTTCCCTTCTTCATCTTCTTTGGTATTTGCAATCCCAAATCCAAGTATTTGCAATGCGCCCGAAATTTTAAGTATTTGCAATCCAAGTTCAAATCTTCTCGGTGTATTTTTCATCCCATGCCTAGTCCAGACGCATGCTAAATTAAGTGTTCCCCCCAATTATATGCCAATGCAATGTACGCTAAAAATAAATATGTGAGATGATTTTTATTTAGAACTAAAATTAGTTCTAATTTTTATGCAAAAAATAGATTAGTCAAAATTTAGGCGTCAACAACCACTCTATGCTTTCATAAACCAAAAAATTATAGATGGGAGAAAATTTTTAAGATTAATTGGTATTTGCTCGGAGTGGACATTATTTCAAATAATAAAAAGGTTGAAACCATGTGGGAAACTATGATGAGACAGTTGGTGGAAAATTGGATCGCTCTTTCCATAATTCCTTCCTCGAACCAAACCCAAAAATGTCCAAAATAAGTAGGAGCGAGCATGGTTTCAGAGTAAAACTTGGAACCTAGAACCGGATCGGTCCGGTTCCACGTTCCAATAAATGCATAGTAGGATTCGGGTTCTAAAAATTTAGAACATGTACCAATGAATAACTTCTAGAGCCTCCGTTTGTTTCGTGAAAACTGTGAGGCTTTCGGAAAATGTTTTCCGGAAAGTTATTTTCCAGAAAAATAACAATATTTTCCGGTGGTGTTTGGCTAAACTATGATCCGACAAATATTTTCCATCATTTGGTTCCACGAATTTCTTTTAATAATTTTAAAAAAAATCATAATTTTTCTTTTTTTTTCTTTTCTCTTTTAATTTTCTCTTTTCTTCCTTTTTTTCCTTTTTCCTCCTCCTCCTTCCTCCTTCCTCTGGCTGCCGCAACTCCTTCCACCTTCCTCTAGCCGCCCCGCGATTGGCCATGACTCAGCCCATCATGCTCTAGGAGGCCGGTCTCGGCGATCTCGAGCTCGCCAAATCCAAGCGAGCACGAGCTCTCCCACGGCCGGACCAAAACGAGGTAGCCCGATTGCAATGCGGCCCTAAAGAGATCGAGACAACTCCTCTGGAACGGCGGCATTTGGATCCCGATGAACTCCTCCTGTCGCTACAATCGCCATTTTTGGGCTTCGGCGGAGGGCCGCTGCCGGTCCAATTCGCTCTAGCTCAGGAGAGCTCGAAGCCGATGCACGGCCAGACCGCAACGCCATCAGGGCGTCGCCGACGTCAACAACGCCGGGAAGCCGACGCTCCTATGCGGAATCCGAAGAAGAGATCGAGGGCGTCGAGGAGGAAGGTAGATTTGCATGACTTACGAAAGGCAAGAACGTAGTGAGATCCTAACAAAAAAAGATTGGAAAATGATTTCCTTTCCTAAAAAAAAAATCTTTTCTCTCAAATGTAGAAGGATATTTTCTGTTGATCGGGAAATAATCTCCTTGACCACATATTTTCTGTCCCGTAAACACCAGAAAATGGGGAAAACATTTTTCAGGAAAATATTTTCCGTAAAACAAACGGAGCCTTAATAACTATTTTTTTTTTCTCAAGCTTACAAGTAATGGTGATTTTATTCTCAATTGAAACTGGTTCTTTTAATGTCATAACGAAATAAGCTGCCACTTTTGTTAGTTCTATCTAATTGATATCTATTTCTACTATATAGCTTATAAATGAAAGATATCATGGAGTAATACAACAAATAAGAAGTATGATTGAGCACTTAGACATGACAAACATTGTTCGGTGATAATGATATTATGTAAGCATTTATTACTCAAGCTAAACACAAATCAAATGATTTCTCTTATTATGCACGAAAACAAAAATAAATGTAACCAAGCGGCACCTAATTTTGTTGTTATCGACTTATAAGCAATTGGCGTAATGGTTGAGGTGCAAAACTCTTTTTTAGGTATATAATCTTGGATAGTAGATGACATGTGTAAATGTGTAGAACCACGGGCTAATTCCTACAAAACACCAACTTTAGGTCTAATGACGATTCTAGCTGAACTTTTTTTCATCCCATGAAAAAACACAAACTTTAACTAGAGTTCCAAATCCAGCCCCTCTTAATTGGAACCATTAGTTGTCCAATATGACAATTTCACATCATCAATAAATCTACGTAGTTTATTCACGTGGATTTAAGATAATATTCATCGTCTTCTTGGTACGGAATCCGAAGTTGTTCATCCGCTTTGGGGGGGGGAGGGAGGTAGGTCTGGGCTTGTTAGAAAAAGAAGGCTCTAGTCATGAGCTTGGGGGATATCGTCCATGGCATCTCTCCATGGGTGGTAATACACAATTTCGGATTTCAGTTAGACAGGTTGATGCTTGCGGGTGAAGTGAAGGAGATGATGAATAGGTTAACCGTTGTCCTTCAAGTTGTAGCAGAGGGTTAAGCAAATGAATACCTTCAAATTCCGTGCTAAGAAGACAATGAATAGTGCCTTAAATTCACATCAGCAAACCATGTGGGTTTATTGATGACATGAAATTGCCACGTTGGATAACTAATTGTTCCAAATTAAGAGTGATCAGTTTTGGGACATAGTTGATCCGGACAAATTTTCACCCCTCAAGTTAGTATCTCTGACCTAAATCAAGCATCTTTTCAATATCCCGTCACAATGCATATACGGCAAACAACTACAAGACGGATCCTATGTTGAAATTCCACGCGTATTGACGAGTATGCATTTTGACAGGGTATTGGACGCGGATACTAACACGCGCGGACTTTCCAACCTCGGATCTATTGGTTCTCCACGCCATATTCGTTTTGTAATTGCTTGCCATTGTGTTAACACGCGCGCACCTTATTGAGATGCGGGACGAAATGCTAAGGAAGGATAGATTTGGGTAAAATAGGTTATGAGATATCGATTTGGATATATCCGTGAGACAAAAGTCGACTTTGACAAACGGTGTCGTGTGGTATCGGTTGGAAATTTTTTATGGGACGAAAACTAGCGTGGCATAAATATATCGCAGGGGCACCTGTTTGTAATTGTAATTACTAACTTCAAAAGTATTATTCGAAAATGAGAGCAACTCTAGAGCCGAAATACTACAAAGCTGGATGGCACGTGGGAAACTTCCAATGACCAGGTTGTTCAGAACCGGCACCCTCCTAGAAAGTCGGGTCACTCTTTCCGTAATTCCTCTCTCGAATTCCACCCGACAACGTCCAGAAGTCATTTTTTTGTACTGGTTTTTTATTAAATAAAATATACATGTGTGTACTAATTTCCATTCAAAGCTCTACAAGCGTGCCCTACTATTTTAATGTTTGGAACATTTCGAGATATTTTAGATGTTTGTCGCAAAATAAAAGTCGAATTCCATTGTGACACCCGTAAGTTTTATAAAAAAACAAAGAGAATGTGCGGAATTAAAATAACAGGATTGTAATTCTGCTTTTGATTTTTAAGCCATCGTGCTAAAATTACCTTCCATTTTTTAGCCGCCGGAAAAATGAGAAAAACGTGTTTCAGTCAGAATGTTTTCTGCGTAACGGACGGAGCTTTACGGGTTTATTTTTTTTTTCTTGAATTTTGACGTTTTTTTAATCTTATATCGAAAAATTGATTGAAAATTATGTTTTTTTTTTTGGGTTTGGCATGAGAAGAGAGGAGCTGTCCGAGTTTTCCGTACTCTGCCCGCCGAACCCCACGATGGGTCAATTGTCCAGCGCCGCATCCTAGATCTGACCATGTGCCACGTGGGCTCTGCTTATTCGTATCCTTTTCTGCCCCTCATATATTTTGTTTTGTTTTGTTTTTTTTTTTTTTGGTCCCTACCGACAAGTCATGGGTAGTCATCAATGACAGAAATTCCTAACCTTCATTCAATTTCAGCCCCAATCGAAGCCCTTCCCCCATCTGAGTTTTGGGTTCAGCTCACCAAGATTCCAATTTCGATTTTTGGGGTGTCAAAACAGTATTTTGGATTTGGGGGATGCCAATGCCCTCCCGTCTATTAATGGATTTCAAATTCATTTCATCAAATAGGACGCTATAGTAATTAAAAAGTAATCTCATCGATCTTATCAAATTTATGGCCAGTGTACATGTGAATTTCTCTCATCCGTGTCGACTAGTTTTCTGCTCCAATAGGCTTACGCATGAAAAAAGCGAAAGAGAAACCATCGGGAAGTTTTTTAGCTCGGGAATTGAAGGTCACTCGTTCGAATCCTGTTCACTGCAAGCAAACTTTTCTGGACTAGGATTACATGCGCAAGCCCAACGCCTGGGAGTTAATCGACTCACGAAGCTTGTAGAGTTTTCGTTGGCTCCAGTTGGCCTAGACGATCATTCAACATTGGAGACCTTTTCCTTGCGCCATTTCTATATATTCTCATGGGGATTGCATCTAAACATTTGAGAAAACGTTCGGACCGATCACGAGTCCACGTGCATCGCATGATACGCATCAGGCGGCCCCAAAAAGACCCGTGCGGTACAACGGAAACATCACATGCATCCACGAGGGTTGGGGCCCGCCACGATCTCCCCCCGGCGGCCGAAGACCGTCCGATGCGATCAAAACCCGAAACTGAAAAAACCGCGCGGCACGCATCGCCGGGTGGGCCCCGCAGATCCACTTGTCGCCACCCACGGGATCCGCCGTGATGGACACGTGGAGTCAACGGCATCGTGCTTGAAGAACAAGAATAGTCAAAAAAAAAAAAAAAAAAAAAAGGGAAAGAACGAAAATTCAAGCGAACAAGGCAACTAAAAAGAAGCGTGGAAAGATCGCGAATTTGACGATCTCTCTCTGTCTCTCGCTTTCTTTCTTCTGCTCTTCAAACAACACCGTTCTCTCCAAAATTGTAGGAGAAATCGTTCGCAGAGATCTAGCGAAGAAGCTCCGGAAGATGAGGAACTCGACGCTGCTGGACAGGCTCTCTCGCGCTTTCCACGACCACCCCTCGCTTTCCAAGCTCGTCGTCCTCTTCACCGTCAGGTCATACCTCCTCTGCTCTTTCCGCTTTCCCCCGCGAGCTCGCGCTCGCGTTTCTCCGCGCCTTAATCCGTTCCGTTTTGCGCGCGTGAATCGGAGGAGCCGTTCCGTAGCGACATCGTCCGAGCGGATGAAAGGGTGTCGGATTGGGATGTCGTTGGATTTTTTCGAGCCATGTTGGAATTTTATGGCAGTTTTGTATGTGGACCTACCTCTGTTCTATAGCGAAGGTTCTGAGACAGGAACCAGTAGAGCCCCGTTCCTGCTTGTTACCCCCCGAAAAATCCGATGTTTCGCTCGGGGACAGGTTTTAGAGCATTTGCATCTTCTTCCCGTGTCCTGTGAATGGCATCGGAAGCAACTCAGCCGTATTGTCGCTTGAAATTGTATGTCCTAATTGCTTCAGAGTGAGGCTGAGAACGGCTGGATTTACCCGGAAAATCGATAAACTTCATCCACATGTCAAGAGACAATGATGAAATGAGAAGGTTTATGGCATGGCCGTCGCGTCGCCGCGCATAGCGGTTCTTGCCGTAATACTTTGTAATCATACATACATTTTGCTATCCACAAAATTAAATATAAGATTGTTACTTTCGGCCCGAGATCGGGTATTCCAAATTCTTTTTTTTTCTCGCTTCCCCGAATCTGAGTTTCGATGTCCCCCTCTATCAAGAAGCAAGGATGCCTAGACGAAGTATTTATAAGCATTAGTTCTTTCGGAATCAGAAAATTAACAGCGTCGGGTGCTTTAAATAGCAATCACATTGCATACTCACTGAATATGAAATCGTGTCAGATGCCAAATTCCTTTCTAATAGTAGGTTTTTCTTTTAAAGGAAGAGATCGTATTCTCTTTTGCATATAGTTTTACATGTCTTATCATTTAATGTCAGAGTTCCTTAGCTTGTTTCTTCTGTTATGATTCGTTCAGTGGAGGAGGGCTTGTGGCATATGCTGAGGCAAACTCAGGTGCACAAGCAATTGTACCGGTAGAAGCAGAGAGCAAAAGGAAGAGGGTGGTGGTTCTCGGAACTGGCTGGGCTGGAACGTCTTTTTTACGGAATATTAAGAATTCCTCCTATGATGTCCAGGTCATATCACCTCGTAATTACTTTGCATTTACCCCTCTGTTGCCGAGTGTTACTTGTGGTACAGTGGAAGCTCGTAGCATTGTTGAACCGATTCGGAAGATTGTTCAGAAGGTAATAGAACTCCCATGGAATAAGAGTAAACCATCAGAAAATCATTAGATCATGTTTTATTTGCACATGAATTTCTTATTTGGAATGCTTATTGAGGATTAGACAGGTTCAATGAGAGTGATCTATGTGATAAGTTACTAGAGAAATATTTATCTGCTATAACTTTACTCTGCCTGAGGGATAGCTTCATATGGTTTGTCTTGTTTTTGTGAGGCAGAAAAATATGGACATTCGTTTCTCGGAGGCCGAGTGTGTCAAGATTGATGCAGAAAATAAAAAGGTCTACTGTCGAACTAATAACGGAACCAATTTGAATGGAAAAGAGGAATTTGTTGTCGAACTTTGACTATCTCGTTATAGCCATTGGTGCCCGGTCCAACACATTTAATATTCCTGGGGTAGAGGAGAACTGCAAGTTCTTGAAGGTAAGCTTCCTGTAATTGTCCACGTACTTTTAGATTTGCAAAGATAAAACAGTACCATATAGTTAATTTTCACTACAGGCACGATTGACTATAGGAATTAATAGAGTGGAGATTGTTGTGTGCCTAATCATGTATATTTAAATGGTAAGATGCGTGAAATAAACGGAACTAAAGTTTTGGTGCCTGTGAGCAATTGTCATTGTAATTTTAGTTACAGCACCAGGAATGGAGTTTATGAATTTTTTGTTTTTTGACATTTTGATATTTTAGGAAGTAGAGGATGCTCAAGAGATTCGAAGAAGTGTCATCGACTGTTTTGAAAGAGCAAGCCTACCAAACTTAAGTGATGAAGAGCGAAGAAGAATTCTTCATTTTGTTGTTGTTGGTGGTGGCCCATCAGGTGTGGAGTTTGCTGCAGAGCTTCATGACTTTGTGAATGAGGATTTAGTGAAATTGTATCCACGGGTGGAGGAGTTAGTGAATATAACACTTCTGGAGGCAGCTGATCATATCTTGAACATGTAATTACTCTATACTTCATTATGTTGTTTCTTTGGTGAACCGATTATATCTTTGTGTAGATGCATACAAGCTATCTAGTGTCTATCTAGACAATTTTTCTTCTTCCATCTTGGGGGGCACTTTCAAACATCACCATATAGATATTCTCCAGGATCAGCGCATACCGTAAAAACTGTTGTTTGATCAACCATGCATATGTGTTCAAGTCGAAACTATTTTAACTTCACTAATATGCTTGCCTCTTAAGTAGAAGATTACGTTGTGGAATGTCTGCTATTTGAGGATTCTAGCTTTTATGCCTTAGGCATGGCATGAGTCATGTTATCGATGGGAGTGTTTCTGTGCGTTAGTTAGAAGAATTGTAACATTTGCATCTTACAATGATAAAGCGGCCTCTCTTATCTATCTGGAAGCTGAAAGAGTAATATTCCTACTAATACTGGAAGTTTTATCATCCTCATAATCCAGACTCGGTTCAGCATACTAAAGACATTTATTCTTTGGCAGGTTTGACAAAAGAATCACACAATTTGCTGAGACCAAGTTCCGAAGAGATGGAATCAATCTAAAGACAGGGTCAATGGTTGTGAAAGTAACTGATAAGGAAATTTCTACCAAAGAGAAGACTGGAGAAACATCTTCTATTCCTTATGGTATGGCTGTCTGGTCAACTGGTATTGGGCAGCGCCCTGTAGTCAGAGATTTCATGAAGCAAGTTGGACAGGTATCTCACATAAATATTTGTCTGCTTCTAGTCTATATGACATTTAAGTTAACCATAAACTTGTAGACTTGTGCGAAATAATTATTTTGGATGAACGTTTTGGTGAGACAGGCCAACAGACGTGCTCTGGCAACTGATGAATGGCTTCGTGTCGAGGGATGTGATAGCATATATGCACTCGGTGATTGTGCTACAATTAATCAGCGAAAAGTCATGGTAACATTCCCATATAGCTCTGTAATACATTTCTTTCTTGTCGTTTACGGCTTCTTTCATTTTCATTGCTAGAGCTTTACTTCTCAATCTACCTTATAACTTGAATTGCTAAGGTTGACATGTCACCATTTATCTTCATTGAAAATTTTTTGTTCTGAATGATAGAGTTAACGCCTCTCCAAATTTATACACCCATTTGCCATGCGGCACTTTAGTAATGTGAAAATGTTTTGATGTGCGTTCAAGTTGTCTTGTCACAGCACATAATGGCTAAAGCCAGTCTGCAGTGCCTTAAATTTCATTATGAAAAGATCATCACCACATTTCTCTCATTTTTGTCTGTTCGGATTTCACTCGCTATGCAGCACCTGCTTCGGTGTGCAAAGTCAATTTAATCTGAGTGCCTAATAACTCTAGTTTAGAACTCTTTTCTTTGGCTTTCTCAGTTGAAATGCTAAGAGCTGCTCCAGGGAATTATTGAAATGGTTAATCTCAAAGTGGCTCTATTAAAAATTCAAATATTCAGAAAATTCGAACTGGAAATCTATTCGTCCTGGTATTGTAGCAGGGGCGGAAATTGGAGATTTCCCTCGAGTTAAGAGAACATGAATACGTTCTCTTAAAGATAGGGCTTCACTAAATATGCTGATCAGCTAACTATTAGTCATGGCATGACAATTCCTTTCATTTTTTGTTCTCAGGAAGATATTGCGGCTATATTTAGTAAGGCAGATAAGGACAATTCCGGGACGCTGACTGCAAAAGAAGCTCGTGAGGTCATTGCTGACATTTGTGAGAGATACCCTCAGGTGGAGCTGTACCTGAAGAATAAGAAATTGGGGGACATTGTTGATCTGTTAAAGGAATCGAAGGGGGATGTCAAGAAGGAAGCAATTGAATTAGACATTGCTGAATTTACGTCGGCTCTTTCCCAGGTGGATTCTCAGATGAAAAATCTTCCAGCAACAGCCCAGGTATAGGTCCGGACATGATCAAAAGCTTTTCCAGATGGTGCTATCGGGTTATTCATTGGTCGTTTTTCTTGAATCTGCCATATTAAAACAGGTTGCAGCACAGCAAGGTTCCTATCTAGCTGATTGTTTTAACCGGATGGAGCAGTGTGAGAAAAATCCAGAAGGTCCTCTCCGGTTCAGAGGAGAGGGTCGCCATCGGTTCCGTCCTTTTAGGTATGTAAAAGTTTGCTGAAGCATCCCATCCTTGAACTTTGAGAAAATCACTCCTTGTTTTTCCTTCTCACAAAGAATTATCGAGATCAATTTTAATCCTATGAATACAAATGCGGGAATTGAGCTTATTCTGCTTACAGTTACGCAGAAGAAATAATACACGTATCTCTGTGTTGATTCATTTTTCTCCTAGACTTTCTTCTAGTGCTCATTACATTTTGACTTTTGAGAAGTGTTTTAATATGTTAAACAACTTCATATGCTTGACTTGATTCCTGAAGGTACAAGCATTTAGGACAATTTGCTCCTCTGGGAGGAGAACAGACAGCAGCACAACTTCCAGGTGATTGGGTCTCAATTGGCCACAGTAGTCAATGGCTCTGGTATTCCGTCTATGCAAGGTCTCTCTCTCTCTCTCTCTCTCCCAAATGTTTCCTTCAAGCATGAGGTCGTTGAATAGCGTCTAACTGCAACCTTGCTAATCGCTGAATTCAGCAAGCAAGTTAGCTGGCGCACGAGGATGTTGGTGATATCAGATTGGACAAGGCGTTTCATTTGGGGGAGGGATTCGAGCCGTATCTAAATCTATGTAAGTTCATGCTGGTCTTCTTTTCCTCACCAACTGCGGCGTATAGGTTTAGTGATTCGATTTTCAAAGCTTTGAGAGCCACCGAAAAGTTTTGCTTGTAATAATAATTCAATTGACAGTCCCATTGATTAATTCATGGTAGGCAGCCAACTAAGCATATAGCTACCCAAATAAGCTCAACTGCTTGAACCTTCAAATTATTTTCCTTTGGGAGACATCCTTTCATCTGGATGGTGAATGTTAGTTAAAGTTTCTGCTTCATGATCAAGTTTTAAGTAGTTTGCCTACTAGTCGATGTTATAATGCATAATTCTCGCTAAATTCATGTAAATTCAACAACTTTGAGCGTCAGTCTCAAATATCAGATAATGATCAAGTTTGTCATGTCATTTTGGTGATTTCTTCTCTCATTCTCACCATCCTTTTAAAGCAAAAAATGGAGAACATTTCGTCTTTGGGCTTTAGTCACGGTTTTGTTATCGTTTCTCCCCACATGGGCTACGGTGGCGTTGGGAAGCCGATCCAGTAAGTCTTGCGCCTCCAAGATAAGCGCAGTGGGGATAGCCTCCTTTGACTATCAGCTTCTTCTTTCTATGTAACTCAGCACAACAAACTTATTCATACGATCCAAGTTGGAACATGAATGCAGCTAGTGGATCCAATTGGAAAAAGCTCTGTTTTGAGTTGATCCGAAGAAACTCAATTTACCTAACGAGTGTATAATCCCGATAATATGATGCATTTGAATCGTCAATTAATGGGGGCGTGCAGGTTTCAAAGTGAGGCAGGGCGTATCTTCTCGCCTACGAACTCATTTGATCGATGCCAGCCGTCTCTTCGGAGCGTACGGGTTTAGGTAAAGGATCGCCCGAATATACGCAAAACATTATCGGAAACTTAAAACTATTTGTTACGCTCAAACCGTGTCGCTTTCCATGTTGCAGAAACCCTATAGCATACATTGCAAAAGTCTCCCCCAACTTGGGATTGCCAAGCAAATTACATGGTTGAATTTGCCAGAATACATGAAGAGTAATGTGATCAATGATGAGGCATTCTTCATTTAAGTGTGCTTCATTCTGCAACCCCAGAATTCATGGCCTGTGTCTATACGCCACCCCCAGTCTCGTAGCAACTCGACATCTTGTAGTCTAGAAGCATCAAAAGAGAGGCTCCCACCAGTTCAAACTTTCATTTAGTGTGGGCGCAACATCACAACATGTGCACAATAGTCCTAAGTCTTTCAAGCAGAATTAGCATAGAACAATACTTGAATATTCGAAAACAACTATATTTGCACAATCATATTTTTTGCACATGATGCATAATAGATGGGGTTGGCCCAATAAAGTAGAACATTTACCATGTACAGTCTCTTGAATATTGAATTCACTACGTGTGGGAAAATTATCATAAAAGTTTTAAGTATGTTGTACGGCAATCAATTTAGTCATGAGCTTTCAATTTGATCAATTTAGTTCTAAGCCTTTGCGGGGGTTTCAAATGTAGTCCTTTTGGCCGGATTAGACTAGAAATCGCTGATATAGATCATTGGTTATCGAAACAAGATTAGTTTTTAGAGCCCAATGGGTTCTTTTCTTTTCTTGTTTAATTTTTCTCCTTCCTCACTATTCATCTTCCTGGATCCAGCCGGCAAGATCACTAGGACCTCGGAGTGAGGCGAGGCGAGGGCCTTCACGGCCTTGATAGACAATGCCGGGGTAGCGACGCCCTCATCTGACCAGATCAGTGTGAGGGGGCAAGAATGTTGTGGCCCTTATTTGTGGCTAACGATAGCAATCGTTGAGGCCCCAGCGACCCTACATTGGCCGGAAATCCGTAAGTTGAACAATGAGAGGGGGACAAAAAGAAAAGAAAAAAATTTCTTAGAAAGAATCAAAATAAAAATATTTAATTTTTATGCTCAAAACGAGTTCATTTTGAGCCCCATCGGAGTTGCCGGTTGTTAGGTCATGCTGCACAGGTTGGCCATCACTAATTGGCCCATAGCACCAGTTATTTCTAGCAAATATTGGTCAAATTAGAACATACCAAAAATTTGTCAAAAGATTCATGACTAAATTAACCAATTAATAAGTTTAGGACCGAATGGTCACCGTGCAATAGGTTTAAGAACTTTTGGATAATTTCTACCACTACATACCCTAAACCATCAATCTTGAAACTTTTCTAACATGACGGCCCATAGGTCTCGCATTTTCGCTTATACCGGTATGATTTTCTTCTTGGATTAGAGCTCCCCATAATCTTTTTTTTTTCCCGATTTTCCCTTGTTCCCAATCTTTGTTTTGGCTAATTGCCGATCTCAAGCAGTTGGAAATTGGAATGATTACAAGCCCGTGAAAACCGGATCAATAACTGACAATTCAAGTATACTCTTGGGTTGGTTCCTGCTTTTGTTTCCAACCCAAGCAATAATCTCTTCCTCTATGTATTCTCACTTATGCCGCTACATGTTACATAGCTTATAGGGTCAACTTTGCCCAACAAGACTTAGACATGTAGACGTACATTGATGCGTGGTGGTTACCTTTCCCTTTGAAGCAAAGCGACTTTTCGCAATTAGCTTTCCGTTTTATCTCTCCTTTCCCGAAACTTGTTCTATTGAATCGAGTCAATTATGCATCGAAAAAAATAAGGATTCATATCGACCGAATTATATGTTAATTTCCATACATTTTCGTGTTTTTGGGTGGATGTCCAAAAATATTGTTGTCGGGTGCCGAAAATGTCCCCATGAATGAATGAGGAAAAGAGAGAGAGAGAAAGAGAGGTAGGAATACAATTGAGAACAAAATTATTAGGTTAGAATTCCTTTTGATGGAAGTGAGCATTCTACAAGATCACAGAACAAACAGTTGAAAGGCAAGTGAGGAGGGTTTTTCAGTCTCTCACATGGGCGTGGGGTTACAAGAATTTATCATCCCCACGCCTCCGGATGTTGAAGTTGTCTGCTTACTTATGTGGTTATGTGGTCCTTCCCCCTCTCTCTCTCTCTCTCTCCATGCATTGGCCAATGCCTTCTTATCCAAATGGCAGAGCGCATACGATCGACCGGCGATATGCAAATGGCCGAGCGCATACGGTCAACTCGCAATGCCACAGAGGAGAGCGATTCATGCACCTGCTTCGCCGTTGGTGCGAAGAAGCTAATCAACCAGTTACCACCGGTACTTGAGTATCTAAAAAAGAGAAAACTTTCTCTCTCTATCTTTCTCCTAGCACCAATCCCCAAGCTTTTGTCTCTTGCTAATGAGAACCAAAGTCCTTTCATTTGCATTGTGGGATGCATCTCCTGTCGATCACATCTTCAAATGGCGAAAAGACAGTTTTTAACTTGAAAAGAAGAGAAGCCAGCGATGGAAAGAGAAGACCGTGAAAGGAATTGGGAAACGTTTGCGAAGTTTCCTTCCCTCAACGTGTAAATGTGTCGCCTTTTGGCTTTCTCTAGGGATATGAATGTATAGAATCGATGGCTTTGTCCGGCAATCCGAAGCTCTTGCTTTTCCCCAGGGATTAATCGCTCTTCTCCATAAGTTTAATCGCTTTTACCCAAAAATAATTACAAAATTTATTAGGGATAATTGTCCAAAAAATCCTAAACCTATTGTGCGGAGGCCAATTCAATCATAAACTTTTCAATTGTGCCAATATAGTTCTAAAAACATTTTGACGATTTGTCAATTCGGCCATAAACTTTTCGACTATGCTAATTTAGTCATAAAATTTTGGATGATTTAGTTCTAAATCATTTGATAATTTGTCAAACGTAGTCATTTCTATCAATATAGGTTTATGACTAAATTGGAAAAACTTCAGAAAGTTTGGCATCGAATTGACACATTTGAAAGATTTAAGACTATATTGACAAATCGTCAAAAGGTATAAGACTAAATTGACACATTCGAACGGTTCATGGCTGAATTAGCCGCCGTATAATAAGTTTAGAATTTTTTGGATGTATATTATATAATGCATGCGTTTGTTTTTTATAATAGTAAAAATGGGTCGGTCCAAGAAATCTCATTTTCGAAGTTTTAAGTGACAAAATACCGTTGTGTGAAGTGTCACTTTTTACGCGACACGCACCCCAGTCCAAATACTCAGAGCCCTGTACTGGCAATGAATGAAGGCACAGCCTCCGATTCAGCTCCTTCTTCCAAGAACCGAAGATGAAGTCTCGTCCTCTTTGATCCCCTCTCAAATTTACAGACACTGGCTTCGCAGATTGTCCTCCTTCGACAACAGCTAGTAGATGCAGAAATGGGGGAAGACGAAGAAGAAGAAGCAGAAGAAGAAGCTGGAGAGGCTCACAGACGATCACTCCAAGAACAGAGCTTCCGAGAATCATCGGCGGACCCGAACCCCACCTGCGAAGAGGCCATCGAGTCGATTTCTTCGGTGGCCTCCCTGTCTCGCTCGATCAAGGTCTTCGCAGTGAAATGGCAGCTCATTCGGAGCAAGCTCGTGGAGATATCTTCTGCGCTGGCCGTCTCCGACGAGAGCGCTGAGCTTTCCGGCACGGTTCGAGAAGCGATGGCCACGGTCAGGGAGTGCCGTGGCCTTGCTGAGAAATGCGTGGCTCGTTCCTACGGTGGGAAGCTGTTGATGCAGAGCAATTTGGACATGGTCTTGACGAAGCTGCATTGCCATGTCAAGGATCTCTCTGGGTTGCGCAAAGCTGGTTCTTTTCCTCAGGGGTATGCCATTGTTGTCTCCAAGCCGAGGTTCGGGGCTTGTAAGGAGGACATGAGGTTTTACGTTGAGGATTTGTTGACGAGGATGAAGATTGAGGAAGACCCAGAAATAAGGAGGCAAGCTCTGGCTAGTTTGCACGATGCTGCGAGTGAAGATGAGAAGTTCGTGAAGGTGGTCATGGGAGTTGGGGAGATCATTCACCTCCTGGTCAGCTTTCTTGATTCTCTGGAGATGGAAGTTCAAGAAGAGGCTGCGAGAGTGCTCTCGGTGGTTGCAGGGTTTGATTCATGCAATGGTGCGGTGATAATGGCAGGGATTGTGGCTCCACTGGTTAGGGTTTTGGAATGCGGTGGCGAAGTGGGCAAAGAACTGTCTGCAAGGTGTTTGATGAAATTGACTACTAATTCAGAGAATGCGTGGAGGGTCTCCGCTCATGGCGGTGTCACAGCTCTGTTGAGAATATGTTCTTCCAACACCGACTTCGCCAAGGCAGAGTTGATTTGCTCTGCCTGTGGGGTGCTGCGGAATCTCGCCCGAGTTTTGGAGATCAAGAGGTTTATGCTTGAAGAAGGCGTGATCTCAGTGCTCCTCAGGCTAGCAAGGTCTAGAGATGAGGCCGTGCAGATTAGCTCAATCGAGTTCCTGCAAGATTTTGTCTCGGGGGATGATTTCTTGAGGCGAATGGTCATCGGAGAAGGCGGATTCCATGCTTTATTGCGCCTCCTCAATCCGCCATCATCGTCTTCATCGTCTTCCAAAGCGCTGGAGGTAGCTTTCAGGGCAATTGAGGATCTCTGTTTCTCTTCCGAGACCGGCCTCAAAATAATGCTGAACCACGGGTTCGCGGAAGTCGTGGTCCGCTACCTCCGAGACCGCGAGGCCTCGGTCCAAGAACTGGCCTTCAAGGTGGCATTCAAGCTGACCAAGACATCATCGGACGATGCTAAAAGGGCACTAGGCGACGCCGGCTTCATGTTGGAGATCGTCCGGTTCCTCGACGCGAAATCACACGGGGTCCGCGAAATGGCGGCCGAGTCGCTCTCTAGCATGGTCTCGATCCCGAGGAACAGGAAGAGGTTCGCTCAGGACGAGCAGAGCGTGGAATTTCTGATGCATTTGATCGAGACGGATGCGGATCATTCGGGTCGGAGGAAGTTCTTGCTATCTGCATTGACGTCGTTGACGAGCTGCAGCAGTGGAAGGAAGAAGATTGCCAATTCTGGGTATCTGAAGGCCATAGAGAGGCTGGCAGAGGATGAGGTTTCTGATGCAAAGAGACTCGTGAGGAAGCTGTCCACGAACAAATTCCGCAGTGTGTTGGGTGGACTTTGGCATTCTTGAATCCAAGAACATGTAATGCTAAAAAAAGAACAAAAAAAGAATCCAAGAACATGGTTTTCCACTTTGTATAGTTTGTATCCCAATGTTTAGTAAACTTGTTCTTGCTGAAATTTTTCTGCTTCTTTGTTTTTTTTTTTTTTCGCATTTTCCTGAATTAGTCTCTTTTTTCGGGTGGTATGTTATTTTGCAATGTAGAGACTGCGATGAACCGGGATTTTATATTTTTAATAGGTATCAAATGGGTGGCTCGGATCGGGTTTAGGTAGGTCGAAAATTGGTGCTTTCTGAATTGGCTCGTTGAATCCACATTGAACCATTTTTTTTTTATATACTACAATTTTAGCGATTTATACCCGATCTAACTTGAAATCTTATTCTTATCAATTTCTCTGCTTAAGAAAGTTGTTATTTCTATAGCAGTAATATGCAATAGTATTAGATGAGATTTTAGGGAAATTACAAATAAAGGCATGAAGTGTCCTTTTCTAAATAAGAGCCTGAAGTGAATCTTATTTTAAATAAGGGCTGAAATCTTCTTATTATTTCGAAGAAAGAGCATGATCAAGGATATTTTCATTATTTGCATTTTCTGATTTTTTTTTTCCTTTTTCCTTCCTTCGTTTGTGGTCCATCTCATGATATGGCCAACCAACGGCGAGGGATGGATGGCCTCACCTGAGCAGGGCAAGGGTCACCTCAACTAGGCGAGATCGGCCTTGATGGCTGTAGGTGAGGATTGCCTCGCCTCGGCTCGCCTTGCCTAGGCGAGGTCGCTCAGCCCTCACCGGTGACTAGCTATTATCTAAGACCGGCCATCAACGAAAATGAATGGAAAGTAAAGAAGAAAAAATTTAAAAAAAAAATTCAAAAAATTTAAATGACGAAAATACCCCTTGATCGTGCCATTTTTTGAAAAAAAAAAAGGACATTTCAAGTCTTTATTTGAGATAAAATTTTACTTCATATTTTTATTTGAGAAAATGAGGATACTTTAAGTCTCTTATTTAGAATTTTTCTTGAGATTTTAGATATCATTTTCACGAATAATTTCTGTATTTTTTGGGTTCGATTTGGAGCATTTAAGCTTCAAGAAAAGTTGCTTGGTGGGGGGGACTAATTTCTTGCATTTAATGTGTCGGGTCATTAAATGCACGTCCCATCTTTAAATTATTTGGAGGGCCAGGGAGCTCATGATGCCGATCCATTACTCTGGAAAATCATGTCAATACCTCTTTACGGTTGTATGGTTGTATCATAATTCCACTCTTTTTTTTTTTTGAAAATTCAAAACGCAAACGGCTTGGAGCTGTAGCTAAAAATAATTGTGTTTATTGCTTTTTTTTTATACATATTTATAACATTATAATCTTCATTAAATGGACAAATAATAAGCGACGATATTACGTATTTTGGTTTTCAAAATTGGGCTTCGTAAAGATGTGCACGCTATATGAACGTTAACTTTTTATCGGGAAAAAGCCATCAGAAAACTTAATTTGGGATAAAATTACATCAAATTGTGACGCGTGTCGCAAGAAAAAAAGTTTAAGATAAATGTGTCGCACGGATATAAGTTCAAGGTTTTTTGTGTCACAAAGAAAGTTTGGCGTAAATGTGTCATAATAGATATAATTTAAGATTTTTGGTGGCTTTTTTTTTTTCCTTTTTTTATTTTGTGCAAACGAAATTATGTTATCGGAATTACTAAAACTAAAAGTACCTAATAGCAACGAAATTGGTCCACAAAAATTTGGTTCAAAATTCATTTCTGAGCTCTTTTTCGTTGGGTTAAAATATTATATATCTTTCATTTATAGTTTATATGCTTTTTATATAAAAGCAATTTCCTTCCATATATCTCTTAACATTTTGGGTTAGCGTATCTGACATGGTACTAAAACTAAGTTTTGACTCAATTTATGACGCGTATGTGTCTTTTATTCGTCAAATTTCACGTGTCATTTAAGAAGGTGTGTTCGTATGCGCACATCTCTTATTTACAACTTTGTAATAGTCACTTTGGTCATAAAGGTGTAGGACCTTCCGTTGCTACTCCCTAGGCTTCTTCTCTTAAAGCTCATTTTCTTGCGGTGGCTCCACCACCTCCATCCCATCTCAATATAGCGAGAATTTAAACTTGCCTGTTGTTGCAAGATTTGATAAACAGATTTAACAGTCTTAATATCATGAATCTTTTTATTAAACTAAAAATTTAGTATTGTAGCTTGTTAAATCGTTATTTTTTTTTTCATATTTCAATATTTGTAGCACTCTCTACAAATTTCAATTTATCTAAATACAATTTTAAAGTAAAGTCTAGACGATTTTATATATGTAAAAAAAAAAACTCTAAAATTACGTTTATATTCAAAGGTTAATACTACGGAGAACTCCAAATTGATACATTTGCGATAAATTTACCCATGGCGGCCAAAAATATAAATTGGTACACATGTGACAAATTTATCATTCGTTAATTTTCGTTAAATTTTATCATCAAATTACTGAGTTAGATGACACGTAGTAATTAAAGATGAGTTTTATACACAAAGTTTGGATTTTATATACTCAATTTAAAATAAACTAACGAGGGTAAATTTATAAAATACAAGTTGGCGTGTAAATGAATCATAATTTTTTCAAAATAAAAAATTATCACACACATATCAATTTTTTTGTGATGCCAATCATATCAAACAGAAAACTCATAAAATATCAAAATACAAACCCCCAACCTTTTACTTAATAAATTCTCAAAATAATTTTTGTCCAAAAATATAAATGTACGTTAATAAATTTATCCCTAATTTTAATTTACCATCAAATTCTGGGATTTTTACTATCCGGTTTTTTTTTATATTAACTCAATTTAAAAAAAACTAATGGATGATAAATTTATTACAAGTGTACAAGTATTGATTTTTTGGTGGTTAAAAAATTAGTTTGGGATAAATTTATTATAACTCAACTCAATTTAAAATAAACTAACGGCGGAGTTGGAAATATGTCTCATCCTTCTCCTTCGGCAGCAGAGGAGGGCGTCGTCATGATCAGTTTTCGCGCCACCTTTCCAAGTCTCAGACGCACCCGCACACGTTCATTCCCTTCTTCATGGCTCGGTTCATGCGGAACCTCCGCCCAACTCTGCAAGCGCTTCTTTAATCGCGCGAGCTACGCGGCTCGGGACGGCCCCGCAGTCTCTGCACACCTTAGGAACGGGGACCCAGATGGAACTCGGGAGGTTCTGGGCACGTTTCGATTCCCGGATGTTCGTTCGGTCACGAAGATGATCGCGGGTCGCTCGCAAAACGGCCGCCTTGGCGACGCCCTGAAACTGTTCTACGAAACGCCGGTGAGGGACTCAATTTGTTGGAGCACGATGATCAAAGGCTGCTTAGACTGCGGGGACTTGATGAAGGCACAAGAGCTGTTCGATAAAATGCCCGAACCCAATGTTGTTTCGTGGACCGTGATGATAGATGGGTTCTCTCGATTTGGACAAGTTGAGCGGGCAGAGAAATTTTTCGAGCAGATGCCCATAGTAGATCTTACTGCATGGAATACGATGCTTCACGGGTATTGTGAGAATGCGAGGGTGTATGATGCGGTAAAGCTGTTTGAGCAAATTCCTTCTCGAGATGTCGTTTCATGGACTTCAATGATTGGCGGGCTTGACCAAAATGGGAAGTGTGAGGAAGCTCTAGTTGTTTTTAAGAGAATGTTTGAGTCTGGTATCGCACCGAATGCAAGCACTTTGACATGTGCATTGAGTGCCTGTGCAAATGCATTGTCTTTTCCTCTTGGTGTGCAGATTCATTGTCATGTTTTCAAGTCAGGATTCTGCCTTAGTGTATTTGTATGTGCTTCCCTCATCACATTCTACGCTAAATGTAAGCGAATTGAGAAATCAACCCAAGTCTTCAATGAAGCAGTGTCTAGGAATGTGGTCATATGCACAGCTCTTTTGACTGGTTATGGCTCGAATGGTAGGCATGAAGATGGCCTTAAGGTGTTCAGTGACATGATAAGAAAAAGTGTTCTTCCTAATCAATCTTCTTTTGTAAGTGCTTTAAATTCTTGCTGTGGTTTAGAGTCTCTAGATCGAGGTAAGGAGGTCCATGCGCCAGCTGTTAAGCAGAAATTGGGGTGTGATGTTTTTGTTGGCAATTCTCTTATAGTCATGTATAATAAGTGTGGAGTCATTGATGATGCTGTTGCAGTGTTCAAAAGAATCAGGAAGAAGAACATCGTAACATGGAATGCTATTGTTTGTGGGTGTGCACAACATGGCCGAGGCATGTGGGCCATGGAGCTGTTTAGCCAAATGATACGTGGACTGGTACAACCAGATGAGATCACACTCACAGGATTGCTTTCTTCCTGTAATCATTCTGGGATGCTACAGAAGGGGAGATGCTTGTTCCGATACTTTAGTGAAAACACTTCCATTGAATTGAAGCACGAGCATTATGCATGCATGGTGGATGTCCTCGGACGATATGGGAAGCTAGAGGAAGCAGAAGATCTTGTAAGAAACATGCCCCTTAAAGCTAACTCCATAGTGTGGCTTGCTTTGCTTAGTTCTTGCAGGATGCATTCTAACATAGATTTGGCAGAGAGAGCTACAAACTATATTCTTGAGCTAGAACCGCACTGCAGTGCTGCTTATGTTTTATTGTCCAATTTATACGCTTCTGCTAATAGGTGGGGTGAAGTCTCGAGATTGAGAGTGACTATGAGGGATAGAGGGATTGTGAAGCAACTAGGTAGCAGTTGGGTTACCATAAAGGGGCAAAAGCATTTATTTCTTCCCGGAGATAAATCCCACCCTTTGAGTGAAAACATCTATTGGAAGCTGGATTGGTTGAAAATGAAGTTGAAGGAATTGGGTCATGTTCCAGATAAGAGGTTCTCTCTCCATGATGTGGAAGACGAACAGAAGGAAGAGTTGTTATTCTACCATAGCGAAAGGCTTGCTGTTGCATTTGCATTGATTAGTACTGTTGAAGGCAGTACAGTAACTGTAATGAAGAATCTTCGTATCTGTGGGGATTGTCATTCTGCGATTAAACTTATTGCAAAGATTGTTGATCGGGAGATAGTTGTGAGAGATTCCAGCCGCTTTCATCATTTTAGGAGTGGCATTTGCTCTTGTGGGGATTATTGGTAGCAAGGGCATGAGGTTATTTCTCCTGTTATGAACCACTATACATCCTGAAATTGCTCATCGTGTAAGGCAGTGATGAGAGTGGGGCAGCCACACTGGCTCTATTAAATATGGGCTTACCTTCATTGTTGACATAATAAATTCATGTGGAATCCATGGCTTTTTTTATCAGCTCCAGTGTGGACCCAGCATGATCCTTGAAGTCGATTCGTTTAGCCTAGTAGGCTGAAGGCATTCACGTATTTCTCAGCTCTATGAGTTGGGCATGTGGAGAGTTATATGACTTGGAAGGAACTCTTGCTTTGGATGGCATTGCCATCCATGGGCTCCATACAGGAATTTCTGTTGAAGGAAGTGCTTATCGCTTGCTTATGGCTTGGACCGACCCGAAAAAAAAAAACAAATTCATTGTAAGATATCACTTCTGCAGAATAAAATCAAGTGAGAAAACACAGACCTTGGAAATAGCTACTTTCTTTCTCTCTCGAGCACCGGGAGAGAGAGAGAGAGAGAAGAGAGAGAGAGAGAGAGATAAACTCAAGTGAGAAAAACAGACCTTGAAATAGCTACTTTTTTTTTTTTTTTTTTTTTTTTGGGGAGAGAGAGAGAGAGAGTAATTAGGGCATTTAGGAAGAAGGAAGTACCGCTTTGGTAAAAGAAAAGAAATCCACCCAACCCATAACGTACCTTCCCTGCCTCCCCTTTTCTGATTTGGAATTGAGAGCTGGTCCTTTTCTGGAAATGTCCCATCAACTCTTCTCCACAACCCCCCTCTATTAGCATTTTCAGAGCCTCTCTCTGTTTCTTCATTAGGTCTATGAGATTTAACAAAAGCTTCTTCATCTTTGGATTCAATATCACCTATGGTCCTCCCGCAATGTTGCTGAAGCTCTTCAACAAATTGACAGTACCAAGTGAGGTTTGTTTACTTGTGGTGCCAAAATCAGTCCTCTCATGTCCTTGTCTTGTTCAAGTTGAGCAGGTGTTTGTGATAGAAACTGGTAGATATAAAAGCACAATAAATTCTCAATGGTCTAGCACAATTGATCAGTTATCGATGCTCCCTTATGTATTGCACAAGAAGTGGAAACTATTTCTTCTAATAGCGCTTAGTCAGCTCTTTATTTTGCAGTTTTCACTATCCTAGGAGGTCTGCCTCCCTAAGAATTCTTTTACGCCTGTGGATTATTTCGTGTTGCATGGGGTTGAAGTCCATACTCTTGTGCCATCTATATTCTCGCTTCTTGCTAATATGTGGCTGGGGCTGCCAATTACCTGAATCATCCTGACCGCAATGGAGAACCAGTCTTGTTTATGTTGAAGATGAATTTCACAATACCTCTGCCCAGTAATAATCTAGCACTACCTTGTGGATTTCTTATTTCTATGGATAAAAGTAGGATCCCAGAGTGCATTTTAATTCATAGTTCTGATGATACATACTTGAACTCAGTTTACTTGTGGTAAGTTTCAGGTTGTGCATACCAAGTTTAAACACTTTCCACAATTGAAAGTTACACTTGGCCATACATTTGAAGCTGCGTGTACATTAAGAGAAAAGGTTATGGTGTTTTGTCGGACTATTCATTTTCTTTGGCCTCCCTAAACATTTGCACATTATGTCTAGACTGGAGAGTTGTCTCCCAAAATGTCTGCATAAACTGGTTAGAACATTTCTGTTTCTGTTATACTACACAAAATGCTAATACTCCTTGCCCTTCAGTTACTTTCGTCTTTCTGTCATGAGTAGTAGAAAGCGGTACTTCATTCTGGTCTTATTTGAAGAACTATTTTTGTTCTGAGGTTAGAGGTATAAACTTTGAAGAACTGACTCTTTTGACATCTAGTCAGGTATGTTGTGATTATTTGACTATTATAAAGTACTATTCTGATATGTAGGGTAAAAGAGAGCTCTGTCATTTGCTTACAAGTGAATATGATCAATATCCAAGAGGCTTGGACTCATTCTTTAGAAACGTGTCATGGTGTGATCTGATTCGCAATAAAGCTTTCTTGATAGTCATTACTTACTATCTTGCATTAGATGTTTATGACATAGCATACAGGTATGGCTATGTGATTTCTTCTTCACCCCCACACGACCCATAAATTACAACGGTTACTCTTTCAATGAAGTCTTCACAAAATTGTCATATAGATTTGTCTTGTGAATTTTGCCATGTGGAAATGATAAAAGAGGTTTCACTGGAGAGTGATTTAGCTATTTTCACCAGCAGCCTTTACTCTACAAGAAATAGGAAGAGAACCATGTTAGTTTGCAGCTTTTTGAAGTACATTTAGAAAATCTTCATTAGGAGATGCAACAACCTTGGCTGTGTCTCTGGTTGATGTTCTCTCATAGATGTTTTATACTGTTGGTTTTCTATTATTATTGTTCTACCAGTTCATGAAGCTGCATCTCTTTTGACTTTGCTTTTGCCTATATGCTTTAAGCAGTTCCCTATAGGCCTGAATGGCAGTGGCAGTCGCCCTTTAGTGACGGAGGCATGCGCAAGTGCTGCTTGAGAGTTTCGTTGGATATCTCCCTGAGAGTTCTCTTACGCAACGCGAACAACCACTTCCGGTTGGGAAAGCTGCAGGTGAAAGAATGGCTCACTATGGGCTCGAGAGGTTGATGTTTTTGTAGTTGCCTGTAGCACTGGGATGAACTGGCTTGGCAGAGAGAACAGGGGATCTTTGTCACACAGGGAGCACGAGAACAGTAGCAGTCTTCCCGCTCTCCAAAATGTAGCTCCATATAGTGACTTGCTTACTCAGAAAAGATTGATGCACATTGCTAAATATAGGAGTGCCAATTTAAAATGGATAATTTTTTTTTTACCTTAAAATGGTTTTTATTTTTTATTTTTTCCTTTCATCTTCATCATTTTCCTTCCATGCTCCGCCATCGTCCCCACTGTTTGAAGAGTTGCCAGAAGACATGGCTTCATCGGACTTTATGTCAACGGAACTTCCATTAAAGCAATTGGTTTCCCATAGCGTTCGTATAGGAAACTTGAAATTCAAATTCAAAGTGCTTGCATCCACAAGTAAGGGATGAAGAGTCACTCGTTAGGAGTCCAAAAAGTATCCTCGATGAAGGAATTGACGGGGGCATTTATACCTATTACAATCAGAAGATCGGTTGTTGGAAATTGATGGTAGACCAGCTCCCACGTGTCCGGCGGACACGAGCTAATCATGTATTGCTACGCGTAAGGTGGACCATCCCTAACGAGTCTTGTCCTGAGCCCACTAAGCCAAAACGTTTTTAAGTATCTCAAACGGACAGTAACAATCTAGGATCTTGCCACCAATCCCAAATCATTTGACGATGGAGCAATGCCAAAATGAAATAAACTTGCAAAAATTAAAGAAAGCACATAAAGAAATGGAAGAATTTGTTTATCTTTCACAATGAAATATCAAAATTGTACATTTACAGTATCGAATTTCACCTCCACAACTCTTTAGTACGTGAGAGGGTTCCTTCCGTAAAGGAAGGACTCATTTAAACTTTGTACATATATGGACAAAGCTGCAATTTTTCGAAAAAAAAATTGTACTCAATTGCAATCTCGTGAAAATCTCTGCCAATCTTCAAAATTTGACTTTAGTTCCTACTATTTAAATAACATTATATGCACTTCCTCAACTAGAGTTATGTTTCAATTTCGACATTTTGTCATTTGCAGTAAATTATATCCATTCATACCCATATTTTGATAAAGCTTTAAATTTGGCATGTGAAATCTTTCTTTTTGACAAAAAAAAAAAAAAAAAGGTCTCGTAAAAATCTCTGCCAATCTTCAAAGTTTGACTTTAGTTCCTACTCTTTAAACAACATTATATGCACTTCCTCAACTAGAGTTATATTCCAATTTCGACATTCTGTCATTTGCAGTAAACTATATCCATTCATACCCATATTTCGATAAAGCTTTAAATTTTGTACGTGAAATCTTTCTTTCGACCAAAAAAAAAGGATTTCGCATCACTATTGTTGAAAAAAAATAAAAAAAAAGGGAAAAGAGTGGTTGACCTAAAACATCTTCATCTCCAACTCTCATTTTTTCCTTTTTCTTTTTATGAAAAAAACATCAGAAAGAGAAGTAAGTTTGGCCGAGGATTATCCAGGCAGACACCGACCAATTCCATTTCTGGCATAATCAATTGATTGGTTCCAGATTCCCTACATAATTACCACAGCTGTTTCCCTCCATGCCCATGTAGTCGGACGTGTTAAATTAAAAGTTTCCCAAGACCCCCACCATTTTGGGGTATTTCGCTTTTGGTCCTTATACTTTGTTCGGTTACAATTATTGCCCTCCTGCAATTCTCCGGCTACAATTTAAGTCCTTCCACAAAATTCCCGTTCACAATATGCTGGAGATCAGTTGCCCCGTCGGCACCACCGGAAACTGACACGCAGGCAAGGCTCTAAAACAAGTCACGCTTTTGATCCCTATACTTTTGAAATATTCAGATTTGGACGCTGTATTAGTCCTCGTATCCTTGATTAATGAGATTTTATGTACCATTCTCTGCATTTCTATTCCAAATAATATGATTTAAACCACGTTTCTAGTAGGGGATATTACATTTTCGATGCCTGCAATTTGGGAGGATTTCGCTTTTGGTCCCTATAATTTGTGCTTTTAGAATTCTCACCCTCATACTTCCGCCGACAATTTTTTTTCTTGGTCAGAGTACTTACGCCGACAACTTTTAATTTGGTTCATAAGGTCGTGAACACACTAGGTATCACGTCTTAATAGCCGGTGCTTACTCAAAAATTTCCGGTAAATGTTGAATGGAAATGCTGATGGAAGGACTCAAATTGTCACCGGAGACTAGTACGGGGATTAGAATTATAACCGAACAAAGTATAAGGACCGAAAGCGAAATCCCCCAAAACTACGGAGGCCAAAAGGGTAAAATCCCCTTTCTATTACTTCGATTCTTGTAAGGAAGTTTCCAAAAGTGAGATTCCTTCCTGGCTAGATAAGTCATAATTAATAAGCCCTGACGATTCCCTCCATTAGATAGATTTAATTTCCTACTAAGAATGGCCGATTACTAAGATTAGTATGAACAAAGCGTGGATAATCATTAAATTGGGATTGACGGTGGATAATATGTAACCTGGAATAAAATATTATCACACGAGAACAACTCTCGATATGCATCCGATCCATTTGCATCGTTAAGTATTCCGTAAGCTATATACACAGATACGATGGACCTCATCAATCCGATTCATTTCTCGAGAGTAAGGTATCATCCTGGATTTTTGTAAAGATAAGAAACGATGACGATTGATTGACATTGAGTCTTTATCTTCTTCTTAATAAGGAAAGATCGAAAAAAAAAAAAGGGGGCAAACAAGGAATCAAGAAGCCGCACATTAATTTTGGATTAGGATTAGAATTTTGCCACTTTTGATAACTCAGATCCCTAAGCGATTAGCTGTAAGATAGTGGGAAGAAGCTTGCCTTTTCCGGCATGGTTCATTGCCATAACAGTCGACACTTCCTTCTTTATATAGTGCTCTCTCTCGTGATCCTCACCTTGATCGTTCTCTCTGCAACTCGTTCTCGACTTCACCATCGTCTTCTTCTTCAACCCCGGTGTGAGTATAGAGCAGCGAGAGCTAGGGTTTGTTAAGAATGCCTGCGGTGGGAGTCGTCGTCCCCGGTGACGGCCGGGAGTACCCGGGGAGCTCACGCCGTATGTGCTGGTAACGTGCATCGTCGGGGCGATGGGCGGCCTGATCTTCGGCTATGATATCGGGATCTCCGGTAAACGATGGGTTTCTCTATATGTTTCTCCATGCGCTCTTCCCCTTTGCCATGTTTATGTCTGTGTGCGGGTTCTAACCAGACTGAGAAAAATTTTGGGTTTTTTTCCTGTTGTGATCGCAGGTGGGGTTACGTCGATGCCGCCGTTCTTGAAGAGGTTTTTCCCATCGGTGTACAGGAAACAGCAAGGCGAGAAGACAACGAACCAGTACTGCCAGTACGACAGCGAGACCCTCACCATGTTCACCTCGTCCCTCTACTTGGCGGCGCTCCTGTCGTCGCTGGTGGCTTCGACTGTGACCAGGAGGTGGGGGAGGAAGCCGTCCATGCTCTTGGGCGGGATCCTCTTCTGCGCCGGCGCTCTCCTCAACGGGTTCGCCCATGCCGTGTGGATGCTCATCGTCGGTCGCATCCTCCTTGGTTTCGGTATCGGATTCGCCAATCAGGTTAAGCTTTTTTAATCTTTGATTTTCAATCGTTAATTTTATTGTACTTTTTGAGAGACTAATTTTTCTAATATGTTTACTTGGATAAATTTCCAGTCTGTGCCTCTCTACCTCTCTGAGATGGCCCCTTACAAGTACAGAGGAGCTCTCAACATAGGGTTCCAGTTATCCATCACGGTCGGAATCCTGGTGGCCAATGTCCTCAACTACTTCTTCGCGAAGATCAAGGGCGGCTGGGGTTGGCGGCTCAGCCTCGGTGGCGCCGTGGTCCCCGCCCTCATCGTCACCTTCGGGTCCCTCGTCCTCCCCGATACCCCTAACTCGATGATAGAGCGGGGCGAGCGGGAGGCTGCCAAGGCGGAGCTGAGGAAGATCCGCGGCGTTGAGAATGTTGATGAGGAGTTTGACGACCTGATAGCGGCGAGCGAGGAATCGAAGCGGGTGGAGCACCCGTGGCTGAACCTCTTGCAGAGGAAGTACAGGCCTCACCTCAGCATGGCGATACTGATTCCCTTCTTCCAGCAGCTCACCGGGATGAATGTGTTTATGTTCTACGCCCCCGTCTTGTTCAACACCCTGGGGTTTACGAACAACGCCTCCCTCATGTCCGCCGTGATCACGGGGCTCGTCAATGTCGGCGCTACGTGGGTCTCCATCTTCGCCGCTGATAGAGCGGGTAGGAGAGCCCTTTTCCTAGAGGGTGGTACTCAAATGCTGATCTGCCAGGTGCTTGATCTTATACTTTTGCTACCAAATTCTTCTGCAATCTTTTTGCTTAGTATATGATGGATATCACTGCACATGTAATTGGGATTAATGACCGAATTGTTGAAGACTTGACTAGACAAATTGCAATTTTTCCATTGACATGTCCAGGTTGTTGTTGCCATTGCAATTGGTGCGAAATTCGGAGTGGACGGTAATCCGGGCGAGTTGCCCAAGTGGTACGCGGGCATCGTGGTGGCTTTCATCTGCCTCTTCGTCGCCGGGTTTGCGTGGTCGTGGGGGCCGCTCGGGTGGCTCGTGCCGAGCGAGATCTTCCCCTTGGAGATCCGGTCAGCCGCCCAGAGCATAAACGTCTCGGTCAACATGATCTTCACGTTCATGGTGGCTCAGATCTTCCTCAGCATGCTGTGCCACATGAAGTTCGGGTTGTTCTTGTTCTTCGCCTTCTTTGTGCTTGCCATGTCCATATTCATCTACTTCTTCTTGCCCGAGACCAAAGGCATTCCGATCGAAGAGATGGGCATGGTGTGGAGGAAGCACTGGTATTGGTCTAGATTCGTGGGCGACGACGAGGTTCCTATCGGGCGGATCGAGATGGGCGAAGGCGGACAGACCCCGAAAGGTGTATGAATGAAGAGTCATGTGAAGATTTTGGACAACATTTTTCATTGTTTCTAGTCTTGGTTTCGTTCTAAACATAATCCTAATTGTTTTAGATGTCTTTGATCATGCACTTTGTTCTTGAACTTGCTTTCGTGGACAGCCAGTTTCTGAAATTTACTGAATAAAATCCTTGCACAAGAAGAAAATAAAATGTTTTTTGTTCAGAAGTAAAGAGGTGATGCTGCTTACAGGTGATATTTCTTGTCCATTGGTTTAGATAATTCTTTAAACTGATTGATAACACCTTCATGTGAACATTGAAAGACGAATAGAACATTTTCAGCTGTCAAACCTAAACCTAAGCGCGAAATTGGAGGGACAAATTCACCATGATAAATTAGGAAAGTTGCGATAGCGATATGGATTGTCACCTATGTGGGAATTGCGTGGCCAAAAATAATTGATTTACCATAATTGACGAAGTAAATCACAATAAGAATTTTAATCTCGCATCTAGTAGTTTTGTTAGTAGTGAATGAGCTCATATGGTCCTTGATTTGACCATAAATAAGGTGATATTGTTTTATCGCGACTTCATTTGAGACCCAATTTCCTCCGGCTCTCGAAAAAGATATTATATGGATCGGGTTAAAGGGGTTTGTCATCCTAAAATTAGGAGGTTTATAGTGCTACGACGAGTAATTTCCGAAGCTCATTAGAGTCTAGACATGAGTTAGCGAAAGATCACACTCGAAGGAATGAAGAAAAGTTGACATTCGACATATACATAAATCAAAAGTACCAAGACAAAAGAACCCTAAGATGGAGAAAGGTAGTCCAATCACTCCTTATTTATGCCGAGGTTAAATTGGTGACCCTTCCTGGATATGAACTCTTTTGGAACTCCATGAAGTAGAGTTTGAGCTGGGCATCTACTGAATGCAGAGCCACTGACCCACGTACAGAGAACCGCAGTCGACGTTCGGGTTGATAGAGTGGAACATGCGGTTCGTCATGCCGAACATCTCCGCCACGAAGCTACAACCATCCCCGGCCCTGACGGCGTAAGCCGTAGCGCACGCCAAGTCGGGATCGTCCGCTCGGGGGATCCCGGCTGCTCAATTTCACATCGAAAAGAAGAAAGGGTAAGTTTTAAGATCGGTGATAGATGCCTTCAATCACGAGCGGATGATAACGTCAATTATCATCAAAATATTTATTGATTCGCGATACCTATTTGGACCAAAATAAGGTATATTGACGATATTGTATATGTAACCAAACTCGAGTGCTAAGACTACTGATGTTGTCTCCTCGCCTGTGGCTGGTAGGGGTCAGCTGGCGACCCTTGCTGGCCCTCAACTTAAAACAAAAATAGCAAAGCAAAGAAAACCAAAAAAACAAAAAAAATTTAAAAACAAAAAAAAATTAAGAAAGTTCATGTCTGCGCACGGCCGTGCCACACAGGACGGTTGGAGTCTACGTTAAGGATTTTCGGCCAAAATTTGGCCGGATATACTCAATTGCCACAAATGCAAAAAGAGTTAAAGACTAAATTGGCACAATTAAAAGGTTTATAACTAAATTGACATCAATACTATAGGTTTAAGCGTTTTTTTACACTTTTTCCCCTTCGGTCCTTCAAGGAATCATCTGTAATCCTAAAATGAAGTGCGAAAAGAGCAAGACTTACAGCCTTTGATCAGCTTGTTCTCAGCCATGGAAACACCAAGCAGGAGTGAGAGCACCAGCAACATTTGGAAGAAGAAGAAGACTGCACTCTTCACAAAATCAGCCATTTCTTATGTAAATATGTACCTAACTTTAAAGACACCAATCAGACTCTGATTTTGAAGGCACTATAAATCATCTGTATATATGGTGAGGACGCTGAGAAACTGGTTGAGTGGACGATGACGAAAGGCCGGCTTTTAGCCAATACCTAAGCGAGAGATGATATCTCGATGTAAAGAATGCTAAACTCTTCCCATGTAACATGTGGTAAGAATGAAGTAAAACCGCTTATTTCACGTGGTGGTTTTGATTGCTCCGTGCAGGCCGGGCGTGTTGAAAGTATGTCTCGAGTTTGAGCTCATAAGAAAAATCCTATCCAAATAGATTTTCTAGTTTGAGCAGGTTTCCTTAAAGGGCTTCTTATTTATAATCTAAATACTATATAAGCAGGTCTCTGTGCCAAGGAGCGAGGCACGGCTTCTTTGTGAACTACACATTAAAGCAATTCAAGAGTGTTGAAGCCAATTAAATCTTGTGGTATGGTTTGTAAAAAATTTGTGAAATTGAAAGATTATGTCTGCGAGGAATATTGTGAGTGCTAAATTTTATGTGAGCAATTGCGTGTAATTGGGAGATGAGAAATATTAAGAGTGTTTGAGTGACTCGATTGTAATTTCCGTAGCATCGCTTGATCTATCATTTGCTGCTCTCCAAGTGGAATTGCGGATTTACTATCTCTAAGGATAATCCATTCAATTATTCATTACAAAGAAAAATTTCAAATAAGGGCATGAAGTGCTCTTGTTTTTTTCAAATAAAAGCCTCAAGTGGATTTTGTTTCAAAAAAGGGTTTGAAGTGTTCAAATCGTCTCATAGAAGGACTTGGATGAAAGGCATTTTTATCCTTATGTTTTTTAATTTTTTTTTCTTATTTCCCCCCCCCCCCCCCCCTACCCTCGCCTGGCTCCCGCTCTGCTGTTTTCCCTTTCCCAACGCACCGTCCTAGAAGGGATTATGCCTTTTTTGGCGGGCCAAGATGCCCAGGAATTGGCTGAACACAAAAGACAGGAATCTCATTAACGTAGATCAGCCAAAGAGGGCTCTAAACCGGCCATTGTGGGAGGGACGTCCTACTCTGCCCGCCCAAGCCACCCGATGGGCTCCACGTCTAAGCCACGAGGAGGAATACGGGGAGAGGAGAACAAGGACATGAGAAAGTTTTTTGGGGAGGACGTCCTTCAAGGCCACCATGGCCGTGCCACAGAGGGACGAGAAAGGGAGAGGGAAGAGAGAAAAAAAAAAAAAAAGAAAGGGAAAAAAAATACAGAAATACAGAAAGAAAAAAAATCAAAAAGGTAAGGACGAAAACGACATTTGGTCAAGCTCTTTTTTTAGACGATTTGAGCATTTTAGGCCCTTATTTTAAACAAGGTACACTTCAGGCCCCTATTTGAGAAAACAAAAGCACTTCAAGCTCTTATTTGAAATTTTCCCTTCATTATAACGGTGGACATAGATAATTTCCTAATATAATGTGTCTCTATTCGTGGAAGCTACAAGATTACCAGAAGACTTGGTTGTGTATGGGCAATTAGATCTCCGACAATTTTTTCGGCAAATCTATGATAGCTAAATTGATTACATTGAAGATAATTCAATTGTCATCTCAAATATTTGCAACTATAAAAAAGAACAATACAAGTCGAAGGAAGGGACAGGCAAACTAAGAGAACTTCATGAGTTTCACACGTTGTGCAAACGAAAGTTTCATTAAGAGTGATACATTGATTCTAAAGAGTACGAGAGTTGTAGTATTGGTCGTGGGATCTATGTGCTTGAAGCAGAAACAAACAAAACTTGTATATACAAAAGAATCACTATTTGAATCCAGCCTATTGGTGGCGGTTACTCCGAGAGAGTAAACATAAATTTGATCTAAACCGAACCACTATAAATCACTTCGCATCTATCTCGTTTGATCTTACTTATAATTTTAACTACTTGATATTAGCAGCTTCTTCTTATGTATATCGAATCTATTCTAAAATATATCAACTTGATCATCTCTCTATTACAAGAAAATTTGTTAGATTTCATATTATAACCTCTTCACCCCTTTAGGTCATATCGCTAGCCATAACACTAATGATTTTTTTTTAATCTAAATAACACTAATGATTCGACTGGCTACAACTCCGCCGTTTACTTTCTTAAAACAAGGCCACACAAGCAATGGCTAACAGGGAAAAAACATTCTCAGTTTTGATTCCTGTGCAACCGAGGAAGGTATCCTAATTGCTTGTGAAACTCTTGGATCATATTTTTCAATCAAGGTTGACAATTATTTACGTATCTCTCAATCACTAAAATGGAGGTTTATAGAGTTATATGAGTAATTTTGGAAGCTCATTAGAGTCTAGACACAAGGTAGCAGAAGACTGAACATGAAGGAAGAAGCACATTTGACCCACATAAATCAAAAGTACCCAGGAAAAAGAACCCTAAGATGGAGGAGGCGGTCCAATTCCTCCTTATTTATACTGAGGTTAACTGAAGCCCCTTCTTGGACAAACTCTTATGGAACACCCTGAAGTAGAGTTTTAGCTTGGTGTCCCCTGAACGCAAAGCCATTGACCCTGGAATAGAGAACCGCAATCGAGATTGGGGTTGATTGAATTGAAGATGTCGGTGGCCAAGCTGAACGTCTCGGCCACGGTGGAACATGTATCCCCAGCTCTCACGCCGAAAGCAGTATCACAGGCCAAATTCGCTTCGAGGATCCTGGCTGTTCAATTTCATGTTGAAAAGAAGAGTTATTAAGGGCTGCTGTTCCTTCCTCCGTTCCTTATTTTGACATGAATGGTTGTTATGAACAAAAGCATAAACATTCCTTGATTCGCTGTACTAAAGAAACCCTAGGCTTGGAGAACACCCTTTTGCTCTTTGGAAAGATTTTTTTGTTGCTTGTACAATATAAAAGGAGTTCAATAACCTGATTGAGTCTGTCCGGCTTATACGGAAAAGAATCTAATCGATCCAAAATGAGGTTTATCGATGATGGCGACTATCGAGCAAACTTGTGAGCTGAGACTACTAGCGTCGGGTCAGTCCGTTATTAGCGTAACACTATCAAGCAATTTCCATATAAGAATCGTCTCAAATCCTACAATGATGTGTGGGAGAGGAAAGACTTACGGCCTGTGATGAGCTTGTTCTCAGCCATGGAGACACCAAGCAAGAGGGTGAGAAGCAGGAACACTCGGAAGAAGAAGATGATTGCACCCTTTCCAACATTAGCCATTTCTTGAGTAACACTCTGCTTTGAAGGGACTATACCTCGTCTGTATATATACTGAAGACCTTGAGAAACTGGTTGAGTGGATGACGACAAAACCCGATGACTCCAATCGTTGGCCACGAAGGCTTTTAGCGGATTCCTAAGTCGGAGTTGACTTCTTGATGTGAAGAAGCGGCGGAATATGCTAAACCTCCGCATTCTGTAAGGTTGCAGGAACATTCTCTCCCCACGTGAGACATGTGCCAAGATTGAACTGAAAGCAACGAGTTCGAGCGGCAGCTTCCGTTCCTCCGTGGCAGCCAGAGATCCAAGTTTTTGATGCACCAAATGCCCAACCCCATCGATCCTTTCTTGGGTCTCCTGCGATGCAGGAGCCTCGACTTTTGGAACTAATCTACTACCACCCTATGGAATCATCAAGACACAATCAACATGCGGTTTGCGATTTGATTGAACTATTTTCGTAATAGGTATTACCCTCTAGGTTTTGATTGTAAAGAATGAAGTTTGTTTAACGAGTACATTAAGGGCCCTCGATAGCAAATTGGTGACGGATCAAGTCCTAGTCGAAGCAAAAAATGAGAACCTTTTTCTCCCCAAGTAGTAAGTCGAAATCGGATGAACCGATTAACGATTAATCTTTCACACCATTGCACAGTCAGTGAATTTCATAAATTCAAGAAATTAACCCATTAGAATCTCGCGCGCTCATCTAACATTGTCAGGCATACTAGCGCAACATGTACACAATCATCTACTATTTCGAAGTTGTCATTGGAATATCCAAATTGTCTTAATTGAGTTTCTCCCATCGTACTTAAGTCTCGTGATACTCCAACTTGTTCAAATCCAAAAGGAGAACAGTATATTAGAATATTTGAAGACCCATAAGCGGAATGAGTATAAGTCAGAGCTTTTTAATTTTGATCAAACTCAGTTCTAAATCTTGATTCAAAAGTGTAATCCATTCTCAAACCTGTACTTCATGAAATCAAGTCCTAAACTTTTACTCATAAGTACAATCAAGTTTTGCATCCATACGCACAAGTATGATCGAAGAGTTCGCTGCGACATTGCTAAACTCTTGTGCAAAGATTTGATTAAACTTTCGGCAAAACTCCTCGGACTTATTTAAGATAAGTGTTAATGGGTTCGCTACAACATTGCTGCTATTGGAAGAAGAAATCATCATGGCATTGTGTCGATTGGTTCCATTTTTAGAGCTACTGATTAATGCTTCTTGGCATGGCATTGCTTCATATTGTAGACATGGAAATAATAAACAAGGATAAGTGTATTAGAAGTCCTAAAACTCATCACAAAAGTGTAATTGAGTCTTAAAATTTTCAAAAAAAAAGTGCAGTCATGTCCTAATAATTCTCAAGAAAGTGTAATTGAGTTATAAACTTTTAAAAAATGCAATCAAGTCCTAAAACTTATCGAGTTCGTGATGAGTTTTAGGACTTTCGATGTATGTATCTCTAATAAAAAAGAACAATCAACCAGAAGATTTTGTGTCTACTTATCGGAGACAGGACATAAATCTTAAGTAAACTTTAGCTTTCACAAATCGAAGACTTTGCAAACTCGTTATGCTGACAATTGGTCTTAGATTTTAGACCCGATTTGAGCAACTTCTATTTTTTCACGATGGTACTTTGTGCTTATTATTTGGAGCAACAACACAATGTGTGCTTGATTCCGGACGTCAAATGATTGCTTTTGGCCGTTTTAATTCATTGGACAGAGAAAATTATGTCTTTGGTCATCTCGTATCCTGAAATTATATAAGGATTTCAAGGGCGTACGAGCATATGGGTAAAAAGAGTAGACCCATTCTCAATTTTCGATTCCTGTCTGGGTGAGGAAAATGCCCTAAATTGCTTTTGAGGTTCTTGGATCGTATTATTCAATTCAGGTTGGTAGTGATTTACCTATTCAGTCAACGTAATGTCCGATAGTGACTTCTTATGATGATTTCTTTTATTTGGTATATTCATTTATGTTATTTGTGTAATTTTAGGAACGTAGGTTTTGCATGATTCGTGCTTGTCATTTGGCTCATTGAGCTCACATGGCTGGCTACCCTTCCTATCAATAAACCCAATTGATTTGTCATTGCACAATTTGAAATGGAGTTTTATAGAGCTACAACGAGTAATTTTCGAAGCCCATTAGAGTCCAGAAACAAGGTAGACACATAAATCAAAAGTATCAAGACTAAAACAAACCCTAAAATGGAGGAGGTAGTCCAATTACTCCTTATTCATACTGAGGTAAAATTGAACCCAATTCTTGGATGAACTCTTGTGGAACACCATGAAGCAGAGTTTTTAGCTCGGTATCTACTGAACACAGAGCCATTGACCCACGAATAGAGCTTCACAGTTGAGATTGGGGTTGAGTGAGTTGAAGATGTCGCTCGACAAGTTGAACGCCTCCCCCACGGAGGAACATGTATCCCCAGCGCTCACGCCATAAGCCTGATCACATTCTAGGGCGGAATTGGCAGCGAGGTTCCTGACTGTTCAATTTGATGTAAAAAAGAAGGAACGGATACTTTTAGATCGGTGAAAGATATGTTAATCATGAGCTGCTATTCCTTCCTCTCTTCCTTAGTTAAAATGCATGGTTCATAACATCAATAGCATCGAAGCATTTCTTGATTCTCCGTATTTAAAGAAGCCCTAGACTTGGAAAATACCCTTTTGCTCTGTGAATAAAATTTAAGGGAAAAAGATCATAATTCCTCTCTCTGCTTTTGTTTGTGCATATGAGGAGGGCATTTCGAGACTAAAGTATCATATCAACATTTAGTTTGTAACATGGTTAATAAATATAGTACTTGGTTGGACAACTTTAAAGAAGTTCGGTAACCTAATTGAACAAATCTAAGCAAACAATTAGAAAACCTAATTGAACCGAAATGTGGTTCATTGACGATGTTGAATATCAAGTGGAATTGGAGAGCTGAGACTATTGGTATCACGTTCAAGCAATTTCTATCTAAGAGTCGCCGCTAATCATGTAATGAAGTATCGGGAAAGAAAGACTTACAGCCCTTGATCAGCTTGTTCTCAGCCATGGAAACACCAAGCAGGAGTGCGAGCACCAGCAACATTTGGAAGAAGAAGATGATTGCACTCTTTCCAACCTTGGCCATTTGTTCAGTGTGTGTGAATATGTATATCTAAATTGAATAGAGGAAGGTGGCTATGATTTGAAGGGACCATAGCTCCTCTATATATATAGTGAAGAGCTTGAGAAACTGGTTGAGCTTTGTGTGGATGATGACAAAACCCGTTATCTCCAACCATTGGCAATGCCGGCTATCAGTCGATACCGAAGTTAAGAGTTGATGTCTTGATGTTAAGAAGCGGTGGATGCTAAGTCATGCATTTTGTAAGGTCGGAAGAACATTCTCCCCCCATTTAAGATATGTTGAGTCCCAGTGAAACAACACGGATGTTAAAAGTTCTTGCAATCTAAGCCTAAAATGAGAAGAAGAAATTACCAGAGAAATCAAGAAAGAAGTGCGAGGGCACTAAAGATTTATGTGGTTCGGTTAGAGTGTCCATACCTATTCCACTAGGAGACCTAGCCACCAAGAAATTTGCCATGTATCTTGAAAATACAGAGTTCACAACTGCTCTATTACCCAAGTGTTTTTCAATCATAAAATTACATTCAAAGCAAAACTCACATGTATTAACTTACAAATTATCATAGAAAACACAATGAGAAAACTCACGGAGAGCCTTTAGTTTTCTTCAAAAAGTTCTAGACTTTTTGTACTTTTGCCAGTTCAGTCCTAAACCTTTTGTATTTGTGCCAATTTAACTCTTCCGGCCACTTTTAGCCGAAAATTACTGATGTTGTGCTATTGGTGCTGACATGACATGATGGGTGCTGTCGTGACCATTTTTTTTTAGTAATTTTAATTTTTTTTTATTAATTTTTTTCATTTTTTCCCTTTCTCTAGTTAGTTTTTTAACAGCCTACGAGAGTCACCAGGCCCTCGCCCGGCCTTGTCTAAATCTTGGCAAGGCCAACGCAGCTACGAGAAAGGTAGGCTTGCCTAGATCTAGGCTAGGCTAGGCGAGGTCCACGACATTGCCCTTGCTCTGCAAGGCGTAGTAGCCCTTATCGGTGGTCGACAAGTGTCGCAACCAATCCAAAGAAAGAGAAAAAAAGACAAAAAGGCAAAATTAATTAAAAAAATAGAAAAATATTAAAATTATATTAAACATTGGCAATGTCGGTTCCCTTCGGGCCATGTCAGCCCCGGTTGCATCATGTTAGTGAATTTCGGCCAAAATTGAGCGAAAGAACTGAATTGAAACAAATACAAAAGTTTTAGGACTGAATTAGCAAAATTGAAAAGTTCATGATGAATTGACAAAAGTGCAAAATGTTTAGGACCTTTTTGATAATTTTCCCTATTCTTAGATGACTTGGTAACTCAAACTAGAAATGCAATTTCAATTTGGAAAGTATTTCAATAATTTCTTGCTTATTCAATACGTCACACCACTACTCCCATTAGAATTTGAAAATTTTTACTTGGACTGAGTTTCTTTCACAGGATCAAACTCGAGGCATAATTTAACTCCAAGAATGAACAAGAAAGCACTAATTTCAAGGGGTGGTTTATGTTGCTCTATGTGGGCCGAGGCGTTCAAGTTTTGATGCACTGGATGGTCGATTGTAACTGGATCGACACGTTAGTGATTTATTCGGCAAAAATTTGATCGAAAGGACAACATTGGGATTTGATGCAAAGGCTTGTTTTTCAATTGGCGGAACTGAAAAGTTTAAAGCTGAATTGACATTTGTACAGTAGATTTATGCCTTGACTAGGTTATTCTCCTCACAAAACGTGCAACGATGATTAACACAATTCAGAGCAAGCGGTTGTGTATTTTTTTTTTCCTTTTTTCTTTTTACCTTGATTCGAATCGGCGTCGTATGACATAACATCGGGATGAGTTTGGTCAATATAATCCTTTTTCTGATTTGGTTAGCAGAGTGAGACTTATGAGAACTAAATCCTCTTTCGTCCCTTTTAGCCACAACAACTGTTAGAAGAAGGGAGATTACCACGATCAACCGTAAGAGGACGAACGCATTGTTGCTGCTAGTCTTAGTCATGGATGAGTTAATTGTTTTCCTTCCATGCCTTTGCAAATAAATTGGCAAAAGGACACTTTTAGTGCCGAAAGTTGTGTATGGAGATCACTTTAATACCAAAAGTTTCAATCAAATCACTTTAGTGCCAAGTCGGAGATCAAAGGATCATTTTGGTGCCTTCGGCGAGAATTTTTGGCCAAACTTGCCACATGTCATTAATAATTATTTTTAATGAAAAATGACATTTTAAAAATAAATAAATCCATGTGGGCTGCCACATGGACTTCTGCACTTTAAAATAAATTAAAATAAATCAAATTCAAATTTAAAAATTAGCTAAAATTTAAATTCATTTAAAATACAAACTTTATTTAAAATAAAATTAAAAATACGCTAGAAAAATTAACAAAAAACCATAAACTTAAAAATAAAACATGGGTAGAGAACTAGCCCTCGCCGCCTGGAAACATTCTTTTTTTTTTAGTTTTTATTTTTTTTTTTGGGTTAATTTTAACGTAATTTTTTAATTTATTTTGAAAAAACAATTAGTATTTTTTTTATTTTTTAAATTTTTGTAAAATAATTAAGTTTGTCTTTTTTGCAATTTTCCCTTTTTTTAATTGCTGACCGGACCTCGCCGGAGCCACGTCAACTTCAAATAATAGTAAAATAATGTCACGTCGATTTCCGACGAGCGAGACTTGGCACTCAAATAATCGTTTTTCAAAAACTTGGCATTTAAATGATCCGATTGAAACTTTTGGCACCAAAGCAATCTCTATGCACAACTTTTGACACCAAAAGTGTCCTTTTCCCCAAATAAATCTAGAAATCTCCCCCTGTGAGCTTGCTGAATGTTGATCATGTAATACTTTTTTCGTGTGGGCTTTAATTAATATTGTTATTAATTAATTGGTCTAATAAATTAAAGAGATAAGATTTCTTAGCGATAAGGTTTCTTAATTAGTCAAATATGGAACTGAATAGTGTAAACCAAGTTAACTCTTATCCGTAATGAGAGGATCGGGTTACGAATCCTATATGGAGGGAAGCACGTTAAGCGTCCGAGCTTCGTGTGGCCGAATGAATGGATAAGAACACGAAGGAAACAATCAAAGCTAGGCCGGCTCTTCAATACAGACGAACATGCCACTTGGAGAGATTACCAACGTTTGTAAAATATGTATGACGGATTGTGCAAGAACAGCACATTAGGAAACGTCTTCATTCCGGCCAAAAAATTGAGTCGGCTTGTTCGGACATGCACGTGAAATGTTCGACTCACGATGAACAAAGTAGGATTATAAACATAATAATTCATTAGTGTTTGTCACTGTGGAGGTTATGTTTATCTACTACCGATACTTCTGCCGTTGAGTTACCAGCTAGTTTTGGTTTACCAACTCCCATTTGAGTTGTTCATCGACGTTCTTCTTTCATTTTAGTTCACCGAGTTTATTCATTTCTTTATTTGAGTTATTAAATTTTATTTTCCTTGCTTACAAAATTGTTAAACTTTAATTCTTGAACTACTTTAGGAGATTATAACCGTATTTACCAACTTTCTCCGATTTGGTTACTGGCTAGTTTTACATTACCAACGCTTATTCAAGTGAGTTATTGACATTTATTCGGTTTTTTCCTTACCAGCTTCTCTTTTCTCTGAAAAAAAAAAGCATTTTTTTTTAAAGAAGCTACTAGCCTGACAGTCGTATAGTACTATCAGTTATTTCCAACCATATGATTTCTCAATCAATGAGTGTTTTATGTAAAACACAATGATCATGTGTGGGTCTACGATTGAGATCGTACCATTCCTAATAGTACTGTTAGAAAAACATTTTCCATTTTTAAACGGGACAAGTAATTTATATTGCTATTTTCCCTTCATTATAGATGAAGATGGCGCAGTCGTCAAAATGTAGCGACAAACCAACTAGATCTTGAACTCTTAATCCTAAAATTATGTCATACAGTATAGAACAAATAATTCGAGATTTATTTCAAGACAACACTTGATGCGATATATACATTTATACATGATCCGCTCGCAAAGATTCACCATGAATGTTGACAATACTTGCTGCGAAATGGCAAAACCTGTCGATGATGATTCCACACTTCTACTAATCTCCTGGTGAATCGCCGAGGTCCGATCTCCATAACACGATGAAAAAAAGCAGACATCTTTCACAGCGCCCTCGACTCACCTCCTCGCCAAAAACTCGCTGTGCTCGATGGTCGTAACCGAAGGGCCTAGAGGCGGTCCAACTCAATCTCATTCGGCGCAAAGACGGACGTCCAGTCGTCAGCCAGGACCCCAGCAGCTCAAGTACATGATGGTCCTGAGAGAGTCTTCGGCTTGCTTGCACCATCTCTCCTTGCCCTTGCCGATGCCATCTTTGAGAGCCATCGAATCGTCACCAGCTCCACCTGAGAAAAGCCTCCTGGATCTCTCTGAACCAGACCGAAGAAGAAGAGTAATCTCCCGGACTCTTGATCGCGGCATCACACGACTTGGATCCTTGGTCGTTCATCGCGTCTCCGATCCCTCTCAATGTTATTAGCATCACTTGCGAGAACACAAAGCATGTAAATCTGAGTAAGACTAAAACTCCAGAACCAGTTGATTTCACATGGAAGTTGTGAAGTGCGTGGGCTTGTTTATACAGATTTGAGACGCCCCAGGTTTCGTGCAAAACAGTGGATCAAATGATGGGAAACAATTGGCTGCGATACGCGGATAGCTACTTCGGGATAAGGACAAATTGGGTGTCCCATGTTGCTAGAAAGATTTTCATGTATTTGGAGATAAGCTTTGCAACTTGCCTAGGACAAGATTAGATAACATGTCTCAGGAGCAAGATGAACCAATCGAACCGAAAACTGCTTGAACCGGAACAGAACCGGTTCGGTTCGATTTTGAAGGGTGCCAATTTAGTTCCTGGTTCCATAAAATTGGAATGTAGGATTTTCAATCCAGTTCCTAATTGTAAGAGGAATTGGACCACCTGGACCGGACCGATTATTTTTTTTATTCTATTTTTATTTCATAAATGTAAACTTAGGGCGCCAATGATAACCATTCCGTTATTGGCAATAATTTTTAGCTATTTCTATTCCCTGGACAAGTTTCTAAACAGAGAAACACGTTTAATAATAACATAAAATTTCTATTCTCGGAACAACAATTCATTTGATAATAGCATCAAGTTTCTACGGTTATAATGGACGAGTTTACGAGCAGAGAAACACGTTTAATAACAACTCCTGGGGACCGATGGCATCTTAGGTCATGTTGCTTGCTACCCAAGTCTAGAGTCTATATATAAGTTCGACCATTAGTAACCTATGTCTAATCTCCGGGGATGAAGGGCTTGGAAAAGGAATCTCATTTTCGGTTGTGTAGGGCCCTTGTTATGGCTATCGGAGTCCGAGATGGGTTGGATAGAGAATGGAGATCTAGTCATCGAGCGTCGGTGACTGAAGTCCTAAGTTTGACTCCTGGGTCCTCGATGATTAGTCTAAACAACCCTGGAGCCAAATTTAGCCACCCCATTCGCCGGTTGCCACAGGCTTTTAGCTGATACCTAAGCAAGAATTGATGTGTTGATGTCAAGAAACGGCCAATTATGCCTAAACCATGCATTTTACAAGGTTGCAAGAACATTCTCTGCCCATGTAATATGCTAAGAATGAACCGAAAGTTTTGATGCATTGGATGGCCGACCTGTAGAGCCTTTCTTCACCTTAGGTGGAGCAGAAACCTCGATTTCGAACCAATCCAAGCTTCAATTCTGACCGAAAAACAAAATAAAATAAAACCCAAACTTCAAGTCTCAATCAACATACTGTTTTGCTGTAAAAGGCTCTGGATGTGATTTCACGTGGGAAAGTTATTAACCTCTAGGTTAAAGTTAATCCTCAGCAGCATTTTATAGTTAGGATTGCAAAATTGGCAAAATATGAGAATTGACAATTGGGAAAATTATCAAAAAAGCCCTAAACTTATTACAATTGTGTCAATTCGGTCATGTCACGACCTGCTTTTCCCTCCTGCGAGGGTCGAGCGGGTTTAGAGGTATTGCTTATCGGTCTAGGCATGGACTCTCCCGGTCCTACCTCGCGTGACGTTAAATTTCGTTTTCATGATTAGCAACCTAAGTCATTACTAGGAGTTGCCACTAGCTTCTTGAGGTCAGCCCCAAAAGCAATCGAGACACGGGAGTATTGTTTCAATTTCTACATAATCAAAGAATCTAGGTTTGTACACTTGTTTACTCTAATTAGCTAATCGGCGCTCTTTTGATACCTAACCAGTTAATATTGCTAAGGTGATTACACATTTTGCATATCATCTAAAGCCTAACAGGTATCCTACCAATGCTAGATGAACATGCATAATGGTTTTATGTCATTTTCGTACAATTACCTATTTAATTCTTACCCTATGGAAAGCAATTAACATGCAATTTATCGAAATACAGAGCTATAATTAAACACTCAAATAGTTGAAGTAGCTACCTACTAACTGGAAAGTAAATGTGCAAACCAATCAAAATATGTTACGAACCGAATAATCAAACCCGAGACATGATCGGATGTACAATAAATAAGACCTGAATGGATATTGATCACCCTCCATCGGAAATAAGGGCCTAAAATACTTATGAGACTAAAAATGCAATAAAAACATTTTCAAGATTTTTCCAAAATTTTCTTGATTTTTTTGGAATTTTTATGATTTTAAAAATTAAAAATGCCAAACGGGGCCGTTTTGGCCTTAGAGTGAAACGGTGCCGTTTGGTCGTGTAGACCCCGCGTGCCAGCCCAAACCGGAAACCAAGCCGGATCCCAAAACGACGCCGGATTGCTCACAAAAGTCTTCTTCTATGGGGCATTTCACCAAACACTTGACCTTCAGAGAAGTGGCTATAAACCAGCCTTCGGGGGAATTTTGTGGTCTTCAATCTCCAACCTCAAGCGTAACCAACGGAAGAATCGCACATAGATGTATACTAATAAATGCAGGGAACATTTTGAACTAAATAACAGCAAGTCGATCACATGGAATCACGATGAAAATCTGCTCCAAAGTGGCGGGTTTGACATGTTTTGGGGGCAATTGGGCTTGAGCCCAGGTCGTGTACACAAGTTACACGCCCGGATTCAAGCCCCTAAATATTTCACACGGGTATCGTACAAGAAACGGTACTTGATCCAAATAAAAGTACATAGAACGGGGTTTCAAATGCACCAACGAGCTCTGGAATTGGTCGAACAAACACCTCACAAAAGCATCGTAAAATAGCCCACATGCGAGTCGTAGTTGGTCGGGAGCCGTGAAAAACTCACCTGGTCGAAGCTCCCGGAGGCAAACGGAGGGGACAAAACGGTGGAAAATGGTAGGAGTGTCGGTCTAGGTTTTTAAAGTTTTTTTTTTCTCCCTAAAACTCACTCAACTCACCATTGTGCTTGCTCAAAATTCGCTCGTCACCAACCTTTTTCGGCCTCCGTTCTGGATCCTCCTCTTTCCGGATCTGACCACTTATATTTTAATCAGTTTTTGGGATCGACCACCGCCCATCCCAGCCATCATTGGTCTATTCATGAAGCTGGTCACGTCGGCCGTCGTTCAGAACCAATCACGAGCCAATTGGTCTGCAACATTCCCTGCAACTTTCCCTGTACAGCTGGGCAGTTGCTTCCGCGGCGCGCTTGTTATGTTCGACAGAATGCCGCAAAGAGATAGAGAGGAGGGCCAGCGGGCCACATGGGCCTGCTCCCCGCGGGCCGGCGAGAAAATCAAATGGGCTGCTGAGCTGTGCGGGCCAGCTGGGGAAGGTGCTGGGCCACTGAAAAACAAGGAAAAGAGTGGGCCTGGGCTGTCCCGGCCCGATCCGACTCTTTTTTGCTTTTTTCAATAAGACAAATAAAATAGAATAAACTAAAAATAAAAATAAAATAACAAAAAAATGAATTCAAATTTCCTAATTTACAATAACGTAGGAATAAGGCAAATTCAATTTGGGCTTTTTTTTTTCCTATTTTAAGTCCTAAAGGAAAAATAAATAAATTCGAATGGAACCGACAAAATTAGATGTCAACAAGTCCTAAACTTTTTTTTAGCCAATGGAATCCTAAACATTTTACATCTATGCCAATTCAATCCATCCTACTAATTTTGGCCGGAAATCGTTGCATGGATGCGGCCGTCCTTCATGGTGTGACCATTATTGGTGGACAACTTTTGATAATATTTCAAAAAATTTCGAATTATCTATTTATTTATTATCTTTTTCATCCTTTTTTTCTTTTCTTTCTGTTTCTTTTTTTTTTTATCCTTCCCTTTCTTTTTCCTCCAGTTGGTCACCAGACTTCAGCGACTAGCGAAAGGCAAGGGCCAACGAAGTGGACCTCACCGGCCTCTACCAAAGCTTGCCTCTAGGATTGGCAAGGAAAAGAAGGAAGGCGGAAAAAAAAAAGAGAAGAGAATGAAAAGAAAAAAAAAAGAAATGGAAATTCAACAAAGCATTAGAGTTTTATTAAAAATTATCCACGTCGGCGTCGATAGTACCATGAAGGAAGGAACTAGCACAAATGCAAAATATTTAGGACTAAATTAGCAAACAATAAGTTTAGAAGTAACTGAATTGGGATAATAACAAATTAACAATAGGTTTATCTTTTTTTTTTTTTTTTTGCAATTCTCCTGTTGGAAATGGGTACCGTGGAGCATTTGTTGTGTAACTGATTAAGAATAAACTACATTCATCAGCCTGTTAACTATTCTCGGACAGTGTGCAACTAGTGTTGTTAAAATCGAAACACATTGTATGCATCGCACTCGTTAATAAATTGATGACAAGATTACTTTCTAGTGTAAGCAAAGAAAGGACTTTTTCTTCCTAAGTAGTAAACACAAGTCGGATGAACTTGATTAAGGATGAATGTTTGACAAATTACACCGTGGTTGAGATTCATAACTTCAGGTAAATGTTATTTGGATTATCCAAACTGTCTTAAGTGATTTTCTCTGATCAAATTTAACACTCAAAGGTATCCCAACTTGTTTAAAAACAAAGAGAGAGAGAGAAGTATAATAGAAAATTTCAAATCTTATATACGGGAAGAATCGAATCTAAACCTTTCTAATTTTAGTCAAGAACTTGATTTAAAAGCTACAATCAATTCTTAAACCTTTAAAAGTCCTAAAGTTTCACTCATGAGTACCATCAAATTCTTAATCTATACTAACAAGTTTGATCAAAGGCAATTTTGTTGAGATGTACAGATTAGCTATGTTTAAAAGACTCACATCGAAGAATTGATGTTGTATGAATCGATTAATATAGCATAATTAGCTTATAACTCATTAGCATAAACTTTTGAGTGAATGTCGGTTTAATTAGAAGTGTAAACGGATTGGACTTGAACCCTCTCAGCTGAAGGCAATTGATTTTTGTTGGGTGCTCCAAACAAATGGTGTCTTGCCGTTCAATACCCAGACCCTCATCATCCACACCGCTGTTAGCAATGAGATCCTCGCCACCTTCGACTAGACCCTCACCGTGCGCCTCTTGCTAGCCATGAAACCCCTGCACGCCGCCCTCCAGTTGGCGAACCTCACCAAAATCCAGGTCACAACACCGCACTCGCCCGGGATACTCTCGTTGTCGGAGCCTCCGAGCACCGGCCGGTTCCGCCGTGGCTATGATCGGGTCATATTTGCTCCGATCCTGGAATCCCACCGCCCGACGAGGTGCGCCTTCATGGTGAACCTGTACCAGTACTTTAGGTTCTCTGCCAGGACCCTGAACTACGCATTGTTGAAGCCGAACGCCGACGTTCGCAAATCTTGTTCATTGACTCGGACTGGGTATGTAATTAGGGAAATAATTAAAGAGTTAAGTACATTGAAATAGATGATATCAGGTCTGATTTTAATGATGGTTGAACTTTCGTACTCTACCTTGCTAACGTCGCAAGGCTCGGGACATTAATTAACTGCGGATATTGATGGTAACATTTTACGGATTGGCGGACCATGGGCGGTAGCGGGTGAAGGTGGAGGATAGCGGAGGTGGCAATAGGCGGCGCAGACAGCGCCGGGCGGCAAATGGCGACATTCTACTTCTCTAAACAGTTTATATTTTTTTTTCTTTTTTTTTCCCTTTTAATTATAGAAAGTAATAATAAAAATAAAAATCCTAAAAACATAAATCGATAAATTTTACAAGTCAAGTGAATTGTAAATAGATTGGGTTGTTCAAAGACAAACCTAATTTACAACTCACATATTATTAGGCTTAAAATTCATACACATTAATGACCCATTTATTAGAACTTCATTGACGCATATTATAAAATGGGTCAAATATGGGTTTTCAACAAATATTGACACATTTACTTTTGACTATTTGTCATTGCAATCATGCCAAATATCTAAATTATAAATTTAGAACTAAAATGATAAATTTTTAAAATGTTTAGGACTAAATTGACAAAAAAAAAATTATGACTGGATTGGAATAGCCTTTCAATTTATGAGTATTAGAACTAAAAGGTACTTTTAATTTCTTTTAAAGGAATATCTTCCAATTTACGATTATGTTCCATGAAGGGCGCCAAGGTGCATATTGGTGCAGTCGACTAGCTCATAGTATTCTGACACGTCACCTCGATGGACTCGGCCAAAAAATTGTCATTATCATGGATCGCTTCTTTTCGAATAGCTACCTTCTAAGTTGATGTCTATTCCAGGAAGGTGTATAGGCAAATAAAGATTTGATTTCTATACCTTCTTCGTCTCTGGTCTTGAAACCCTAATCCTTTGTCTGGTCTGAAACCCTTGGTTTTTTTTTTATTCTCTTCCATCCTTTCTTCTTTACCATTCTCTATGGCTACTAACGATAGTGATAGTGACAGAATCACTGGTGAAACTATGACAAATTTTTGTTTATTTGCATAATGTGACCCTGTATCCTTCGATGATATAGCTGTAATTGAAAAATGAATCCAAATAATGAATGAAGAAATCCGCTCCATGGAAAAGAATGACACATGGGTTTTATCATCTTTACCACTTGGTAAGAAGCTCATTGGTATCAAGTAAGTGTCGAAGACAAGGCACAAACCTAGTGGTCAAGTGGCCAAACTATTTGTAAAGGGCTACAAGAAAAAGACACTTCTAAGTTTGTTTTACAAACAAACTACCAACAACAACGTGGTTGGATGTGCCTCGTATAACATAAAAATAGAACGAGCAAGTTCAATGACTTACAAATGCCGAATCCGCTTTTGTCGCTCCTAGCCAAAGCAACTGTCGAGCGAAGGGAGATCGCCGCGATTAATAGTAAGAAGATGGCTTCGTTGTTGCTGCTGGTCTTAACCATAGATGAGCTATTGCCTTTGCCTGTGAGCTTGCTCCTCGTTGATCAATTCTTGTCTGCTATATATAGAGGGAAAAACGAAAAGCGACCGAGCTTCAGGGTGGCCGGATGATTTGGCTAAGAACATCAAGAAAACACCAAGCTAGGCCGGATCTTCAATACGGACGGACAGGCAGCTTTTAGACAGATTGACAATGCTTATGTAACATATATGACGGATTGTGTTATGCCGAAGCAACAAAAAATATATTCCTATTATAGATCTTGTCAAGAATATTCTATTGAGCCAATTGAATCTCAGTCGCTTGCTCGGATGTGCACATGAAAACTGATTTGGCTCGTGGTAAACAATGTAGAATTATCAACTTGCTTTTTCACTTGTATGTATCACAATGGATGTCGTAATTTTTTTTATCTATAATGATTTTTCTCTCGTTAAGCGACCGACTAATTTCGATTTGTAGCTTACCATAGAATTCCCAGCGATCTTTCCCATTGTCCGATCATTCAACTCACAATCAGCCGTCGTGCCCGAATCCGCCCCAGCCGAAGCTACAGAGACCCCTCGACCGCCGCTTGCCCTTCTCCTAAAATTGATCAAGACCACATCATCTCGCCATGACCTCTTCTTTGATCGTCATGGCGGCCACTTCGGCTCACGTGTATGTGTTTAGAGACGGCAATGAATGGGGAGGAGTACTGAAGACGGTGCCGGATTTTGCTTTACTGAAGAAGGCCAAGACGAGGTTGAACAATGCGAAGTAATGCTTAACTAACCGTACAGGGAAAACAATGGAATTAGCGAAGGAAATTAAAAATTATTTTCCTTTTCAAACGCCGGAAAATATTTCTCTTTTCGATTTTAATTTTCCGATAATTATTATGATTGTTTTTTTGAAAAATATTATATTTTTCGTGAAATAAACGGGGATATTTTTTTTTTTTTTGGCTTGTAAACGAATTTATTTACGAAAATATTTAATTCCCATTTCGGTAAAAAAGAAAGGAAAGAGGAATAAAATGAATCGACCCGGCGATGTACGGTTGCGTTGCGTCGAACCGAACCTAACTACCCCATTCGCGCCTCGCCACCGTCAGCCCCCCGCGGCGACGCTTTTCTCTTCCAGCGCCTCTCTCTCCGCCATGGTCGTCCTCCTCCACTCCGCCTCCCGCATCTCCGCCGTCCGGTTCAATCCCCCTCCTCGTTCCCCGACGCATGTCCGCGGAAGAATGCTCTCGTTGAGGTGTCTCAGCTCGAGCCTCCCGTTCCCAGTCGATAACGCCAAGTATCACCGCGAGCTCGAAGCCGCCATCGACGTTGTGGAGCGAGCTTGCCGTCTCTGTGTCGACGTACAATTCTCTTGTAACTCTTCTCTGATTTTTCTTCTTCTGTTGTGGGTGAATGCTTGTTGGAAATGATTTCTTTCGCTTGTGCATTGATATTTATGTTGATTATCAGGTGAAGAAAGCCTTGTCTTCGAGTGATGGTCGGATTCTCGAGAAGACTGACCAAACTCCCGTCACCGTTGCGGACTTCGGCGTGCAAGCTCTTGTCAGTTTGGGTAATTTCTTTCTGATTTCATGAAACTTCATCTTTCCTCTCGATGTTCGATTCATGAAGTTTGTAGTGAAAAATGCTAATTGGATTCAAAGTGTTCGAGCATTTGGTCTTTAATTTGTTTTGGACATTCTATCCTCGTGCAAAATGAGCTTGGGGGATGTTTTACAGACAATGCCACATTTGCACATAGGTGAATTCACTGTTAAACCTCGACTTTCATGACTAGGAATGGTGTTTCCTGGGGTCTGTAATTTGATGTGCTTATAAGTTGAAACTTTCTGGGAAAGTCTTATCTATGGAGAAGATAAAATCAGCCATTATCCTATTCGATATCTCAGGCATGTCATGCAAATACTTGCAAGAAGTAGTTAGACCAAACTTTAATTGTAAACTGCCATTGGTGGTATTTGATAATGCTTCTACGCTATTTTGCATGTTTCGCCAGAGCTGGGAAACTTGTTTCCTTCCATTCCTTTAGTGGCAGAAGAGGACTCTGCATCCATACGTTCTACTGATTTGGTGGGTTATGTTGTGGATGCTGTTACCGATAAAGCGAGCTCTGAAGTTCATCCTTTGACACCCAATGCTGTTTTAGAGGCTATTGACCGAGGAGGAAAGAACGACTTCTCTATTGGAGCGCAGCCAGACTCATATTGGGTATGTAGATGACTTGGCTATTATATGAAGGGTCTAAGCTTAAGTTTGGCATGAATATGTGCCATAAGGAACAGAGCTTTTACTTGATGTTAGGTTGTGTATTCTCTGAGATTGTACAGGTAGCTGTAGAAATTTAACATCAAATTGAGGGGTTAGGAAATGATTATATAGGGCTTAAAAAAACCTTCTTCCTAGTCCACGGTTTGGTAAAACTGGAAGAGAATTGACATGCCTCTCAAGGATTTGCTTCTGAACTTGATAAGTTGCCATATCTGTCAACATTTATTACGATAAAGTGCTTGACTTTAATGGAAGGGTATGTAGTGTAATATGGTCTGCGAGATTCTCTTCCATAGTAGAGCTTAATGTTATGATGATTGCTGCAGGTTCTGGATCCAATAGATGGGACACGAGGATTTCTAAAAGGAAGTGAGGCCTTGTATGTGGTATGTCACTCTCTCTGGTGGTTTTGGTTGTTTGGTTTAATGAGGAATAGCTCCAGATTGATGACTGCTTAGAATGAAAATGTTTAGTCGCTTCGAACTGCATACTGGTATATTAAGCATTCAAAGGTTAGTTCGATAACAAAATTGTTAGTGCCGTCCAAATCTTAGCTTCTATGTATACAAAAGATGAAGTCTGAATTCCAGTTGGTTGAGAAAGGATGTGGGAGGAACTTCTGTTTTAGTTGGTTAGATGTCTGATTTATTCATGAAGACACCTGATACCATTTCACTTGTAATGTCCCTATCATTGTTTAGGCTTATGGAACTAATCCTCTATTGCCTTTTTACTCCAATCCGTATATGCCTGAACATCATATGACATACCTGTCTAGGGCCATGAGCAGGTGATCATGGTTGCTCTTCTAGATGTAGGTAACAGTATTATATTGTTTCAATTTTAATCACCGTCGTCAAAGATACTTTAGTGGCCAAAGTCCTATTACCTTACTTAATTTCACTTGCTGCGTGACACATGAGACACTTGGTGCCTCAGGCCTCCTCTCTTCTTTTATTCTGTGAAAGAATCCTTACATAACTCTGTGGATGCTGATAGACCCCTACATATCATTATAAAGCAGTCTAGTCCGCTGGTAATAGTTGTTTGATATTGGGAAACAGTAGCTTTTATTGGGAATATGCTTTGTTGCTTGTATTATTTTATGGGAATATGATTTTGCAACTCTATATAAGTTTTTACCTTTCTTTTCTTGGCTGAATGCACAAATAAATTTCCAGGTAGGATTGGCACTTGTGATTGGTGGAGAAGTTGTATTAGGTGCAATGGGATGCCCTAATTGGCAGCAAGATCTATCCAATGTAGCCAACGATGGGCTACAGGAGTATGAGATCAGCATGGCGAGACCTGGGATCATCATGGTATCTCATGTTGGCTGTGGAACATGGACCAAAAGGTTACCACCACAGCTCAGTAATACAAGTGCAGAGGATGCCTATTGGACCAGGTGCTTTGTTGATTGGTTCTCTGCAGTTCATGAAGCACGCTTTTGCATTCCAGAGAGTCAAACATGGGAGACAATTCTCCCGTCTACCTCATTCAAAGCAACAACTGAAACTGGTACTGCTGGAGAAGGGAAAGTTGTTCTACTGCCAGCATGTTGTGGAAGGCTAGTTAATCTCTTTCCTTGTCCATATCTTTTCATTCTTTGTATTAATTTTGTTTTACTCCTATAACTCTGGAGGAGGTGCAAAAGCTCCCCTCGAGTTTTCAATCTTGCTCTTTGCCGTCCCAGAAATTCTGAAACTGTTGCAATATACTTTCTGCTTATAAGTGTTTTGCTTGCAATTATCATTACATCCTACGGAAATCTTATCCAATAAGATTTTTCTTTTCTATGTAATTGTTATTTGGCTTGGAGAGAAGGATCAAAGGCCCTTAATGATGTAACTGTTGTAACATCAATTATTTTCACAAAATCATGATACCTAATCTTGTGAAAAATGTTATTTTTCCACATCGTATCTCTCAATTGACATGTGCACATCTTTTCAAATGAATCAGTGGCTTATTGTGATTATCTCCATTTGCCTCCCCTGATGATGCATTATGTGGTGATTATAGTCCATCATTAATGTGTTGTACTTCTCAGTTGGATGGAACTAATTAACATTTGACTTCTAAATAATGAAAAAAACAGGATTAACTTTAAATTATCATGTACTTCCTTGATAGATATCGATTCCTTTTCACATTGACCGGTTGTTTCCCCTGGCTATTAGATTTGTCATTTGGATGGTCATTTGGATGGGCAAACACTTTCATAATTGTATACATAATTGAATGCAGATAGCTCCCGGGTCTCTGGTAAGGCAATAAGTTTGCTACATCCTCCAATTTGGAGATAAGCCAATTCTGCCAGTTTGTTTCATGCATTTATTCTCACATCATGTGAAAGGAGATGCTTATTCTCCTTTTTTTCTGCAAGAGCCTCTGCACTGACTTCTTTGCACAAATAGGCCATTCTCTGTCTCATAGTAACTCTCTCTCTCTCTTGTCACAGTCTACTCTTCTTTCTGTGTGTATCATATATACTATGAGCAGTCACTGATCCCTATGGGTAGGAATGATGACTCCTTACAGTAGAAGTGATGGGATTTTCAATTTTGGTTTCTCACAGTTTATGCAAGTATATGATGGTTGCTTCAGGAAGGGCGTCAGTTTTCATTAGTCGAGCAAGAGCACAAACCTCAATCAAGGTATTATCTGAGTTTCTCCCTGAAATTTCTTGTTTATCCAGGCTGACACAAAATCAAGGGAACATGCCTAAGTTTCTTTGTCAAATGTCGTTAGGCTTGGGACCATGCTGTTGGCATGATATGCGTGCATGAAGCTGGAGGAAAGGTACATATATATGCGACTTTAGAACTTCTCCTTCAATTATGAAGTTTTTCCTTCTGCATGATTTTCATATATCAGGATTTTTCTCATTATTGAATGCAGTTTAATAGTTTGCTTTTAGGTTTGTCAAATGGGATCAGCTGGTATGTTTAGGCACTTTTCCTAATTACTACTGCCAGAAAAATGTGGAAGGAAAGAGTGGTGACAATCCAAATTATGTATGCACAATAGACAAGTATTACTCGTATGTTTAGGCTCTTTTCCTAATTGCTACCTTCAGAAAAATGCAAGAAGAAAGAGCGACAACAATCCGCATTATGTATGCACAATAGACAAATAATACTAATAAGAAGAATCTATCACAAATGATGTTAAAATATGGCTCAAATCAGTTGCAGAATGGGCTTTTAAACATGTAGTCATTCCTCTGCCAATCCAACAGACAGTTTAAGTTTTTGGTTGGCTGTTTGTAACATTTTAATAATGTCATGTTCTCATTGCCCCATTTAATTGTGTATTTCTCGCATATATTTTTGTTCCTGTTACTTAGCTCAATTTGTGTTCTTTACATGGCTTAATTCAAATTTACTTATCACTTGCGTGCCAGGTTTATGATGGCTTTAGAGGTGGTCTTTTTTGCCTAATAGTTTAAGCATTTGGGTTGCATTTCCTAACACACTCCTAACAATTGAAGCTATTTTTTGTTTGATTCAGTATTTCATTTATGAATTTCTGCACAATATGAACAGCTTCTGGATCTGCAATGTTTGCAATTTGCCACTCATCTTTTTCCTTGTATATTTGGAAGTTCGTGACAGAACTCTTTTGTGCAAACCAAGGAATGCAATATACTCCTTTCCAGTTCGTCCTCTCTCTGAAGTATCATATTGATTTCACTAGCCCCTTATTTTATCTGTTACATTAGCTCTGATACTTGACTTGCCTTACCAAGAAATGAGACCTTTTCAACTATATGAGAAAATCCAGTTCAGATACACTTTTATCTTTAAATCATAATCTTTTTAGTGTGCTCCTAAAAGGTTAGGTTTATGTGTTAAGTGACTGACTCGCCACCATCAATTAGGTGACCGATTGGGAAGGAAGTCAAATTGATCTGGCAGCAGATGCCGCTGAACGGAGAATCGTATTCCCTAGAGGTGGCATTATTGTGTCTAATGGGAACTTGCATGACAAGATTTTGGACATGACTTCTTCTGGGGCCTCGTCTGTTTTGTAGGAAGCCAAAGATTTGGGTGTGTCCACCCTCTCTCTGTCTCTCTCTCTTCGCCCAAGTGGGGGCATTTGGTAAGCTCTCTCTCTAAAATTCAATTAAAGGATTTAGCAATTGCAAGTATGCAATGGGTTATCCTGCATATTATGGTGGCCGGAGATTTTATATAAGATCGGTATTCCAGCTCAGTGATATCTCCACCAGTAAGTAGACAATTAATCAGTAGTAATTGCTCTCGTTGACTGACATTTTCTTGTGGTTCTTGCTATGCAGTAAAAAAAAAAATGCATAAAACCATTGCACATTTGTTCTATTGAATGTAATACATAAGCTCCTTGCTGAAAGCTGGTATTGAAGGTTCAAGCAAGTGCTCTTCTGAAGGCCCTTATCTTCAGTAAAATCTTCTGGTGAGCATCTGCTTCCTGCAGATTTTAGACATGTTTTAGATTGTTTGTATGTTGTGATTCTGGCATTATGTTAATGCCTTCTGACTTCAATACCATTTCTATACGGCGGCAGTTGATCTATTTTGTGTTCTAGAATGTCTGCAGAAAAGAGAGTGCTTTCAAGGGAATCCAAAGAACCATCGGTGCGATAACTCGAGAAGTGGCAGTTACATCTGAGTTGATCAACCTTCAGTCGGTCACACATTGAGCATGTAAGGTAGATGAAATTAGGGGCCATAGAGCCCAGTGCATATTATGACAATTCCCTAGTCTAGAGTTCATGAACTACTCGACTATCTGTACTTTACTTCAGTGAAGATTAGGTAGAGAAACAGAAACTCTGTAGTAATTTTTTGGTTTTAAAACTCTTGTACCAGAAATTTGTTGCACAATAATCATTGTCCTCTTGAATTTTTACTGTACATTCTACATGATCTCTAATGGGATTTGCCTTGAATTTGACTATCACCAAGCCATCTGCTTCAGGCTCCTTGAATTTTGGAGTAAGGAGAGCCATTGGTTTTGCTATAATTCCACCATCTGTTTCTCCCAACCATGAACAGCAATTCCTTGTTCAAATAATGTTGATTGCTAATGCGCTCAACTTATTAAACGGGATTCTATGATTGGTCTGCTACCCTTGGATGCCAAAGGCGTCCTTGGGTTATCTTATAATTCCTACGGGATGGAGACGATATAGTCGATCCATTGATTTTCTTTCCTTTTGCCCCATTTTGCTCAAAGGGCTGAAGGAAGATAGTGCATCAAGCTGTTCGCAAGGGCCAACTTGGTTCTCTTCCCCAAGAACCCCATATGAGGGAACTCTAAGAGAGCCGCCGACTCCAACCGCCGGCTCCAACTGCCGTCCATGTATGATCCATATTAAATCTGACCAGCTGTCCATCCTACCTCCTCTTTGTTCTTTGACAGCTCGTCTTTGTCTCCTTTCAGTGGCATGTTTCAGTCCTCGTCCCCATTACTCAGAAAAAGTGAGCCATCGATTCAGATACAAGATACTATCATTACTGCTTGCACAATTCGATATCCAAGCCGTAATTGCAACGACCCAATTGCAAGAGTGGAGCTATGCCAACTTGGGATTAGAATCTCCTCACATCTCTCCTAAATTCATAGTGAATGTGAAACACAAAGTTTGAATTTGGACATGTGGTCGAGGAAACGTCCAAGATGATCCGCATCGGTAAAGATGTTAGTAGCTTGATCGAGAGAGGTGACTGGCATGGGATTTAGCGCAGTTTAAATTGGATTCTCGTCCTTGCCTGAGTAGCATCTTATACGAGTTTCGGGTTCTTGGACGAGTTTGAGATCGGGTTCTTGGACGAGTTTGAGATCCCATTCACAAAAGCAGTATAGGATATGGGACAAGTGACCTTAACGCCGGACCCTGTTAGTCATTTATGAAACTACTTGTAGTCTTTGGAAAGCCTCAAGGTTTAATTAGGTAATCCATTGCGATCTTATAATGCAATCGCATGTAACCTTAAACAGCGACCCAAGATTATCGTGTTTAAACATGCGAATCTAATTTGAAATACATCATTCTTGATGCGGAATAACGACATACCAATACTCAAGAGCTTCTCATCTATAACCCTTTTAATCACTGGCTTCAATGAAACTATCCATCACGTATTGTGTTCTTGAGATAACTCTCTATGCGAGGTTATTTATGTACTAGAGTTTAGAGGAGAGACTTGAGCTCTATTTATAGAGTTTGTAACCTATCATATCATTACCAATAAAGTTTAACTCGGCCCACATTGTCCAGTCTCATATTGGATCAATTAAGAAACCTTATCTTTAATAAATCTTATCTCTTTGATTTATTAGACCAATTAAAAATTACAATATTAATTAATAAAGCCCATAATAAAGAAAACTCTTACATCGCATTCTCTAGTCCAATTGCCTTTTTTGTTTATGTATTCCCGATTCATCCACTAGGTCAGTATGGTAAATTCTTTGCACCTAGTTTTGGTGTAGCAGCTATATTTAGTTTCATCCTTTTTTTTTTCAAGGGTTCCATATTTGGACATTGAACCCATTTCATATGATAGAAGTTGCCGGTATGTTGGGCGCTACTTCAAAGCAATATCAAACCAAAATACCCAACAAACATTAGCTCTCTTTGAAAATAAAAGGTGGTGATCCAGCCACACCTTCTAATACGGCTACCTCATTACGACTTCACTCTAATCACTAGCCCCGCCTTCGGCGCCATTTCCTATTTACTTAAAATGTTTGCCCAAAACGGTTTGTCTAAATGATGTCAGATGTATGTCCTCCCGACTCCAAATCCTGGCGCTGCCTCTCATCTTTCTCTAACCTGCAATTCTTGTTAGTTAGTGTTCCTTCTTTCCTGCCTATGGCTGTTTGTTTGATCTGGTCACGTCACATCCTGTGCTGAGCATGCAAAGGTGGGTTTACATAGTCGGCCTATTTCTTTGATGACTTAAGATTGTTAGGTATTTATGTGTTGGATAATCTATTTACAGGAAATTCTATGGTGAGTTTCAAGTAGATTGAGGGCATCCAATGGCTCCTTGACCTATTTAAGTGAGTTGAGCATGAGATTTCACGTCGAAACTCGCGACCGTTTTACGACGAGCTTGGACAGCCGGGATGGGCTAGCTTCAGGGCTCATCGTCCCGAACCCGTCTGGCTTCGTCGAATTAGATCTTCCTAATGCTCTGGACAAATATTGTGGAAGAAATAACTCGTCTATCCTATCTGTTAGTCAGTACCCTTTGTTATGTAGTTGAGAAGCTACACCACCTTAAACAAAGGGTAAAATCCTCAAAGGGGATTGAAGCTTCCCGTAGAACTGTCCTTTGCATTAATTTATGCATCTTACAAAAGAACCATTCTTTTCTCAGGGCAAATCATCGAAGAGTCCTAAAAGCTGATTACAATTGTTTCAATTTAGTTTTAAACTACTTTTTTTTTTTATCAATTCAATCCTAAACCTTTTACATTTGTATTAATTCAGTCCATTCGGTCAATTTTGATAGAAAATCGCTAATGTGGTGCATATATAACAACGACGTGGATAATTTATAATAATATTTTAATATTTTTTCCGAATATTTATTTATATTTTCTTCTTTTTCCCTTTCTATTCCTTCTTTTTTTTATTCTCTTTCTTCTCCCTCACGCTGGTCACCGAACATCAGCAACCTTCCTGGCCACTAGCGAAGCTCACCCCCTCCAACCACTAGTGTTGTCGGCGTTGTTCTTTTATGGGTATGCTACATCATCAAGGTTTTATATAGGTACTAATCGCAAAATATCCTCATAATATTCACAACGCTTTGATCACCGGATACCATACGTGCGTAGCTCTCATGCACACTCATCCTTTTTATACATCGTATACATACATACCTCTTAAAATACATGCATGAGTTGCATGGATATCTTTGAATAGTACGAAGATTGGGTTATCAAATTATCTTCGGCCTGGTCACCAAATTGGGTAAAGATCTGCTGAACAAATGGGGATCGAGACAACCAAAGAAAAGCCCCACATGAAATTAACTTTTTTTCCAAACGTTTGTTGGAGCCCATCGAAACAGGACAAGATGACAAACAAACATGAAGGTCATCCCTCCAGCAGATCGGGGGTTGGTCAACTCCAACACGTATGCAGCTCCTTTTGGGCAAACCCATGCGTAAGCGAAGAAAAAAACCCTAAACCCTAGATTTAGGACAAGTGATTACCCCCGTTTGAGCACCAGACAATTGCAGCTTTTCTTTGATTTAAGAAGCAATTTGGCAATGTGTTGGGGTGCATGATTGGCTCTTGGTTTGAGTGACTAATGATATTAAAAGTCGTGACGGGGGGTGTTGTCCCCATGATATCGAGCACGGAGACAAAAGGCAAAAGGCCAAAGGTTGCGGTCTTGTCGTAGGGCTAGAGACACCATATCAAGCACGGTACCATCATCGGAAGAGATCTCTTTAAAAAATTAGGATTAATATTTCGAAAAATTTTAAATTAATACATATACGATAAATTTACTTTAAATTAATTTTTTGATCAACAAAAATACTTAAATTGATACGTATGAGACAAATTTACTCTAAACTAATTTTTTGACTATCAAAATCTCAAATTGATACATATTTGACAATTTTACCTTCCATTTCGTTTGTATTAAATTAGTTTAATATCACGAAAAATCACAAATTAGTACACATGTGACAAACGAAGGAGGGTAAAAATTCAAACCGGTAAATCCCGTTAACTAACACTTGTCATCCAATTCAGCAATTTGAATGTAAAATTTGATGGAAAGCAATGGAGGGTAAAATCACGGTGTGCTAGGTTGGAGTTTTTTGTGATAAAAAAAATTAGCTTATGGTAAATTTGTCACAAATATATCATTTTGAAATTTTTCGTGATATTAACCATTAAAACCACATTTTTACTAGCATAGTTAATCACATGACATGCAAAGATGTTACGTTACCGACGATAATCGTATTAATGAACTTAACAATCTAGCGAAAGCTCTCTTAGCTTTAATTCCTTTGCAACGTGAGTATGCACCAATTTTTCAAATGCATGTCTAGAAACCAGAGATCTTTCTCCTAAAGTGGCTCCAAATGTCGTTGGCTCCAAGGCTTAAAAGATGGATGGTCACTTTGGACTGCTGATTTAGTGTGTAAATTAATGGCGTAGATAAACTTGCAAAGTCTAACCCTGCAAGTAGAAAAACCCGGGGCGCAACACCTAGAAAGTGACAATTACATGCTATAAATGTTGCCTAGCTAAGTATGATAATTAAAGCTAAGAGAACAACGAATTGACAATTACATGCTATATATGTTTCCTAAGTATGATAAATTAAAGCTAAGAGAACATCAAATTGGACTCTTTGGTTTGGTGATTACATAGAATAACCTCTGACCCGATACGTTGCTGTTCATAGGTGGTTTGATCCACTGACTAGGGTTTCACATGAACTATTATTTGATAAAACGAAGCCAGTGGGATTTGCATGTCACAGCCTAGCAATTAGTAATATATGTCCCAGATTATTGCTCTGTAAAATCATTGGAAGATGATAACTTAAGAATCGTTATAAAGAACGTATTTTGCGTGTCTTGCAAGTGTGACACTTGTTATATTTGCGTGGTCCATCATAACTCATGAATTTACAATTGAATTGCTTCTAAATGTGGGCAACCCAATTTGATGAAATCACCAACATTTGTGCCCACATGATTGACAAGTATCAGTGCATGGAAGTTGCTAGATGTTTTTGGTCCTATTACTATATTACTATCATAACTTATGCTTTAACCTATTATGATCAAAGAAAGTATAACGGTTGCCGATAACACCACCAAAAACCTTGAATTGGTACACCATGATACATTTAACCTAAACAAATTTTCTTATTACAAAAATTGTTAAATCAGTAAACCCCGTAGAAAACCTATCCTCAATTAGCTTCCATATGCTATTCCCATTACATAGCTAATGTGAACATACACATGGCAAGCAAATAGCCTAATGTGGATCCGACGTAAAAATTCAGCATAAATGGTTCTTATAAATGACATCGCCTTAGAAATCCAAGCTCATCCGATGGATCTCAATCCTGTGAGGAAGAGAGTAAAAAAACACTCCGGCCATTTCGGGACAAGTATTCGGATGTCAGCAAGTGTATATGATCTCTTCGGAAGCTTTGCCGTCAAAGATGTCCACATGATCGACAAGTGTCCCGACATGAAAGTTGCTAGATGTTTTTGAACATATCACACTATGTTACCGTCGTAACATATGCTTTAACCAATCATCACCAATTCAAATCAAAATTTGCATGCATTTCACATATGAAGGCTGAATAAAACGCAGAAGTCACCCCCCAATTACCGTTGTTGTAGTGTAGAAAACAACAACCCGCCGACTTTTCTCACTGCGACAAGGCAGGAAAAGTTGATTCCTGTTCTTTAGGGAACATAAAAGTTTTTTTTAATTTATCAACGTACGTCACACGAATTGGACGTGGCAGGCTTCGATAGGGATGACTGGCGATTTTTGTTTATGTGGTGGTCCTCCGATCGAGGGAATCCATGGGGTCTAGCAAGCTGACACGTAGTTGCTGCAAACTAGGCAAGTTTAGATTAATTTAATGATTATTATGAGTGGAAACCAGATAAGAGGGATCTGTCCGTACATGTTTAGTAATCACGCATGCAAGTTTTTTTTTACAGGGTCGTGTCATAATCCCGTTCCCCAAGCTCATTTGATAAATTTCTGTTGACGGTACTCTCGAAATAATTGTTAAAATATTTAAATAAAGATATTTTTCATTCAAAAAATATCATCTAACTTTGAAAAAACTACCAAAAAAATCATAAACATATTATAATTATGTTAATTCAATCATTAACTTGTTTTTTTACTGATTCAGTTCAAAATATTTTATTTTATGCCAATTCGGTCCATCCGATCGGTGCTAGGCGATCGGCCAAAAGAAAAAGAATGGAAAAAAAAAAAATAATTAAAAAAATAAAAAGAAACTATTGAAATGTTATGTCTCATGACGACCAGCGATGACCGATTAAAATTAGTCGGATGGACTTGATTAGAATAATTACAAAAATTTTAAGACTGAATCGATAAAAAAAAATTAAAATTGAATTGGCATAATTGTAATAGGTTTATGATTTTTTTTTTTTTACAATTTTTCCTCTATTTTTTGTGTTTTATTAAGTATAGTTAACAGAGCACTCGTCAAGAAGACCTAAAAGTAAATTTAAAATTTTCAGACCACCAATCACTTAGAAAACAAAAGCCGGAATCCAAAAGATTGGATTGGATAAATAGATTATGATGCACTCTTCTTTTATAAAAGGGTGCTGAGACAGCCATGATTCGGATTGGATAAATAGATTATTAGGTACAATTATTTCCCTTATGATGCGTGGAATTTGATAATGTTTTTTTCTTCCTTTTTAGTACTATGAAAAGTAGAATATGTTATCTGTAAAATTTGTTAGTGTTTATCTTCAAGTGAATTTGTGACGAGACCGTCACATAGTGTGAGATAAGATACCCTTATTTCTTTTATTGGTGAGCAATAATATTTTTAAGAAATCGTAATATAAAGAGCTAATAAAGAAATGAAAATTGATTATGTAACGGTCTTTAGATGACTGTTATGCTAACATTCTTTTTTTCACACAAAAAATAACAAATAAGTAATTAAAAATTATTGTGAGTCCACCATTTTTTAAAAATATATGGCTCACAACATACTCTTATTCTCACAATAACCAAAAAATTATTTTGCTAACAAAATCCTAAAGAAAATGGAGAGGTCATTCTAATTTTTTCTTTCGCCATAATTTCAACGTTTTCTACTGAAAAATTATTCAAAAAAAAAAAATCCTAAACATATTGTAATTGTGCTAATTCAATCCTTTTTTTTTTTGCTCATTCAGTCCTAAATACTTTTTAATTGTGTTAATTCATTCCATTTAGCTAATTTTGACCGGCCAGCGATATAATATTTTAATATTTTTTTGAAATTTTTTGATTTTTTATGTTCATTTTCCATTTTTTTTTATTTTTTCTCTTCTTCTTCTTTATTCCTCCGGCCGGCAACCGGTGAGGTCGAGCCTCTCTAAATATGGGCTGGTGACATCAACCTCACAAGCCGTCGCCTCTAGCCGGATTGGCTAGAGGAAAAAGAAGAAGAGGGAAGAAAAAAAACGAGAAAAAAAAGAAAAATAAGAAAATTCATATAAATTTATAAAAAAACCCAAACTTATTTTCCTCAAAATATTTTTTGTGAATATCGACTGCGACAATTTACTTCAAAATTTAGTTAAAATCGATCGGATGAACTGAATTAGCATAATCAAAGAAGGTTTTTTTGTGTCACAAATAAAAGTTTAGGTAAATTTTCGTGTTTTTTTTTTTTTTTTGTTGTTTTTTCCCAAACAAGAAAAACAAAATAAAAAATAAGAAAACATAAAATTTATAAAAAATTAAACTATTATATGTTCCAACAAAATTGATCGTATTGAATTAGCACAATTAAAACAATTAGGTTTAAGAATTATTTTTTTTTTTTATAATTTTTTCCATTTTCCACAAACATCAGGAGCGCTAGGTTCTTCCACTGCAAAGTCGTATGATTCGGACTTTTTTGTCAAATGCGCCATTTTCAAAAAGCAATTTTTATTCAAAAAGCAGAGGAAACCACCAATGATTCCTTTGAAAAAAAAATCGCCCACAAAGCAAAATAGTTTTATTTTTAAGTTTTTGACCAGAGCATATCCAAACAAAAAAGCCAAATTTAAAAAAAATCAACGTGGAATCAAATTAAAAAAATCTACGCTTTTCCACAAATAGAAAAAAAAAAATTCACAATCATAATAAATGTTCCCATACTTTAGCAAACACAACCATGTCAATTATTGCCACCATCTATTAAATGCCCATCTATATGCCCACATGGCTATGCTTTCCCTCCCAAGTTAATTTTGACCAACTTTTCTAGGGGCAAATCAACAAGAACATTTGACCAAACAATTAGGGCATCCGTGCAAATGACGTGAATTGCCGATCTTGCCCTCGTGGAATCATAATAGTCACTCGAATTTCCACCTCTAATTCGCGGATAATAATTGTCGGAACGAGGGGCGATATAGTCTTTGCGCCGGGAGCACGGGATGACATGACTCTCTAGCTCAAGCTGTCAAAGCTATATTGGAAAAGACATGGAGCCTTTTTTTTTTTTTTGGAAAGTCTCGTGAACAAATGACACGTGGCGTCTTGGCGTTGGGGACAGCTAATTACAATGTGAATCACAGAAAAGCGAAGGAGAACGTGACACGACCTCCCGCTGGAAAATGATGGATTTATGTCACAGAGGAGAGGGGAGGGAGGAGAAGGAAGATATGAATTGTCCTTGTCAACCATACACGAACATTAAAAATTTGTCCTTTCTCTTCACATTTTTTAGTTTTAGTTAATATTTGTCCGTCCAACGACGAATTGATTTCTCGAAAAAGATCATTACCCTACGTAGTATTGTCGATAAATTTCGAAATTGGCCCATCCTTAGACGAGCAAAACCCGGTTGCCCGACAGACGAGTTGCTCTGGGACTTTTTGACAATCTTAAAGATTACAATTCCCAAATTTGTTTTTTGTCTCTAAAGTGGAGAAAAATGACTAGGGAAACATCATATGGTAAATTATCTTTAACATTTTTTTGGGTTTGGTTGGGGGTGGGGAGTGCTCGTGTGTGGAAGGGGGCCTTCACAGTTTGGCCCTAAGGAAAGGTTACACGTCGCCTCTATGATCAACACCGGACGGCACCAAATCCTTTTGACTCTCTCTCTCTCTCTCTCTCTCTCTAAACCTCCTATTTATATCTTGACTTTCCCCTTAGGACCCTCCAAAAACCACACACACCCATCTTCAAATCTCTCTCCCTCTCTCAAAGGGATTCTTTCGTACGTGCACGGTTCTGCTGAGTTAGATTAAAGCGGAGCTAGTAGTAAGCAAAGTAGGGACGAAGCAAGAGAAGGATGGGGAGAGCACCTTGCTGCGACCGGAGCGGGCTGAAGAGAGGGCCATGGACGCCGGAGGAGGATCAGAAGCTCGTCGACTACATCCACAAGCATGGCTCCGGAAACTGGAGGACTATCCCCAAGAATGCAGGTACTTTCATCTCTGGCCGAGTGGTTCGAGGCGTAGCGTTGGAGCTGCTACGTAGCTCGCGTATCTCTTTCTTTCTCGTTTTCCTCTCGTTCTTTTTGGCTTCTTGGTATGTTTGAAGTGAATTACAAGGAGTTGGTGCTGATGGGGTTTCTTGAATTATTTTTTTTCCCCCCTTGTTCTAGGGCTGCAGAGGTGTGGAAAGAGCTGCCGCCTGCGGTGGACGAACTATCTCCGACCGGACATCAAGAGAGGGAGATTCTCTTTTGAAGAGGAGGAGACCATCATTCAACTCCATAGCATTTTGGGGAATAAGTACGTCCTCCTCCTAACTCAGGACATGAACACTTGACTGATTTGGTGGGATGAGAACTTATATAAATTATCCATTGCAGGTGGTCTGCAATAGCCGCTCGTTTGCCTGGCAGAACAGATAACGAGATCAAGAACTATTGGAACACCCACATCAGGAAGAGGCTCCTCCGGATGGGGATCGATCCGGTGACGCACGCCCCCCGCCTCGATCTCCTCGACTTCTCTTCTCTCATGAGCCCTGGCCTCTTCCATCACGGTTCGTCGGCTCGAGCGGACTTCTCCAGGCTGCTCGGCATCGACCCTCCGATCAATCCCGAACTGTTGAGGCTCGCGAGTTCCCTCCTATCGTCCCAGCGTCATAACCTGAACCCGGCTCCTCAAAGTTTCCAAGAGAGCCAGCTAATAAACCAAGAAATTCAAGAAATCCCTGGTTTTACTACAATGGCCTCCCCATTTGTTCCATTCCCTAATGAAGCACAAGTGCCTCAACCCAAATTAGAGGATGAATTTCCTTCGAATCTTGCCGACTTCAGCTCTTCGAGTAATTCTCAGATGAGTGACTTGGCTTCAAACCTTACACAAGATTATGCTCCATTCCCAAGTTACGAGTACGACTACCACGGTTCAGACCAATCTCTAATCGATCATGCATCAACCAACTCGGCCTTCAATTCTCTCGACGGCCACCAAAGTCTTGGTTCCTCCAGCCCGACCCCGATAAACTCGAACTCGACGTACATCGCCGGCAGCAGCACGGAGGACGAGCGGGAAATCAGCTACTGCAGCAACGTGTTGACGTTCGAGCTGCCGGATCTTTTGGATGTGAATGATTTCATGTAATGTCAAGAACACCCAGATGGTGAAAAAAAGAGTTTCGCCACAAGGGTCTTGGATTTGCATGCTGTTGATGGGTTTCAGAAGCTAGAAAGGCTTCTTCTTCACCATTGATGTGCTTGACTTTTCCCTTCAAGATTAAATAATTAAGCTTAGTGTACGAGGAAGGCAAGATCGTCCAGACGTCCTCTTCTTCCTTTCTTTTTTCCTGATTTTTTAGTGTGGTACGTTTTCATTATTGCTGTCCAACCTTGTGTTATCTTCTCCTTTTAGACTGTCGTACCATGTTTGACAATTGAAAGCACTACTCCCATTGTGCAATTTAATAGAAAAACTCTCTCGCCAAACATCAGTAAAATCTCCCCAACTGTGATGTTGCTTCCGAAAGATAACAAAAGATTGGCCAAGTTATCCATCAATCATCAGTCACCCTCATGGATTAAAAAACCGAGCGTTTCTATTAACAGATAGCACACGTGAAAATGGCGTTATCACAGAGATATACGTCATCAACCCTTGATTTTTTCTTAACAGATGAATCAATTATCAGAGATTTCTAAACTTTTCCGCGAAGTATCGAAATCAACATCAACATCAGCGGGTGGACCTATTTGGTTTATCTAATGTGACGGGAAATTATACTTATCGAGTTTCCTGTTCTAAGGATTCGACATAATCGGTATCTAAAAAAAAGTTGAATCTACAAGGCTGAAAAGGAAAAAAAAATTAAACTTAAGTTCATTTTAATTAGCATCAAAATGAATTTAGTATCTCGGCCAATTAACATAACGGTAGTTATTTACTGTCTAGAAAGTGGGTTCTTCTGCCTGGAACATCGCATCTTACATTTTGCACGTATAGCTTGAAAATAAAATTAGGCAACATTAAATAAGATCAAAGGCTTAATACCCTAAAAAAATACTCAACTTTAGCTCCAGTCTCGACTCTATCATAAACTTCTTTTTGTCTAATAAAAAACTTCCAACTTTAGAGTCGGTCCCAATTATGCCATAAATTACTTTTGTCTCGTAAAAGACCCTTAACTTTAGGTTTAGTCTTTACCGTAAATATTTTTTTTTGTCTCATAAAAAATACAGCTTTAGATCCCGTTTCATTTTTACCCTTTTTTTGTCTCATAGAAATCAGCAACTTTTACTTGTGCGCCCATTAATCTTTCACCTAAAATCGCCATTAGTGATCTTATGGCATGTCCATGTCATTGCCATAATTTTTTTTTTTACCAAAATTTAGCTCCAAGGAGACGTCTTTTGGAGATGAATTTTTATATTAGCCTAAACAACGTCATCTTAGGTCTGAAATTAAAGTAAAAACTAGCGCAATTATGGTTGGCTTTCTACAATTGTTCTTACTCTTACGAGAGTCCCCCATCCATCTCATTTAGGATTTTCGGCTTTGCGCTTGGTCTTCAATCTCTTATGCTCGAGAGTGTTCCATATCTCGCAATTAGAGAGCTTTCCTTTGAGACACTCTTCTTGGGACCCTCAAACAACTAGTGCTTGAAAGTTTTTCATATCTCGATTGGAAAGTTAATGGGAACAGATTTGTAATTTAAGAAAAAGTTTGTGATTTTTTACGAGACTAAAAGAATTTTAGAGTAAAATTGGGATTGCACGATTAAATTTGGGACATGACTTTAAAGTTAACGGTTTTTCATATGGTAAAAAAGATTTTAGGGTAGAGTTAATAGTGGATTTAAAAATGAAGCTTTTTATTGGACAAAAAAAAGTTTACAATAAAATTGAAATTAAATCTACATTAATGAGTTTTTTAGGGTATTAGAACTAACATCGAAAGCTAAGTAGAGAAAATTCATCCTTTGTACTAAAGCGTAAAGCCGATGTCTACGGATCTCGGCAGCGACCTCGAGCCGCTCCGGCGAGGGTGGCCGGAGCTGGCTAGGAGCGGCGCGGACACCTGTCCCCGCCACCTGTATAGGGAAACTGTCAATTTCACGTAGAAAGACAGCCAAAAGCAAATTATTTCTGCATGGGATTTGTATTAATGGAGCGATGACGGAAGCACAGACGTACGTGTCGACGCACCACCGGCCGTCGCGAAAAGCGGGCGGCCCCACCCGCGGAAAGTTCTCGAGCTTTATATTGAAATCCATGGCATGGCTCTTGCGGAAGCTCCTGTCTTCTTCATCAACCCACCATTAATGGCTCCCATAGTCAAACCCGAGAGAGGGAGAGAGAGAGAGAGATGTGCAGGGGTGACGTCACCCTTTTGCAGTACACGCGTACTCCATTCAGCTCAAGAGTGGGGCCCGGTATCGAGGAGCGGGGCGACCTCTTGACCCGGTAACGTGCGGGCTCTTCCCGTTGTCTTTTTCGCGAACGCTGCTGCGAGAAGAAAGCGACGATCGGCTGTGATTAGTTCATGATTAAACCGGCAATCATTGCAGATATCCAGAAGTGTTGATTCGACAGTGCCGCGAAGTGATGGGGCCCACGAGCAACCCTCGTGGGTCCCATCGTCCTTTTGATGACTACGATGATGTTACCGGAGATTTTTTTCGACATCCGGCCAGCGAAGCCGATGCATAAGGATGCTATACGAGGCATCGAACAGTCGCTCTTATATGTATGAGGATTGATCCATCTCTGAATGTTAAAAAAAAAAAAAATGGCCCGAAATAATTAAAAAGATGCCAAACTCTCTTCGAGGGACGCAAGTAATCCATGTTACCCATTATTTCACCAGAATTAGATTTCGCGATAAAATATCTTTTACCAAAAATTACTATTAGGTTTTTGTTAGAAGAGACGACTTTTGTGGTGATTTTGGATAGGAAATATCATAAACAAATAAGATAATCGATAACTTCAATTCAAACGAAATTAGACATACACAAATTGTGTTGGAATTTAACCGGCGATAAAGACCAAGAACGTAAAGATTCAATGACGGAATTCAATCGAAGATGAGGAATCGAGGATATACAACAAAGATACATGATGGAATTTAATCGGTGGCGCCGATCTAGAAATTGCAGCTAAGAAATAAGTCGGATTTTAATCGAGGTCACGGGTCTAGGAACTATAAATACAATGTAGAAATTTGAAGATAATTAAAAGACAACATGTTTGTTTGTCCGTTTGTTCGTTCGTTCGTTCGTGGAGGGCCTCCAAAGGGCATGCTATTTAAAGTCTTACGATCGACAGTTATCAACCGGAGTTATAAATGGAGGTTGCAAACAAAGGTTACAAACGGTCTCCGTTACATCAACGATTATATTGACTCCACTACTTTGAAATTTTTTTCGACTCTACTATCTTAACGGTTGTTTTATACCACTACGTTCATGGTTATTTTTCCGACGGTTGCATCCGAGATTGTCGGGTCCATTTTTTTTGTCAATTCCTTCAGGCTGTCAATTCATCAAGTTGTATCGACCATTGTGTTTTTTTTTTTTATCAATGACTTCTGCCTTTCATCAAGCTCCGCTCTCGTCAGCTAAGTATGTTACCTATTTCCATAATAACCGAAACCGATCATTTTTCTAGGCAGGAGACCCCGTTCCAACATGCCGATCCCTCCATGCACGTAATCCATACATCATCTATGCGTCAAACCAATCCATCTACATCTCTTTGGATGGATTACGGCGTGTTAGAAAGATGAAGACTTTTTACGGTCTCGAAGTGTCGAACGTCGAAGATGAGCTTTGAGGTGTAGGGACGGTACGGGCCACGAGCCGACCACGGCTGAAAAATCGAAAGCCTCTCGCTTTCTGCCTCGACCGCCCAAAGAAAAAGCACTTGGAAATACCTTCCACTTTCGCCATTCTCTCAGCTTCGAAACTCCCAAGTGGATTTCAACTCCCCACAAAGCCCAAAAAGTGGGTTCATGTCTTCGTTTGAAGACTTCTTCGTGATTGAGCTCCCTAGTTGACATTTTTTACACATTGTTTGCTCCGAAATAAAATAATGAATTTAAGGGTCGTTGTGATAATGTTGATTTATGAGAAATGCTTCTCTGACGGTACCATCACGGACGGCACAATCTAAACCTTGGATTTACACATCATCATCATCACGTGTTTTGTACAAAGCACTCATTAATTGGGAGATCGTGTGGTAAAAAATAACGGACAGTTCTAGCGGCTTTATTTATTTATTCATTGCTAGGAGCTTTCTTTGTTTATTTATTGATTTGTGGAGTGTGTGACTCTTGAGTTGTGATCCAATTGACTTTAAAGTGGTAGCTTTCTCAAATTGGGACAATTTTGATTTCCTTTTCCTATGAATAAGAAATAGGACCCTTTTGTCTCTTTTTGTTGCACTCCAAGGGACAACATTTGTTTATTTGTTGGGCAGATGTGTGGGGGCAAGAGTCCAATAGCCACAAAGTTTAGTCAGTCCCACTTAGGACTTTTTGGTTATAGGTGAAATAAAATAGATACGAGCACACTAGAAGCTCTAATATTTATATACGAATGGTCATCAAGTTTTGAAATTTAAAATCGTGCATGAAAATATTAAAACTTGTCAAAATAGTATAATAAAGAATTTTCATTAGCTCGTCTGGTTTAGGAAAAATTGTCCAAAAGATCTTTAACCTATTGTAGGACGGCCAATTCAGTCATAAATATTTTAGTTGTGGCAATTTAATCCTAGTTTTATTTACAATTTAATAATTTAGTCCTTTCAGCTGATTTTAAGAGAAGATCATTGACAACAAAGTCGGCGATGACTTGGATAATTTTTTAATTTTTTTTAGTTTTTTGAATTTTTCTTTTTTTTCTTTTTTTTTACCTATTACTAGCCAAAGCCCAACAAACGTCGTTAGTCACTAGGCAAGGGTCTGCAAGCCAACTAGGACGGTTGATATCCAAGTCAATAATTCAAAAAATGTCCATTTTAACAACGGCCATGTCAACTGGAACGGTCGATGTCCAAGGCAATTATTTCTGGCCAAAGATTGACTAGAAAGACTATATAGACAAATCGTCAAAAGGTTTAGGACTAAATTGACAAAATTGAAAGGTTTACAACAAATTAAAATATTAGAATTTTTGAATAATTATCACTTATTTCTAAGTGTGAAAAATCAAATGTGGACCAAATCAAGAAACTATTCGTGTTCAAAACCTCATTTCAATCTCCTTTGAGCCGCCACCATCATGCTTTCCCGGCTAATCCTCCCATGAATCACAACCTGCCTTTCATCGTCACACCGTCCTCACCACAAACAATCGATATATCACACCACATTCTGCATTGTCGTGCCAATCAAATTACGGCCCAAATCTTTTTGAGAGGCGCAACCGGAACACCGTTGGGATAGGAGTTTAGACTGATGTCGGACCGCATTCAGGGTTTCAAAGCAATCGAAAGGAGTGTGCAAAGTGGCTGGCTTAGCCCTTTGGGTCAGGAGGCGGCGGCAGTGGCGGTGGAGGAGGAAGAAGGTCTCTTGGAGGTTGGTCTGTGACCGGTCCCCCAATTTTAGGTCTATTTTGCTGGGTGTTCGAGCCTACCTGATGCTACATATACGAAGTATTCGCAAAACTAATATTGCAGAAGAGATAAAATATTAGAGCACAAATCCATACCGTAGGTACCGTTAATCAAGACAGACCGAGTCTCCAAAAACTTTACTTGGTTGTAGTACATGAAATTTCCACCAATTTTACACTTTAGATATAAGTTTTTGGACCTATGGTGATCCTATTGCAACAAAAAGTTCTAAACCTATTTGCAATTGTGTTAAATCGGTCCTAAAGATTTTTTTTTTATCAATTTAGTTCAAAACTTTTTGCATGTGTGCCAATTTTAACTGAAAATCTCTAATGTGGACGTCGTCCATCATACGCAACACCACTAGCACTAATGTGGACAATTATTATAGGTTTTTGAACTTTTAAGGGTTTTTATATTTTATGTTTCACTTTTTTATCCTTCTTTTACGTATTTTCATTGTGGGTGGCGGAGCGACGCTTGAGCTTGCTAGTGGCTGGGTTAGCCAGGGTCATGCCTCACCCAACCCTTAGCAAGGGTCAAGCCCTCACCAGTAGCCGTGAGGGACTAGGTGAGGCATGCTCGACTTTGACAATGAGAAGAAGGGTACCCGATGACAAGTGATGTTTATTTGTCCTCACATCGTGCCTCCTCCTCTTCGCCCAGCCACGGCAAGGGACGCCTAGAGTTAGTGAGGCCTTTGGCGAGGGTTAGACCCCTGCAGCCTAAGCGAGGCCACCCTTGCAGCCTTTGGCAAGGGCTCGAGCCTCGTCGGGGGCTGGGCAAGGCACAACCTCACCAAATCTGGCCTTAGTTGGGCGAGGTCAAGCCTCTCTTAATTGGCGAGGGTCATTGGTGACCTTGCCGTCCACAATGAAATAACATTAAAAAAAAGAGAAAAAAATAACTAAAAATTCATAAATATTTATAAATATATATATATAAATAGTCCATGTCATCCCTAGTGGAGTCATGTAGGATAGCCCGTCCTAATCAACGATTTCTTGTCAAATTTGGCCGGATGGATTAAATTGGCCCAAATACAAAAAGTTTATATTGAAAGAAAAAAAAAAACTTTAGGATTGAATTGACACAATTGCAATAAGTTTATGACTTTTTTGGATAATTTCCCTAGAACATCGGGGTTACACACAATTCCACATGGATTATATACCATACCAAATTTCAATTGAGTTATCCATTACAAATCACCAATTTATACTAAATATATGATGAAATAAATTAGCAATTTGTGCATGAGAGTTAGGGTTGACATTTTTGAGATAAGAGTCAATCTACCTAAAAGCTTACAAATTTGAAGAAAGCACAAGTTAATACTTAAGGATATAATCCGGAGATATTAGGCATAAAGATAAAAAAAAACATATATAAATTCAATTTGTAAGATTACATGATAGACTATTATTGGATACGTGAATACGACCTACTCATTTGAATATTTTCTCTCAGAGTCCGATATGGATAGATGGCCTATTGGAAAAATTACCAAAAAATCCTAAATCTATTACAATTGTGCAAATTCGGTTTTAAAACTTTTTTTTTCTTGACAATTCACTCTTATAACTTTTGTATTTGTGCTAATTTATATATTTGCTAACATGGTGTGGCCAGACTAACATGGCCAATTTTTCGAATATTTTATATTTTATTTTTTCCCTATGATGGCGGGAGGAAGAAGAAGAAGGGAAAAAAAAAAAAGAAAGAGAAAGAAAAGATGCAAAAAGATAAAGAAGATAAAAATAAGAAAAGTAAAAAATACTAAAAAATTACTAAAATTGGTCACATCGGGCCTAACCAAGCATGCATACAAGCTCGTAATGAGGGACGTGATCTTGTTCGTGAAGGTAATGAAATTATCCGTGAGGCTAGCAAATGTTAGTGATTTTCTATCATTGGCCGGAAGGATTGAATTGTCATGAATACAAAAAGTTTAGCACGGAATTGACAAAAAAAAAAAAAAAGATTTAGGAATGAATTGGTATGTTAAATTTGAGTTAAGCGGGTTTGAATGCAAAGGAATAGTCATAATCCGTCGTCATCTCAACTTTGCGCATGTAAATGTCCCTAGGATGTTCTAGTAATGTGCACTTTCATCAATTTGAGTTAAGCACCTTATTGCTTTAATAAAGATATTTTCTGCTTTTAATTGCATGTGAGCCCTTCTTACTTGATCTCCACTATTATCTGGTGGATCCCTCTCATTAGGAACGTTCCACTTCCAGGATCAAACAAGATCACGAAAAATCTGGCTTTGGGAAGACCCCATGCACTGTCGTGATCGAAATGCCCCATTTGATATGACCGTCGAAGTCGAATTGAACGATTCATGATTAGAATTGGTTGAGTAATCAATTGGAAGACGCGGAAGAAGTCGATGCGACCCATGTGAGGCTATTATAGATTCCCAAATTTATAATTCGCTTCACTTGAAATGACCTGGCCCCGATAGGAAAAACCTAATCTATCGCGTCTTTCGACGCAGCCAAATCGAAAACTCCGAAATTAAGTCCATTTCTATCTATTACGGGCCGAAGGATCCTTCCCCTATATCATCACGATCAATTATATCGAATAGCTTATATCATTAACCTACATTACTTTAATTGGGTAGATCCGCTCTTAGGTATGAACCACTATTTAACGGACCGGATGCACCCGATGTCATCATCGGACGACTATCGAGCGCGTCGGGTGTGCACGCACCAAATGCATTTTGGAAATTTTTTAATTTCGAGTGTTTCAGGGAATGCGAATATGAAAATAATGTGTGCCACAAGCCTCGAGTTGTTTTGTGAATATTGACCTTGATCAACAACAACTATCTTGCACAAAATATTCTGGAATAAAAGTTTATAAATCCACTCGATAATATTATTTTGCCATGTACAAAACTATATATTTAATTTTTCGACGAGCCGAAATATCCTATTAACAAACTCAAGCTCATTATTTATAGCATGCAACTTTTTCCGAATTATCTAACAAGAAAACATGGACGAATTCATGGTGATAATCGCCATAGACAGAATATATACTGCGACTTTAGTGACAAATCATAAATGAACTTTGCATCAAAAATCAATATACCGTAAGCCTAACGTGGAGACTCTAAATCCGTTGCTACCTAGAAATCCAAACGACAAGATTACCAACCTAAACCCGAAAAATGCCCCCTGGAAACCTCGAAATCTCCGGCGCTGCCACCGACCCAAACATAGAAACATAATTGAGCGCAGCGCTGGCGAAACCGATCCGGATACCTTTCCGTCCGAGCGAGAACCAACCCCGGAAAACGGGAACCGATTTCATCAACGCTGCACTCAATGATGTTTCCGCGTCGTGGGAGTCTCCGATCTTCTCGAGCAGCATCAAGATCCGTAGCTTTCGGAAATCCACAGTCGGTCTTTTATACTGTAGTAGCCATGAAAGTGCAGTACACGGCGACTTTGGATTCCTTCTTTGTACTGCCTCTCGATCTGCCAAACGAGGAAGGGGGCTTTCAGGTCTTGTCCCGGAATTTTAATGCCTGGGGAAGAGAAGGGTGAAGTACTGTACTTAACCCTTGTACTGAAACTCTTGTACTACAATCTCATCTCCTATTTGCCCATCCGGCAGCGGATCTTAAAGCCCCCGTCCGTTGACAAACATGACGATGCCCTGCATCACACTGACGAGCGACCAATCCGCAGCGGGATATCGTTAAGAATTCTGAACTTGTTTACGATACATTTACTACGGAGTACATTTCAGTCGTCGATTTCGATTTTTCTAGGACGAATGGGTGCCAGATTTGGGATTTTTCTTACGAGAATGCGTAGCAGCATAACCATTTTCCTTCACGAGATCACGAGGTTGCTAAAACTCTCGAGGGAAAGTACGAGCTCAACTTCGGTCCCCGACAGATCCAGCAGCTCAAGCTCCTTTAGGGCATAAAGCTTCGACGCTTTACAGAGATGGCACTTGTTCAAATTTTATTTCAGAGAAGTTAAGAATCCTTCGTTTGCTCATACGGTGAAGAAATTCAAGTTCAGGATTTCTCAAAGATTTTGCACCATCGAGGTCGAGTACCTCTAGGTTCAACAGAGTTTCCCAGGAAGGAAGGACTTTCAAGTCAGGGCTTTTAACAAAACCTAACGGAGATATAAAAATGAGCAATGACTTCACGGTTTGTTTCGGTTTTCCAAAAGTTGAACCGAATCGAACCTTGAGGTATAATGTTTAGTTCCCATTGCAAACTACTTTACCAATAAAAAATCAACTTGAACCAAATCATATCACGAGAAAAGGTCATGTTGAAATTAGAGTTCATCTTCTTCTGGGCAGCGAAGAAGTACTCCAAGTTTGTGTCTTTGAAATCGAAAGCACTTGAAAAAGTTAATTCGCTTATTCATAAAATTTCGGATAGAGAGAAAGCTGAGCAATGTCGCAACCCAAACGCCCCTTTCATATGTCGATAATCCAAAGCACTACTATTAACCTCTTTCCTTAAGAGGTTCATATTTACAGATGAACTAAACTCGAAAGAAGTTTCAATTAGGTTACATGTTAAGAAACCTAAAAACTGTCATAGTTCATGCAACTTTACTCACAAAAAAAGTGAATAAGAATGAGCACTGTAGTGTACAGGGCAACCATACCTTGCCATGAGATCAACTCGATACTCAGATTTTCATAAACTTTTTTAGGACACCTATTCAAAATAATAATCCAAAGATAATTTCAGCATTTTTGGAAGCTCTTTGATAGCTGAGCACATTTTGGATCACGCCAAGTAGTTCCGGTGGAACAGCGGCTTGAAGGTGTTTTTGCCCATCTTGTGTGGGCGGCAATTTAGCCTTGATAATCAACTTCTCCAGCACAAGTGCATCCCCAAGAAGAAACTTAATTCAGGTGAGCAGATGTTTCGACTCACAAAAATAAGCTGCAAAGCTGACGATCTCAACTGTTTTGAGATGTTTCACCAAACATTCAAAGTTCCCCTTCTGTGAGCACAAAAAATCTTCTTTGTCAAAGTTAAAACGTTCTTTAGATTCTTGATCAAGCTCAAACTGCACAAAGATACCCAGTTCAAGAAACAAACTTCACATTAGATGCTGAACCACGGGAGAAAAAAAAAAAAAAAAAACCTTCATTGGCTCACTAAAATTTCAAACAAACAACTTCCATTAGTTCACTGCAGATGCTAGTTAGTTTTACTTTAATTTAAGTTCTCAAACTCGTCTACACATATAAACATGTTCTCTTTCTAGGTGCTCATTGCTAAACTCTTAGTTCAAGATTCAAATGCTACGTGGCAACAAAAGAACCTCCAGTCCAACACTGCAGTTAATTTAAGACATGAACTCAAACAGCTTAATGTTGCCCTGCACAAATGCTGGTAGACTCACAGGGTTGGGCAATTTTCAACTGCTGGAACAAATAAGAGTTAGAGATTGATCTTCTTTATGTGCTTCCAACGTTTTAACTCATTGTTTAAACACCAATGCGAAAGAGAAGTCAGCACAAGAAGCAAATTGAAAAGACCATAGCAAAGGAACATACCATGGGGAAGCAAGTCAGGTATATGACTAATTTTTCCAGGCACTGTGAACTTCGTAGCATGTAAGCTATCCTGGGAAGGTCCCATTGACTAACTGGTGCATGTAGTATCAGATTCTGACATTTTGACAATGGAGACGGCACTCCATCCATCTCCAAGAGGGACAGAACCTAAGGACATTAAGCAAGCAAAATAGAAAATATTAATTGGCATTTCCTTTTTCCCCTTCAACATGAATAAAGAATAACAAAAATTTACAGTCCATCCAGATTTGATATCCTCTGACCCCGTCTTGCAGCCAGGAAAAGACCAATGAGGACACCACAAGTAAAAGTGAACAAGGGAATGTCTTTAGAATCGAGACTATTTACAATGCTTCACAGGTAAAACTTGTGATCTTTGAAAGATCTGAAAATTCAAGTAGTTGGTCACATGAGACAGCGAACCTATTTATCGACTGAAGTTTCCAAGTGAATCATTCTATTGCCATTGTAAAATATTCAGGGGATACCCAAGTAGCATTTATTTATGAATAGCGGCCCAAGGTGACTAGAGAGCAGGACCCAGTCCTGTCAACCTAAGATGACTAGGTCCATGACTGTTTGTCGTATATCCAAATAATTGTATTTCTGTCTATAAACTGGAGGAATGAATTGAAAAAAAGTAACTCTTTCAGATAACCTCTTTGCGCATTTTTATTGTGAAAATAAAGCATTTGACAATGTGGCATTGAGCAGCATCCAAAATAGTTAGCAAAACCTAGTGGCTTTAATTGTCCCTAATTGAGTGAGATCCCAGATCCATTTACTTGAAATGTAAACAGAGGGAAAAAAGGTCCAAGGTTCACCAGTTCGTAACAACAAACTTATGAATCATGCTATCAGCCAATGATTAATTACACATGAGATTACAACGAATCCCCTTGATGAAATCTAGAATGCCACCAATCACAGACCCCATTCAACACGAGTTCGTCTTATAAATAGTAAGAAAAATTGAGGTTTTACCTGCAAACACCAACCGCCGATGGTAACTCCGCGCAGCTTCTCTAGAAGATGCCTCAACAAGTCGTAGCCCTTGGAGTTAGAACCCCAACTTGCAATGGAAAAATATAACTCGGCTTCCACCAAAGAAGACATGCCGGAAAGCAAATACGGGATGCAAAGTTTCTCCACGTAAGAGGAATCAAAGCCAAGGCTAATGATGAATCAATTATAATGTCGTTCACGCCCCAGCGTCTGGACAACTGAAGGACTCTAAAACAGGGCATCCCCTGAAGACTCGCCCGGGCAAATCGTCACTCAACTTGGCATCTCCGATCGACAAGACCTTAAGACAAGGCCACCTAATAGTCACACCCAACGAGAAATAGCACATACCGACCTCCAGGCGCACCAACCGGCTCAAGCAAAACAAGAACTCCGGCAGCATATAAAAAAACCGCGACCGATTAGACAGCCACAAGCGGAGATCCTCCACGCAGCGCCGCCCAGCGAACCGGAGCCATAGGCCGATCTTGGGGCGGTCGGCCTCGTCGTACTTGAGGCCGGTGAGGTGGAATTTCTTCACCGTGGGGTAGGTGAACTGACTCAGGACTCTGTCGACCATGGACGGGAAGCCCAACGGACTGCGCTGATGAGATCCCTACGGCTCAAAGTAGGAGCAGATCGGTTTCGTTTGGCGCGATTGGGCCGGTAGCCGGAGGAGCATTTGCGGTGGATGGCGCCGTGCACGGAGGTCTCCGCCATGGAATTGAAATTCTAGGGTTTCTGCGGACGTTCTCCCCCGAGCTTCCTCATCCTTTTTTCTGCATGCGCTCCTTCAATTTTCTTTTTATCCTTTTTTTTTTGGCTTTTTTTTTTTTTTTTTTGGGTGGGGGAACGAATCCTTTTTATCTACTTGAGCTGGAGGACCAAAGAAAAATTACCCAATTGATCCTAAAAATGCCAATTTAATTTTATACTTTTCAATTTTATTAATTTAATCTTAAGCTTTTATTTAACATTTCAATCTAATCCTTTCGATCAACTTTTCGTCGAAAAATCAACGATGCGACGGTTTAGTCATCGCCGACCGTCCTACGTGGCATATCGCCATGTCGGCGATTTGCAGCGAAAATTACCCGACCGCAATTTCAAGAAAGGATTTTGGACTAAAATTGATAAATTCAAAAGTTTAGAACTGAATCGAATGTACCAACATTTTATTTGCGGTGTACTAAAGTGATACTTCAATGATCATGAAATTCTCTCTTGAAGTCTAATGTATCCATTTCCCAGTTCTCCGGGCGCCCAGATGGTAGTCTTTTTGTCCAGCCAGTGTGGTAACAAAGTTTTGTTCCGCCCCACTCACCTGCAAATTCGAAACAACTTCAGTTTTTAACAGACCCAGCTACGACCTAATGCTTGCAAACCTGTAATACAGCTCTGAAACGTAAGATAAGAGCATCAACATTCAACAAACCGACAATGGTGAGTGCCGGTCGGAAGCACGACACAAAAGCCATCACACAAGTATCAAATGACGCTGAGTTCGAATTACAGGAAATATGGATCACAGAACAAGTCCATATAAAACGCAACACAAGATCACACATGAAAATACAGACTTAAATTGACAGACACCGTTCCATAACAGATTCTAGTGGTACTGGGCATCCAGCTAGCATGCTGCACCACAGCCCTCAAACTAAGATGAAAAAGGGCGAGCACAATTAGTCGTTGCAGCCAGAAAGCCCAAGTGCTTTTCTTTAGGTTCATATGCACAATGAATAGTACACAAGAAAAAAGCCACCGGGCATTTCTCATGGGGTCTTCATGCATTTAACGGATCATCCCCAGTGGATGACAGAATTGTCTGCAAACAAATGGATGAGTACCAGCGTTAGAAAGAGACAAACCAGGGATGCACCAACTTGGTCCAGGGAGAGAGACTGAGCAAGAGGGAGAAATTGCAAAGAGAACAACATTTTGGATGTGTTAATGCAGTCATCTTTGTATCAACTTTTATGTATATATAAACGTACTTTTCACTCAACTGGACCACTCTATACGCAGCTTCCGGCAGTTAACGTTAACGACATGAGATTGCCGTGGCACTTTGAACCCAGTGCATTTTAGCTCAGGTACGTTGCACAGTTGTAGACTTGACAATGAAGAACCTGCTGCAGAGCTGCCTCCAAATATAGTTTTCAAGCTATCACATGATTTTACCTCAAGAATCTCCAGGTTTGGCGGTAAATTAGATGAGGAAGAAACTTCTTTGAGCTTGGGACAAGATTTGATTTTAACCTGTTTCAAATTCTTGAAGCTCTCAGGCTTCATTTTCTGACTGCATATAGTCTCCAGCTTAGCAGCACCGGAAATAACGAGAACCTCTATATTTTCGGCTTCTCCGAGAGTTTCTTCTAAACTCTTGAGATTGGGACACTGTCTCACTTTCAGAACTCGCAAGGAGGCCATTGTAACGCCAATTCCCTCCAGCTTTGGTAATTCCACAAGATCCAAGGTCTGCAATGTACGCTCTGCAGGCGCATGAGGTTTAAATAGCTCTTTGAGATTGGGACAGGATTCGACTTTAAGCTGCTTCAGATTCTTGAAGCTCTCAGGCTTCATTATCTGGCTGCAAGTAGTCTCCAGCTTAGTCGCACCAGAAATATAGAGAACCTCTAGATTTTTGGCTTCTCCAAGAGTTTCTTCTAAACTCATAAGATTTGGACACCATCTCACTTTCAATACTAGCAATGAGGCCATATTAACACCAATTCTCTCCAGCTTTGGTAATTCCATAAGATCCAAGGTCTGCAATTTACACTCTGCAGGCGCATGAGTAAATAGCTCTTTCATTTCATCACAAAATTTGATCTGGAGGGTCTCCAGCTCTGGCAGCTTCAACAGTTGGAAAATGTTGGCAAGCATTGGGCAGTACTCTATGTACTAGCTTGTTAAGATCTGAGAAGACCTCTGTTTCAGACTGAAAGTTATCACCACATACGGAATGTAAGGAAAAGAGATTACACAGATAAAGAGAGGTAAGATTTCCCAAAACTCTGACCTCTTCTTCTACATCTACTATACTATGGATCTCCGTGCACCTCTCAAGCCAAAAGCTCTTTATTGATTCGAAAAACTCTTCACCAAGCCCAGATAAGTGGCTAATAGAGCTATTGTCAATCAGCGATATGTGATCAGCATGCTTGAGAACACCTTTAGGCAGATTTGAATTGACATAGGATCCATGAATCTCTAGAAACCCCGATAGCTCTTTATGACGAGGTATTCTTCCTTGGGAGTCGATATCCCTCAATAAGCCATTGTCACCAAGGCCATAGAACGTCCTTGTGTCTTTCTCCTGTGGAAGCTCTTTTGGAAGCCAAATAGAGCAATGGAACTTTTGGAAGCATGTCCCCCACAGTTTTGAGTTTTCCTCCAAGAACTGGAGAAATTGGGTACTGCAGATTGATATGGAAGGCCAGACCACACTATTAGAATTAGATTTTTCAGGACTCATGGATCCGTCACATTTCAAGTTGAAGTGGTCGGGTATATACTTTATCTTCTCCCAATCAATCTCTTCAGCATGCTTCCTAACCTTCAGATCAAGCTTCCTAAGACTTCTCAGGTCCGAGATCTCATATGGATAGTCTTTTATATTTGTTCCAGAAAGATCTAGGACCTCCAATTTGCTAAGTGACACCAAAAATTTCAAGTCGTCTAAATCAGCACAGTTCTTTAGCAACAACTGTCGGAGGTTGCAAAAAGTCTGAAGGGATTGTAAAGACTCAACTTCTGTCTCTGATAGATCCAGCACCTCGAGTTCTTTAAGTGCCTCCAGATCTGACACTTTACAAGAACCACCACCTCTCAGTGAGAGTTCCCTCAGATTCGTGAGGTGTGACACAGACGGAAATTCTTCAAATTTTATTTCGGAGAGGTTGAGAACCCTGAGTTTACTCGTATGTTGAAGAAATTCAACACCTATATTGCTAAAAAATTTTGTACCACAAAGGTCAAGTTCCTCTAGGTTTGACAGAGCTTCCAGGGAAGGAAGGTCTTTCAAGTTGGTGCAATTTCTCATAATTAGGCGGCGAAGGCTGCTAGGAAAGCAATCTGAGGGAAGGCTTTCAACTTTAGTGTCTGAGAGATTCAGCGTTGTGAGGTGAGACATGTGCTTAAAGGATACATCCCATCCTAGCACCAACTCACTACATCCTGAAAGATCAAGAGCTTCCAGCTTCTTAAGTTCACTTAAGTTCGGCACTTTAGTAAGGAATTTACAATTCCGTAGCAATAGCAAACGAAGTTCAGAATGGTCGGGAAATGATGGGAGAGATTTTATTTTAGAATTTGATAGGTCAAGTTGCTCAAGGCGATTGAGGTCCTGTGTGGGTGGCAAACTTTTGAGATCAACACAACTGCTTAATAAAAGATGTGATGGGTTGCTGATGTTGGCAGGTAGCTTATTTATAGCACTACCAGAGAGATCGAGAATTCTGAGGTTACGTTTAGTTTCCAAAGAATCATCTTGTGTTTCTTCAAGGATGTTGCCCTTGAAAGATCAAGAATCTCAAGATGACTCACAGGTTTGAGGGATGGCAGCCTTGAGAGTAAAGGACAGTCACTTAATAGGAGTCGGGTTAGATCTCCTAAATTTAGAAGAAAGGGCAAGTGGTCATTCTTTGTTTGAGAAAGGTCAAGAGTTTGTATCTTTTTAAGAGCAGAAAGGTTCTTGTCCACGATTCTCTTAAAAGAGACTGAACCAGAGACATCAAGCACTTCCAGATTTTTCAAAGATCTCAGACCAGACAATTGGTCCAAATTTGGGCACTTTCTAAGGATGAGCCAACGGAGCGTAGTCCGATTAAGGACAGAAGAAGGAATTGGCTCGATGCCAACTTCAGATAGGTTAAGAGACGTAAGTTCTTCCATCCGCTTGAAAAGATCGTCTTGGATCTCCTTTGTCAAACCCGCCCCAGATATCTCAAGAACTAGTAACTTTGTAAGTTCATGGATATCACCTACTTTCTCCAACAGAGTACATCCCCGCAGAACAAGCACTTGAAGCTCCTTCGACTCAGACAGTGGTGAGGGAATTTGTTTGAACTTTTGGGTTTGAAGAATGTTTCAGGGACTTCCCTGCAAAGATGAGCACCATCAACAAGGAGCATGGACATCATCCCTTCTCCATGATTAGTCTTGATCATCCCATCTGTCAGTACACCCCTTCCAAGACCAGCCCACTTTTTGTCCTTCAGCACAGTAGCCAAGCCAAGGCCCAAAGAATGCGCTAAGTCCATAGCGCTGGTGATCAGGGAAATCCAAAGCATCACTTTCCATATGAACATAACTATTCTCCTTTTCTATTAGAAAACCACGATCTCTGAGCTCCATCAGAGTACAATGTGCTTCCTCATAAGCCTTCTCAATATGATCATGGTTGTCAAAGTATCCTTCCACTAACCAGTGAGTTATCAGCCCATTGTAGTGGATACCACTACGTTCAGGAAACAAGTATCTAAACAAGTACCTGCAATGCCTGCAACACTTGCTGAGGGTGCTTGGCAACATATCATCCAAGTACTGCAATAACCTTGCGATATCAGTAGATTCGACAACAGAGGCAGCTTCTTCAATTGCATTGTCCAGTTTCAAGTCCTCAACATGATTCAAGGCTTCTGCAATCATGATAATCACCCCAGGACGACCTGAGCTACTACTACCAATAGCATCAGACAGTCTTCTGAACCCTTTGCCCTAGAAAGTTCTACCTTGACCCTGCTCTTCAATAAGTTCAATGAGTCAGCATTACAGAGGGGTTTGATTTTATATATGGTATAATTTTCCCACCTTCTGTCTCAATTGTATCACTGATTCCTTCGGAGCCAGCACCTATGTCACTGCCCCTTCTCGTGATCAAAACCTTAAGAAGGTGCTCATGAAGCAGGCCATTTAAAGCAGTGACAACTTTCTCTTGGTCCTCATCAGCAATATCATCCAGAACAATAAGAAGATAAGGCCCTTTTCTGGAATCCTTCTGATCAACCTTCGCCATTGCTTTCTGTTCAGGCTTTCCAGATTTCTTCCCTTCTGATTTCGCTGCTTCTGCTTCTTCAAGTTTTGCAGGTTTCATCAATTTAAGCTTATTAAGGATCCTCTGTTTCAGACTTTTCATGTCCACTTTTCCCTCCTGCTGCTCCATGTCAGCATTTTTATCATCTTCCTCCCATTCCTCATTAGAAGGAAAAACAGACAGCTGAAAGGCACTATTCTCAAGAAAAGTTCTTTCCTCATACTTTTTTCCCAGAACCATCCAAAGAGTTCCATAGGATGAACCCTTGAGTATGGCTGTTACCTCTCTTGCCATCCATGTTTTCCCTACTCCCATTTCTCCGAAAAGGACAACTGTTTTGACGTTATCATCCCTTAGAAGAGCTAAAATATCTTTCTTTCGAGCTTCCAAAGAATCTACTGGGTTGGCCATCATTGGCAAAGGTGACTGCATAAAAGACATCAATTTAGAGTGGTTGAAGCATTATGTCCTTCCAAAGAAGATCTTCAAAATATGTTGAGTTCAACTGTTCCATATACAATAGAAGTGCGCATTATCAACTCTCAATTACATCGGAAGAAAATAAAAACCTAAGCTACCAATTTCATTACTCCAACCTGGTAGAGAGCAGACAGAAAAGTGTTATATAGTCTTGTGAAGGAAGGTTTAGCATATTTTCTAATTCTGTGAACACACTTTACAAGAAGAATAATTTTGTTAATCCATTTTACGAACAGTATGTCTGATATGTCCAGGCGCATGAGAAAAATTAATATAGCCTATCTAAGTGGTTCTCTGACCAATGTGCCATAATAAGAGAATAGCACTTGACTGAGGTCTTATAGAGGATCTGATAGTCTTCATCGAAGACATTGTTGGAATTAGGTGAAGTTTCCCAGCTTTAAGAATAAGTTAGTACATAAAATTAAGAGCTCAGAGAAGGAAAAATAGGCTTTGCTCCGTAAAGATTCCCTTCATGTCACTTTGCCGCTAAAGTTACGCTAATTCATCTAATATGCAGCATATGTACTATCCCAAAAGGACATTTTATATGGGCAAAAACCACTGCAGTTAAACAATTACGCTTAGCAAGTGACGAAACACTTCAAAAATTTAATGTAAATTTTCTCAACCTTTCGACATGACAAGTCATGAGCTAGAGGGTTGGCTCAATTCCGGCATTTAATTTGTTGGCACAAGAACGTTGGATGAACTTACCCAGGTTATGAAAGCTCGGGATAAAGCGAGGCTATGCAAGTTTCACAAGGTAAAGCAGACAAATGTACTATGAAGGAAAGGCATTACCTGCTTAGGTCCACACATACACGAATGTTCAACATTGGTGTGATGATATGTGTTGGGTTCGGATTTTGTATTCACTAAACTAAGCCATCGATCTTTCGAAAGTAGCCGGCCGCTGCATTAACCGAGTAGAGCGCAGTTTGATGAGTAACTAGGAAACAGTAGTTCAGTCGGAGGCGTTATCCGAACACCCCTTTCTTGTATGGCTAGGTTCAAGAGCAGTCGCACCGAGTTAAGAGTTTTGATAAGCATAAAGTCCTAATCGAACTCTGGTCTTATCTCCGAGGCACAAATTCACGTGCCCATGCATGTTGGGCATGCTCTAAAAAGTCCTTGAATTAGATCAGACGTACCTAATGTCAATTTGGCATTGTGATCATCTGCTGCTTATTAATTCCAAAATAATTGATTCAGTAATTTTGAAATTCAGGTGGAAAAGCTTTTCTATTAAGGGTTTAATACCATGAAAAACTCTAAATTGCTATACCTATAATAAATTTATCCAAAGCTATTTTTTTTGCCCTAAAAAATCCCAAATTGATGTACCCGTGACAAATTTACCCCAAACTATTTTTTTGACCACCAAAAATCCCAAACCGGTACATTTGTAACAAATTTAACCTAAACGAATTATTTTGACCATAAAAAATCCAAACCGGTATACCCGTGATAAATTTACCCTTCATTAATTTTCATTGAATTGGATTAATACGACAAAAAACCCTAAATCGATAAACCCGTGACAAATAGAGGATAAAAATGCCAAACGTGTATATCTAGCAATTGCCATGTGCATTTGACGATAAAATTTAACGGAAACTAATAAATGATAAATTTATCACATGTGTACCAATTTGGGGTAAATTTGTTAAAAATGTATCGGTTTAGGTTTTTAGTGGTCAAAAAATAATTTGAAATAAATTTATTGTAAGTGTACTAATTTGAGGTTTTTCGTGATATTAACCTCTTTATTTAAGTATGTTAGGGTTTGTGAGAGCAAATTTTGGACAGCTTGCAAGTCCAATGCAAGCCAATCTGGAACTACACAACTAAAAGGCAAACCATGGTAGTTATGGAGAATAATATATTTCATACAGATCATTGATTATTGATTTTTGCTCATATCCAATCAAAAAAATTATTAAGCATCATTTAGCGACAACCTTTAGCTATATAATAGTTATAATGATATAAAAGATATAACAAAAAAGGGGGGATAGTAGGATTTCTCTTATCCGTCATATAAAAGCTAACTTTTTGTCTCATTTGTTTCTATTTTCATTTTATTTATTTTTTTTTGAAAAGTTTGAAAATCTAATAAAATGTGTATATTTTCAAGTTTTTTTTTTTGTGTATGAGAACATTATTTTTATAGTAATAAGACGAGAATATTCATAAGCATCATATAGGGCATATACGTCCCCTTTATATTGATAAATTTACAGATCATTGATTATTGCTCATATCCAATCAAAAATATTATTAAGCATTGTTTAGCGGATGACAGCTTAACCTTTAGTGATTAAATTAAGAGTTAAAAACCCATGCAAGGTTAGCCTCAAATTAGACCGAGAAGATCTCGGAAGCACCGATCGTCCACTTCTCTCGCGAGGCGAGAACAACGAGCCTGTAGGTTAGCAAAGACGGATCGACATTTTCCTCTGTTTTTTCTGTTATTCCGTCGTGCACGTTGAATATATTTACGTGGGAATTAGGCGAACTAATATTCTCTTTTTTTTTATCATTATCAAATAAGAAAACCGCTCATTGGATAACTATAAAGCTTCTAATTGGCGTGATCTCTACTTAGCAGCTGAGGAGGTTCATGAAGTGAAAAGCAATCATTGAAGCTTATGCTTGTGAATCAAGTAATTCTCTTGACAAATGTGTGCTATAAATGTTAAAACAAGATTTAAGTTAATGTAAGTAGGATTATATATGACAAAATAAAATCGTCACTAAGTATACTTCTTAAAACACTTGGACTTTAAAATAGCATCAACTTGATACAATTTTAAATGAGATTCCATTTTTACTATTACAGTGATCATAAGCTAAGATATATTTAAATAAAATTAAAAAAAGTAATCAAAATATGCCATATATGTTCATGATCTAGGCAAGGAATTGAAACGAAAACGTAATTATAAAGTCTGGACAATAATGTAATTATGAAAACTTGTGAATAGTGTCAAAAGAATGATTTGAGTTTGTTATGGAAAATAGGGACTAAATTGATCAAACTGAGAGATTAAGGACTAGATTGCACATTTGGCAACAGTTTAGGAAGTTAAGGACTAGATTGCACATTTGCTGACTTTTCCTTTTATTTGATCAAATAAAAGGCTGCATTGAACACTTAGAGATGAGTTCAAATGCTATATTGAAAGAATTAAAATTCTGCATGTCAATGACTTTGATATACACCATGAACTTGTTCCCCATACAGCAATCTGATGCAACCCAAGTAACAAGGGTTGAACTTCTTCAATCTACAGAACTAATGCATTCCTAAGAAATCAATTTCCACACCTACACTGGGAGAAATTTTGAGTATAATGAGGAAAAGACATTTTCAAATCGCTTTCCCTGAATCAATGGCGGTCGTACTGCCTGGCCAACATCTGCCACCTCCTAGTGACTACAACCAGAAACTAGCGCAACTTGGGCTTCACACTGACAGAGCATGCTTGACAATCCTTTGACTGCTAACCCGACTGATGCTTCAGAAGATTACAGCTTCTCACAAGCTTTGAGAAATTCTCAGCCTGTTGTAGTGTCTTTTTGCATTGTGCAAGGTTCGGGGCACTCGGTCGCGGAGACAGGGCTTGAATTCAGCTCGAGTATTGCTTTGCTTTCTTCACTGTAAGTACCCACACATATTGTGTCGCCACGACCATGCCAAATTCCGTCCTGGACATTGTTCATCTCCAAAGTTCGGGATTCCTGCTCAATGTTGAAGTAACATGAGAACCAGGGCCCAGAACAGGAAAAAGAAAATCGTAGACTTTCCGTTAGCGATGCACAATAAACGACCATTTGTGTGGATCTTCGACTTAACCAATCTCATGGAGTTTGAACATGATTCCAGGAGAAACTTTACCTGACATAAGGCACAGCATGGACATATAAAATGGTAGACACAATCATCCAAAAAGCTATCGGTACCCTGTAATAAGAGATCAGCGAAGAAGTTGAATGTCAAGATCCACTGATATTGATAAATAAAAATAGACCAAATGACATTAATCAGCCCAAAAAGGAAGTTGAGAGAAATTATGACAACATGGGGAAAAAGGAAGTGAAAGCAATAGAAAAGAGAGGAGACACTAATATGCGTATTAACTGAGTGAATTATACCATTCCTGACTTCACCAAAACAATTCCGAACTCTACGGGTGTTTTCTTTTATTCTTTTATTTAGTGGGTATGATCGGAAGCAGGAAATAAGAACTCGAATCATAAACTTTTTGGATCTTGGACCACCATTAGTGCCACACCATTCTTCCTACTCTAAGGGATTTTTCAATTTCATCCCCAATTTCTCAAATTACATGGAGATCAATTGAGTGGATCTTTATCTTGGCTCTTAGTTTGTCTCTTAAAACTTCCTGGATCTTGGACCACAACTAAGCCTAGCCGTCTACTGGATCTTGTCATTGTCATGGCTCTTGGTAAAGCAGCAGACCTAACATGTGACCAGGGTCCACCATCTATGGAGTATAGTCATCCTCAATGACTATCATGCTACCCGGAACAACCACTGTAGATGCAAGTTACGAAAGATCACACAATCTCAGCTATACAACATCAATGCTACATTAATGGTCATTGATCACATCATGTCACTCTGCAATGAATATGTCTCAGCAACTAGAATCCATGTCTTTTGACTTCCTACGTGTGCTTATTTGAAGTAAAAACTAAGTCAATCAATGCTTATCATGGATTCAGAAATCAAGACAATTGGGCTGGCCCATCCCTGTCTGCAGGCAAATTGACATTTGACAATTACACTTGACAAAAGGGTAACAAAAGCAATGAATATGATTATTGTGAGGTCAATTGGATTTGAAGTTAAGGGTAAACTTGAGAGGGCCCTCAATGTCTAGGGATCTTTGCATAACAAGCCTCAATCGAAATCAAATGTGTGAACACAGTGGGTGAGATCAGACAAACAACTAGACAAAAAAGCCAGAAATGCATCAGCAGGAAAAGCAAAATATGAGAGACAACAGTCATCATTTCAGCAGAAAAACAAATTAAGGGGAAAGCAGGAAAAAATGTCATATTTTTGTATACAAGTTCGAATAAGCCAAGTTACCGAGACCCTGCTTTTATTAACCTACAGTGTGCTTCCACTGTAATGATGGACTCTCAAATGTCATGAGGATGGAGATCCAACAAAAGTAGATGAGAGTGAACAAGCATTGGTATGGAAGATTTCAGATGGCGGCTGCTTTGGTTCAACTTTGGTCGCTACCAACTTTGTAGATGATACCTTCGTCAAGATAGCAGATATACAGGTCTTTAACAAATTGGAGAACTTCAAGCAAGAAGACAGAGAAACAACAAACTTTTTTCCCAGACAAGTAAAAAGCAAGCCTGAAGTGTCATAAGATTAGAAACGCTAAGAGGAGATCTCAGAAGTATAAAATCGAAGAAGAACCAATTGCTTTTAAATGGTATAGAGATAAGATCCACAGAAACCATTGAAACAGAAGCTATTTCCAGCAGAGAAACCATATATAACTTGGAAAAGCTTTGTGTACAATTATCGGATATATAGCAGCTACATAGACTGGACATAAAGCAAGAATGAGAGACTTACTTTGATGTTAAACTTCTTTCTAATTTGTGTACGGAATAAACCCATATATGTTGCAAGTGAGAAGGCAAAAGCTACTGCTAAGTAGAGAAATAAGTGTCGCTTGGTTACTGCAAAAGCAATCACGCTGAAGAACGCACAGAAGGCAAGAACAAAGTGGAAGGTTCCCTGCAATATAAATGGCAAAACCAAATCAGTGACAAAGCACCCAGTTTGGAGAAGACTAAGCTGCCGGTCAAGCACATGGGCAGATCTTGCAGGAAGCTGCATTCCATGTCATGAAAATAAGCACGCGAATCACTATTAATATGAGTTTATGAGGTCCAACTGACAGAGAAATGTTTAGACATACTTGACAGAACCGCAACAGTTGAACTAAGAATGTAGGTCAACAAGACAGCAGCAAGGTGCTTGCGCTCCAACATCCAGAAATTGAGTATAAACCATCATTCAGACTACAATTAGAGTGAGAAGATACAGAAGACATTCAAAAACCCTTTTATTTGTGCTAATCTGGATGGCTCCCCTTTTTACCTCCAAGACCAACTATTGGCATTTTGGCTCAAGAAAGGCATGACAGGGGCAAGAAAGCTAATAAACTCGGTTTAATGTCGCTGTACTCATGTTGGGAACCACTAAATAAGCAATGCAATTAAAAATATATGTTCAATCATAGAGAAATATTGTACAATACTTAAAATATGCATGTGGATGAAAGCAAGGTCTAGGCAGCTAGTAGTTACATTTTCCACATCATAACGAACGCGATCACAGTAAAGGAATGAAAGAGACTTCAAAATCCGCCTTATTAATACCCTATTACGTAAATTTTGCCAAGAAGTGCTTTGTAGCGGAAAGCCAACTTCGCCTAATCAGAGAAACTTCATAGCAAAAAGAAGCTCGATCATCCTTATGGACAATTTACCTGCATAAAGCAAGAACCGAAACCCGCACGCTTCATGTTTTTACCAAATCTGTAGCATGGACAACTGCACAACCAATCACAGAAATTATTTGATGTCATTAGTTCATGGTACAAAAACACACAGAATGATAGTCCTCTCCAAAAAGTCAAAAACAGTAAAACTCCCAAGTCAAAACAAAAAGAAAAAAAAAAAACATGTGCTGAACCAAAATAGAGGTCTCGGTCCAACAAGAGCAGAATTTTCTGCAAACAAAATCTTTCAACCTAGAAAAGAACAAGTATTCCACACACAATGAAATGTCCTCTCACGGCATAAATAATTCATCAGACAAACCTAAAAAAAGCTACTTCCCTAATGGAAGAGCTCCCAATTGCATGAGCTGAATTCAGGCCCAAAACCCCGGAAACAACAAAAAGATCTGTCTCTTCGTTGACTTCCACCGAAAATTGCAACATCAATTCGCAATAGTTTATGTTATCTTCTCTTAAATAGAAACTAAACAACAAGAAGATCATTAAAAGAAAAAAATAAAAAAAACAACTAAAACTAACCATGAAGATTGAAGAGCAATACGACGATCCTCGAAGCAATCAAGAACCTCACCTTCCCACATCCTAAAAACTCCACCACCAAGCTCCGACTCCTCATCATCACCCCCGCCACAATCACCACTCTCAAGTTTCCTCCATTTCCCCTGCGTCTGCAACGCCACCGTCGAGCACAGCATGTCGAAATCAAGAACCGTCACCCCCTCCATCAACAGTCTCTGCTCCTCCTCCTCCTCCCCCTCCCGCTCTCCTCCCGCTTTCTCTCTCTTCTCCGAGTCCGCCATCAACGACCAGCCCCCAAAGCTCGAGACCCAACAGAAAGGAGGCAACTTTCGGTTCCTCTGGCTTTGGATTTATGCGGGTTCTGTTCTTCTCTTCCCCTCCTCAAGGCGTTCTCCTCCGTAGCTTCTCCGAAAAAGGAAGCTCCTTTTGATGCCCATTAGCATTGGCACACTAATGCAAATGATTAAACAACAATTTCGGTTTTTCGCTTTTGTTTTGGAGTGGTCGCTGTGGGATTTGAAGGATAAGGAAGGAAGGAAGCGGGTAGCGACGATTCTCTCTCTAAAGATTGGGGTGGGCGGGATTAATGCGTGGGCCCCAGTGTCCGCCGTTCGGACAAGTTGGGTCGCGGACCGTCCAGCTGTCGCCACGTAGGACGAAGATATAGGTTAGGTGCTCCACTTCCTACCAAACAAAGATTGGCGTCCAAATTAACGGTCTAATCTCAGATTAGTTTTGACCCCAACAAAAAAAAAAAAAAAATCTCGGATTAGTTGCACCCTTTTCTTGGGGATAAAACGGATTTGGGGTTAAGATTGGATCGGATGCTTTTCTTCGTACTTTAGTCAAATGATGTCGGAAAAATGGTCGAATGTGATCGAGCTTCACGTGAATTGGCGTTGAGTTAGATTGAAGATGGTGGAAAAGGGAAGGACATGGGAAGTGAAAGTTTAGCGCGGGATTCGATTTGCGAAAGCGGTACACAGAAATTTATGTTAATTTTAATATTAACAACGCTTTTGATTGGGTGAAAAAGTAGAATTTTTTTATAATATTTTATATGTAAGTCTATATCGAGCGTTCAACCAAACGTAAAAAGTTTAAATATAAATATAATTTTATGGTAATGTATTACTGGAAATAACAAGAGGAGCGAGGCCCGTCGCTCCACCGAGGCATCGACATGTACATGATGGGTTTTTTCGGCTATAATAAGGTGATGGGAAAAAACGGCGGGGTATAGAGCGAGCAAATTTGATGGAGTGAGGCGAGGCGGTAATAAACCTACCTTGCCGTCTGTCCCGTTTATATACTATTTTAAAATATGAATGCTTTGTATATTTAGATAGTTTGATTCATACGGTGATTGTAAGTAATAAAAACTCATTAGTAGATCATTATATTTTGCACATATATATCTTACAATTATTTAATTTACCTCGTACTTCGGCATGCACGTAGTGTGTGTGCGACAGAGCAGCTAGCATACATAAATAGAAATTCAAGAGAATTTTGTCAGAAAAGGTGACAAAAGATCAAATCAAGAATTAGTTGGGCCCGGGCCAACAGGCTCCAGGCCTTATGAACAGGCCCATTTTTTAGTTCCGGGCCGAAGCCCCTCTAGGCCCGGACCGCCCGGCCCGATTGCACCCTCGTATAGGTTTTGGGTCTTCTAAGTTCTACCTAAGAGCATGGCTCCCCCAACTCTGACTTCACTATATAACCCACATGATCTTGTCCTACGCCTGCCTCTGATCCGCCGCGAAGCTATCTGTTAGGGTTTTCTGGGGTTTCTCTGTGGGTCTCGTTTGAATCTCCGTCACGATGGTAAGTGAAGAATCTCCTTCCGTTCGACCCTCTTCTTTGCCTTAGAAACTCGGGCATTTGTTTCTTGCTGTGCTGCGAAAAGGCCTTGTGAACTGAGAGATGGCGAGAGTAGCTGCTTGTGAGTATTGGGTTCCGGATTGCTTCAGGTTGCGGCTTGAAGTTGATTGAATTCTGGGTCGTGTCTTCTTTTGTTTAGTTAAGCTGAAGCAAGCGAGATTGAGTGGTGTCTACTTCGTCGTCTAATTATTTCCATTTCGAGTTCGGAAGAGGGTAAACGGTGGATCTTCTTACCTGATTGGATTGCTTCGTTTGGAATAGGTCCTCCAGAACGATATCGATTTGCTGAACCCGCCGGCGGAGCTTGAGAAGAGGAAGCACAAGCTCAAACGTCTCGTTCAATCGCCCAATTCCTTTTTCATGGTATGTCTGAGTGTCGATGAATGATCCTTTGGCACATAACGACTTGTTATTTATTTGGTTTATGTTTGTTAATTGTTGTAGTTGATGGTGTGGTCTTTGATAAGAATGAACGCGTGTTGGCTGTCTGAAAGTTCAGATTTCTTAGAATTGTGAACTTATTATCTGATTAGCATTTGGAGGGGTCGCTGTCTGTAGTTAGTCTCCATTTCTTTTGCAGTCTGAAGACGTATTTAGAAAGGCAGAGCAATTTGTCTAATTAATTTTGCTTTTGTGTTTTTGGGGTTTCAGGATGTGAAGTGCCAGGGATGCTTCAACATGTGAGTATTTGCGAAGGTGATAGGTTAAGTTGGTTTTGGTTGTGCTGTGAGTTGTTGTTGACTTGTTGGCACAATGTGTTTAAATGCAGAACCACTGTTTTCAGCCACTCTCAAACCGTGGTGGTTTGTGGCAACTGCCAGACGGTCTTGTGCCAGCCAACCGGTGGGCGTGCTAGGCTCACGGAGGGTTGCTCCTTTAGGAGAAAGGGTGATTGAGAGATGTTTAGATTCAATTTTCCGTTAGCTGCTATGAGTTGAAGAGCTTCAAATTTTCGTTTTGGGAAAAGAACTGGTCTTTGTCTGTTCCATGTAGTATCTTTTTTTCGTTGGATCAACATATCCTTGATGAAAGTTCCTGTTCTTCCCCTTATATATGTTGTGATGGATTGGAGTGTTCTTTCTTGAGATTAAGATTTTGGTTCCGTTAGTAAATTCACGGTTACTTTTTGCATGATGGCTATGTGGAAGTCTCAAGTCACCGAGCAAAACGATCTTTGCTGCTGCGAGCTTGTACATGCCATTGCTTAGTGATGTCTTATAAGATGTGTCTGAATATCTCGAGTTGATTAACTTTTGTCTGCTTACATCCCATTTCACCCCTTTTTGGCTCGTGTGCATTGCTTGAAATCCTGAGGCAGGGGCACAGCTTGGAAGCTCCTGATCTTTTGTTTAGTCTGCGTCCTTATCATGTCGGTCTCTTGAAAATTTACCTACGCCCTGGAGATACTCAATTGTAGGGTTGGTTTATCTATATGTCTCATATAAAAACACTAGACCACATCCTATGTTTGGATCTGATGAGGATACCTTGAAATATGGGGTGCAATTCTGTTGGAAGAACTACTCGTATGATGTGCTGATTATTCAACTCTTTTTGTGGTTAGAATTGAGCATATACTAGATCCGTATCTGAATGGCTCTTAGAGAATAATGCAGGGGAATGTCTTAGGGGAAATGCATGTTTGAAAGTTGTGGAGGATACTGATCTGACTTTTTGCTCTTTTCATCAGTTATCATTGTTTCTTTGAGTGAGCTTGTTCCTGAAGATTATTAGGTTAGGCCTTGTCATGATGGTTGAGCTCTGGCATTTCATCCGTGCGTTAGCGTCTTGGGTCTTTTTGGAGTGAACCTATAAACGGAAGAGCATTTTCCACATTGGCTCTGGGCCTGCAATTTTACAGTTGGTTTCTGTGTGTTTTGTCTCTTGTTTCGTGTGGTGATGAGAGATGGGTTTTTGCAATGCAATTGATGTCTGAACGACACTTTCCGGATGTGTTTGATTCCAAAGCGAAACCAGATGAAGACCGGAACGTAACTCAATCTCTAGTGACGTTGGTGCAACAAATTGGCTAGATTTGTGCGCGAGCAAAATTTGCAGTCAGCCTGACTAGAAGGCGGATGCGGATGCGGATGTGCCAGCCCGTGAGCTAAGCTTGAACTGATAAGAATGGCAGGGACCTTTCATCGTAAAGTCTAAATGCTATCTTGAAAATCTTGAGGCAATCTCCATTTTATATAGAATATCGATTTTTGATATAGTCGCATTATCTTTTTGTAACTCGTGTCATTGGTATTTATTCAGATTCAAAAAATTCGTAAACAACTCCAAAGAAACGTGATGGAGATGATGATGAGTTCATATGGTCACTTCTTTTACTTTTTTTTTTTTTGTGCACACATCTTTTGCTTAGATCGCCAGCAAAATGAGCTCGCACGCCCCTTTGGAGTGTTCTTTTGTTCCATATACTAGAACTCTTCAATGTGAATACAAATGAAGTAGGTCCGAACGACAGCTCGCCCGGTTTTGGTTGGGTCCAACCGACTCGAACCCGGCTCGTTTCGGTTCTCAACACCTCCCGGTTCGAAGCCGGGTCACAGGCAGCTCAATCTGAGCTCGAGCAACCTACGGCTCGGCTACATCGTTGCGGTTGACCTCCAGAATATTTTTCGAGCACGTGTAAATGACATCATGTCAGACTCGACCGCATCCGATCTTTTGCTTCGTCCCCGTCTCGGCCAGGCCATATCCATCCTCTTCCCCTTCCGCGGTTAGCGATCACCAGTAGAAAGACAAGGAGGAAGAAGAGGAAAGAGATTGGAACTTTACGCAGCGAGGGAATCAAGAATTCGATAAAACCATGAGCACCCCGAGGAAGCACCCATCGTCGTCGGACGCCGCCGTCTTGATCCAGCCCTCGTCCCCTCGCTACACTCCCTCGGGGACGCCGACCGCCGGGGCCCACCGCAAGATCGGCATCGCCGTCGACCTCAGCGACGAGAGCGCCTACGCCGTCCGGTGGGCCGTGCAGAACTACCTCCGCCCCGGGGACGCCGTCATCCTCGTCCACGTCAGCCCCACCTCCGTCCTCTACGGCGCCGACTGGGGCTCCATCGATCTCTCCTTTCACGATGGCGCCGTCGGCGTCGAAACGGAGGAGTCCCAGAAGCGGAAGCTCGAGGACGAGTTCGACGCCTTCACGACGGCCAAGGCCAACGATCTGGCGCAGCCCCTCGTGGACGCCCAGATACCCTTCAAGATCCACATAGTGAAGGACCACGACATGAAGGAGAGGCTGTGCCTGGAGGTGGAGAGGCTTGGCCTGAGCGCCGTCGTCATGGGGAGTCGCGGGTTTGGCGCAGTGCGGAAGAACGCCAAGGGGAGGCTCGGGAGCGTGAGTGATTACTGCGTGCATCACTGTGTTTTGCCTGTGATTGTTGTCAGGTTCCCTAGTGACAAGGACAAAAATGGCGGCGGCAGTGATAAACTGGGCAGCCCGGCAACTCGGGGCAGTCGCCGTGGGTCTTACTCGGGCCTGCCCGAGGAGGAGCCGGAGTATCATGATGCATCTGATAAGCAGAGTGGTATGTTCGTTTTTCTTAAGTGGCATTGTTTAAAGATTGTTTTACTTGGTTTGGAAGATCATTTTCTGTTTTTTTGGTGCTTCTCTAAGTCATGGTTAAGAATGTCTCTAGTATGTGTAGTTTCTTTAGAAATGTCATTAGTCACTAATGTCTGCTTGTTATTTGATGACTGATTTTACTGGTACTATAAAGTTCCTCTTTTGCATTAGGTAGCAATTTTGTTGTTGCTGGAATCAAAAAACTGAAGTTCTTTTCTCTTGGAATGCGACAGATCTGCGAAGGAAGAGTTGATACTTGCCATGTGAAAAATTTGGGCTTGAGGCAGTCCAGTTGATAATTGGCATCTGAAAAATTTGAGACTGAGGCAGTCTACTTCCGTAACGATGATTACCTAGGAACTCTCTGAAAGATGAATATCCGTACAATGTTGAAATAATGTACCAACAATGAGCTAATTGCTTCCTTCTATTACTAAGTAGTAACCGATTGGTGTTGAAAGGACATAGGAGATTATCAGTGATGTCTAGATTGTCATTTCTGCTGACGTGTTCTGCATATAGACCATAAACTGCATTGAAAACATTGAGGTGTGTTATCTATGCAATCACCAGAGCTATAAGTAGCTGCATGTTGTTAGGGAGGACGGTGTAGGATTATCAGTGTGGAATGCATAGAATCAGAGAACCAGCTGGAACTGCTTAGTGAAAGTATGCTCTGGTTAGTACTTGCATATTCAGTTTAACCAGGAAAGATTTGCAGATAATAATATGCTAACAGCGGCATGTGAACTTTTGGTAAACTTCTCAAATATTTTCACTGAAACTTGAAATATGCTACAACCAATTGAAGCCCGCGGACTAGATTGCAAGTTATTGATAATTTCTTTTATTTAACGGTGCTGGTAAACGATTACAAAGAGACGATGATTATGTTCTCTCCATCCTTGACCTGTATGTTTAAGGCTTTCCAAGAAAATAAGCTCAAAAGTAGAAGATGATGACTGGAAACTTCAGATCGGTCTAACTTTTACTTAGAAACAGTCATTTCACTGTTGTATCTGGTCTGTTGAATATACTGGGATGTCGTAATTTTTGGCTACATGTAGCTTTTGACCAAATGGCATTAAAGCTAAAGTGGCCACCTTATGTCCTGTTCAGCTGTAACTTTTAGTTCTAGCGAGCGTCCATTGATTCTTGAAGTCAATGATCATTGAAGTCATATCTTGTGGTCCGACAAGGATACTAAATGGATAAAACAAGGGAAAGGACAGAGTTGGTACTGTTTATGCTAATACTGACTTATTTTCACATTTAGCTGCACAAGGATTCAGTACAAATGAGAGTACTATGACCTTTGATAGATTTTCTTGTATCATTATGATCAACATATGAGAAGATCTCTTTCTTTTATATTTTGGACCTTTTGCTGTCTACGTTTCATTTTTAACTTCAAAAAGCTGTTTTACTGTCTTCTATTGTCTTTGTTCTATTATTCAATTACTTTTGTAGAGTGAGGAAGTTTGGTGGTAATTGTATCATAAGGCAAGTGCAGTTGAAAATGGGGGCGTACGTCCTTGCAGTATGCATAATGAAATTGTTCTGACAATCTGTAATAGTTAAATAGTTAACATCAAGTGGCCTTATTGGGGGATGAAATTGGCCGAAGACCTTTGAGGCTTTCTGGATGATCTGAAAATCATTATTTGGTTTGTCTTGTGGTTGCTGCTACATTATAGGCCTAGTGACATAGTCCAAACCTTGGTAACTATTGATGTGGGGGTTGTTGAAGATGCATCTTTTCAGCCAGTGTGTTCAGTGATTGCTGGTATTTGGATGAAGATGATGAATTATCACAGGACAAACAATGACAAAGGGGATGTTAAGCGCATACTCTTTAACCTTCCCATAAGTAGGTGTTCTTTTTTTAAAATAAAAAACAAGTGTCAACCATTCAACAGTTTCCTCTGGGAAACTTTTTACCCCTGCCAGCAAGCCCCAAGGGAACTTTTTATCCCTACCCACCTTTAGTGTCTATGGTTCCAGGGGGGAACCGGATCGAATAATATATATATTTTTAAAAAAAATTACCTAAACCTAAACCTAAATCTAAGATGTTTAGTATGACTTCTAGATTTAGCGATAATGTGATGCAATTAACAAGAGGTGGTATGGTGAATATGTTGTTAACCAAAAAAATTTAACGACAAATCACCAGAAAAAAATGCAACCGGTCCAATCGTTGGACCGCCCGGGAACCGGGTCAGTTGGTCCGGTCTGATTCCCAATTTCGGGGTGGGACCGGATTGGACCAGGAACCGATCACCTCTAATTGCGATCTCTTGAACATTGAGAATGGAACATGGTTATGCTGTTGGACAATTGTCGGTGCTTAGATAAGATGTTAGAAACTGTAAATTGGTTCATCATGGTGCTTTGACTACGTCTTTACTTCAGTAAGGTGACTGCATCTTTGCTCATCTGCCGCCACATAAAGCAGGCGGCTTGTTTAGCATAGAGATAAATGGAATGGATTGTTTTCTGGACCTCTAGATGGATGAGGTGTGACATTGACGAATATTTCAATAATTTAATTGTTTCGAGAATTGCCAATTCAGATCTTGTTGACCTTCTTGCTTGCTTGTGGACTGCACATGTGCACACGTGGAAAAATATGTGATCTCAGAAGTAGAAGGTTCATTCAACTTTTCTTACCTGTCGTATGGATCATCTGTTAAAATTTGGATTTGGAACAGTGTTACTGTTTATCTGTTGGTAATACTAGAGGAGCACGTAAATGCTTGTTTTGTGACAAGTCACGTGTTTTATGTATTAATAATGTGCCAGACAAAATTGGAAGTTGTTTTTGTTTCATCTACTACGTATTAGGTTTATGTTGAATATTTACCACTCTCTTACACATCGAAGGGTGGATAAAACTGAATTTGGTGGCAACCTCTCCCACCAATCACTGTATTTCACATTTAGTGCACTGTACAGATGATCAATCTGAGACCGGACCATGATTTAGTGACACTTTGCAATGCTGGAGGTATGCATAGTTTGAGCATGAGAGAAGTTTGAAGAACTTCATTAATTCGTGGAAAGCACAATACAACAATGTTCATGTCTTGTACCCTTCGTGTTACATGTTAGCAGTATTGGATGTTACCGCAATTATCATCCCATCTTTATATTGTTTGGGCGGCTTTCAAATTAGATTGGGCTTGGGGATCCACCATCTCTGAACTGTAAGCAAAGAGAAGAACTGGGAAGGGAAAAGAACGAGAGGAGGCTGTGACAGTTTCCCTGGCTACATGATCACCACATGGGGCATGAGTGGAGCACCAATGGCTTGATGGAAGAGGAAATTTGCAGTTCCATAATAGCTAATGGAGTCTTTGATATGTTATAAATCCTTGGCATGTTTTCTTATGAGGATACAAACGTTTTGAATTTTTCATTTTATTACCTTCTGGGCATGAATACCGTGCGTGGGAATCTTTCTTGTGCATTTTGTGCATCGTTCAAATTCATATGTCTGGCATTATAGGTGATATGGGATGTATCTTTTTAGTGAGCTTGATATTATCATTTATCGTGTTTTCCGCGAAATGATTGAGAATAGCTGATGACAATATTTTGCAGAGATGGACAAGGCTGCTTGAGTGGAGCTTGCTGCAATGCTTCGACCGTTGAAGAGTCGCAAGGTTTAAGCTTGATGTTTTGTGTAAATGCGGTTATCGCTCTGAGTCTGTTTCCTCCACCTTTTGGCTGTCTGTTTATATTTCCACTTATGCAGCTGTGACGAAGATTTTTTCGGTTCATATTGAGATTCTTTACCTTTCTAGACATAGTTGCGGTTATCTTTTCAACTTCTTAAGGTAATAATGCTGAAAATCCTTGAACCCTTTTGCCTCTTCACCTTAATGTCAAAAGGAAAAGAAATCTCAAGTTGACACTTCACAGATTTTCCTGAAACATTGTCAGGCAATAGTCATTTATTCAATAGTCAATTCTTTGTAACTTCATGAATTCCAAAGCATTGCTTTCATGCCAAATTCAGCAATTGGTCAATGAATCAAGCCCCATGATATGAACTTATGGATTCCAAAGCATTGCTTTCATTCCTTTGTGGGATTCCCCTATGTATTAGGGGCAACTTGAGGTTGAGGTCCCTTGAGATGTCTACTACTTGGTACTTCACATTTTTCCATTTGGACAAATTGGTTCTTTGGGGACAATTGAAGCTGCCGAGAAGCAAGAAGTAAACCTTCTTTTACTGTACTTTTTTCTTCATAGGGGATCTGCGGAACGCTCGCGGGCACTTGGTTAATCGTCACTCATTGACTATGATAATCCTTTTCTGTATCGTTTTCAACCATCAGAGCGCCTAAAGTCACTCTCGAAGGAAAAACAAATAAATGTGCAAACAAATGTTACGATTTGAATTTAGACTTAGATGAATGAAAGAAGAATGGATATTCCTTTGCAAGTAAACATGAAAACACCATGGATTTACAAGAAGTCCTTTTTCTCCTTTTGCAAAAGGAATTGGGATAATCAGGTTTTTAACCCTTTTTCGATTACGTCTGTTTTGCCTTGATTCCTCGAACTTTTGATCCTTTGCAATTGAGATCTCTAAATTACATGAATTGTGCAGTTTTCAAGTTTCTTAACCTTAGGAGTTACGATTTCAGGTGCCTTGTCAGCATAAATAGTTGCGTGAATAATGAAAAGACTTGGATATTGTCGAAAGAACTTGGTTGTAAACATCAAAAAATTACGAGGACTCAATTGCAAATATGATATAAAAGGATCAAGAAGGATCTGTCCAAATCAGAACTGCAATGCATGAGCGACATCACTTATAAGAAGGTTTTAGCTTTCAGCTCTTTCCAAGGATAAGCCGCTAAAGAGTAGGAACCGGGAAAAAGAAGAAGGAAGATTGCAAGACAAAGGACAGCCTGGTGAACCAAGATCCCGCGGTCCGGGGAAGGGCCGGCCTGCTTTGGGTCGAAGGTGCGAGGGGTTACCTTGCAAATTTTTGCAGAAAATGCATGATTCGTAGAATATATTCGTAAAAAGTATTGCTTGTAGCTCATATAAAGTGAATGAACGGAAAATATTTTTATAGTCCACGAAAATATTTAGACAGGAACCACCTGATTCTCCCCGTGGGCATCGCCATCTGCCATGCCTCCATCGCTATCTCCAATGCAATCGCTGCTGTCTCACTCTCCTTCTCCGTGACTTGACCGTGTAGAATCGCTGCGATCGTCCCAAGCCCCACAGCCGACGCACTTCTCGCACACCGAGGCCATGGGAGCGAGCCTCGGCCCCAAGGCGCTCCACAGCGTGGGGCTCTGGCACGAGCGGCAGAGGAGATTCCTCTGGTGCTTGGCCGCAAGGAAGTTCCCGCCGTGGACTCTGGAATCGCAGTCCCAGCACAGGTTCGCTTGGTCCGGCTCGCAGTACATGGTTGCGAGGTTGTCGCAGAGCTGGCATGGTTTCTTCTCCTTCATCTCTGTCTCGTTCGCTCGCTACAGTTCAATGACTTGACTATGATCTTGTCCGTGAAAGTGTCGTTGGAGAAGAGAGATGCTCTGTATAGTCTCTCTCGTTCTTGAAGATCAAGTGGCAATTCTTTGTCGGAACAACATTTAATCTCTTTTGTTTTTTAAATAAAAAAAGAAGACACCAATTGTGTATTTAAAATTTTTCCTTAACATAAATCCAATATTAACTTTGTCACAATTTTAATCTGTCTAATATCGTTCATATTTTGTCAAATTCGATGCCTCATGTGATGAATGTGATTGCTTTTAGGGAAATGATTAAGTGGCCGTTCTTAAACTACCGTAATAATAACAATCTATTCGAGGTCACAAAAATAAATAACAACTAAGTAGAAATTATTGTGGGGCTCACTCTTTGAAGAATTTATAGCTCTCAAGACACTGTTATTCTTACGGTGGTCTAAAAGCTGTTATACTAGCAAAGCCATTGTTTTTACTTGTCCAAAATATTCGAGCATTATTCAATCATTCATAAAGACAAGAAGAAATTTATTAAATGTAAAACAAATCGCTATGATCTCGATAAGAGTGAGGTTCTAGTTGTAATTTTTGTGAAACGATATATCTAATTGAGAAAAAATAGTGGATAACAATTAATGGTGAAATTTCTTAATTTTAGAGTGAACAACTTATCTTTTTAAGTTTATTAGATAAAAAATAAATTTACGCTTCATTTGTTTCAACGGAAATGAACGATTTGTGAACTGTTTTTCTTATATCATTTGAAACAATTAGTCAATAAAAAATAATTTTATGTTAAAATAATTTCATATATGATAAAAATAATTTGTGCTCATTCATTTTTCAAGCCATACAAATATTTTATGTTTTGAAAATATTTTTCAAATTACACGTTTTAAGCTAAATAAATGTATCCTTATCTTGATTTTAGGATAAAAAAACGAAGAAAACAAATAGTGCCCTTGTTGGTTTCTCAAGTGAATAAGGTTTTGTTATGCAAAATGAAAAATAGGATGATGAAGCACATCATGAAAGTTAAATCATTTATAAGCCGCCATGCCTCCTGTCCACTACTTTCTTGATTTGAGAATTGTATGATGATTGGATAGGTCTCGTATTGCATGCTTCTAAATATATATTTTTATTTATATATTGTAGTAATTTTAAACTATAAAATTGATAGGCTAAAAGACAATTAGTATGCAAAAAGGGCCGATCAATTAGTTCGGTTTTTTTTTGTCCTAAAAAAACACTTCCATTCTATTAAAGCAGTCCAAATACGACAAGGAGGAACAAGAGCTTACATTAAGATGATTGATTAAAGAAGATTCTACTAGCACTATATTTTACTCTAGATTGGAGATCATTAAAATGAAAAGAAAATGTAGTTCATATATGATGAAATGCCCAATTTGCAAGCTCATGAGCATAAACCCCGATTGTTGCTAGGATAAATCAAAAGAGAACCACCAGAGCAAAGGCCTATTCAAATTGCATCAATTAACACAATCAATTGAAATCTGAAATTCTTTTCTTTTCTTTTCCCTAAACCTCTATTGTAATAAACCTATGGCCCCTTTGTTATCCTTCCACGCAGCATCTACATTAAACTCTCTTGATTTGACGGAGGAATCCAAGAGTTTGTCCTTACCCTAATAGAATCTGGTTTCTCGCTTAACTCAACTCTTTTCTCCTTCCTAAACATATTTAAATATTCCATGAAATCTTGATGATTAGCTGAATTGCCTGGGAAGGAACTGGAATAGTCTGACAAGGTATCTTTGCATTCCTATAATGCCACATTATGTAGAGAATTGTTGCATTAAGGGTGAGTGGCTTGCAATCTAATCTCATTCTCTATGCTATTTCTTCTGGATCAAGAAAGTGGTTCACCATCTCTTCTGGGGACCCCGACATTCTAAGCAGACGAGATAATACCAGACGGGCGTTGTCTCCACAAAATTCGGGCTAGAGGACATGTTGTGAACAAATGTACTGAAAATTCCTTTGATGCTCCTCACAACGGGCAAGAAGGGTCTGGGATATGGACCAATTGAAATAAGTTACCTCGACCAGTTAAGATGTTAGCCGTTGTCCTCCACAACATCATTTTGTGCCGCTTAAGAACTTTTAGCTTTCCATATTTTGTTCCAAATCCTGGAGTTGTTGCCATTTTCAGTTTGCTAGCTACTTGATGAGTTTGTAAGCAGATGTGATAGAAAATGTTCCATCAGTAGTTGGATGCCAAATAGGTTTGACCACCCAAATAGAATTCGACAGATGGATCTGAAGATTGGCTTGGACTGAGGTTGGGCAAAACGTTTGATTTAGACTAAATACATCCCAAGTTTTAGTCCCTGGGATAAAGAAGCTATCTATCTTTCTTGCTTCGAAATAGGATCTGGATCAATAAAAAGAAGGCAGATGAGTTGAGATATTAGAAATCCAAGGGTGATTTCCGATCTCAATCGACTTTCTATCCCCTATCTGATACAAAGTTCACAATTTGAGTATTTCTCTGGCGTCCATGATTACCTTCCACAAAGGAGAGGATAATGCCTTGACCTCGTGATTCCAAAAATTTGAGCTTCAAAGATATCTCCCTTCAAGAACTCAAAACCATAACTTGCCTCTATTTTGGATCATTCCCCAACCGAGCTTTAGTAGCAAAGCATTGTTGAAATCCCAATTCTGCTGAAAATCTATTCCTCCACATTTCTTATGTCTACATAGAGAATTCCAACATCGAGGTGTAAAGTATTTGTTTCTCTCTTCTAGCACACCCCACCGTACGTAATTTTCTTGTAGAGGCATCGAGTCGATCACAAGTGCTCTGTGGAAGGCGACTAGATTGCAGCATAGATCAGTCTGCTCTGAACAATCGATAGATTATATGTTGCTCTACTTGCTCAAGACAGTGTCTTTATTTTTCAAGGGCTAAGTTTGTTATCAACCTTGTGTTCAAGGAATTTATGTTTTGTCCTACCTTTTCTCGGTTGGAAGAGGGGATTTCAAGGTATAGTGCTTCAGGATTGGTCTTTCGCATGTGGAGCTCACCCATACAAAATTTTTTCATCCCCACAGAAGTATTTTTAGAGAAAAAGATAGATGACTACTTACGATGCAAACTCTAACCTGACCACGAGCAACAAATTTCAATGCGTTCATTCAATGCTCTCATAATGATATCTATGCTACCTAGTATTGGTTTGTAACTACGTGCTCTAATCATTTATTGGTCATTTCTAATGGTGGTCCAATCTTCTTTCTTAGAAGGGTAATATCTTATCCACTAGACGAGTTAGTCTTTCGATGAAGTCGACTCTATTCTAATGCAGGGGCAAATCCCACAAAAAGTGTTGAACTCCACCCTATATTGGAGTATTGATACTCAATTTATTTTTTTCTTTCACCAATACTCCAAACTTGTATCGGTAACTTTAAAATACCTTTCCTTACAGTTCCGTCCTTGACGGCTGTTTAAAGTCAAACGTGGCGGCAAGCATGGATAACGCCCATGTAGGATTTTAAGCAGCCACTATGGACGGAAGTGTGGCAGAAGGTAATTTTTGAGTCACTAATATAAGTTTGGGCTATTGGTGAAATGGGATAAAGTTCGGGATGTTGATGTCAGATGCGGGTAAAATTTAGACTTTTTAGTAGGATTGAGTCGGGTGAGCAAGATGGGCTAATCAAATCGGGAATCGCCACGTGTTTAGTCCAGTTTTGGAGGTTATCGGTCCGATCCCTGGTCCCTCAAGGTGGAACCGATGTCCGGGCGGTCCGGTTCCGGGTTCTAGGGGAGAACCGGACTGATGGACTGCCCATCTAAACAGATAAAATTTCAATTGTTTTTTTTTTTAAATACACAAGCAAGTTCAACTAAAGATGCCTATGTTAGCACCTTTAAGATAGACATACAAAAAATAAACTAGAGCTGCACTGTAGAGCCAAGTTCATGTGACTGAACCTGTCTGGGTTCAGCTTCCAAGCATGCGAGAGCTTCAAGGTGGTCAATGCCTGGATTTTTCCGGCAGCCGCAACTTCGCGTAAAGGAGTACTATTTAGCGATCTCTTGTCCATCAGAAACAAATTTCCATCCCCTCTCTAACATGGGGCTATTCATCTCACAGAGAAATGTAACTAGTGAGCCAAATTCTGTTCTTTACCTTTTATTTTCACTTTTGACCGATTTTAGGGACCTTCGGTCCGATTCTCGGCTCCAGGAATTGAGAATCGGGACCACCGGTTCGATTCCCAGTTCCAGGGATCCTCGGTTTTAGAAATTGAAAATCCGAACCACCGATTCGGTCTTCGGTTTCTAAGGGAATCGGACCAACCCGGACCATGCTCACCCTTAGTCAATGCAGGCTTCATTCCCTCCACAAAGGAAAAAAAAACAGTAATTATGAAAGCCCTATGATATTGGGGAATTAATCTTCCTTTTTTTTTTTTTTTTTTTTTTTGGCTCAAAAGGAATTAATCTTCTTTCGTAAGACAAAATATTGATAGATCAATATTGGATTATTATGGTACGGTTTTGCAACTGTTTGATTAATGTTCGGAGCAATTACTGATGAGATTGGAATGTCGCTGATGACGTGATATTTACTAAAGATAGAATTGCCAAATTACCATTTTGTGAACTGCCACGTGAAGTTAATAAATTCTTATTGTTTCGGTTGACAACGAATTAATTATTCAAGGGCCAAGACCATTTTTTGATCTCCTAACTCTTCTCAAATATTCAATTGGATCATTAAATTTTGTTTCTTATGCAATAAAATCCTCTTACTTGATTGATGTGTACCGTGGAATCTTTTCGTTATTAGTCCTTAATAAGTTGAATATTTTCACTATAGGTTAGTACAATAGCATAATCAACAACCCCCTCTCAATGATATGTGGCAAGCTATATAAGCATCATTTTATTGTCAAGTTGCCAATGGCAGACACGACGATCCAATCACACTGATCAATTGAGAGGACTTGATCGCACCGGTTACGCATTTGGCAAGACAAGGGGGGCAAAGGCCGACTCGTATCCTATGATCGAAGTCAATCGATCGCCCTTAGGGTTTCTCTTCCTTCCAAGGCGGCCGCCCACCCCCTCTTCTACAGCAACTCTCTAAGCTCCCTCTCTCTAATTCTCTTTTTTTTTTTTTCCCCTTTCTCTCTATATCCTCATCTTTTTTAATGTTTCTTCGTAGCTTTCATGGGTGACCCCGTCGACTTCTTCCACGTGAAGAGTTTTTTCCGATGAGCTCAGAAATTCGAGCGCGAGGCCGCCCGATAGATCTGGTTGCTCACTCCGACTCCAGTTGCTCCATATAGTCGATCGCGACTCCTCTATTGCTTCAACAATCGACTTATCTAAAAGTAATTTTATAATCAACTCGCATCTCTTTGGTAAGTCTTTTCTCCAAATCTAGAGTCAGATTTAGGTTTGGATGCTTTTCTATTCCGATCCAGAAATAAATTTGGGATTTACAACATTTTCTATATTTCAACCTATTGGCGTTGTTGTCTTTTAACCCGTTGTTGTTATTTCTATACGGTGATAGTACTGAGAATGCCAAACTTAAGCGCATTTTGGCAAATTCGTAGCTACTGGAGAGAGAAATACTAGCATGTGCTCATCACTAAAGTTGAGACGAGATTCGGTAATTGGTCGCCGGTTATACTTTGATGTTATGGCAGAGTTGTCTTTGTGGAATGAGCGTGTCTCTGCAGATTGGATTAAGTTAATTTATCTTTTAGATTTATTTGCTTTGTTTGATTTACATCTTTATCTTGAAATTACGTATTTCTCCTTTCAAGTGAAATGGAAATTTTCCTTGCGATAAAAAAAGAAAAAAGAAAAAATAGTCAATCGATCAATCTTTTCCAAATGAGCTGAACTCGAGTTTCCAAACGCACTGAAGATCAATGTCTCTCTTGATCCTTCCCCTTCAAATCATGTCCCCCGTCAACAAGAAAAAAACCCTAGAAAAAGGAGAGGCCACGCCTTGGATCGGAACTATTCATGATGAGCAAGAGGTGGGGGCACGGGTCCTATCACCGAACCCGATTTGCATTTCTGTCAAAACTAGCTGTAGCTAAAACCAATGGCAGGCCGATGGTATTGAGTCAAGTGGGTCTTTTGGCTATAATCTCAGTGGTTCGTACTTAACCTCAATCAATTCTTTTTCTTTCTTCAATGGCCTCTCTTTCTCATCATCTGAAAAATCTCATGGTGGATCAACCTGTGAGACTTGTTGGTGGTCTTGTTTTGGAGCATTGAGCATTTTACTGACGTGTTTATTTATTCCATCTAGATGGAAAATATCGTGGTTCAAATAAACAATCTCAGACCTACGAACGTGGGTATTCCCGAAACTCACAAATGAAAAAAGGGCCCCAATTGGTAGAAAAAAACCCGCAATCCCTTAGAGGTTATCTTGCACTTGGAAGAACCCAACAAAATGAAAATCATTGTACTAAAAAATACAGAGAGTAGGACATCTCAAATCTTACCTCGATTGTCAATGTAAAAAAATTTTTACCTCGACAGTGAAAGTGCTTATTGAGCAAGATCATTGATTTGTGTGGGGAAAAGTACAAAAGATTGTTTTAAATCTATTTCATTTATACCAATTCAGTTCTAAACCTTTCAATTGGATCAATTTAGTCATAAACATTTTGTTTAGGTACCTATTCAGTCCATCCAACTAATTTTGGCAAAAAATTACTAACATGGCCTGAAACGATAGCGGTGACATAAACAAATTATAATATCTTAATATTTTCTTTCTGAATTTTTTATTTTTTTGATTTTCTCTTTTTTTTTTTTCATTGTGGCCGGCCGTTGGTGAGGGCGGCCCTTGCAAGCCATCGGCAATGGCCTAAGCTCATAGCCCGGCGGCAGTCCTCGCTCGCGACCCGTGATGGCTTGGATGAGGTTCGCCAACATCCCTCACCGGTCACAATAAAAAATAAAATAAAACAAAAGAAAGAAAAAAATAGTGAATAACTATTAAAAATAATAAAATTTGTCTACTTCAGTGTTAGTCTTGCCACATGTGATATTCAACATTAATGTCATCGATTTTCGACTAAAATTAGCCAGATGAATTTGAATTTGTACAAATATAAAAGGTTTAAAACTTTTTGATACTTTTCCCGAAATGTGTGGCTAGTCGAAATGTTCATTTTAATGGGTTGGCTCATGTGAAATGGCCCGATTGTTGCAAAAGGTATCAAAGTAGAACTCTCACTAATAGATGCATGGTTCATAATGAGTCTCTACTCGATTAGACCATAGTGAGTAGAGGTGTCAAATGGATGGGTCGGGTCGAATTTGGTCGGTCCATATTAACCTATTTAACCTTGTTTTGACCCATATTCATGCAATGAAAATTCGATGATCCATATCCGACCCGATCCGACCCAATCCGACCCACACCCAACCCATACCCAATCCAACCCATATTGACACCTCTCGCCCTTCTCCGCCGCCACCCCCTGCTGCCCCCTGCTGCCTCGGCCTGCCCCCTGCTCGCTCGCCGCCGCCACCAGCTCTCTTGCCGCCACCGCCTGCCCACCAGCTGCCCGCCCGCTTGCCCAACCATCAGATCTCCCTCTGAAATTCACTCGCAAATTTCATCCTCAGAAAACATGCACATCAAAATCTAAGAAGGCAACTGATGCACCCAGCTTTAGTCCTGAGACAATCGAGACATTCAGGAGCCTCAAAAAAATTGCTCTGAACGGATATACCATGTCCGAATATCAGAACCCCAGTTTACCAATTCGCTCTCTCAAGTCCCCCAAACAAACGAAATGGGCGGCACTTCAAAGAGGCATCAGCCAACCTTGCATGGGTCCATCGGCCGCCATAGCAGGCTCATCAATCTCATGCCCGCGGTCAACAAATTTCCACGACAAGGTCGGCTCGCAATGAAATCCTAAACACGCTCTGATATTAGGAAAGAACGAACGGAACGAGGGTTTACCGCGCACGGAACGAAGCGCGCAGCGCACTGAACCATCGATCACACTGTCGGGGACAAGAGGAGATGTGAGCTAATCGACAGAGGACACGACCGACTTCATGGCTGCAGATCTACGGACTGCAGATGACCTTGTGGGGTCAAAATTTGAGGACAGTTAATATCATTTTCCCGTTGGATAATTATCACGATTTTCTTTTACCTAGTTATGCTTAAAAGTTTATGTACTACTTTTAGAAATTAAAGTTTCCTTTTTTCACGAGTCTAACTTTGTAAATTAAGGAAATATAATCATAAATTTGTTGGATCTACGTGATTTAATGACCTCGTATCTTGAATGTGACGATCTATATGTTTATTTATTTTTTGCTACTAAATTTTTTTTTTTTGGGGTCGAATTGCTACTAAAATTACTAAGTGGTGGATACTATTACCGCCGTACCTAATATTCTGAAAACGAAAGGGAGAAATTCCACTTTTTGTCTCTATATTTTCATGTCCTTTCTAATCAAGTATTATTTCACTAATCCTTTTATTTTCAAAAATTTCTAATCAAATCCCTCAAATATTAAATCCGGCCAAATCCAACTTACGTGGCCACCGGACAACATAAAATAGTGGAGTGACATAAATAAAAGCTTTTCATAATGGATGTCCATATTGACTAAATTTTATCCACATAATACTCCGACATCGTCTACATAGGCTAAACTTTTCCTCACATGTCCATCCGAGCAAGTGTCCGCATCATTATTTGGCGTAGTCCGACGATCACGTCAACTGAATTTGACCGAATTTGGTGTCGGGGGGATTTGATTAGATACGTTGTGCTAGTAGAAGAACTTGATTAGAAATATTAAATGGGAAAAGTACAAAAATAATAAGAAATAAATTTTCTACATGAATTCCAAAATAAAGCAAATCACACATTTGGATTAGTGGAGGAAAAATTGTTTGATACTTCGAATGCATACAAAGTCACATCATCTTTGAATTTTCCAATGATAATCGTTGCGTATTATCTAGTTTAATTTTATTCTTTCAATGATAGGGGAACGATAATATTACATATTGAGATGGAAAGACAAAGCACTTAGGCTGAGCTTGGTGGACTAGTTGGTCCGAGTCAAGTGTCCACTAGTTAATAGCAAACGCGGTCCATCATGTTCTTTCGGATCTCCTAAATAATTAAGGGCCTGCTTGGTAACATTTTTGTTTCTCCGATTCTGTTCCTTGGAACAAAAAAGAATTAGAAACGTGTTTGGTAACAATTTTGATTCTGATTTTGCTCTCGAAAATACTTTTGGACAAAAAATAAGAACAAAACAAAATTTAAAATTTTCCAAAAAAAGGAACACTTTTGAGAATAAAAAGGCAACAATAGTCTTCTCTCACTTTTGTCCGACGCCCATGAGGGGTGGGCTGGATCAACCGCACCCCGTCCAGATAATTTTTTTAATAAAAATTTCGAAAACTAATAAGAAAATAAAAAATAAAAAATGATTAAAAATCCAAAAAATAGAAAATTCATAAAAATTCTAAAAAATTAGAAAAATCATAAAAAATTCCAAAAAAAAAAAATCTCAACTGGCCAATCCTATTTTTGACGATCTTGCCTTTCGATTTCTCCCAAATGACGATTTTATCCCTCATGGGCAAATCGTTCAGAAAAACCCCGAAAATTCCCAAAAATCTCAAAAGTAGGAAGTGGGTCCATTCAACTAGCCAATCCTGTTTTTGGTGATTTTACCTTCTGATTTTTCCTAAGCCCTATCTAATTTGTTGCTAGAGTACCATACTACATTAGTGACCGTCCGCATGGTATCCAATGGTAAACCTGAGCCACCTATGTGGCAGAGATGAAATTTATTCATTTTGAGCAACAAAAGATAATCGTAGTCATATCTTTTATCCTTGGCATATGCGTAGTCTCAAGGGAAGCTTGGAAAATCAACAATTTTAGTGTATTATCCTTCCAAGTAACAAAATAGGAAGCATCCCTATTTTGGTTAAAAAGATGTCATGGGGCAAAAGGATCGCAATCGTGGGATATGAGGAAAGTAATCAAATGTGATTAAATAATTATTTGATTTAAATAAAAAATTGAGAAGATAATTTTTTTCCCAAAATAGAAATTTTGTGTAATTATCAAACGCGTTTTTGTTTCGGAAACAAAAATTTTATAAAGTTATCAAACTCTTTCTGATTATCTAAAACTCATCCAGAGAACAGAATAAAAAAATTGATTCTAATCAGAATCACTTTTTTGAAATAGAAACGTTACCAAACGGGCCCTAAGCCATATGAAATGCCAAATTCATTTAGAATTAAATTCCATTTGTTTCATGAATTTTTTTTGCTGAGAAAATATTTTCTTCATTTCTCGACATTTGAATTGCTTAGATAAATGAGAAAATATTTTTCTAGTCAATGGAAAATTTGGACTTAAATGTTTTTAAAAAATGATCTCATCCTTCAGAAATCAGAAATGATTTTCCAAAATATGAGTAGACATTAACATTTGGAAATGAGATTTTGTGCTTGGGCATGAGAACTGCATTGCTCGTTCTTGGGTACTTGTCATTGAACCCTAGTTTAGAGGCTACGGTCGAGTCCATCGAGGCCCGGCCTCGGTCAATCGAAGCCCATCTTGAGTCCAAGCAAGCCGGGCCCGATATCCCGATGCACTTGCTCCGATGCTCGAGCTGGGGTTACCACAACAGTGGGGACCTAGACACTAGTGCCCATGCTTTGGTCCCCAGTGCTTGAGCACGAATTCATAGAGAATGTGCCCTCCACTTAATCACCCGGGCCTAGGCCTATAGAGGCCAGGTTTGGGCCCCCCGTGCTTGGGCCAAGGTCCACAAAGGTCGGGCCGGGGTCAACAGAGGCCGGGACTTGTGCCCTAGCTCCCAATGTCGGGCTTGGGTTCATCAAGGTCGGGCATGAGACACCGATGCCCATGCCTAGGTCCTTGACACCAAGGCTCGAGTCCATTGTGTCAAGGTCCTAGACGCTCGGACCTAGATCCAGCGAGGCCGGGCTTGGGTCCATATAGGTTGGGCCTAGGATCCCCATGCCCATACCCGAATCCTCGAAGCTTGGGCCTGAGTGCATTAGGTCGACCTAAGACCCTGCTTGCGTCTAGGCACTCCATGGAGGTAGAGCCCGGACCCCATGCTAGTGTTTTAGTCCTCAATGCCCGAGCCCGGGTCTAGTGAGGCCGAGCTCAAAACCCCGGTTCCATGCCTAAGTCCCCGGAGCCTTGGCTTGGGTCCATTAAGACCGGCTCAGGAACCTAGTGTGTCGATGTCCGAGTCCTCAATGCTTAGGCTAGGGTCCATTGAGGCAGGCCCCAAGCCCATTAAGGGTTGGCTCGGGGATCTAGGCACAAGCATGGGGGTCCCAACTCGCCTCTGTGGTCCTAGTCGAGATTGATGGACTCTAGTCCCGACGCCTAAGCGATAATTATATTATAAAGAATTTTGAATAAAAATTATAAGATGTTACTATAGAATGAAATCATAGACAGATTCATCATAGCCCATATAGTACAATTATATTTTGACGATTTTACGAATTTGTTTTGTTCAATTATTTACATATGTCTAATCTCCAATTGTTACAAATAAAAGGACATATATGCTATGTTACTTTACGATTAGGTGCGATAATTACTTCTTAAACGGAACATTATCTAGCAATATGTTATGCTTAGTACTTTGTGACAGATCAAAGTTTACACCCAAAATTGACGCATAGAGGAATTTCTAGTGCAGGAATCAGAGATTACATACTTAAAATTAACTAACTGCGTACAAAGTATTCCGGATCATTGGAGCCATTTGCAACAGCCAAAGGCCTGAGCTTAATCCGTTCATATGCACGGTATTCCATGGACTTCCAAGTATTAGTTGGTGAGTAATAAAAAGAGGGAAGAAAAGCTTTGCCAGTCGGTCTGCTAGTTACAACACAAGAATGGACGTCCACTGGGCCCTATTTATAGCCGTCCATAACCGACTTCTTCAAGGAAAATCTCTGCTTTTATCAAGAGATTTTTTCTTTTCCTTCTTTCACCCCTTTTCACATAATTCTAGAGACTTCGATATTTTGCTTGTACATTCTGGACTTTTCTTCACACCTTCATTGCCGCCTAAGACTAAATTATGGTGATATTCTTTTTAACTTTTCTAGCTAATATCCATCTTGAAAGTTCTAGAAAATTGGATCACTAATTTAACGGGCACAATGTTAAACCCGGAGGGAGGGAACATTAAATCACATTATATGGTACAATATCTCAATTGCCCTAGCAACTCATGTATGTTCCTTTGATTCATATGTGATTGTTTGCTGAAATCTTAATGCTGTGTAATAGTGGATATAGACCAATGTGGAATGAGGCACCGCCTGAACAGAAAATGCAGACCATTATAGCAAACGACCGATAGAATTCCACAAGAGTCAACGAAAGTTACACTCCAATCAGCTCGAATAGCTCTCATACATCAAATTTCACGGATCACAAAACACGAGACCTACGAATAATCTTCAACAATGGCTTCCTCCAAAAGCTCCTCGGACTCCCTCATCAACCCGGGGCTCAGCCTAAACATGAGCACGTAGAACTCCTTCTCGTTCAACGCCTCATCACCGTCCAGGTCCCCCTCCCGCAGCATCGACCTCAGCTCGTCGTCCCGCATCCCCTCCAGCCCCAGCAGAGCTGAGTTCCTCTTCAAGCTGTCGAAGGTGATCACGCCCTTGTCACTGTCTCGCAGCAGATTGAACCCGTTGCTCAGCTCCTTCATGAACCCGTCCGCCCCGAGCTTCTCCACCATCGCCGGGAAGAAGTCCTCGAACACGACACCGCCCCGCGACGCCATCCTTGGAAATAGCTCTGACCTGCTCGAGTTCACAAGATTATCTGATCCGCTCTGTGTGAGTGCACGAACTACATGGGGAGAGCCAGAGGGTGGCTTATATAGGAGAGGGAAAGTGGAGAGAGATTTTGAAGATGAAATTGCCTGGAGGACTGAGAGAAATGAAGTTGTTTCGATTTGGTGACAAAGAAGGTACAGGAAGAGAGAAACTGGTGAGGAAGGTGGTGGTTGCTTGGGATTCCTGTTCTTTTTTGGGGGAAGTGATGACATTGGTGCCGTAGTCGTTTGCTTCGTGGGAAGAAGTTTGTCTCCTTCCTCGAAGCTGCATGGAAAGGTACGTGCATGGCAAGCGTCTTCATAAGGGGACATAAGTGGTTTAGATAAAGCTGTCAGGGAAGTCAATTTCCTAGAATGCCAACCTTGCAGTCACATTAAGAAAGTAATAAATAAGAGAGAGTTGTTAACATGACAGTTTGACGGTAATCGTTAATTATTTCGACCACACGATCTTCCAATCAATAAGCACTTTATGTAAAATACTTGATAATGGTATATGAATCCACGGTTGAAATTATATCATTCTTGACAGTGTCAATAAAGCATTTTCCTACACAAAATGTAGAAATAATGCCCATAATAAAAGGGTACTATTTTGAAATGAAGTCTATTTGATTGTAGCTAGATGAGTACTTCTTAGGGAAGAGACTTTCGAAGTCAACGAAGCAAGAGTCAAGCATTGGTCTTGGAGGCAATATGCTGGCAAATGTTTTGTGACCTAGAAAGACCATTATTTATTCTTTGTAGAGTCTTTCAAGAACTATTTATCTATATCAGTATAGATTGATGGTGGTTGAATAATTGAAAAAAATTATTTATATTTGTAATTTACGAAGAAAAAGCTCACATGTATTTTGGTCCATGCGACAATTAATCTAGAAACACAAGCGCATACAGACTGGCTTTATGACAATGTCTTTAGATTGCCACTGATTTTATTCAAGAAAAATTGTTCAATCAGTTCTAAATCTGTTGTACGGATGTTAATTCAGTTATAAACATTTCAATCTTACAAATTTAGATCTAATTATTTGTGCAAATTTTCAATGTAATCCTTACAACCAATTTTTGTCAAAAAATGGCAACGTGGTGATGTACCACGTAAGATAGCCGGCGATGACTAAATCGCCACACGCCAGCTATTTTCGGCGAAAATCAACCTAAAAGGACTACATTAGAATTTCGTTTAAAGATTTAGGACTAAATTGTCATAATTAGAAAGTTTATGACTGAAATGACATATGTATAATTGGTTTAAGATTGATTGGGTTATTTTTCCGATCTTTTCTAGATTAGAATTTCTAAATTCGTTTAATTATTTCTATGTGAGTTAGGACAATGTCAAAACAGCAACCATTCTATCGGATAGGGACCTTTGCCAAATTATGTCATTGAGTTAGCGTAATGAAATGACGAATCGTGAGTGAGACATGTTAACAAACTTGAGTTCGTGTTTTGGATGGGACCTTATTGAATAAAAAGGGTGAGAAGAGGTAATACGACGATGCTTGTCTAACCAATAGAAACCTCGTGCCTTTTCCAGACGCCTTTTGCATCACGTATATCAATATTTTTAATATATATCGAGAGACTAGTTAAGACATATTGTTCATCACGGCATATATCGTGGTAGCATAATCTCCTATATTCAACTGGCCAAAGGCGATGGTTGGCGAGGTCCCACCTTGTCGGCCTCAAGCGAAGCTCGCCCCGGTCGGCCACTAGTGAGGGTGAGGCTAGGCTTCGTTGGCCCTTGGCGAGGTCGACCTCGCTTGGCGACGGTGAGACTAACCCATGACAGTGGCCGGCAGGGGCGAGCTTTGCTGGAGGCCAACTTAGGTGGCCAATCACTGACCAAAGGAAGAAGAAGAGAAGGGAGAAAAAATGAAAGAAAGAAAAAGCAAGCAAAAAAAAACAATAAAAAAGAATTCAAAAAATTTCAAAAATAATATTAAAATATTATATCACCGAACGACAGGTTTCCACGTTAGCGCCGGCTAGCTAAAATTGACTTGATGGACTGAATTGACGGGATTGTAAAAGGCCAAGAACCGAATAGGAAAAAAAGTTTAGTACTGAATTGATACAATTGTAGTAAATTTTTTTTTTTATAATTTTCCCTAGATAAATTGATGCCCAAAACATAAAAGTGATTGTCGAAATATCGATTGACCATCTTAATTTGATTAGATATCCTTATCGAAGGGTCTAGAAGGGATACTTTATGTATTATTTTACATTTAACCTTTAACTAACCTCCACATATACGAAAAAAAAAAAACCATTATGTTAATCCCAGGTCAACGCTTAGTTTGACTCTTCTTCCTATGGACAATGAGATATCTGATGAATGACTGGACATGTTTATCCACTTCCTCGCATCATTTGGTAGGGTTAAAAATTACAAGCGATTCCTTTATCTTGTGTTAAACTTCCACGTTGATAGCACGACACATGTAGATTAGATGACTAACAAAGTTGTGTTAAGAACTAAAGAAAACCGCACGTGCTGGACGTTTTTTTTAAGAGGTGATTTATTCAATTGTGTAAAGAAAAATACGGAAAATTACCCAATCGGTACTAAACCTGAAGAAAAATATAGAAAATTACCCAATCAGTACTAAACCTATTGTAAGGATACTAAGTCTTTCTATTTTACTGATTTAATTCTAAACCTTTGAGCAAAATTTCAGTAAAATCATTTCAATCTATTTTCGACGGATATCGCTAATATGATGGTGTGTCACATGGGATGGCCTGTGATGACTAGACCGATAGATCATCGGTTTACGGCAAAAATTGACCGAAAGGACTATATTAGAATTTCGCGTAAATGTTCATGGATGAATTGACAAAATTTAGAAATATAAGACTGAATTGACATATGTACAACAAGTTTAGAACTAATTTGATAATTTTCCAGAGGAAATTTCTTTAAGAGTGTTCTTAGGGACCTTTTTAGAGTCATTAATTTTACTTTAGGAACAGAAAATTTCTATTTGAAGTATGTGACTTTTTCTGTATGTCTTATTGCTCCACTGTAAAAGTGTGTTGGTACGCGTTATTACTATCTTTAATAATCTTAATTACTGTCTTTGGGGCACTCATTGACAAGACTTTCGTGTAAAGTATTTAATTTCTTAAAGTACCATAATAAATGGTTTTTGATAAATCTAAAGAAACCTATTTACGGTTCTCTTTACGTAAACTTTAGCTCATTGGTTAGAGGCCCGAGGTAAATTCAATTTGTCTAATTGATTATTAAGGAAATCTAGTTCTCTCATTAATTAGGGAAATTGGCAGGCCTAACGAAGCACCGGGTCCAAAATTTCTTTCGTAAACCTACTTACGGTTCAAAATACTATTCGTTTTCATGTAAAATAATTAGGGTTTGAGTGACACGAGTTTTGTGGTGGATTACCTCCAACATGTTAAACAATGGATCAAAGATTTTGGATCACGAGGCAGGTAATTAAGGGAAACCGATACATCATGCATGACGAATCCGAGTCTAGACAAGAATTGAGTCATCAAAGGACGTCAGTTCGTCGAACCTCAACCCAATCTTACGATGCCTTTTGATTATTCAAGGTGTCCCAGCAGGAACTTTCTTCCTAGACAATTATTTCCAGGAGGAAGATCGCTTGCGGCCTGACAAGTTTTCCTAAAGAGGGCTCTCTTCGATCCAAAGTTTCCGTTTCAATTTGGAATTTTGCAGGGCAGGCGCTGAGGCCATCACCGAGGGGAGTTTGGCATTCTCAGGGCAAATCCGCCTGAAGCCCACTTTCCTAGAAAATTCGTGCTCGGCCGCAGTTGTCTCCTAGGCACGTCATTGTTTGTTTCCTGCGAAAGAGGAAGGCAATAATTGGAGCAGGTCAGAGCTGTAAAGTTTCCATGAAAATTAGGGCAAGCCCTGATGATCTTGCAAGAGCCAATCCTCTCAAAAACGGACGAGAAAGAGAGAGAAAAAAATCATTTGGTTTTTTTAGGGTTTCTACAATGATGGTTCAATATTTTACAAAGAGAAACCCCATGTGTATTCACGTAAAGATCGCATAAACTCTTCCAAATAATTCGTGAAAAATCAAACATGTCCAGTCATTTCCATCTAGTTCCTATTTCCTTTTATGTCTACTCGCACTAATTTTCACATTTTAAAAAGTTTGTCGAATGTTGGTGGACCACTTTGCGGTGGTTGTGGGGACCAGCTTAGGCCAATCCCCATGTCTTCCTCAAAATAATTGCCGTTTTCAGCTACGATCCGAGAGTTGTGCAAACACCACCTCATGATGGTTGCCCTCATCAAGCAGCTGCCGTGGTGTGTGGTCTTGGGCCCAGCATGGCGACCGCCATAGACGTCGCCATGCCTTGCAAAGATGCCATGTTTTCATTTTTCGCAACTTAATAACGTGGTGCCTGCTTTGCACCTTATAAGCCACATCAAAATCATATGTGTAAATAAAACTGGGACTTATCAAGTTTAACTGAAAAACTGAAAAACAGAAAGAAGGTAGAGGGGTAATTTTGTTGCTCAACCACTAGCAGCATTATACCTTCTCTAAATAACCAAAAAAAAAAAAAAATGTCTGATATATACTTTACATATGCTTGACTATTTAAATAAGCTAATTCCGTGGACATTGATATTTTATACATCACCTTATAAGTTGAGTCACAACTTCTCGATATAAACCGCTAGGGAGACCCATGTATCACCGTGTTATATTTCAAAACCTCTCTCATGTGCAAGCAAGATTAGGAATTACGTGTGGAATTCGACCAATAGAGGTAGAACTTCACTATGATATCGTGTTAGAAAGTCAAATCCAAAAGCTGAAACTAATAGGTGGACGAAGACTAAACAAATCTAAAGATCATATAGACTCTATTGTCAAGTGATTTATGATATTTGAATTTAAACAAATGATTTATGTAGAATGAGGTGCTTTCTTGGGAGTGTATAAACTATAAGTCCATAGCATTATCGAAACATTTTATCGCAAGATTACAAATTTTGTAATCCCTGGCTGGGGAAAAAACATGAAGTAGGGCTACTACACTCAATTGGTTCCAAATTGAAGCCCAAAGCCCAAGAGTTATCTGCCTCGTAAATGTTTAGACAAGAGGGGCGTGGACTTCTACAATTTGAACATGGTGAGTGCGAAAATGAAATTAAAGAGTAACTTTAGATTCTCGAATTAAGATCGATACGCAAAATTAAGTCGATTTATTAAGTGATGTAACTTCATTCGTACCTGACAAAAGCAAGTTCTCTTAACCAACTCGAGACGTTCTTCCTTTTGTTTGAATTACCTGACTGCACTGGTGCGCAAAGACATGGTATTATGGAGAGATGACTTGTGCCCTCTAAGAGATCCAAAGGTTCAAAGTCGTTGAAAAACGCAATTAAAGTTTGCTGTAATGACTAATGACTTTTGTTATTGTTATGCACCTAATAGAAATTTCAATGACTTGGCAAGTTGCTCTTTATATAATATATTATATTCATCGTACAACATGCATACTTTAATTTTCTTTAAATATGAATTATTTGCAGTATTGACGGGTGAATTCGCAGAGTTGTTCAAAATCTTTTAAATTAGCAAAGAGTTCTTCGACATTTTATCGCAAGATTACAAATTTTATAATCCCTAGCCAGGGAAAAACATGAAGTAGGAATCACCCAATGGGTTCCAAATTGAAGCCCGAGCCCAAGAGTCAGGCATGGATTCCTGCAACTTGAACGTGGTGAGTTAGATAACGAGAGTAAATTCATGTACTCGAATTAAGATCGATACATAAAATTAAGTTGCATCGGTGTCCCGGGCCAGTCCTTGATGGACTTGGGCGCGGCCTAAATGGACCCGTGCCGGGATGCTGGGGTCTTGGGCCCAGCCCAGATAGACTAGGGCTCGGGAACTAGCATTGGGGTTCTCGTGCCCAAGCGCAGAGTTTCTTTTTGGTCCAAGCGCCGAATACCTAATCATAATTTAAAAATGGCTTCTAATTTTTTAAAGAGGAAATTATTTTCTTGAATTAAGCTTTGGTAGGAAAATATTTTCCGTTGACTATGAAATTATTTTTTGTTGATTCATTTTTTAAACGATCTCAACGCCAAAAAATGTTTCCTTAGAAAATGTTTTTCGTGAAACAAATGGAGGCTAAGAGATCCAAAGATTCAAAGTCCTTGAAAAACATAGTTTAAGTTTGCTATAGTAATTTTTGGAGAGAACTTAGTTTGTTATGCACCTAATAGAAATTTTAATAAATTGCCATATGTGGGCTGCTCTAATCTTACGTCGTCCATTTCGCAAAAATGATTAATTTAAAAATATTTTTCTAAAAATGATAACTTATATCACTTGAAATACTTAGTAAATGAAAAAATTTCACTTTTGATAACAATTTATGTCTGAACATTTTTGTGAACAATGAAATTTTTTCTTGTTCATTCATTTCTCCAAGTGATATAAGTGATAAAAAAAAATTTTTTGAAAAGCGGTTTCTTTATGAAAGATTGCAACTTTTCGAAGGTTTAAAATTGCTAACTCGAACGGACGCAACTCTTCATGCCTAAAACTGTCAAATTTGAAGAGTTGCAACTATTGGACATAATTAATCAATTAATATTCAAAATTAACATTTGAAAATAACCGCAACTCCTAAGTGAACAATCGCACCGTTTTGCTAAGATATTACAATTTTATTAAATTTAATTTAGAAAATAAAACCGATAAAATGATTGTTGATTAGTGCCAATTATTATCCACGATCCCGTAAGCATGCAAAGTGCTAAGTGTGCCTAATAATCGTGCACCCACACGGGGTATAGTGGGATATAACCCACTCACCTATTTCTTCATTTGAAAAATTATAGTAGCATTCTAACTAGTAAAGTGACTTGCACTCTTCCTTTCATCATATGGGGGATTGAGAAAAGGGCACTTTTGTTTGTCTTGTAAACAAACTTCAACAATTGCTGCATTCAATTAAGAAGTTGTTGAGTTGCACATGTGTGTGTGTGTGCGAGAGAGAGAGAGAGAGAGAGAGATTAGGGTGTTATGGAGCCATGAGAGTTGGCAAAAATCGATTTGAAGTAACGATTTAATATGAGTGAATTTTTGAAGTTCTGCGACCACCGCTGGACAATTCCCGATGCAGCCCGCATTGGAGATTACTCTCAACCAAGAAGATCAGCCCGCGTTGAAGTGCAACAAACCTCTCATCGATAAGTCCGGGAGTCCCACAGGTTAAAGTACAAGTGTCCAAGTCTTTAAATGCATTTCTGATTTCTAGTTGTTTTAATGTATTCTATAGTTACTAGGACTTTTATTGCTTTCTATTTCTCATATGTCTTTACTATTTGGGGAGTCCCTATATTTGTCTAGTTTCCATGTGATTATTATTCTTTGCCTATTTTCAAAATCCGAGTCCTTCTATATATTGAGGAAAGTTCTTCATTGTAAGACAGACGAATTTGATTTGTGAAAATTGCATAATGCATTTTCTTTTAACCTCGAAATGTTCATACCCCTTGAAAATCTAGAAGAGTTTTTGCTTGAAGAGTCAGCCCTTTTCAAAGTTTACATCTTTGAAGAGTTGCAACCATGAATCTAGAAGAATTGATGCCCTATCAACTTCCTTGGAGACCTAGAAGAGCAGCCAATGAAGTTTTTATTTTCTTTCTTATTTTGTTCATTCACTTACCAGCCACTTCAACTCCTCACTGACACTTCTATAGTTCTTATCTCAGAAAACTCAAAATAGGAAAGTTGTAGATCCACGAGTCCTTGAACTTTTGGCATTGGAATCATGTCATTCCGACATGTATCGACAGAGTTATGTCCATTCTCCCGAGATTGCACATAACTATAATTTTTGCTCATTTTGTAATGGAACTTCTGTACTTGTGTTAACGCCTAAATTTTGACTAATCTATTTTTTGCATAAAAATTATAAAAAATCATCTCATATATTTATTTTTAGCGTACATTGCATTGGCATATAATTGGGCAAGCAGAACACTTAATTTAGCATGCGTCTAGACTAGGCACGGGATGGAAAAATATACCGAGAAGATTTGAAACTTCAGGGACTGTATTGCAAATACTTAAAACTTCGGGGACTGTATTGCAGATACTTGAAACTTCAGGGACTGCATTGCAAATACCAAGAGAAGATGAAGAAGGGAAGATGATGAAGGGAAGATGATGAAGGGAAGGTGATGAAGAGAAGATAAAGAAGAGAAGATAATGAAAGGAAGATGGTGAAGGGAAGATGAAGAAGAGAAGATGAATATGAAGAAGGGAAGATGAAAATGGAAGGTGAAGAAATGAAGATGAAGAAGAGAAGATGAAAATGGAAGGTGAAGAAGTGAAGATGAAGAATGAAGGATGGAGAACTTTGCCTATAAAAGAGGAGGAGAATTGAGAGAGTTAGAGAAGGTGGAGGAGAATTGAGAGAAATTCTTTAGAGAGGAAAAAGAGAGTTCTTGAGAAAAATCGTAAGAGAAAATTTGAGAGTGAAGAAAAGAGTTTTAGTCGAGCATCATCTTCGACGAGTCCCGGCACGTACTTCGCCTCTCTCCATCCAACAACGCCACTGCTTGCCTTTTTTTCGACGATAGCCACGTTCTTCCAACTCCGAGATCTTGAAGGAAGCCATAACGTGTACGTGAGTAAGACTTTGTGTAATAGAAGGTAACCCTTTTCATCTCGATCTACAAAAATGTAATCGTTTGGTGTGAACATTTGTTTGTTTATTTTAGACATGTCACGTGTCCCAAAATTTAGCATTATTACATGTTAATTTATTTTTGTAAATACTCGTGATTGGCTGCGTTTTCTTTCTTTCTAAATCATCCATGGTGTATATCGTACAAAGTTCAATGTTTTACATCCCCATAAAAAAGAAGAAAAAACCAAAAAAATTGCATCTTTGAATTTCAAGTAAAATCCATCAAAATTGCCAAATCAAATATTTTTCATGAAAATGGTACCGAAAGGGCGTTAGAGTAATCTAGCGTAACCAAATCCCCAATTCAAAATCTCCGGTTCGTGGAAATAAGATAGTTTTCTCCCGCTATTTTATTTAGGTTTCTAATCAACCTACCGAAAATGATTAGTGGCGACTCCAAATTCAAAACACGTTGCATGTTAATTATTTGAACCTTAAGTTGCGATTTGGTATGGACTTGGGAGAGTCCGAGTTAGGTTAGTTAATTAATTAACCCGATAATCCATTAGCCCGAAAATTAACTTGTTTATTTTTTAGGTCGTGACAGATTTGGCGACTCATTTGGGGACTAAAGAGGACTTAGGCCAGAATAATTTCATGAAAAATAAAATCACTTGATCCGGCAATCTTTTTTGAATTTTAATCCTTAGGTGTTAAATGGTTTTGCGGGAAAGGGAGTTATAAGGGGAGGAGTCTGGCTAACCTCTCTGTTTTGCGAGCTTGGTGATGAGAATTTTAATTTTTGAACTATCGAAGTGCTGATTGCTTTTAAAATGTCGTGCATGCCTCTATATAATTGCACTACACCACCTTGACTTGTGACCGAACCCGGGTCACCCGATAGTTTCAGGATGGTATTTATGTGGTTCTTTAACCTTGGCGGTAAGGCTTCGCTAAAGGTTATCCCGCTTGGATCCCGAATTCTTCAAAAAATGGCTCAAGAGTTATTCTTATGCACGTAAGGCTATGATGCATGAGAGTTGCTCTTGTCGACCGAACCAAGCCGAGATGATTGGACCCGACTAGTCGTGACTATGTATGCAAGGCAGCAACTAGTCATGATGAACGTACGCGAGGCTGCGACATGTCGTTCTGTCTTTCATTTCATTTTGCTAAAAGAACTAAAATCTGAATCCACACTTCATGTGCATGTCTTTGTGATTGACATTTTCTTCCTACGAGCGGTAATTTCTTGTCTCTTATGCCTTGTTATCTCATTTTTATTTTGGGCTGGTCCATGGTTTAGGTTGATTTAATTGGCACGTGATCTATATACGAATGGGTCGCAACGATATCCGTTTCGTGCCTACTCCAAAGCTAGAGCTCAAGAAGCTATGGGGTAAGTTGAAGCCGGATGGCCAGCAGTACGTGCTCAAGCGTATCGGGTTCATGTTGCCAATTCTTGAGATTGATGTTCAAAGCGGGATCATGCAAGCACTTGCTCATTTTTGGTGCCCCGAGACGACCACGTTTGTGTTCGGAGGTAAGTTTGAGCTCACACCCACTCACGGAAGAATACAGTATTGCCATTGGAAAATCAATTGAGTTGGATGTGGTTGAACCACCTATTCGGGTAGATCCGGTGGTAGTGCTTGCTGAATTTTGGGTTCGACTAAAAAGAAATTGAAAAAGTGCTCAAGGGTAAGCTACCGGGGCATGCCCTTTATTTTTCCTTATTGAATGTTTTGAAAATAACTCCGACCTCATGAGATCTAAGATTTTTATCTTAACCTTTTTCGGACTTATCATTTTTCCATTCCGTCAAAACGCTATAGATCCCGTGATAGCATGGACGGTAAAACAAGTTTGTGGTGGGGTCAATTTTGTAAACACCATCCTTGCTGAAACTTTCATTTCACTAACATGTTTCGCTCATTCCAAAAAGAAAACAAGAAAGAAAAAGATAAGACTTTTCGAGCCCCAATTGAGCTTTTACAAATCTGGTTTTTCTCACACCTTTCTCAATTCGGGGAAAACATGATCGTATTTGAAATGGGTATGACTAACAACCCTATTTTAAGATTTAAACAAATACGAGGATCGAACTAAAAACTTGCACTATACGCGGTGGGTCCATTTATTCGAGAATCCAAATCCTAAGATTTTCCTTTGGCAAGCTGTATGGTTCCGAGTGGTAGAAGCTCGATTGTGCCATGGCGACCCGTAAACCCGTGCCTTTGATGGGCATTTATGGAGCGACCAGCTATCGGCCTCTTCGGGTTACACGACAATTTCGGGTTCTCGGGATATCCCGCCTTCACTTGGGCCCAACGAATTCCAAGTTCAATTTGAGAAGGACGAGAACTACGGAGCGGGCGAGACGTCATTCCGAGGCTTGGCAGGAGTGTTCTAATCAGAAGCTGATTTGGCCCATAGAGGAGCTCACCGGAAAAATGAGGAGTCACTTTGCCACAACTCGGTATATTCGGTTTCATGCCATCCCTGCTGAGATACTCCCGAAGATCCCGATCGTGACAATGCAGCATACCCGTCAAGCTCAACTCAAAGCCAGCGAAGAGAAGGCGATGAAGGCCCAAGAAAAGGCAGATGCTTTGGCAAAGGAGAATGCACGATTGCGGCGCGCCTTGAAGGCCCATTCGTATATAGATCACGTGGCCTCTAAAAAAAGAAAAACCGTTTGATTTCTTGGTTTGCTTAAATTGAGTCATGTATTTACTTTCATAGGTTGATTGTTTAGGAATCTCATCGTCTTATTTCCAATTTCACACTTTGCTTATGTAGTTTTTACAATTTCATCGGTTGTCCTCAATTCGATTTGGCTTGTTCTTGTTGTACGATTTTTACTAAATTCTATGATCGAGTTTTGAGTAAGTGCCAAACACGAAAGTTGTAGACCTATGTTTCAACTAATGTCTTACAAAATTTCAGAATTAAATTCATAATTTAAGATGGCCCTTCATTTTTTCAACAACATGCGGTTATAACAGTTTTCTGAACGTGATTTTTTTGGAAAGACACATTAAACTGCTTTGATCCGTGCATTTCTAGTCCGATTGGCCAACATAAAAGTTGTTCATCATCTTCTCAACTATAAGCTCGTAAAATTTGGACATGTTTTGATCAACGTGCAAATTGATACGGATTTTTTCGTAAAAGCAGACAAACTGAAAATTACATGTTTCAATCCTTTGGTTATAATCACTTTGTTCGTTTGAGTCTAGAGGGATGCCATGGACCGGCTCGATATTCTTGCTCTCTGTACTCATTTTGCGTTTGTTACTACGTACAGGTAATTTATCACGGATCCTCCGCATATTACTCGATCGATCGCGAGGAAGATGGCCGACATCAACGCCACCGTCGGTGCTGCCCTGGACGAGAAACTTGGCTCCTTGACCGAGCGCTTGAAGGGATGATGTCCCGAAAGATGGAAGAAATGATGGCTGCCTTCGCCGCCAAACTTCAATCATCCACCATCAGCCCACCGCTAACCATTCCTGCTCCAATTCCTCCTATGGACAACTCCGGTAAAGCCCCGGGAAACTGCTCCCTATCGAGCAATGCCGCTAGAAGACGTGATCTTCACGGGCGTGAGCTCGAGCACGCCGCCCGTAGTCCCAATCCCCTAAGCCAGCCCCGTGGCCCCCGGGTTGAATGGTGATACGGCCAAGCAGTTGGCCCAAATGGAACAGAGGATCCGAGAGGTCGAGGGGACTCACAACATACCCAGCATTGACTTGTCTGTCTTTTCAAAGGTCACGGTGCCAGAGAAGTTCAAAATGCCCGATTTCGAGAAGTATGATGGGACTTCTAACCCGGTTCAGCACGTCCGGATGTACCAGGCAAGAATGAATAAGCACGCGACCAACGGCCCCCTAATGGTCCAGGACTTTCCAGGCTAGTTTAAAAGAAGCTGCCATGAGGTGGTATACGGATTACGAGATCTATCGGATGGATGATTGGGAGAAGGCAGCTAATGCTTTCATCAAACATTTCAGCTTTAACTTGGACGTGCTCACCACCAGAGAAGATCTTGAACAGCTTGAGATGAAGAAAGGAGAAACAATCAAAGCGGTATGCCACCAGGTGGAGGAATGTGGCATCTCGGCTAAAACCCGGTCCCTCCCGGAAAGGGAGCTCATGAAGTTGTTTGTTTCCACTCTGCCGCGAATTATGAAAACCCGAATTCTGGGATCCGTTGCTACGTCATTCAGCCATCTCATCGCAATGGCTGAAGAAATCGAGAACGGTATGAAGAAAGGTTGGTACGATGATGTCACCACAACAACTAAGAGGTTTGCGGTAAGGAAAGACAAGGAGCCGGCCCCACAGGTCAACATGACCTACAGCCAAAAACCCACGACCCGGACGCCGCCGTGCAGATTCCAAATCAGCAGCAGGCCAATTTCGGCGTGCAACGACAAAGAGGGAATCAACGGCCCCCTCGGCGGTTTACCCCTCTACCAGGAACCCCGTCGCAAGTACTCGCGGTTCTACGTAAGAGAGGTTTACTGACTTCCGAGCCTCTACGACTCAATAACACGAGCTCGCCAAGATATGATCCATCAAAGAAATGTGATTACCACTGCGGGGAGCTTGGACATGACACCGACAACTGTTTCGTGTTAAAGCATCGGATCCAAGATCTTCTTGATTCTAAGGCATTCTCGTTCCAAGGCAACAAACCGCCGAATGTCCAGAATAATCCTTTGCCGGATCATTCAAGTAAAGTTAATGCTGTATTCGGGCCGGGAATTAGACAGGTTGGTGCTATTAAGGTTGAAGTAGCTGATGTTCTCAATGCTCCGATCGGGCGAGGATATTATGAGGTCGGTGAACCGATATCACTCGATCGATTGAAGGAAAAGGTCTCCACTCTCACGAAGAATGGATTCATAGTCCGGGCAAGTCAAACTGGGACAGTGGCCACTATATCCCGCATTGTCATTGACCGGGATCGGGAGCTTGCAGCTTTGACCCAACCCGGGACTTTTCAAGAGTCTCGGGTGGAAGATGCTAAAGTGACTAACTTGATCAAGAATGACCCGCAGTTAGCAGACATGCCCGCCTTGGAAGATGTAGTGGATGATGAACTTGGAATAGTCATTGCCTCGCCTCGGCCTTTTCCGTACGCTAATGACAAGGCGGTTCCTTGGTCCTACGATCTTGCCCCGATAACAAGATCGGGACGCGCTTATAGTGATGACCAACCGACTAAACAAGTCACCGAGAAAGATGCTAAGGAATTCTTGGCTGTAATCAAGGCGAGTGAATACAGCGTTGTCGACCCGTTGCGGAAGTCACCGGCTCAGGTATCCCTACTCGAACTTCTACAGTCATCCGAGAAGCATCGGGAGTCCTTGATGAAGGTACTCGGCGAAATTCACGTACCCGAGAATGTTGAACAGGACAAACTAGAGAACTTTGTGGGGACGATCCTTCTAAAGGATCGGGTTGCATTCGGCGACGATGAGATTCCTCTTGAAGGGCGAGGTCATAACAAAGCTTTGCACATAACAATCAAACATAAGCAAACTCACGTAGCTCGGGTACTTATTGACAACGGGTCGGCACTAAATATTTGCCCATTAGCCACATTGAATCGTCTTGGAATCGACCTGGCCAGGTTGCGGACGGCCAAGACTTCCGTCCGCTCATTCGATGGCGTAAAGAAGGATGTCTGGGGCAGATCAACTTGGAGATTCAGATCGGGCCTTCTTTGTTTGACATTCTCTTCCAGGTATTAGATATTCCTTCGGCCTTTAACCTTCTCTTAGGCCGACCTTGGATTCATAATGCCGGAGCTGTCCCATCAAGCCTTCATCAGAAAATTAAGTTCGTGGTCGAACGTAAGTTGGTATTTGTCCATGGGGAGGAAGATCACCAGATTTTCAATGAGACGGCCATCCCTTACATCGAGCCGACTCATGTTGAAGAAGATTCCTACCACGCTTTTGAGATAGTACACACTATCCATGCATCACCGGAAAGTCCTTTGCCGCTTCCCGAAATATCAGCCACTTCTCTTATGGTGGCTAAGATAATGGTTGGCAATGACTTCAAACCCGGTATGGGTTTAGGTCGACATGGCCAAGGGATTCGTACCCCAATTGAACCCAAAGGCCAATCTCATACAGCCGGTGCGGGATGTCGAGGACGTGGACATAAAAGAGGCGTAATGGGTCGCGGTAGCGGGCATGCGATCCTTTACCCCCCACCTCTATATACCACTTTCCGATCAGCTGGAGTGGTTGGAGGTTACGATAATTTGACCCAATTCGAAGAAGACTTGGGGATTGTGTTCCCCGACACACCGAAGGATCGAGGTATTCCAGTTGAGCCCATAGGGTCTGAAGAAGATGAAGGAGTCTTCGATATCGCTGGTTGTTTTGACGATGTAACCATTGTTGCTATATCCGAAGACGGAGCGCATGAAGAGGAACCTTACCCAAAGCACCTAAACCTTCCAAATCATTCGTCAATGCCATATGTGATGATCCACTGGAGGGTTTAGATTCAGAGTAACATCTTTATGTTTATGCAATCCCCTGCGTGGGACTTTTTCTGTTTCCTTTAGGTTTTGGGTCACATTGGGATTTCTATTCCGTGTTGCACTCTTGAATTTTTTTCCTAGAAGATGTAATTTCATATCAATAAAATTGCACTATTTTTCGAATCTTGTTGAAGTATCCCAAACCAACCCGATGACGATAACCAACGACCAACAAGTTTGTCATCATGGTAAGAACCGAGGGTTGGGCTTCTTCAAGAATTCATGTCCCGCGGTTTTGAAAAAAAATAATAACAAAAATAAATAAATAAAGTTCTTCAAAAAAAAAAAAAAAAAAAAAAAACCGCAATTAAACCTTGTTTGTTTTTCTGATTTTGTTACTTTATGTTTCAGGGGGATACATGAGGAGGGAAACCTAGTGGATTTAGAAGTATACGACCTAGATGAGTCCAGTCCAGATTATGAGGAAATTCGTCGAGATTTCGAACGACATGAGGAGATCAAGCCCTTGACAGGTGAACAAACTATCTCGGTCAACCTAGGCGATGCGGAAAACCCTAAAGAAGTTAAGATCGGGGCAAACCTTTCCAAAGAGATGACCGAGCGCTTGATTAAGCTCTTGAAGGATTACCAGGACATTTTCGCCTGGTCCTATGCGAATATGCCCGGTCTTGACCGTTCTATTGTCGAACATTGTTTGCCGATCGATCCTTCGGCTAAGCCGGTAGTGCAAAAGTCAAGGAGGGCCGGACTGCACTGGTCCGGAAGATCAAAGAGGAAGTCATGAAGGCGCTTGACGTCGGATTCCTGGAGACTACGAGAATATTCTCGATTGGGTTGCCAATGTAGTCCCGATCATGAAGAAGGATGGACGTATTCGAGTCCGTGTCGATTACCGAGATTTGAATAATGCCAGTCCTAAAGATGATTTTCCCCTCCCACATATTGACATGCTCATTGACAAGATTGCAGGGTTTGAATTGTTTTCATTCATGGATGGTTTTTCCGGGTACAATCGGATCCCGATGAATGTCAATGACAAGTTGAAAACCACTTTCACCACACCATGGGGAATGTTTCATTACCGGGTGATGCCGTTCGGTCTCAGAAATGCTGGGGCTACTTACCAACGAGCCATGGTTGCCCTTTTCCACGACATGATGCATAATGAGATTGAGGTTTACGTTGATGACATGATAGCAAAAACAAGGCATGGAGAAGATCACGTCGAAACGCTCAAGAAATTGTTCGACGGACTCCGAAAGTACAAGTTACGCCTCAACCCCGCCAAGTGTGTCTTTGGGACCAGCTCGGGCAAGCTGCTCGGATTCGTGGTGAGCAATAAGGGTATTGAAGTCGACCCTTCTAAAGTTAAGGCTATTCGTGAGCTTAAGCCGCCGACGACGGTTAAAGAAGTTCGAAGTCCGATGGGTAGGCTAAACTATATTGCTCGATTCATCTCTCGGTTATCAGAAACCGCTAAGCCATTCCTCAAGCTGTTAAAGAAGAATGCGCTAATCCAATGGGATAGCGAATGTGAAGAAGCTTTTGGGAAACTGAAGCAACATCTCATGAGTCCACCCGTGCTTGTTCCTCCAACACCGGGGCAACCTTTAATCCTCTACCTCACAATCCTTAGTGAGTCTTTGGGTGCTATGTTAGCACAAGAGAGGCAAGAGGATGGAAAAGAACGAGCCATTTATTATCCCGAGCAAGAAATTCACCGCTTCGAGAAATGAAGTACACCGACGAGAAAACATGTGTGGCGTTAGTCCGGTACTTGCACAGGCTTCGGCAATATACCTTGCATTACCAGGTACTTTTGGTGACAGAGTGCGATCCTATCAAATACTTGCTTAATCAACCCGCCTTGATTGGTAGACTTGCCAAATGGCAAATCCTCATCTCCGAATTTGATGTTCAATATTTGTCCCAAAAGTCAATCAAGGGACGGGCTATAGCGGATGTCATAGCTGAAAATCCGGGCGAGATGATGATGCCTATTATTCGAGGATCGGATCATGTCGGTGGAGGATTACATCTCGGACTATGTATTTTGACGGAGCTGTCAATTTATCGGGATCGGGCACGGGCGCGGTTTCGATATCTCCGGGTGGTCGACATTATCCTGTGGCCGCAAAATTGGTATTCCCTTGCACAAATAACATAGCGGAATATGAGGCATGCATCCTCGGTCTGCAGGCTGCGATTGAAATGGGGATAGCCCGACTCAAGGTGTTCGGAGATTCCGCTCCGATTATCCTTCAGATCGTTGGAAAGTGGAAGACGAGAGATGCTAAATTGCTACCCTACCATGAGTATCTGGATAAACCGGTGGAGGAATTTGAGGATATCTCATTTGAGTATCTGTCTAGGACTCATAATCGATTCGCCGATGCATTGGCTACCTTGTCTTCAATGTTACAAATCGCCAATGGACTTGAGGTTGACCCACTGAAGATCGAGGTATTTAAAAAGCCGGCATATTGTATGGCCGTGATCGATGAACCCGATGGTAAGCCGTGGTACCATGACATCAAAACTTATATTCGGAAGCAGCGGTTCCACGAAGAAAGTACCGTGTCCGACCAAAAGTACATAAGGAAGATGGCTTCGAAGTTCTTCTTAAACGGAGAAAATTTATACAAGCGATCATTCGATTACGTCCCGCTAAGATGCGTTGATTCAACCGGGCGGTTCGTCGATGATGGAAGTGCATGAAGGGATCTGTGGTCCACACATGAATGGCCACATGTTAGCTAAGAAGGTCATGAGGTTGGGTTATTATTGGCTCACGCTCGAAAGAGATTGTATTCAGCATGTCCGGAGTTGTCACAAATGTCGGATTCATGGTGACAAGATTAATGTCCCTCCGAATGAGTTGCATCGATTATCCGAACCATGGCCGTTTTCTATGTGGGGCATTGATGTTATTGGCCCTATCAATCCTAAAGCATCCAATGGGCATCGATTCATCTTGGTAGCAATTGACTATTTCTCTAAATGGATCGAAGCCGCATCCTATTTAGCGGTCACAAAGCCACGAAATATCGTGAAATTTATCCGTCGAGATATCATCGCTCGATATGGTTCACCTGAAGCCATAATCACCGACAATGGCTCAAACTTGAATAACAAGCTAATGGACGAATTGTTCAAGGAATTCAAGATCAAGCATCCGAACTCTTCCCCATATCGTCCTCGGATGAATGGAGCAAGAGAAGCCGCCAATAAGAATATTAAGAAAATCTTAGCAAAGACGGCTGAAAATTATCGTGATTGGCATGAGAGGTTGCCATTTGCGCTTATGGCATATCGGACCTCGATCCGGACATCTACGGGAGCAACCCCGTATTCTCTAGTATATGGAATGGAGGCTGTTCTACCAATTGAAGTGGAAATTCCTTCGTTACGTATATTGTCTCAAGCTAAGTTGACTGAAGCCGAATGGATCTAGCAGAGGACGGCCCAATTGAATCTAATCGACGAAAAGAGACTTAAGGCTGTATGTCATGGCCGGTGTTATCAGCGAGAGGGTTGCTAAATCATTCAACAAAAAAGTTCGGCCTCGATATTTTCAGATCAATGACTTGGTCTTGCGAAAATTGTTGCCAATAGTCCTACTCCCAGAAGGGAAGTTTGCTCCAAACTATGGTGGTCCATATATAGTAACGAAGGTGCTCCCTGGTGGTGCTTTGATTCTAGCCGAGATGGATGGTCGTGTCTTTACCAATCCAGTCAATTCGATCTTTGTAAAAAAATATTATACTTGATTTACTCTCATGTTGTCATAATCAAGTTATAATATTAAGACAGATTCACGAGTTGTTCACATTCGGGCATTCGTTTGTTTCCTCACTACTAATCTTTTTTGAGAGATTGTTTCAAATGGGGGGTCTCTCTAGCCCAATTGAATTGACCATCGGGAGCGTGAGATTTACATATCTACAAAGTAAAAGGGTTATCTTGCAAAAAATATGACGACCAAGATAAAATCACAAGATATAGAAGATGGAATAATGCGAAAGTAACATGCGAATGAGCAAAAACTTGCATCCATTTCATTCAGCGGAAAACCTTACAAACAGATCAGCGGGGTGGGAACGTAAAGCCAAACCGAGCCCTAATGAGCATCACAAAGGAGTCCAACCGACTCTCCATACGGTTGATACCCCGCCTACACCGATCGCTCCGAGAATCAAGATCCGCCAGCTTAAAGAGGAGGAGCTCACATTTCTCTTTAAGCTTGGCTACCTTGTCCTCGTGATACTCGACAGCAAATTCCAAGTCATGGATCAGCATTCTCCCGCGGGCTATATCCAGGGTCGGATCGTCCATCCTTTCTTCCAGCCATGTGCATTGGAATTTCAAAACAATATTGAGCGGATCACGCTCAAAGATGGTTTGAGACATGGCCAAACGTTCCACCAAGTTCCCCCTCTCACGAATCAGCAGTGAGACTTGATCATTACCGTAGTCAAGGGCCTTCTTATAGTTGTCGGCTACAAGACCGGCCAACACCAAGTTATCTGTCCGATCCTGATAGCGTGCCCTCACAAGATGGGCCAAAGTAACATCTTGATGAGCATGATTGTAAGCCTCCGGGAAGTTAGTGAAGAGGGTAGGGAAGATCCTATATTCCTCTTCTAACTTGGTACCTTGAATAGAAGTAGTGTCCATATCCCTAAACATAAGACGAATTTCAGTTTCGACCTCCGGATGGTTGGCTATATAAGAGTAGCCCTGGCCTAGGAGATTATAAAGTTTCTCCCATTTGGCCAAAACCTCGGCCGAGAAGACGTGTGCGGGGAGGGAGGCCATTGTTGTTGAAGCAACCGAAAAAGAATGGATGCGAAAGAGTGCTTAGAAGGTTGGAGATGAAGATATGAAAGTGATAATCGTCTCGGCGTTAAATCCTAATTTAAAGGGCAGGAAAAGTCATAGCAATAATTATTGTGGGGGCCGAGTTAATTATCTGGGTGAAACTACGGAAGTTTCATCCGTGAATCACGGATCTACCATCTCGAGGCTCACGAATTCGAAAAAAGTTGCGAAATGACTTAAAGGTTCCGCCATATTAAAAGAGGGACAAGCATACTCGCGAAAAGATTTGAGGGTCCCACCATGTTAGAAGGAAATGAAGAAGACAGAGCGGGAAACACGAAATCTTGGGAGAAGCACTGGCTTAGTGGTTTTCATCCACGTTAAAAGGGAGGCTCTGGAACATGCATGTTTACTCGAAAGAATTTGGAGAGAGTAAGCATACGGTGGAGAGTAGAGTGAACAAAAAGCGAAGAAGAAGTATTTCAATCCAACATGTTTGGAGGCTACCAGCACTTACTTGGAGGCAACCAACCTAGACATCCCCGAGAATGAACTGCTGAATTTCGAGGCCGGATCCAGCCCAGAAGCCGTAAAACCCAACTCCCTTGGCGGTGAAGTTCAAGATCTCGATAACAGCAACAACAATAGCAGCAGCAGCAGCCGTAGTCAACCCCAGAAAAGAAAACATCAAATCAAAGAGCTCGAAGCTGCCTTTAAGGAGTGCCCTTACGTGAACGGGAAACGAAAAAATGAGTTGAGCCGGAAGCTAGGAATGGAGCCCTTGAAGGTCGGGTTTTGGTTTCAAAACAAGCGGGCCCGAGTGAAGGTTCAAAGTGAAAGTCATGAACTTGCGTCTCTAAAGGAAGAAAATGAAGAGCTTCGAGCAGAGATCAAGAGGTATAGGGATGCTCTTAACATCGCTATTTGCCATGTCTGCAGCAACCCCATCACCTTTGGTGGCATGTTCCTTGATGAGCCACATCCGAGCATTGAAAATGCTCATTTATCGATTCATCCTCCCGAGCAAGTTCTCGCACAATCGGATTTCGTTGGGGATACATCCCAGAAAGTCGGCCTTGCGGAGGCGTAACCGATGCCCTTCGAGGGAAGTGACATGCATCACTACAATTGGAGTTTCCCCGATGTCATAGTCGGCCAATTCAACACCGATGAAACTCCGAATCAGTAGCCTACATGAAGCTTGAGTTTTTATTATGGGCTTTCAAAATATCACTCTTTTGAGCATTACTAGCTAGCCCTTATGAATTCTCAAGAGAAGTAGAGACATGCGTGAATGAATGTACTGTTTGTTACAAAGTCCCCATGTGAGACATTCTTCCTTTTACGCCTAGAGTTAATCAAGGGGCAAAGAACAGTACTATCCGCAAATATCATCATGCTTAAATGCGTGAATTCTTTGTCAGATTTGACTGAACGCCGAAAGGAAAAGCATTAAAAGCCTTCACATAGATAGATGCAAAAAGATTTGAGAAAAAAATAGCTGCCTCGTTATTAGAGAAAGCAAAAAGATTCGAGGAAATGACTGCCTCGGGAGGACGTGAAAAGATCTGAGGAAGGAAATAACTGCCTCGTTCGTAGGAGGAACCGAAAAGATCCGAGGAAGGAAATAACCGCCTCGTTCATAGAGAAAGCGAAAAGATTTGAGGGCTCCTACATATCAGAAAAGGAAAAAGATGACAGATTGAGTGAGAAGCAAGAGTTATTACGAAATGGATCCAAGGCACTAAGACCGGAAAGGAGAGAAAAAGTTGTCCTCTTTCGTAGAAAAAGCGAGAACCTATATGCGAGACTAACAGATCAGAAAAAGTTTATAAATGACCACCGGAACTCGTCACGAAAGACCACCATCACTTTTGTGATTTTCGGGCGGATTGTTTTGCAAGTCCGAGAACATCTAAAGCTCGGTCTCGGGTCGAAACAGCCATTTTTGATCTACATATGGAAGGTTTTAAAAGAAAAACACGTTCATTCCAGGCGGAAGTATGGGAACCTTCATATCCCGAAGATCTGCGAGTCATGGTCATTGATGGCAACCCCGTTTCCCTCTCAATCCTCGTTGCTATGCTGAGAAGTTGCATGTACGGGGTTTTTGCTAATGCGAAAGCAACGGATGCCTTACAAGTACCGAGGCAAGTACAAATATGATTTTGACATCGTCGTCACAGGCCGTCGTAGGGATCGACATGGACGGTTTCGATCTCTTAAAGATCATTGATTCCCGAGTTGGACATACAGTCATCGTAGTATCAGCAAGTAATGATCGGCAGTTCATAACGAGGGCCATATCGCATGGTGCTCGAGACGTCCCGCAGAAGCCGATCTGCGTTCAAGTGCTCCAAAACATTTGGCAGCATGCTGTAAGGAAGCAATTACTTGTACAAAAAAACCACGACCAAGGCGACGACGACGATTTTGTCCAAAAGAAAAGGCCCCTTTGGTCCGCCAAGCTTCATTCTATATTCATTGAGGCGGTTCGACAGACTAGGAATCAATTCAAAGACGACCACCTGGCTGTACATAAAATGATGAATATAGACGGACTCACCATGCAAAGTGTCACAAATCACCTTCAAAGGGTTAGAGATAAGCCGAGGAAACACGATGCAGCTTGGGACCAAGGCGACCGGACCCGAGTTGGTAGCGGAAGATCAATTCCGGGAAAACCTACGAGCAAAAGGTACCCGGCCACTTCCCAATCAAGAATACAGGTCATACCAACCTTCCGCTGGTGGTTCTAGTAGCGGACCCGAGTTGATCATCCCTACAAGTTCCCGAGCAACGACGGAGGCTCAAGCTTAAGGAGTCGATCGCTCACAGCAAATCTGTCACCGGTGTTAGCAAGTAACAATGCCCAATTCGAGTATCAATTGCTCGAAAAATCAGAAGATTACTTTGATGATGAGCTTGCTACCTTGATGAGCCTGTTTGGAAATGAAGGACCTCCAGAGCTGTGATCCGAAGCAAGTTATTATGGGTCTTCAAACAACGATTGTTGGTGTTTAGTCCAAGACGAGAATCGAGTTGATCGTTGAAGTGGCCAGCAAGAGAGGTGGAACCAATCTCGCATGAATATTCCTTTAATTCCATGTATAGTTCCCCTACGTGGGATATTTTTTACTTTCTAACTGTCTAGAATTTGCCTAGAGTTAAAGGACGAATTTTCTCCTCTCTTGTCAAATGCGTAAGTTCCTTACTAAGCTAGGCCTATAGCAAATCAATTTGTGGACGACGCCTCCGAACGCCCGTAAAGAGAAATTCCGAATAGCCTTACTTGGGAGAATACGAGTAAAAGGCCAAGCGGGCTCAAAGATGGGTAACTCCGTATCGTCCCAATTGGCTCTTAGTCATTTCAAACTCTAAATTATGCTTATTTTATTCTCGACGGGGATTGCCAACTGTTTTGAGAACAATATAGCAAAAAGCGAACCAACCATGGACGCCAACATCACCACAGCCTAGTGGTTGGGGGAATGACAAGGTCCGAGGCATCCCGGGTTCGATCCTCGGGATTTGGCATCAATGTACAAAGATTAATAAAAACTTTTTTGCTTCGCGATTCGGTCGCGATTGAAACTCAGCCAAGATGGTTACGAGAACCTGGAGAGATAACATCCCGGACACACGATCGATCCGGATGAATTGATCTTTTCAATTCAAAGTTTGCAAGGAATACGTACAAGGGTAAAGCGGTATCGTTTCAACTCGTTTAGAACGTGAGAACGTATATTGACGCTTTCCCTTTTGATTTTTACGAGGGTCACTGCCTTTCCGGATAGGGAAGTATCCCTTCTCCCGAAAAATTAATGAAATGAGAAATTCCCCGGAGCCTTTGACAATCTCATGTCTCAAACTAGATAATGAAGTTTTGCAACTCATTTGCATGAGCATGGGCAACTCACAATTCACGCCCTTAAGAATTTTCTTACGTGCTTGCACCAAGATAAAAAGTTGCTACATTTTATATGCTCGAAAACACTCATACATTGCATAGTTTGTGCATGACTGTTCCTCGTATTTAATTTACCAACTCGAATAAGGAACATGAACTACATAAGATACATCAAATGTATGGAATGGGGCATGACAGGATGATGAAAGGCAATCATTTCCCAAACACGTCCAATTTTTTCAGGCGAGATGAACGGTGGCAAAATTCCGCATTCCCCGAGGTAAAGAGTTTTCTCGCGAAAGGTACGATAACCGAAGTGACGGAGGCGTTCATTTCTCTATCCTAAACACTACAGGTTATCCATTGATTACCCCTTTTGAGCGGTGGTTTCATTTCTTCACCCCCGTCAAGAACCACCCCACACCGGAGTCCAGACGAGTTAATTCCAAGCAGAACACGAGGTAAATGGTTAGAAATTTTCTTGCTCGGACTAACATTAATCTTCGGGTGTTTCTTTGCATTTATACTCGAATTTTAATTCAAGTGCCTTAGGATGATGAAGAGCATTCACTTCTCTATCTATACACTTCATTCTTTGCATAGCCCACTTGAGCCTGCAAATTCATTTCTTAAACCCCTGTTGGTGATCATTTGCTCATTCCAAAGACGAAGATAGCATTTTCCCAAGGATTAGAATTGGAGATGGTCGGGTCAACAGAGAATTCCCGAATGGACTCATTTCTTGTATGCTAGATTTTTTATGTTTACATAATTTTTCTTTGTAAATGTTTATGTTTGTTGTAATTCCCGGTTAAAAATCATTGGATTGTAAAAAAAAAAAAAAAAAAGGAGAGGCAAACTCAACTTAAAGGAGAAGGGCCCGCTCTCGAAAAAAAAAAAAAAGAAGCAAAATAAAGAGATATCGAAGAGCTCTCAAAGAAAAAGGAAAAGAAATCTCTTCTCGAAAAAAAGAAGAAAAAAAGAAAAATGAGAGTCGGGAGTAAGAAAAACAAAGGCCGATCTCATATGAAAATTTCAAGCATAGGAAAAGCAAAGTGCCTACCAAAAGTAAGGCCAATGCACATTCATTTGTAAAGTACTTCTGAATTTTGAATGTACATTTTTGCATGTTAAGTTGTAAATTCCATATACATGTTTGCATTGTGTCTCTTGCAAATCCTTGACAGACACTTGTTGTGAAGAAGACTCCCCAAGAAATCGGTTTGCAAAGTGCAATTTTCAGTAGAAGACTACCATCCCTCATTCAATGATGGTATTCTTTCTCAAGACATTTCCGGAAGACCAAGATCGGTGACTAGTCGGCGATGATCACCAACGTCAAGCCCCTTCTCATTTAATTTCTGAGCCAAAACGAGCCTTTTCGTTCCTCGGTCCCCAATCCTAGCCTACGTTATAACCCTCCAAAGTCTCTTCCGATTAGGACACTTGAGTTAACGTAGAGTTAAATGATTTTAAGCATCACTCGAAGAAGTTCGAGCAAGATTATTTCTCTCTCATTTTCGCAGGATTCTTGACTTGTAAATCCGGAGCAGATGATGAAGAAATTCATTTCAGCAACCTTGACTCAATTAGAGTCCCCTTTGTAAACCTTTGACCTAGCCCTCATTACGGTCCTAATCAAGACCTCCCGATCGGCTCGGTCGTATCAATTGCGAGATTACTTGGATCCTTATCGAATGCGATGATGGAAAGATTGAGTGATTTTTCTTGAATCCTGCAGACAGGATAAATAGCTTTTCTTGAGAGTGAGTGAAAGCCCTTTCGGACTGAAGTCCCCATTCAGCTCACGGTATTCGTAATGTGAGAACCTCCCTGGACAAAATTGGTAATGCAAACTTGACAGAATGGTTATGCATGAACCATAGTATGAGTGATTGCATTATACTCATTGTTGAATATGTTTGTGTGTGTTACCTCTGACATTCTATGATAGGTAATACATTCCCGATGTTCGAGTTCCCTCCCAAGGTCTCGAAATTCATCCAAGGATTATTGAACGAACAAGTTCTGCTGGCAAATGCCTACTAGGTACGATACGAGCAATCTGCTTCGTTCCTTGATTAATCGTTTGGAGAACCCAGGTGAGTTTTCTGAACCCCTTTTCAAATTAACAACTCTTATGATGATAGTTGTTATGATTCAATTCAAGCAATATGCCCCTTTCGTACTTATCGATTCCATTCGATGGTGCTCCTATCAAATATTGTTCAATTCGGGCAATATGCCTCTTCTATCGGGACGTGAAGACATATGGATCGGCGATCTTGACATCTTATCAAATCATAACGACGTAGCTCTTATGATTTCGGTCTCGAATCACGAAGACGTATGTACCGGTGATCTTGACCTTTAGTCGGCTCATAATGACATAGCTCTTATGATTTTTGGCTCCTTTATCAAATCATGAAGACATAAGCACCCATGGTTTTGATCCAAACCAAATCATAATGACGTAGCTCTTATGATTTTGGTTCCCTTTTGTCGAATCGTGAAGACATATGCACTGGTGATTTCGACATTTGATCAACTCACAACGACGTAGCTCTTGTGAACTTGATTTCACTTCTTTCGACTCACAACGACGTAGCTCTTGTGATCTCAAACGACACACATATCTTGCGCTGTCTTGCATTAGGGAGAAGTCTCTGATAACGGATAAGGCACCGATACCTTAAAATCCTTGCATCCGCAAAAAGAAGCTTGGAAATTAAGAGAACCATTAGCTTACGAGAAATTTGGTAAAACAGGTATTCTTGTATGCGATCCATGTGCAGGTTTCTCTAACATGAAAAATGAGAAGTTTTGACACATGTTATTTACAGTCTTGCATATCATGCATCACTTCATTACATAAAAAATGGGATTAAAACTCCCGCCAAAAAGTTCATCCATAATTTGCACCTTGTCAAAATTTAGGATTCAATTTTGTCTTTGAGCGGAACCTCTACGAGCCTCCACTCAAAGAGGGGCAAACATGGACGCCTAAATTTTGACTAATCTATTTTTTGCATAAAAATTATAAAAAATCATCTCATATATTTATTTTTAGCGTACATTGCATTGGCATATAATTGGGCAAACAGAACACTTAATTTAGCATGCGTCTAGACTAGGCACGGGATGGAAAAATATACCGAGAAGATTTGAAACTTCAGGGACTGTATTGCAAATACTTGAAACTTCAGGGACTGCATTGCAAATACCAAGAGAAGATGAAGAAGGGAAGATGATGAAGGGAAGATGATGAAGGGAAGGTGATGAAGAGAAGATAAAGAAGAGAAGATAATGAAAGGAAGATGGTGAAGGGAAGATGAAGAAGAGAAGATGAATATGAAGAAGGGAAGATGAAAATGGAAGGTGAAGAAATGAAGATGAAGAAGAGAAGATGAAAATGGAAGGTGAAGAAGTGAAGATGAAGAATGAAGGATGGAGAACTTTGCCTATAAAAGAGGAGGAGAATTGAGAGAGTTAGAGAAGGTGGAGGAGAATTGAGAGAAATTCTTTAGAGAGGAAAAAGAGAGTTCTTGAGAAAAATCGTAAGAGAAAATTTGAGAGTGAAGAAAAGAGTTTTAGTCGAGCATCATCTTCGACGAGTCCCGGCACGTACTTCGCCTCTCGCCATCCAACAACGCCACTGCTTGCCTTTTTTCGACGATAGCCACGTTCTTCCAACTCCGAGATCTTGAAGGAAGCCATAACGTGTACGTGAGTAAGACTTTGTGTAATAGAAGGTAACCCTTTTCATCTCGATCTACAAAAATGTAATCGTTTGGTGTGAACATTTGTTTGTTTATTTTAGACATGTCACGTGTCCCAAAATTTAGCATTATTACATGTTAATTTATTTTTGTAAATACTCGTGATTGGCTGCGTTTTCTTTCTTTCTAAATCATCCATGGTGTATATCGTACAAAGTTCAATGTTTTACATCCCCATAAAAAGAAGAAAAAAACCAAAAAAATTGCATCTTTGAATTTCAAGTAAAATCCATCAAAATTGCCAAATCAAATATTTTTCATGAAAATGGTACCGAAAGGGCGTTAGAGTAATCTAGCGTAACCAAATCCCCGAATTCAAAATCTCTGGTTCGTGGAAATAAGATAGTTTTCTCCCGCTATTTTATTTAGGTTTCTAATCAACCTACCGAAAATGATTAGTGGCGACTCCAAATTCAAAACACGTTGCATGTTAATTATTTGAACCTTAAGTTGCGATTTGGTATGGACTTGGGAGAGTCCGAGTTAGGTTAGTTAATTAATTAACCTGATAATCCATTAGCCCGAAAATTAACTTGTTTATTTTTTAGGTCGTGACAGATTGGCGACTCCGCCGGGGACTAAAGAGGACTTAGGCCAGAATAATTTCATGAAAAATAAAATCACTTGATCCGGCAATCTTTTTTGAATTTTAATCCTTAGGTGTTAAATGGTTTTGCGGGAAAGGGAGTTATAAGGGGAGGAGTCCGTGGCTAACCTCTGTTTTGCAGGCTTGGTGATGAGAATTTTAATTTTTGAACTATCGAAGTGCTGATTGCTTTTAAAATGTCGTGCATGCCTCTATATAATTGCACTACACCACCTTGACTTGTGACCGAACCCGGGTCACCCGATAGTTTCAGGATGGTATTTATGTGGTTCTTTAACCTTGGCGGTAAGGCTTCGCTAAAGGTTATCCCGCTTGGATCCCGAATTCTTCAAAAAATGGCTCAAGAGTTATTCTTATGCACGTAAGGCTATGATGCATGAGAGTTGCTCTTGTCGACCGAACCAAGCCGAGATGATTGGACCCGACTAGTCGTGACTATGTATGCAAGGCAGCAACTAGTCATGATGAACGTACGCGAGGCTGCGACATGTCGTTCTGTCTTTCATTTCATTTTGCTAAAAGAACTAAAATCTGAATCCACACTTCATGTGCATGTCTTTGTGATTGACATTTTCTTCCTACGAGCGGTAATTTCTTGTCTCTTATGCCTTGTTATCTCATTTTTATTTTGGGCTGGTCCATGGTTTAGGTTGATTTAATTGGCACGTGATCTATATACGAATGGGTCGCAACGATATCCGTTTCGTGCCTACTCCAAAGCTAGAGCTCAAGAAGCTATGGGGTAAGTTGAAGCCGGATGGCCAGCAGTACGTGCTCAAGCGTATCGGGTTCATGTTGCCAATTCTTGAGATTGATGTTCAAAGCGGGATCATGCAAGCACTTGCTCATTTTTGGTGCCCCGAGACGACCACGTTTGTGTTCGGAGGTAAGTTTGAGCTCACACCCACTCCGGAAGAATACAGTATTGCCATTGGAAAATCAATTGAGTTGGATGTGGTTGAACCACCTATTCGGGTAGATCCGGTGGTAGTGCTTGCTGAATTTTTGGGTTCGACTAAAAAAGAAATTGAAAAAGTGCTCAAGGGTAACTACTGGGCATGCCCTTTATTTTTCCTTATTGAATGTTTTGAAAATAACTCCGACCTCATGAGATCTAAGATTTTTATCTTAACCTTTTTCGGACTTATCATTTTTCCATTCCGTCAAAACGCTATAGATCCCGTGATAGCATGGACGGTAAAACAAGTTTGTGGTGGGGTCAATTTTGTAAACACCATCCTTGCTGAAACTTTCATTTCACTAACATGTTTCGCTCATTCCAAAAAAGAAAACAAGAAAGAAAAAGATAAGACTTTTCGAGCCCCAATTGAGCTTTTACAAATCTGGTTTTTCTCACACCTTTCTCAATTCGGGGAAAACATGACTGTATTTGAAATGGGTATGACTAACAACCCTATTTTAAGATTTAAACAAATACGGGATCGAACTAAAAACTTGCACTATACGCAGTGGGTCCATTTATTCGAGAATCCAAATCCTAAGATTTTCCTTTGGCAAGCTGTATGGTTCCGAGTGGTAGAAGCTCGATTGTGCCATGGCGACCAGAAACCCGTGCCTTTGATGGGCATTTATGGAGCGACCAACTATCGGCCTCTTCGGGTTACACGACAATTTCGGGTTCTGGAGGATATCCCGCCTTCACTTAGGCCCAACGAATTCCAAGTTCAATTTGAGAAGGACGAGAACTACGGAGCGAACCGAGACGTCATTCCGAGGCTTGCGCAGAGTGTTCTAATCGAAGGCGATTTGGCCCATAGAGGAGCTCACCGGAAAAATGAGGAGTCACTTTGCCACAACTCGGTATATTCGGTTTCATGCCATCCCCGCTGAGATACTCCCGAAGATCCCGATCGTGACAATGCAGCATACCCGTCAAGCTCAACTCAAAGCCAGCGAAGAGAAGGCGATGAAGGCCCAAGAAAAGGCAGATGCTTTGGCAAAGGAGAATGCACGATTGCGGCGCGCCTTGAAGGCCCATTCGTATATAGATCACGTGGCCTCTAAAAAAAAAAAAACCGTTTGATTTCTTGGTTTGCTTAAATTGAGTCATGTATTTACTTTCATAGGTTGATTGTTTAGGAATCTCATCGTCTTATTTCCAATTTCACACTTTGCTTATGTAGTTTTTACAATTTCATCGCTTGTCCTCAATTACGATTTGGCTTGTTCTTGTTGTACGATTTTTACTAAATTCTATGATCGAGTTTTGAGTAAGTGCCAAACACGAAAGTTGTAGACCTATGTTTCAACTAATGTCTTACAAAATTTCAGAATTAAATTCATAATTTAAGATGGCCCTTCATTTTTTCAACAACATGCGGTTATAACAGTTTTCTGAACGTGATTTTTTTGGAAAGACACATTAAACTGCTTTGATCCGTGCATTTCTAGTCCGATTGGCCAACATAAAAGTTGTTCATCATCTTCTCAACTATAAGCTCGTAAAATTTGGACATGTTTTGATCAACGTGCAAATTGATACGGATTTTTTCGTAAAAGCAGACAAACTGAAAATTACATGTTTCAATCCTTTGGTTATAATCACTTTGTTCGTTTGAGTCTAGAGGGATGCCATGGACCGGCTCGATATTCTTGCTCTCTGTACTCATTTTGCGTTTGTTACTACGTACAGGTAATTTATCACGGATCCTCCGCATATTACTCGATCGGTCGCGAGGAAGATGGCCGACATCAACGCCACCGTCGTCGCTGCCCTGGATGAGAAACTTGGCTCCTTGACCGAGCGCTTCGAAGGGATGATGTCCCGAAAGATGGAAGAAATGATGGCTGCCTTCGCCGCCAAACTTCAATCATCCACCATCAGCCCACCGCTAACCATTCCCGCTCCAATTCCTCCTATGGACAACTCCGGTAAAGCCCTGGAAACCGCTCCCTATCGGACAATGCCGCTAGAAGACGTGATCTTCACGGGCGTGAGCTCGAGCACGCCGCCCGTAGTCCCAATCCCCTAAGCCAGCCCCGTGGCCCCGGGTTGAATGGTGATACTGCGAGCGGTTGGCCCAAATGGAACAGAGGATCCGAGAGGTCGAGGGACTCACAACATACCCTGATTGACTTGTCTGTCTTTTCAAAGGTCACAAGGCGAGAAGTTCAAAATGCCCGATTTCGAGAAGTATGATGGGACTTCTAACCCGGTTCAGCACGTCCGAATGTACCGGGCAAGAATGAATAAGCACGCGACCAACGGCCCCCTAATGGTCCAGACTTTCCAGGCTAGTTTAAAAGAAGCTGCCATGAGGTGGTATACGGATTACGAGATCTATCGGATGGATGATTGGGAGAAGGCAACTAATGCTTTCATCAAACATTTCAGCTTTAACTTGGACGTGCTCACCACCGAGAGAAGATCTTGAACAGCTTGAGATGAAGAAAGGAGAAACAATCAAGCGTTATGCCACCAGGTGGAGGAATGTGGCATCTCGCCTGAAACCAGTCCCTCCCGGAAAGGGAGCTCATGAAGTTGTTTGTTTCCACTCTGCCGCGAATTATGAAAACCCGACTCGGGATCCGTCGCTACGTCATTCAGCCATCTCATCGCAATGGTGAAGAAATCGAGAACGGTATGAAGAAAGGTTGGTACGATGATGTCACCACAACAACTAAGAGGTTTGCGGTAAGGAAAGACAAGGAGCCGGCCCCACAGTCAACATGACCTACGGCCCAAAAACCCACGACCCGGACGCCCGGTCGTACAGATTCGAAATCAGCAACGAGGCCAATTTCGGCGTGCAACGACAAAGAGGGAATCAACGGCCCCCTCGGCGGTTTACCCCTCTACCAGGAACCCCGTCGCAAGTACTCGCGGTTCTACGTAAGAGAGGTTTACTCGACTTCCCGAGCCTCTACGACTCAATAACACGAGCTCGCCAAGATATGATCCATCAAAGAAATGTGATTACCACTTGCGGGGAGCTTGGACATGACACCGACAATGTTTCGTGTTAAAGCATCGGATCCAAGATCTTCTTGATTCTAAGGCATTCTCGTTCCAAGGCAACAAACCGCATAATGTCCAGAATAATCCTTTGCCGATCATTCAAGTAAAGTTAATGCTGTATTCGGGTCGGGAATTAGACAGGTTGGTGCTATTAAGGTTGAAGTAGCTGATGTTCTCAATGCTCGATCGGGCGAGGATATTATGAGGTCGGTGAACCGATATCACTCGATCGCTTGAAGGAAAAGGTCTCCACTCTCACGAAGAATGGATTCATAGTGCGGGCAAGTCAAATCGGGACGGTGGCCACTATATCCCAGTTGTCATTGACCGGGATCGGGAGCTTGCGCTTTGACCCAACCCAGGACTTTTCAAGAGTCTCGGGTGGAAGATGCTAAAGTGACTAACTTGATCAAGAATGACCCGAGTTAGCGAGACATGCCCGCCTTGGAAGATGTAGTGGATGATGAACTTGGAATAGTCATTGCCTCGCCTCAGGCCTTTTCCGTACGCTAATGACAAGGCGGTTCCTTGGTCCTACGATCTTGCCACGATAACAAGATCGGGACGCGCTTATAGTGATGACCAACCGACTAAACAAGTCACCGAGAAAGATGCTAAGGAATTCTTGGCTGTAATCAAGGCGAGTGAATACAGCGTTGTCGACCCGATTGCGGAAGTCACCGGCTCAGGTATCCCTACTCGAACTTCTACGGTCATCCGAGAAGCATCGGGAGTCCTTGATGAAGGTACTCAGCGAAATTCACGTACCCGAGAATGTTGAACAGGACAAACTAGAGAACTTTGTGGGGACGATCCTTCTAAAGGATCGAGGTTGCATTCGGGACGATGAGATTCCTCTTGAAGGGCGAGGTCATAACAAAGCTTTGCACATAACGATCAAACATAAGCAAACTCACGTAGCTCGGGTACTTATTGACAACGGGTCGGCACTAAATATTTGCCCATTAGCCACATTGAATCGTCTTGGAATCGACCAGGCCGGGTTGCAGACGGCCAAGACTTCCGTCCGCTCATTCGATGGCGTAAAGAAGGATGTCTTTGAGGCGGATCAACTTGGAGATTCAGATCGGGCCTTCTTTGTTTGACATTCTCTTCCAGGTATTAGATATTCCTTCGGCCTTTAACCTTCTCTTAGGCCGACCTTGGATTCATAATGCCGGGCTGTCCCCATCAAGCCTTCATCGAGAAAATTAAGTTCGTGGTCGAACGAAGTTGGTGACCGTCCATGGGGAGGAAGATCACCGGATTTTCAATGAGACGGCCATCCCTTACATCGAGCCGACTCATGTTGAAGAAGATTCCTACCACGCTTTTGAGATAGTACACACTATCCATGCATCACCGGAAAGTCCTTTGCCGGTTCCCGAAATATCGGCCACTTCTCTTATGGTGGCTAAGATAATGGTTGGCAATGACTTCAAACCCGGTATGGGTTTAGGTCGACATGGCCAAGGGATTCGTACCCCAATTGAACCCAAAGGCCAATCTCATACAGCCGATGCGGGATGTCGAGGACGTGGACATAAAAGAGGCGTAATGGGTCGCGGTAGCGGGCATGCGATCCTTTACCCCCACCTCTATATACCACTTTCCGATCACTGGAGTGGTTGGAGGTTACGATAATTTGACCCAATTCGAAGAAGACTTGGGGATTGTGTTCCCCGACACACCGAAGGATCGAGGTATTCAGTTGAGCCCATAGGGTCGAAGAAGATGAAGGAGTCTTCGATATCGGCTGGTTGTTTTGACGATGTAACCATTCTTGCTATATCCGAAGACGGAGCGCATGAAGAGGAACCTTACCCAGCACCTAAACCTTCCAAATCATTCGTCAATGCCATATGTGATGATCCACTGGAGGGTTTAGATTCAGAGTAACATCTTTATGTTTATGCAATCCCCTGCGTGGGACTTTTTCTGTTTCCTTTAGGTTTTGGGTCACATTGGGATTTCTATTACGTGTTGCACTCTTGAATTTTTTTTCCTAGAAGATGTAATTTCATATCAATAAAATTGCACTATTTTTCGAATCTTGTTGAAGTATCCCAAACCAACCCGATGACGATAACCAACGACCAACAAGTTTGTCATCATGGTAAGAACTGAGGGTTGGGCTTCTTCAAGAATTCATGTCCCGCGGTTTTGAAAAAAAATAATAACAAAAATAAATAAATAAAGTTCTTCAAAAAAAAAAAAAAAAAAAAAAACCGCAATTAAACCTTGTTTGTTTTTCTGATTTTGTTACTTTATGTTTCGGGGGGATACATGAGGAGGGAAACCTAGTGGATTTAGAAGTATACGACCTAGATGAGTCCAATCCAGATTATGAGGAAATTCGTCGAGATTTCGAACGACATGAGGAGATCAAGCCCTTGACAGGTGAACAAACTATCTCGGTCAACCTAGGCGATGCGGAAAACCCTAAAGAAGTTAAGATCGGGGCAAACCTTTCCAAAGAGATGACCGAGCGCTTGATTAAGCTCTTGAAGGATTACCGGGACATTTTCGCCTGGTCCTATGCGGATATGCCCGGTCTTGACCGTTCTATTGTCGAACATTGTTTGCCGATCGATCCTTCGGCTAAGCCGGTAGTGCAAAAGTCAAGGAGGGCCGGACCAGGATTGGTCCGGAAGATCAAAGAGGAAGTCATGAAGCTGCTTGACGTCGGATTCCTGGAGACTACGAAATATTCTGATTGGGTTGCCAATGTAGTCCCGGGGCATGAAGAAGGATGGACGTATTCGAGTCTCGTGTCGATTACCGAGATTTGAATAATGCCAGTCCTAAAGATGATTTTCCCCTCCCACATATTGACATGCTCATTGACGATCTTGCGGGGTTTGAATTGTTTTCATTCATGGATGGTTTTTCCGGGTACAATCGGATCCCGATGAATGTCAATGACAAGTTGAAAACCACTTTCACCACACCATGGGGAATGTTTCATTACCGGGTGATGCCGTTCGGTCTCAGAAATGCTGGGGCTACTTACCAACGAGCCATGGTTGCCCTTTTCCACGACATGATGCATAATGAGATTGAGGTTTACGTTGATGACATGATAGCAAAAACAAGGCATGGAGAAGATCACGTCGAAACGCTCAAGAAATTGTTCGACAGACTCCGAAAGTACAAGTTACGCCTCAACCCCGCCAAGTGTGTCTTTGGGACCAGCTCGGGCAAGCTGCTCGGATTCGTGGTGAGCAATAAGGGTATTGAAGTCGACCCTTCTAAAGTTAAGGCTATTCGTGAGCTTAAGCCGCCGACGACGGTTAAAGAAGTTCGAAGTCGATGGGTAGGCTAAACTATATTGCTCGATTCATCTCTCGTTTATCGAAACCGCTAAGCCATTCCTCAAGCTGTTAAAGAAGAATGCGCTAATCCAATGGGATAGCGAATGTGAAGAAGCTTTTGGGAAACTGACGAAGATCTCATGAGTCCACCCGTGCTTGTTCCTCCAACACCGGGGCAACCTTTAATCCTCTACCTCACAATCCTTAGTGAGTCTTTGGGTGCTATGTTAGCACAAGAGAGGCAAGAGGATGGAAAAGAACGAGCCATTTATTATCTGAGCAAGAAATTCACCTTTCGAAAATGAAGTACACCGAAGCAGAGAAAACATGTGTGGCGTTAGTCTGGGTACTGCACAGGCTTCGGCAATATACCTTGCATTACCAGGTACTTTTGGTGACAGAGTGCGATCCTATCAAATACTTGCTTAATCAACCCGCCTTGATTGGTAGACTTGCCAAATGGCAAATCCTCATCTCCGAATTTGATGTTCAATATTTGTCCCAAAAGTCAATCAAGGGACGGGCTATAGCAGATGTCATAGCTGAAAATCCGGGGCGAGATGATGATGCCTATTATTCTGAGGATCGGATCATGTCGGTGGAGGATTACATCTGGACTATGTATTTTGACGGAGCTGTCAATTTATCGGGATCGAGCACGGGCGCGGTTCTGATATCTCCAGGTGGTCAGCATTATCCTGTGGCCGCAAAATTGGTATTCCCTTGCACAAATAACATAGCGGAATATGAGGCATGCATCCTCGGTCTGCAGGCTGCGATTGAAATGGGGATAGCCCGACTCAAGGTGTTCGGAGATTCCGCTCCGATTATCCTTGGATTGTTGGAAAGTGGAAGACGAGAGATGCTAAATTGCTACCCTACCATGAGTATCCGGATAAACCGGTGGAGGAATTTGAGGATATCTCATTTGAGTATCTGTCTAGGACTCATAATCGATTCGACGATGCATTGGCTACCTTGTCTTCAATGTTACAAATCGCCAATGGACTTGAGGTTGACCCACCGAAGATCGAGGTATTTAAAAAGCCGGCATATTGTATGGCCGTGATCGATGAACCTTGATGGTAAGCCGTGGTACCATGACATCAAAACTTATATTCGAAACGGCAGTTCCTCGAAGAAAGTACCGTGTCGACCAAAAGTACATAAGGAAGATGGCTTCAAGTTCTTCTTAAACGGAGAAAATTTATACAAGCGATCATTCGATTACGTCCCGCTAAGATGCGTTGATTCAACCGAGCGGTTCGTCGATGATGGAAGTGCATGAAGGGATCCGTGGTCCACACATGAATGGCCACATGTTAGCTAAGAAGGTCATGAGGTTGGGTTATTATTGGCTCACGCTCGAAAGAGATTGTATTCGGCATGTCCGGAGTTGTCACAAATGTCGATTCATGGTGACAAGATTAATGTCCCTCCGAATGAGTTGCATCGATTATCCGAACCATGGCCGTTTTCTATGTGGGGCATTGATGTTATTGGCCCTATCAATCCTAAAGCATCCAATGGGCATCGATTCATCTTGGTAGCAATTGACTATTTCTCTAAATGGATCGAAGCCGCATCCTATTTAGCGGTCACAAGACGAAATATCGTGAAATTTATCCGTCGAGATATCATCGCTCGATATGGTTCACCTGAAGCCATAATCACCGACAATGGCTCAAACTTGAATAACAAGCTAATGGACGAATTGTTCAAGGAATTCAAGATCAAGCATCTCGAACTCTTCCCCATATCGTCCTCGATGAATGGAAGCGATAGAAGCCGCCAATAAGAATATTAAGAAAATCTTAGCAAAGACGGCTGAAAATTATCGTGATTGGCATGAGAGGTTGCCATTTGCGCTTATGGCATATCGGACCTCGATCCGGACATCTACGGGAGCAACCCCGTATTCTCTAGTATATGGAATGGAGGCTGTTCTACCAATTGAAGTGGAAATTCCTTCGATTACGTATATTGTCTCAAGCTAAGTTGGTGAAGCCGAATGGATCTAGCGGAGGACGGCCCAATTGAATCTAATCGACGAAAAGAGACTTAAGGCTGTATGTCATGGCCGGTGTTATCAGCAGAGGGTTGCTAAATCATTCAACAAAAAAGTTCGGCCTCGATATTTTCAGATCAATGACTTGGTCTTGCGAAAATTGTTGCCAATAGTCCTACTCCCGGAAGGGAAGTTTGCTCCAAACTATGGTGGTCCATATATAGTAACGAAGGTGCTCCCTGGTGGTGCTCTGATTCTAGCCGAGATGGATGGTCGTGTCTTTACCAATCCAGTCAATTCCGATGTTGTAAAAAAATATTATACTTGATTTACTCTCATGTTGTCATAATCAAGTTATAATATTAAGACAGATTCACGAGTTGTTCACATTCGAGCATTCGTTTGTTTCCTCACTACTAATCTTTCTTGAGAGATTGTTTCAAATGGGGGGTCTCTCTAGCCCAATTGAATTGACCATCGGGAGCGTGAGATTTACATATCTACAAAGTAAAAGGGTTATCTTGCAAAAAATATGACGACCAAGATAAAATCCGTCAGCATATAGAAGATGGAATAATGCGAAAGTAACATGCGAATGAGCAAAAACTTGCATCCATTTCATTCAGCGGAAAACCTTACAAACAGATCAGCGGGGTGGGAACGTAAAGCCAAACCGAGCCCCTAATGAGCATCACAAAGGAGTCCAACCGACTCTCCATACGGTTGATACCCCGCCTACACCGATCGCTCCGAGAATCAAGATCCGCCAGCTTAAAGAGGAGGAGCTCACATTTCTCTTTAAGCTTGGCTACCTTGTCCTCGTGATACTCGACAACAAATTCCAAGTCATGGATCAGCATTCTCCCGCGGGCTATATCCAGGGTCGGATCGTCCATCCTTTCTTCCAGCCATGTGCATTGGAATTTCAAAACAATATTGAGCGGATCACGCTCAAAGATGGTTTGAGACATGGCCAAACGTTCCACCAAGTTCCCCCTCTCACGAATCAGCAGTGAGACTTGATCATTACCGTAGTCAAGGGCCTTCTTATAGTTGTCGGCTACAAGACTGGCCAACACCAAGTTATCTGTCCGATCCCGATAGCGTGCCCTCACAAGATGGGCCAAAGTAACATCTTGATGAGCATGATTGTAAGCCTCCAGGAAGTTAGTGAAGAGGGTAGGGAAGATCCTATATTCCTCTTCTAACTTGGTACCTTGAATAGAAGTAGTGTCCATATCCCTAAACATAAGACGAATTTCGGTTTCGACCTCCGGATGGTTGGCTATATAAGAGTAGCCCTGGCCTAGGAGATTATAAAGTTTCTCCCATTTGGCCAAAACCTCAGCCGAGAAGACGTGTGCGGGGAGGGAGGCCATTGTTGTTGAAGCAACCGAAAAAGAATGGATGCGAAAGAGTGCTTAGAAGGTTGGAGATGAAGATATGAAAGTGATAATCGTCTCGGCGTTAAATCCTAATTTAAAGGGCAGGAAAAGTCATAGCAATAATTATTGTGGGGGCCGAGTTAATTATCCGGGTGAAACTACGGAAGTTTCATCCGTGAATCACGGATCTACCATCTCGAGGCTCACGAATTCGAAAAAAGTTGCGAAATGACTTAAAGGTTCCGCCATATTAAAAGAGGGACAAGCATACCGAGAAAAGATTTGAGGGTCCCACCATGTTAGAAGGAAATGAAGAAGACAGAGCGGGAAACACGAAATCTTGGGAGAAGCACCGGCTTAGTGGTTTTCATCCACGTTAAAAGGGAGGCTGCGAACATGCATGTTTACTCGGAAGAATTTGGAGAGAGTAAGCATACAACGGAGAGTAGAGTGAACAAAAGCGATAAGAAGTATTTCAATCCAACATGTTTGGAGGCTACCAAGCACTTACTTGGAGGCAACCAACCTAGACATCCCCGAGAATGAACTGCTGAATTTCGAGGCGGATCCAGCCGTGAAGCCGTAAAACCCAACTCCCTTGGCGGTGAAGTTCAAGATCTCGATAACAGCAACAACAATAGCAGCGCAGCAGCCGTAGTCAACCCTGAAAAGAAAACATCAAATCAAAGAGCTCGAAGCTGCCTTTTAAGGAGTGCCCTTACGTGAACGGGAAACGAAAAATGAGTTGAGCCGGAAGCTAGGAATGGAGCCCTTGAAGGTCGGGTTTTGGTTTCAAAACAAGCGGGCCCGAGTGAAGGTTCGAAGTGAAAGTCATGAACTTGCGTCTCTAAAGGAAGAAAATGAAGAGCTTCGAAAGCGAAGATCAAGAGGTATAGGGATGCTCTTAACATCGCTATTTGCCATGTCCGAAAGCAACCCCATCACCTTTGGTGGCATGTTCCTTGATGAGCCACATCGAGCATTGAAAATGCTCATTTATCGATTCATCCTCCCGAGCAAGTTCTCGCACAATCGGATTTCGTTGGGGATACATCCCGAGAAAGTCGGCCTTGCGGAGGCGTAACCGATGCCCTTCGAGGGAAGTGACATGCATCACTACAATTGGAGTTTCCACGATGTCATAGTCGGCCAATTCAACACCGATGAAACTCCGAATCGTAGCCTACATGAAGCTTGAGTTTTTATTATGGGCTTTCAAAATATCACTCTTTTGAGCATTACTAGCTAGCCCTTATGAATTCTCAAGAGAAGTAGAGACATGCGTGAATGAATGTACTTGTTTGTTACAAAGTCCCCATGTGAGACATTCTTCCTTTTACGCCTAGAGTTAATCAAGGGGCAAAGAACGAGTACTATCCGCAAATATCATCATGCTTAAATGCGTGAATTCTTTGTCGATTTGATTGAACGCCGAAAGGAAAAGCATTAAAAGCCTTCACATAGATAGATGCAAAAAGATTTGAGAAAAAATAGCTGCCTCGTTATTAGAGAAAGCAAAAAGATTCGAGGAAATGACTGCCTCGGGAGGACGTGAAAAGATCCGAGGAAGGAAATAACTCCCCTCGTTCGTAGGAGGAACCGAAAAGATCTCGAGGAAGGAAATAAGCGCCTCGTTCATAGAGAAAGCGAAAAGATTTGAGGGCTCCTACATATCGAAAAGGAAAAAGATGACAGATTGAGTGAGAAGCAAGAGTTATTACGAAATGGATCCAAGGCACTAAGACCGGAAAGGAGAGAAAAAGTTGTCCTCTTTCGTAGAAAAGCGAGAACCTATATGCGAGACTAACGGATCAGAAAAAGTTTATAAATGACCACCTGAACTCGTCACGAAAGACCACCATCACTTTTGTGATTTTCAGGGCAGATTGTTTTGCAAGTCCGAGAACATCTAAAGCTCGATCTCTCGGTCGAAACAGCCATTTTTGATCTACATATGGAAGGTTTTAAAAGAAAAACACGTTCATTCCAAAGGAAGTATGGGAACCTTCATATCCTGAAGATCTGCGAGTCATGGTCATTGATGGCAACCCCGTTTCCCTCTCAATCCTCGTTGCTATCTTTGAGAAGTTGCATGTACGGGGTTTTTGCTAATGCGAAAGCAACGGATGCCTTACAAGTACGAGGCGGTACAAATATGATTTTGACATCGTCGTCACAGCCGTCGTAGGGATCGACATGGACGGTTTCGATCTCTTAAAGATCATTGATTCTGAGTTGGACATACGGTCATCGTAGTATCGGCCAAGTAATGATCGGCGGTTCATAACGAGGGCCATATCGCATGGTGCTCGAGACGTCTGCGAAGCCGATCTGCGTTCAAGTGCTCCAAAACATTTGGCAGCATGCTGTAAGGAAGCAATTACTTGTACAAAAAAACCACGACCAAGGCGACGACGACGATTTTGTCCAAAAAGAAAAGGCCCCTTTGGTCCGCCAAGCTTCATTCTATATTCATTGAGGCGATTCGACGGCTAGGAATCAATTCAAGACGACCACCGGCTGTACATAAAATGATGAATATAGACGGACTCACCATGCAAAGTGTCACAAATCACCTTCAAAGGGTTAGAGATAAGGCGAGGAAACACGATGCAGCTTGGGACCAAGGCGACCGGACCGAGTTGGTCGGAAGATCAATTCGGGAAAACCTACGAGAGCAAAAGGTACCCGGCCACTTCCCAATCAAGAATACGAGTCATACCAACCTTCCGCTGGTGGTTCTAGTAGCGAGACCGATTGATCATCCCTACAAGTTCCCGAGCAACGACGGAGGCTCAAGCTTAAGGAGTCGATCGCTCACAAGAATCTGTCACCGGTGTTAGCAAGTAACAATGCCCAATTCGAGTATCAATTGCTCGAAAAATCAGAAGATTACTTTGATGATGAGCTTGCTACCTTGATGAGCCTGTTTGGAAATGAAGGACCTCCGAGCTGTGATCCGAAGCAAGTTATTATGGGTCTTCAAACAACGATTGTTGGTGTTTAGTCCAAGACAGAGAATCGGTTGATCGTTGAAGTGGCCAGCAAGAGAGGTGGAACCAATCTCGCATGAATATTCCTTTAATTCCATGTATAGTTCCCCTACGTGGGATATTTTTTACTTTCTAACCTGTCTAGAATTTGCCTAGAGTTAAAGGACGAATTTTCTCCTCTCTTGTCAAATGCGTAAGTTCCTTACTAAGCTAGGCCTATAGCAAATCAATTTGTGGACGACGCCTCCGAACGCCCGTAAAGAGAAATTCGAATAGCCTTACTTGGGAGAATACGAGTAAAAGGCCAAGCGGGCTCAAAGATGGGTAACTCCGTATCGTCCCAATTGGCTCTTAGTCATTTCAAACTCTAAATTATGCTTATTTTATTCTCGACGTGGGGATTGCCAACCTTGTTTTGAGAACAATATAGCAAAAAGCGAACCAACCATGGACGCCAACATCACCACGACCTAGTGGTTGGGGGAATGACAGTGGTCCGAGGCATCCCGGGTTCGATCCCGGGATTTGGCATCAATGTACAAAGATTAATAAAAACTTTTTTGCTTCGCGATTCGGTGCCGATTGAAACTCAGCCAAGATGGTTCTGAGACCTCGGAGAGATAACATCCCGGACACACGGTCGATCCGGATGAATTGATCTTTTCAATTCAAAGTTTGCAAGGAATACGTACAAGGGTAAAGCGGTATCGTTTCAACTCGTTTAGAACGTGAGAACGTACATTGACGCTTTCCCTTTTGATTTTTACGGGGGTCATCGCCTTTCCGGATAGGGAAGTATCCCTTCTCTCGAAAAATTAATGAAATGAGAAATTCCTGGAGCCTTTGACAATCTCATGTCTCAAACTAGATAATGAAGTTTTGCAACTCATTTGCATGAGCATGGGCAACTCACAATTCACGCCCTTAAGAATTTTCTTACGTGCTTGCACCAAGATAAAAAGTTGCTACATTTTATATGCTCGAAAACACTCATACATTGCATAGTTTGTGCATGACTTCCTCGTATTTAATTTACCAACTCTGAATAAGGAACATGAACTACATAAGATACATCAAATGTATGGAATGGGGCATGACAGGATGATGAAAGGCAATCATTTCCCAAACACGTCCAATTTTTTCAGGCGAGATGAACGGTGGCAAAATTCCGCATTCCCCGAGGTAAAGAGTTTTCTCGCGAAAGGTACGATAACCGAAGTGACGGAGGCGTTCATTTCTCTATCCTAAACACTACAAAGTTATCCATTGATTACCCCTTTTGAGCGGTGGTTTCATTTCTTCACCTGTCCAAGAACCACCCCACACCGGAGTCCAGACGAGTTAATTCCAGCAGCAACACGAGGTAAATGGTTAGAAATTTTCTTGCTCGGACTAACATTAATCTTCGGGTGTTTCTTTGCATTTATACTCGAATTTTAATTCAAGTGCCTTAGGATGATGAAGAGCATTCACTTCTCTATCTATACACTTCATTCTTTGCATAGCCCACTTGAGCCTGCAAATTCATTTCTTAAACCCCCGTTGGTGATCATTTGCTCATTCCAAAGACGAAGATAGCATTTTCCCAAGGATTAGAATTGGAGATGGTCGGGTCAACAGAGAATTCCCGAATGGACTCATTTCTTGTATGCTAGATTTTTTATGTTTACATAATTTTTCTTTGTAAATGTTTATGTTTGTTGTAATTCCTGGTTAAAAATCATTGGATTGTAAAAAAAAAAAAAAAGGAGAGGCAAACTCAACTTAAAGGAGAAGGGCCCGCTCTCGAAAAAAAAAAAGAAGCAAAATAAAGAGATATCGAAGAGCTCTCAAAGAAAAAGGAAAAGAAATCTCTTCTCGAAAAAAAGAAGAAAAAAAGAAAAATGAGAGTCGGGAGTAAGAAAAACAAAGGCTGATCTCATATGAAAATTTCAAGCATAGGAAAAGCAAAGTGCCTACCAAAAGTAAGGCCAATGCACATTCATTTGTAAAGTACTTCTGAATTTTGAATGTACATTTTTGCATGTTAAGTTGTAAATTCCATATACATGTTTGCATTGTGTCTCTTGCAAATCCTTGACAGACACTTGTTGTGAAGAAGACTCCCCAAGAAATCGGTTTGCAAAGTGCAATTTTCAGTAGAAGACTACCATCCCTCATTCAATGATGGTATTCTTTCTGAAGACATTTCCGGAAGACCAAGATCGGTGACTAGTCGGCGATGATCACCAACGTCAAGCCCCTTCTCATTTAATTTCTGAGCCAAAACGAGCCTTTTCGTTCCTCGGTCCCCAATCCTAGCCTACGTTATAACCCTCCAAAGTCTCTTCTGATTAGGACACTTGAGTTAACGTAGAGTTAAATGATTTTAAGCATCACTCGAAGAAGTTCGAGCAAGATTATTTCTCTCTCATTTTCGCAGGATTCTTGACTTGTAAATCCGGAGCGGATGATGAAGAAATTCATTTCAGCAAACCTTGACTCAATTAGAGTCCCCTTTGTAAACCTTTGACCTAGCCCTCATTACGGTCCTAATCAAGACCTTCGGATCGGCTCGGTCGTATCAATTGCGAGATTACTTGGATCCTTATCGAATGCGATGATGGAAAGATTGAGTGATTTTTCTTGAATCCTGCAGACAGGATAAATAGCTTTTCTTGAGAGTGAGTGAAAGCCCTTTCGGATCGAAGTCCCCATTCAGCTCACGGTATTCGTAATGTGAGAACCTCCCTGGACAAAATTGGTAATGCAAACTTGACAGAATGGTTATGCATGAACCATAGTATGAGTGATTGCATTATACTCATTGTTGAATATGTTTGTGTGTGTTACCTCGACATTCTATGATAGGTAATACATTCCCGATGTTCGAGTTCCCTCCCAAGGTCTCGAAATTCATCCAAGGATTATTGAACGAACAAGTTACTGCCGGCAAATGCCTACTAGGTACGATACGAGCAATCTGTTTCGTTCCTTGATTAATCGTTTGGAGAACCCGGTGAGTTTTACGAACCCCTTTTCAAATTAACAACTCTTATGATGATAGTTGTTATGATTCAATTCAAGCAATATGCCCCTTTCGTACTTATCGATTCCATTCGATGGTGCTCCTATCAAATATTGTTCAATTCGGGCAATATGCCTCTTCTATCGGGACGTGAAGACATATGGATCGGCGATCTTGACATCTTATCAAATCATAACGACGTAGCTCTTATGATTTCGGTCTCGAATCACGAAGACGTATGTACTGGTGATCTTGACCTTTAGTCGGCTCATAATGACATAGCTCTTATGATTTTTGGCTCCTTTATCAAATCATGAAGACATAAGCACCCATGGTTTTGATCCAAACCAAATCATAATGACGTAGCTCTTATGATTTTGGTTCCCTTTGTCGAATCGTGAAGACATATGCACTTGGTGATTTCGACATTTGATCAACTCACAACGACGTAGCTCTTGTGAACTTGATTTCACTTCTTTCGACTCACAACGACGTAGCTCTTGTGATCTCAAACGACACACATATCTTGCGCTGTCTTGCATTAGGGAGAAGTCTCTGATAACGGATAAGGCACCGATACCTTAAAATCCTTGCATCTGCAAAAAGAAGCTTGGAAATTAAGAGAACCATTAGCTTACGAGAAATTTGGTAAAACAGGTATTCTTGTATGCGATCCATGTGCGAGTTTCTCTAACATGAAAAATGAGAAGTTTTGACACATGTTATTTACGGTCTTGCATATCATGCATCACTTCATTACATAAAAAATGGGATTAAAACTCCCGCCAAAAAGTTCATCCATAATTTGCATTCGTCAAAATTTAGGATTCAATTTTGTCTTTGAGCGGAACCTCTACGAGCCTCCACTCAAAGAGGGGCAGCTGTTGACGCCTAAATTTTGACTAATCTATTTTTTGCATAAAAATTATAAAAAATCATCTCATATATTTATTTTTAGCGTACATTGCATTGGCATATAATTGGGCAAGCGAGAACACTTAATTTAGCATGCGTCTAGACTAGGCACGGGATGGAAAAATATACCGAGAAGATTTGAAACTTCAGGGACTGTATTGCAAATACTTAAAACTTCGGGGACCTAGATTGCGAGATACTTGAAACTTCAGGGACTGCATTGCAAATACCAAGAGAAGATGAAGAAGGGAAGATGATGAAGGGAAGATGATGAAGGGAAGGTGATGAAGAGAAGATAAAGAAGAGAAGATAATGAAAGGAAGATGGTGAAGGGAAGATGAAGAAGAGAAGATGAATATGAAGAAGGGAAGATGAAAATGGAAGGTGAAGAAATGAAGATGAAGAAGAGAAGATGAAAATGGAAGGTGAAGAAGTGAAGATGAAGAATGAAGGATGGAGAACTTTGCCTATAAAAGAGGAGGAGAATTGAGAGAGTTAGAGAAGGTGGAGGAGAATTGAGAGAAATTCTTTAGAGAGGAAAAAGAGAGTTCTTGAGAAAAATCGTAAGAGAAAATTTGAGAGTGAAGAAAAGAGTTTTAGTCGAGCATCATCTTCGACGAGTCCCGGCACGTACTTCGCCTCTCGCCATCCAACAACGCCACTGCTTGCCTTTTTCGACGATAGCCACGTTCTTCCAACTCCGAGATCTTGAAGGAAGCCATAACGTGTACGTGAGTAAGACTTTGTGTAATAGAAGGTAACCCTTTTCATCTCGATCTACAAAAATGTAATCGTTTGGTGTGAACATTTGTTTGTTTATTTTAGACATGTCACGTGTCCCAAAATTTAGCATTATTACATGTTAATTTATTTTTGTAAATACTCGTGATTGGCTGCGTTTTCTTTCTTTCTAAATCATCCATGGTGTATATCGTACAAAGTTCAATGTTTTACATCCCCATAAAAAAGAAGAAAAAACCAAAAAAATTGCATCTTTGAATTTCAAGTAAAATCCATCAAAATTGCCAAATCAAATATTTTTCATGAAAATGGTACCGAAAGGGCGTTAGAGTAATCTAGCGTAACCAAATCCCCCGAATTCAAAATCTCCGGTTCATGGAAATAAGATAGTTTTCTCCCCGCTATTTTATTTAGGTTTCTAATCAACCTACCGAAAATGATTAGTGGCGACTCCAAATTCAAAACACGTTGCATGTTAATTATTTGAACCTTAAGTTGCGATTTGGTATGGACTTGGGAGAGTCCGAGTTAGGTTAGTTAATTAATTAACCCGATAATCCATTAGCCCGAAAATTAACTTGTTTATTTTTTAGGTCGTGACAGCTTGTAAGTCACTCTCCCGATCCTACTGTTTTGATAATCATAACGGAATAGCATCAATTTCAAATTTCCAATTTTCAGTGATGATTCTCATCCATCCTTGGTTATCTTTTGGGCCGAACAAGTTAGGGATTTTGCGGTGCTTAGAAGGGCTTTCTATTGACTATAATTTTGCTAGAAATGGGGTTCAGTAAAGGAAATTATAGCGCAAATAAATTCAACACGCAAGCTGTCCATAGCAGACAGTGATGGGTGTCCTCTATAGGTGACTTTATTGTTTGAGCAAGGATGTCATTTTATTGACGAATAGGCATAGTTTAGTCGAGTTTTCTACTTTACTTAGTTTTTAATTTTGTTTTTCGATTAATGGTTAGGAATACGAGTGTATCAACTCGAGTAACGATCGTAGGTTAGTTTTCGACTTTCTTGGGTGAGTGGTGCTATCTTTTCTATGAATTTATAAACTAATGTTTTAAAACGATAAATATTTGATATATATTATGAGTTATTACAAGCATGTTTGTTGAACAAAATCGATAACACATTTACTACGATTTGATATTTGTAGCGAAAAGTTATATACGCATATTCATATGTTGATTCATTAACCTGATTTATGAAATGGATTTTAAAATGGTTTGGAAAACGTGTTGTGATTTATGAAATATTTTCTGAATTTTGAATTGTGGATTATTGGAAAATGATTGTTTGATGCTCAATCTGACTTGAGGGGTTTCTAGGTATACTAGTGTTAGGATATCCTTCTAGGCCGACCCATTGGCTAATAATAAGTGGAGACCTTGCCAAGAGGTGTTGTGTCATGGCCATGATTTGATATTGAGTAATAGAATATTTGATGGAATGGACCATTAACGTGTGATTTGATGAGATACCATTGATGTTTGTTATTTGATTTAACAAACATTTTCTAAAGTGTTTACGGTTATGTTAAAGCAATATAACTCTTTCTTATCTTGTATGTGTATTATAAATTGAAATTGAGATAAGTGAGTTTTGATATTATTTCGTAAATGTGCATAGTGGATGTTCGATTTTCTTAGAAGATATATGCACGACTCATTGGACTATGGTTTGCTTATTCCTTTCATCTTATATATTTTTCAGGTTCCTTAGTTAGCGGCAAGTTGGACAAGAGCACCATAGGCAGGAAACTTTGGTAGTACTAGTTTGAGTATGAGCATAGCTAGTGCCATTGTCTCCGAATTGGTAATTGTTGGTTTAGTTGAGTTCTAAGTTGTACATATACTTGATGAATGATAGATACATATGATAATATCGGGTTATTAGTTATGTTGAGGCTGCATTCTTTGGGTGAAAGGACACTCGTGTCAACCCTATTTTTGTTAGATTTGGGGTGTGACAACATCGCTCAGTAACTATTTTTTGAAGCCAGCCGCACAGGCAGCATCGCTCAATTAATGTTTCGCATGCCAGCCAAATCGGCCACTTATTGTATCCCCTCTAATTCTCGACGCTTAGCGTGTCATTTTGAGAAGTAGAACATACCACCAGACTTGATGTTGTCATATAATCAACATATTGAAATCTCATCGTCAACGAAAGCCTAAAGCCACCATACGTACTTCATGTGCGGCCTTCAAGCGAATCCAACATGCTCAATGTTGTGCAATGCCGATTTCTTCCATTTCCACTATTTGATTTCATGGCAGTCAAAGATTTTTTGGATACTGTTTAGATTATTTTTCAAACTTAAGTTGATTTGTTTCAAATCACCTTGCATTTTAGGTGATGTTAGCAACATTATGATTTTAGTTGATTCAAGATATCTTCCAAGATTATGCACATATCTCATTTGATGGTGGCATATTCTTGATTGAATAAATTTGATATTATTTTTATCTTATTGCCTTAGTTAATCTTCTAATAAAGCCTATAAATATGGTCAATGTACTCTTTTCTAGAGATATCGAAATATAAAGAAATTCATCCTAAAAATCTATCTTTCGCATCCTTCTCAAGTATGGTAAGCGGTCGCATTCGATACTAGGGGTATAAAGACCAAAAACCATAGTAAAAGAACTTGTAACATTAGTGTCCCGCTTGGGGAACTAGGTAGTTGTACCTAGGATCTCAGAGACCGTACTTAGCATCATAACCTATGGCCCTTGTACCTCGGTGCTCAAGCTCAAAACCATGAGGGCTAGATTTGGAATCCTCGGTATTGAATCTAGAGCCCAAAACACAATACATAGATCCAACAAAACCAAACACTATAACAAGGGCAAAAGGATACATGTAGTGCTAATATTTGTGTACGGCGCTAGAGGTGGCAATATGGGTCACAAACCCATTTTTTAACTCGTTTTTAATGGGCCAGGTCGAACATGGGTCATTTAAAATTTTAAAATATGTCAAAAATGGGTTCAAAACACTGAAGCCCAAGCTTATATGGGTTGAATATGGGTCTGATGTAGACCCATATTCAACCCATTTAAGTTGTTAACTTAAACCCACGTGTAACACCGTGGAACGAAACGCCGACAAAGAATGTGAAGCTCCGATCAAGGGACTCCACTCGTTGTTGTTGCTCATTCCTCGAGCACCTCCATCGTTGCTTGTTGCCCGTCGCTTGTAGCAATGTTTAAATATAGCAATGTTTAAGAAATACGGGTCGGGTGTGGGTTGAGTATGGGTCGGGTCGGGTGTGGGTCGTTAAATTTGTACTACATAAAAATGGGTCAAGAAACAAGTATTGTATTATTTGATTAAATATAACAATGTTTAAGAAATCTGGATCGGGTGTGGGTTGGGTATGGGTTAGGTCGGGTATGGGTCGTTAAATTTTTACTGCATAAAAATGGGTCAAAACGAGTTAAATGAGTCAATATGGGTCGGACCATATCCGACCCGACCCAAACTTGACTCGACCCACCCGTTTGACGCCCCTATACGGCGCTCACTTTAGTGTCAATCTATATATATATATATATATATATATATATATATATATATTTGGATCGCTTATGTGACAATTTTTTTGAAAATCGATTATTTCAGTGCCAACTCCGGTGAGCTTCATCAGAAAGCATACGTGGCTCACCGGAAGATCCTAGTCAGCAAATTTTTTTTTAAAAATCTATAAAAAAATCCACATAATATTAAAAATTAAAAATAAGCTAGAGAAACAAAAAATGCAGTTGCAACAACGAGGGCTGTGAGGCCTCGACCAGCCCTCGCCGTCCCCCGTCGAGGTCTCGGTGAGGGTCGCCGGGGCTCGGCGACCGCCCCGGGAACTCCCCCACCCCTCATTGCAACCGCAACTTTTTTTTTTTTTTTTTAGGTTAGTTTTCTATGTAATTTCAATTTTTTAAAAAATTTAACTTATTTTTAGGTTTAAAAATCCAGGTGGCTTGATCTTAAAAAAATTTACCATGTAATTAATAAAAAATGCCACGTGTATTATTTGGGCGAAATTGACACTTAAATGATCGTTTTTTGCTGGAATTGACACTTAAGTAATTTTTCTCTCTGATTTGACACTTAAGTGATAAAAAAAATATTAACATCAAAGTGAGTGCTGTACATAAATAATGGCACTCCAAGTGTCCCTTTGCCATGTAATCGACATTACCTCATTCAAGCCGAACCGTATGATAGCTATTAAAACTTCCTTACATTGACCGTCCCATCGTTACATTATTGGAACCAAATAAGAAGATAACTCTCATTCCTTTCTTCTGATATATCTTTTCTTTCAAGATTTTATGGTAATCGAAGTTTCTGTTGAGTCAAGTTATCAACCGCAAACAATGGAAACGAAGACAGGAGTCCCCCGAGTTTGTATCATTTTAGCAAAAATACCTTATGTTTACTTTAAAACATAAGTTCTGTCTAATGTGACCCAATATCCCAAACTTTTTCCTTGTCACTATTGATTGGGGTACGTGTGACTAAGGACGGGCAACTAGACCTGTTCAAGTCAAGAACCGACTTTACCCGACCGGTTCATATGTGGATTGATTCGGTTCCTGGTTTCAAAAGAAGGGGAACAGCCTTGACAGGCTTGTTCTTTGATTTAGATCCTTGAACAAGGTAGAATCGAGACCGAACCGATTTGGATCCAACCCGTTTTGTTGAGTAATGGATGCCTTCATAATGGCCACTTTCTCTTCCATTGCTGATCATCAGCAATAAACAAGCACATTCCAATGGTGATGTCAAAAATCAATGTCCGTATTGGACCAACATTTTTTTATATAACGTAAATTTGTAGCTTGGATTGACATATTGTGAAGGTAATGTTTTCCTTTCATGTTCACCAACTATTTTCTCCAAAATGGGGTATTCCTCTTACTTCAATTGTGAATTGGAGAAGCCGGTATTCTGCCAAAATTTCACAACTTCACCGAGAATTACTATATTTGCTCAATTTGAGATCCTTGATCATATCTGATTGCAGCAATTAAAACGTCTAGGTTATATAATAAAATGAATATGCAGCGACGACGGGGTTGGCGGCGGTTGGCGAGGTCGGCGGTTTGCGGCGAACAGCAAAGTGGCGACAATGGTGGTGGCGATGGCGGCTAGGGATGGTTGCTGCGGCGGTTGGCGGGGGTTGGCAATGGTTGGCGGTGGGTGGGGGGAGGCCAGCAAAGGTCCATGGGGGGTGGCGGAACGCTGTAATAGACAAAGGAAGGGCGATAGAAAGTGTGACGACTTGACAAAAAGCGAGGGTTTTGGTAGGTTATTTCTCATTTCCATTTTTGGAACAGAGAAGCTATAATTTTTAGCTTCTCATTTCTCTTTCAAATCTATTTCTAGAACAAAAATTTGCTCTAGAAACAAAAAAATAGAATTACGTTACAAAACGACTTTCTGTTCCAAACTGTTCCGGAAATAAGTTTGGAATAGAAACAGAGAAATAGAATGGTTATCATGCGCGCCCTTACATACTCTAAAATTAGTCTCTTGTGTTTGTAACACAAAAAGAACTTTTGGGTGTTAGTGCCACAATGGACATAATTTAAAACTTTCAATGACACAATAAAAGGTTTAGGGTATTGGTGTCCCATGACATAATTTAAAAATTTTTATGGTATTAACCATTGAGGAAAGTTTCATGTATATACTCGAGATATATGAATGAGTCCAATCCACCTCAGACATTATATAATATGAGCATTATGTGGATATCACATGATCTAATTATTGAGGTAGAGTGGGTTCACATACACAAAATACATGTGGTACTTATTCAAATTTCGATAGCCCCTTCGCCGCCTAGTGCAACCATGTTGCCGCACCCCTCGGAACTAATAAGAAAGATTAAGCGCAGTAAGGTCTTATTTATCCTATGGTACGGTGCGTAATCTATTAGTGAATTAGTGAAGCCATCATCTTTCCTTACCAAATTAGTTAGTAGAGCAACTTCATAAGTGATTTCAATATTATTAGCACTGGTTCAACGTTTGTATCTTTCCCGAACTCCATCACGAATTGAATATGTGATGGTTGTCAAACCCGACAACGTCGGATTCTTTTTTCTAAAGTCAAATATGGTGTTCTCTAAAGGAAAATGCTTCTCTCATAATACTGTCGGGAAAGATACAATCTCAATCATATATCTACATACCATCATCGTATGTTTTGCATAATATACTAATTGATCGTGAGATTGTGTGATGAGAAATAACTAATAGTACTATCGGCTTAGTAGACTTAATTTCTCCAAATATACAAGTTCAGAGGTATTGGGAAGAAAAATATTTAAGGCATTGGTATTATGGTGGCTTTATATTAGGGTTGTCGGTGGTATTTTTTCTTATTTTCATATTGGGTTGTTCTCAAATTTTTGTTCTAAATTTAACGAAATTTGTAGAAACAATCATAGCTATGCTCTGCTTTTCTGGCACGAACCACGAGGGGCACATTGCGGTCGTTGTTGCAGTTGGGCTGATGCACGTGGCGAAACAGGATGGAGACTACTTTCCACGACGACATCCTTGTACAAAGAGGAACTTTCCCATGAACGCAGGACTTTGTTTCATACCAAAAGAGGTTTCCATTTTTTTTTTCCGTTAATATGAAATGATTTTTCTCATCTTTTACAAGAATTATGGAAATATTCCTGATCTTTTACGAAAATCATGGAAATCAAAATTCATATGCTGAATAAAGCATAAGCAACGTGTTGGATCCAAACAAAGTATAATGCATCTTTCCTGTGCTCATCAAATTCTAAAATGTTAATATGAATTTAAATTTTATTTTGAAGAACTTATAGGAGAATTTAACTGTCAATACTGCAAATATTTCATATTTTAAGAAAATTAAAGTGTGCATGCTGTACAATTGAAATATGTACGTATAAAGCAAAGAAAAATTTAATCTCTAGGCTAACATAGCTAAATATTATTGGGTTTAGAGATATTGATATAGATTAAGGTTTTGTTTGTTTTGCAATCGCTTGGAAATTAAGTTTCATGATTGAGTTTCTCCTTCTACAAATGAAAATGTGTGATCGAATAAATTGTTTTCGGACACGAAGAGTTGTATGAGAATGAACTTATTTTCAAACGCGAAAAAGTATGTTCTTTCCTTATTATATATTCAACTATTCTATTCATTTTCAGAACTCACTTCTTCAATTCCAAATTTTCATATCTTTCCAAAAGAGATACAACCTTCTTTTCTGATTGTTTCCTTAGAGAATTCTTGGAGAAATATTAGACTTGCTATCTAATATTCTCGTTTGATACTCTGTTGTATCCTGGACGATCTTTGCCGGTAGCCATTAGCAAGGTTGTGGGGCAAATAATTCCTTAAAGAGATTGATATCACACCTATTCCATTGTTCATCCCATTCGCTAAATTTTCCAACAATTTTAAGGAATTATCCGCACAACAATGGAGTCAGGATCCATCAAAGTTGAGGGGTTTGATATTAGAGTTTAGGTATCTAAGATGATTAGGGTCTTTTGACGGATTATTTTGGTATTGAAGTATCCTTTTTGAGAATCTATCCCAACAGTTTGGTCTTTTTGATCATGCTGTTTTGTGTTTAGCAATAGTATGCGAAATGAATTTACCGGCCGGGCGACAAAGGAGGAAACACTCCAATAACAGAGAAAATTCTCTCCATCTGAGCTATCAAAGAGATACCGACAGTGGGCATCCGACCATCAGATACCGACAGTCGTCTTCTAGCATCACCGACCTTTAAATATCAGATTTTCATAAATTCATTTCACATAGCTACACGGTAACGCTTGTTCTCAGGTTGAAACCAGCCCTTCTTTGATCTGTGAGGGACGACGAATCTCTTACCTTCGTCTTTGTCGTTATCGTGGACTTCTTCGCACGAACAAATATAAACTCGACGACTCCTCAGCCAAGGGGATGCACTGATCCCTTCTGTAGTTCTGTTGGCGATGGCCCTCTTCACGTTGGGTCAACTCAACGTTTTGCGTGGCACGAAAAAGAAGAAGAAAAACGTTTCAACTGTCGATTCAATGCACGTTTTTTGTGTTGATTCTTATTCCAAAGAGTCGCCAACCTTGTGTCATAAGCTGCAACACCTAACATGGGTCGCCATTGAAACTCCCTCTCTCACCCTGAAAAGTTTCCACTTGTGTTCTTTGATTCTCCCTCTCTCCGGAGCAATGCTTGGGGCATCTGTCAATGATGGAATGCCTGTCACCGGAAAAAACAGAGCAAGGTTGCTCCTTGCCTCCTTGTTTTTGGTTTCGTCGTCTCTGTTTCCATATTCTCATGCAGCAAATTCGATCTTGCGAGGGCAGTTTGTCGGAGGTGGCGATACTTTGATTTCTTCTTCTGGGAATTTCGAACTGGGGTTCTTTAGTCCTGCAAATTCGTCTCTTAGATATGTTGGTATTTGGTACCACAAGATAAGTGTTAAAACAGTCGTGTGGGTCGCAAACAGGGAGAGCCCTGTTTCTGATGAATCTGGAGTTTTGATTGTTTCAAGTGATGGAAATTTGATGGTTTTAGATGGAAATAATCGCACAGTTTGGTCTAGTGGCATTAATTCTTCCTCTGTGCCCACCAACTCAACAGCTGTTTTGATGGATACAGGAAATCTTGTTCTTTTGGCCAGTGCAGATGCTGACTCTGCTAGTGCTGATGGGGATATCAGCAACTCATATTGGCAAAGCTTTGAAAACCCGACAGACACATACTTGCCTGGCATGAGAGTGAGGGTGAATTCTAGGGCTGGAGAGAACCGTGCCTTCTGGTCATGGAGATCATCGAATGACCCTTCCCCTGGGAACTTCTCTCTGGGCGTCGATCCCCGGGGATCGCCTCAGATAGTGATCTGGGGCCAGTCAGGCCGGCAATGGAGGAGCGGGCATTGGAATGGGCTGATTTTCACCGGAGTGCCGAACATGACTGGCAGTTATCGATACGGATTCAAGCTCTCAAGCACCGAGGCGGATGGAAGCATGTACTTCACGTACACGCCACTGAATAGCTCCAAGCTTTTGATGTTCCGTGTACTTTGGAATGGGACAGAGGAGCAGTTAGGCTGGGATGAGACTAGTAATGAGTGGACTGTGCTGCATGAACAGCCTGCTAAGGAATGTGACCTCTATAATAAATGTGGAGATTTTGCAATATGTAATGAAATGGACTCTCCCAGATGTAGTTGCATGGTAGGGTTCAGTCCGAGTTCACCGGAACAATGGAACAGGGGTAACTGGTCCGCGGGTTGTACTTGGAAAACCCAATTACAGTGTCGGAACAACAGCAGCATTTCAGCGGGAGATGGTGGCCGGGTGGACAAGTTCTCGAAATTGGATGGCGTGAAGTTGCCGGATTTCGCGGATTATGTTTCAGCCACTAGCGGGAATGAGTGTCAGGCGAAGTGTCTGGGGAATTGTTCATGCAACGCCTATGCTTTTGATAGAAGCTTTGGGTGCATGCTGTGGAGCGAGGATTTGATAGATGTGCAGCACTTCGCCAAGGGTGGAACAACCCTCCAAATTCGTCTCACCAATTCTGAATTAGGTGTGCTCTCTTTGGGGTATTTCCCTTTGAAATTTAAAGCTTTGCTCATTTTCTCCAACATAATGGTTTCTATTCTTGTGATCTTCGTTAGTATGATAAAGGCCGATGCCGATAGTGTGACTTAGCAGAAAAAGCACTGAAATTCTTATATTGAGAATTAGGTTTATGAAGGTCAGGGATTTCCAGTTTCAACAGTTAGTGTAACTGAATAACATGAATCTATCCTTGTGTATTATCAGAAAGGAATGATATTAATCACTTTCAACATAGATCACCATAAGCTGTTTAATAACTCCGGTATAACTAGTTATTTTCAAGCTTATATAAAGGTGATGTATCAGAACACTGACGCATGAAAAGGTCCTATTCATCAGCAACAAGAAGTCGTGCATCATACAATAGACAAAACATCTATTGTCACAGAGTTTCTGTGCTAATGGCTTTGGATATTTTTTAGAATACTTGAACACTTTCCAACCAGTGATGACCCGTATAACGCAATTTCTTTCTCTTATCTATGAATAGGAACGAAGAGCAAAATATCAAACCTGTTCATAATAATTACTGTCTTGGTTGGAGCAGTTGTTCTCGGTGTAGCAGTATGGTTGTTGTGGAGGTTTAAGGACAATTTGAAAGGTGAGATTTTATTTGTGGGGTGAATGATCTATTGGTCCTTAAATTCTTATTTACATGTTAGTGAACTTTAAATACAGGATTCTTGATTTTCTATCGGAAAAACAAGGAACTTCCCTTGTTTAATGATTTTGTTAAGAACGAAGAGCTATCTGCTGAATTATCCGGATCGGATGGTCTTGCCAGACATGCTAAGCAGCTAATAGGAGGAGCTGATATACCAGTGTTCAACTTCAGTTCCATTGAAGCTGCGACGAACTTCTTTTCTGAAGAAAACAAGTTAGGACTGGGAGGATTTGGTCCCGTTTACAAGGTAAAGCTAACTGATCACCAGTTGTAGACTTTGAGATGTCATAGAGGCATTCTTAATTGTCTACCCTCTGAAACAGCAGGGAAAGTTTTTTGGAGGACAAGAAATAGCCGTTAAGAGGCTTTCGAGGAAGTCGAGCCAAGGGCTCGAGGAATTTAAGAACGAGGTTATGTTGATTGCGAAATTACAACACAGAAATCTCGTGAGACTCCTCGGCTTCTGTGTCCAAGGGGAAGATAAGATGCTCGTTTACGAGTACATGCCCAACAGGAGCTTGGATTGTTTTATTTTTGGTAAGCTGATTCAAACATCTGAATCTGGTCTTTTGCATTCCATGAAAGAACTGTCATGAAGTTTCTTCATGTGTTTATACTTAACTTTTCAATTTTTTAATGCAGATCCCGCGAAGCGAGCGCAACTGGACTGGACGAAACGTTTTGAGATTATTGAAGGCATAGCACGAGGCCTCCTCTATCTCCATCGAGACTCTAGACTAAGGATTATACATCGGGACCTGAAAGCCAGTAACATTTTGTTGGACGAAGAAATGAACCCGAAAATATCAGATTTTGGCATGGCCAGAATTTTCGGTACGAACGAAAGCGAAGCAAGTACCAATCGAGTGGTTGGCACATAGTAAGTTGAATTTCTTCCTAGTGAGAAAGAGTGTACATCTGACTCCAAATGTCTGATCGGTGTGGAGCAGACTGATTCATCTGCGAAATTGAATTGCAGTGGTTACATGTCTCCAGAGTACGCGATGGAAGGTCTATTTTCTGTCAAATCCGACGTGTACAGCTTTGGGGTATTATTACTGGAGATCATTAGAGGCGAGAAAAATTTCGGCTTTCGCACGTCGGAACATTCTAATCTTATCGGCCATGTGAGTTCATCCTAATATGAATTTGAGCTACTAGGCGCCAAAACTGTCATTTCAGGAGATGTTTGCATCTGCTCCTATTGTTTTGTTCAAAACTGCCTTTGATTAGGGTTGTCTCAGTCCGGTTTCCACTTCTCCATTGTGTGTAGCTTAGAAACTACCAATCATGTAAAAGGCATAGCGATATCTACATATGTCATCGTGCGTTAGGACAATATACAATTGAAATCGCTATTCGTTTGTTTACATGTAAGGGGCTATTCGAACTGTTTTTCACACAAGTGCACGGCGATTTCAGGCTTGGCGTCATTGGAATGAAGGGAAGGCGATGGAACTTATCGATCCTTGTATCAGGGACGCGTGCTCTAGGGATAAGGTGCTGCGATGCATACAGGTCGGGCTGTTGTGTGTGCAGGACTCTGCCGTGGATAGGCCGGCCATGCCTTCCGTTGTGCTCCTACTAGGAAGCGAAACAGTGGATCTTCCCTTCCCGAAACTACCCAGGTCAACCTCAATCACGGGCTCCGTTGATGCTTATTTGTTGTTTGGAAGCCAAGAAATCGAGTCATTGAATGGTGTAACAGTTAGCTCCGTGGATGGTAGATAGGGCCAATGTGATTCATTCATGCTGTCTCCTCTTTGTTCCTGTGATCTTTCCAACCCGAAAAGTGTTCTTGAAATTCATCAAAAGGACACACGTGAAACAAAAAATCATAACTTGGTTCCTTGGTCTTGATATGAAAGTGTCTTGATTGCTTTTTATTCTGTAGCGTCACATTCGATTGAAGCTCATTTTGCACGGGAGAAGGAGTGTTAATAATGGATATGCTCGATCTATAAGCTGAGGGCTTGTTTTCAATTATTGGAGCCAAAGTCAATCTTGCTTCACTGGCATATGTACAAGCACATACGGTTCCCGAGTGATAGTATGATGCTCTTATCATTGATAAACGTCAAATATATCCCAACTGATAATAGTGAAAAATTCAAGAGACAATTCCAAATAAGCGCCTAAAGTAGACATTGTTCAAATAATGGCATGTAGTAACCTCATTGCTTCAAAGAAGGGTCTAACCAAGGGCATTCAAGCCAGATCGAGCAAGGCCGCCCTTGATGGCCACAGGTGAGGGCCGACGTTACCCTCCCCAAATAAGGTCGGCCCTTGCCTGTGCTAACTAAGGCTGACCCACCTAGCCCTTGCAGGTGACCAATGTGGCCAGTCACCGGTGAAAAGGAAGGGGAAAAAAATGAAAAAATAATTAAGTGATGAAAATACCATTGGTTTAGGCTCTTCTTCGAAACAATAAGGACATTTCAACCCCTTATTTGAAATAATATCCTCTTCATGCACTTATTTGATAAACTAAGGGCACTTTAGGTTGTTATTTAGAATTTTGCCAAATTTCAACTATCATCCTCATTATGGATAGCTCAAGCCTGAGTGCCACCGCCACGAACTCACGGTCCAGTGCAGAGCCAATGCCCGAGCCCCATGGCCATGCTCTTTCAAAGCTTGCTTGGGAGACAAGGGGAAACTAGGGATGTGACGATGTTGGGCGGCGGCAAACGTGACAGGCTGGTTTTGGTTTGGGTCGCTATGGACCTTGGATAGGTAAGGTGGCAGGAGGTATGATTTATGTGGTTTCCTATTTACATGATGGGCAAATGAGTCTCTTACAGTTTGGAATTTGCAAATTGCAAGTTTTGGAAAATGAGTATGCAGATTGATATAGATGGCAAAACAGAAAAAAGGATTTTGAAATCTTTTCATGAGAATCTGGAGCCAGGGCCCGAGGAGAACAAGTGGTAAGCATATAGGAAATCCTAAAACTTATCACGAAAGTTTTTAATTTGATAGCTATAAACCTTGGTTTTGACGGGCCTTGCTTCGTGGTCCATCCTGCATTAATCCATTCTGATTGTCCAAGAAAACAATGCAATTTTCGAAAGCCGTGTGAAGTGGACTATTTTCAAATTAGCAAGAACATCTGAGATATCGTTGTCATTTGTTCTCATGACATTTTACTCTGGTCATCTGCTTCCTGGTTTACAACAACTACACCGGGGCCTCTTCTTCATAACCGAATACTGCATCGAGGCAGATGTACTTAGGGTGTATGTGCTTGAATAACGAAATCTTCAAGCTTGGGTTCTTCTTGCCTCATGGATAGGAAAACCGGTACGTAGAAATATGGTATACGAACATGACTCCCTTGAAAATCGTTTAGGGGGCGGATAGGGACTGGCCCCCTTGCTCGCACTGAAATCTGAAGCTTCTCGACGGGCAGCAAAATGCTGTCTGGTCCACCAATGCAAAGGTCCTGCTAAACGATTCGGCCACAGTGGTTTCAGATTGTGGAAACTCTGTCCTGCAGGACAAGAGTTCGAATGAAATGTGGGGGAGCTCCCATGAGCTAACCGATATTCTCCTTCCATACTTGAAGTTGGGCGTGAACACAAAGAGCAGGAAAGAAGCCAACGCTTGATTTCTTGGAAAAGGGAAAGTGATCCCTCGTTTGGAGGCTCTGCTTTCGGAATCACCCTGGATGCGCCGCCTTAGGCTCTCGCATGGAAAGGCTCAACTCCCCGTTGGAGAGGTGGACAGCCGGACGAGTTGAAATTCATCAACATACCCAATATGGTGTTGGTTTGTGTTTCGCCGGAATTTCTTCGCGACAGAATATCTTTCACCGAAATTCGTTCTTTGGATTTTAAATGTGATAAAGGGTCTTGTGGAGGTGTTGGACTGGAAAGATTCAGACAGTCAGAAAATCAACACATAAAGTTGCAACGATTTCAATAGAATTACACAAATATTGTCTCAACCAGAGTTTGACTCAATAGAGAGATTCTGTAAGCACAACTCAAAGGAATCGATACAGATGAAAATGAAAGAAAATACACAAATGTAGCCCAAACCAGAGTTTGACCCAATGGAAGGGTTAGGTGAACACAATTTCTCTCAAAAGATAACGAACCAATGCACTCGAGACTGCCAAAGTTTGACTCTACGACAAAGCCTTGAATACACTTTGATAATACACCAGAGTTTGACTCGATGGTGCAATATCTAGGATAAAGATAAACGCTACAGTTTAACTCAACAACGAGAATCTCAAAGCTACGGCTAAGAAAGGTAAATTGTAGTACGATAAGTAAAGATAAGATAAATTTTTTGATTTGTTTGGGAGTGTTTTTTGTGATTCTCTGGTGGTTTTTTATAATGGTTGAGGAGGTAATTGCTCTTCATCGGTTGTGATTTTAGTACGCCAATAGCTGCCACGTTTACCATCATTCACGAACCTTTTTGACCTTGCTTTCAAGTATTTATTTTGCTTTAAATAACTGTCTATACTCTCGTCTTAGCTCAACCTCTTTACCCAGGCCAGTTGTGTGACAGCCCGAATTTCCGCAAGTTGAATTGTTAAGTGGAATAGTTAATTTGAACTTGGATTCAAGGTGGTTATGAGTCGGATTTTAACCCATGGAGTGATGGATATTGGAACCATGGATGATCGATAAAGGCATGATATCGTTGGAGTGAAAGAATTATTTTGGAATCGGTTTGCGGGGAAAATTGATCCGGATCGAACCCGCAAGGCAGCCCACCACCTCACCCTGCCTTAATCGACCTACCCCTCCTTATATAAGTCCCAGTCTTCTCTCTTCTCTCCTCATTTCTCACGTCCACCACCAAGAGGACTCCCTCAAACCTTCATTTCTCTCTTTTCTCTCGGTTTCTCCTCCATCTACACCGTTGTTCTTCCTTCACCCGAATTCAACATCGTCGCTTCACCTTCGCGCATGACACCACCACTGCTTGAACCACCAAGGACGACCTAGCTTAGTCCCGCGCGCTGTCCCCTCCTTCCACCCTCTCGGCCACATGTTTCCAAGAGGAACTATGGCGGCCCGAACTCGTTCTTGGACCGATTCACTTTCTATCTTCTTCGTTTGGAATCCTCAGGCAAGTATCCACCTACCTTTAACCCTTTTCTCCTCAATCGTAGTTCATGATTTGTGGGTATTTGGCCTTGAGGCCGTGTGATGGTGGTGTGATGTGCTTGATGTCTTGCGGCCTTGGGTCGTCGGGTGGTGGTAGTTTGTATTGCATATAAGAATCAAAGCACGCGTGTGATTGACTGCTTGCTTTGTTGAGCCCAGAGAGGGTGGAGTGTTAATTGTGTGGCTGAGGATGTGTCACATCCCGATTCTCCGAGAAAAAGGACATGACACAGCCGTCCTTTTGAATCAAAGGACGCAGCCTCAAACAAAGCTCGAACTAAAACCTGATATCCAAATATATACCTCCATATATATTTGATAAAAAGGTCACACATGTCCACAAAAGTAGAGCTCATCTACTATAACCAAAAAGATAAACAAACGTAGCTTTTCATCTAGCTCGAACTCACCAACTATATACAATTTATCCAAAAAATATATCCCCACTATCCAAAAGTAGTCTTGCAGCTAACGTACGCTCGACCCTATTTGCGACTCGCCGATAAACCCGAAAGCCAAATCCATTGATTAATCTCATTAAACTAACTTTCGATGGTCCATCCATCGAATAATCTCATACTCATCATCAACTATGGCCACGTTTAACGCCGTGGCAAGGCGACCAAGTTTACCCCTCTTGGTTAGGTCTACCACCCATTTTAGCCGGTGGTTTGGCTCAATGACGTCTTGACAGTATGCATACTACCCCCACCTCGGTGGGTTCTAATCATAGGGACATGAGTATTGAAACCCAATACCGAAATCCAGAAAAACCACAATGATCCAGTTTCACAAACAAAAGGCTAAAAACCGAATACATAGCCTTTCTCAGAAACGTATTTCTCAAACAATATTTCAGCAAGATAATCGTCAATAAGCCATATCAAACAATTAAATGGTAGTAATAGCTCGATCCCGTTTATGCAAAAATAATGCTTTAAACGTCACCTTACTTCGCCTTGTCAAGAAATCACACCAAAGTACACGTGCTCATCTTTAAAGCATGAGTTTTATAAATTCTTAGAAGAGAGAGTACAACTCACTCGAGTGTGGTTGCTCACTCCGTTATCTCTTTTTGTCTTTCGGGTTTATTGGGAGTCGCAAATAGGGTCGAGCGTACGTTAGCTGCAAGACTACTTTTGGATAGTGGGGATATATTTTTTGGATAAATTGTATATAGTTGGTGAGTTCGAGCTAGATGAAAAGCTACGTTTGTTTATCTTTTTGGTTATAGTAGATGAGCTCTACTTTTGTGGACATGTGTGACCTTTTTATCAAATATATATGGAGGTATATATTTGGATATCGAGTTTTAGTTCGACCTTTGTTTGAGGCTGCGTCCTTTGATTCAAAAGGACGGCCGTGTCATGTCCTTTTTCTCGGAGAATCGGGATGTGACATTTATTGGTATCAGAGCATAAGCTATGATTTTTGGGTATAGAAATGGGACATTGTGAGATTGTGTGATAGATGTTAACGCGTTATCTTTTTAGATACTAAGGTTATGTTCTATGGGTGGTTTCAGATAGTTATGAGCTCCGACTCGGATCCACCACTTGTTTCTCTTGTCGGAGATAGGGGCAAGAGGGCTTTTGACTTCGATCCTAGAGATGTGCCTCAAGGCTCTAGAGGCAAGCCTTCGACAAGACGTCAAGATGATATGAGAGCAGACTCACAAGAAACAAGAGAGCAAAGCCAATAGCCAAGGGCCCACAATAATGTATCGGGAGTTATTGAACCTAGCGGTGATCGAGTTTATACCTTTGCTCAATTCGGGAAGGCGAAGCCACCAACTTATGATGGGAAAACCGATCCTCTTATGGCGGAACGTTGGATTAGGAAGATCGAAGGAATCTTTAAAGTTGAAGAAGTCCTTGAGGATAAAAAGGTTAACTTTGCAACCCAATACTTGGAGGGTGAAGCCGAGTATTGGTGGGAGGGATTAAAGACCACTCTTGGAGATGAGGACGCGACCATCTATTGGAGGGACTTCAAGGCGGCTTTCAATGCTCAATTCTTTCCGAAGTCTTTTCAATCGAAGATGAAAAGTGATTTTCTACAAATATCACAAGGCGAGTCTACCGTATTGGAATATGCGGGTCGTTTCAACCAAATGAGCAGATTTGCCGAGAGTTTTGTGACCGATGAGAAGGACAAAGCGGAGCACTTTCAAAGGGGATTACGACCCGAGATTCGTTTTGAACTCGCATCCCTCCTACTGACAACTTATGAGGACGTGCTGGAACGAGCGATCGAGATTGAGCAAGAGATCTTGGAGAGCGGCATCGCGGGTGCTCCTCAACATAAGAGGCACAAGGTTAGAAATTTTCAAGAAAGTCGTCTAAGTGAGGGTAACAAGCAAAGGGGCTTTAGCGGGACTGAGAAGGCAAAGAGTCGAGCTATTCTTGAGCCTTGCACTACGTGTGGGAAACTTCATAGTGGTCAATGTTATTGGAAGACCGGAATTTGCTTTTTATGTGGAAAGGCGGGACATATACGACAAAACTGTCCTATGCAAAGGAAGGCTCCAGCAGATAACGGATCTTGTTTTGTATGTGGACGACCCGGACACCTAGCACGCACTTGCCCTATGCGGAAAAATGCACCCCCGGTTGATAGACCACGGGAGAATCAACAAAGGCAAAGGACAGCTGGGAAGGTCTTTGCGATGACAGAGGAGGATCCAGCGGCGTCTAATGCGGTTGTGGCAGGTGATGTTTCTATTGCCTCACGATATGCTTACGCCTTATTTGATCCTGGTGCAACACATTCTTTTGTTTCCATGAAATTCGCTAATAAACTTGATGTGCCACCTAAGTCGCTTGATGGTGATTTGCGTGTGGATACTCCCATCGGGGATTTTTTGATTGATGATCGTGTATATAAGAGATGTATGCTCCGGATTGATGATGTCGAGATGCCCGTGGATCTTGTAGAATTAAATATACAAGATTTCGATGTCATTCTAGGAATGGATTGGTTATCAACTTATCATGCTACGGTTGATTGTTATGCCAAAAAAGTTGTTTTTCGACCTCCAAATCAGGGTGAATTCTTTTTCTCGGGAAGTTGTAAGGTTAACTTTCCAGGGTTGATATCAGTTTTGCAAGCAAGAAAGCTTTTGAAGAAGGGTTGTCATGGTTATTTGGCTTATGTGAGAGACACAAATAAGGATGTGGTAAAGCTGGAAAATGTTCCCGTTGTTCGAGATTTTCCAGATGTATTTCCTGAAGACTTGCCTGGTTTGCCTCTTGATAGAGAGATCGAATTTTCCATTGATCTGATGTCCGGTACCACACCGATTTCTAAGGCACCATATCGGATGGCACGGACTGAATTAAGAGAGTTGAAAACACAGCTGCAAGAACTCCTGGATAAGGGATTCATCCGACCTAGTGTTTCACCTTGGGGAGCTCCTGTATTGTTTGTGAAAAAGAAAGACGGTAGTATGAGGCTATGCATAGACTACCGCGAGCTTAATAAGATAACGATCAAAAATAAATATCCTTTGCCTCGGATTGACGATTTATTTGATCAACTCTAGGGAGCTCAAGTATTTTCTAAGATTGACCTTCGCTCTGGGTATCATCAGTTGAAGATTAAAGCAGATGATGTGCCTAAAACCGCTTTCGGGACGAGGTATGGCCATTATGAATTTCTTGTCATGCCTTTTGGATTAACGAACGCACCTGCTGCTTTCATGGACTTGATGAATAGGGTGTTCAAGCAATATCTTGATCGATTTATTGTGGTATTCATTGATGACATTCTGGTATATTCGAGGAATCCAGAAGAACACGAGAACCATTTGAGGATCGTTTTGCAGACTTTGCGTGACAAGGAACCGTATGCAAAATTTAGTAAGTGTGCATTTTGGCTTGATCACATTGAATTTTTGGGCCATGTAATCTCGAAGGATGGTATTTCGATTGACCCGAAGAAAGTTGAAGCGATTGTTCGGTGGAGACGCCCCACCAATGTTACTGAAGTCAGAAGTTTTCTCGGCTTAGCCGGCTACTATAGGCGATTTGTGGAGGGATTTTCTAGAATTGCCGGTCCACTTACTCGTTTAACCCAGAAGGGAGTTAAATTTGATTGGACAAATCAATGTGAGCGCAATTTTCAAGAACTAAAGAGACGATTGGTGTCGGCTCCGATATTAACCTTACCTTTAGGTATTGGTGGTTATATTGTCTATTGTGATGCATCTAAAGAAGGTTTAGGCTGTGTTCTTATGCGGGACGAGAAAGTTATAGCCTATGCCTCTAGACAATTGAAGCCACATGAGAAGAATTATCCGACTCATGATCTAGAGTTAGCAGCGATCGTATTTGCCTTGAAAATATGGCGTCACTATTTGTATGGTGAAAAATGTGAAGTTTTTACAGATCACAAGAGCTTGAAGTACATCTTTACTCAGAAAGAGTTGAATATGAGGCAAAGGAGGTGGTTAGAACTTTTGAAAGATTATGACTTGTCCATCAATTATCATCCGGGTAAGGCTAATGTAGTAGCCGATGCCTTGAGTCGTAAATCTTACGGGAATATGGCAGTATTACTTACTTCTCAGAAGCCTATTCTTGAGGACATGCGAAAGTTGGACTTAGAGGTGTTGATACATCATCTTGGCGCCCGATTAGCTAATCTTAGAGTACAACCCACGTTGATAGATAAAGTCAAAGCGAAACAGAAGGATGATCCTCGGTTGAAAAAGATTAAAGAAGGTGTCAAAGCCGGAAGGCAAGAGGACTTCGGTATTCATGCCGATGAGTCATTGAGATTTCGTGGTCGACTCTGTGTCCCTGATGAGTCGAAATTGAAAAAGGAGATATTGCAGGAAGCCCACAACACTAGATTTTCTATTCATCCAGGGAGCACTAAGATGTATAGAGATTTGAGAGAAAACTTCTGGTGGGTCAACATGAAGAAAGATATTGTCAAATTTGTCGACCAGTGTCTTGTTTGCCAAAAGGTAAAGATTGAACATCAAAAACCAGGTGGACAGCTACACCCACTTGAGATACCTAAATGGAAGTGGGAGCATATTACCATGGATTTCATCGTCGGTTTACCGAGGACACCAAGCGGTAAGAATGCTATATGGGTGATTGTCGATCGGTTGACTAAGTCTGCTCACTTCTTGTCATATAGATTCGGTCTCTCACTTGAAGACATGGCGAAACGATACGTTAATGAGATAGTGAAGCTTCATGGGGTTCCAGTGAGCATTGTTTCTGACGGGGATCCACGGTTCGTGTCCAACTTTTGGAAGAGTCTTCAAAGAGCGTTGGGTACTAGACTCAACTTCAGTACAACATTTCATCCACAAACGAGGACGGCCCGACATAAAAAAACCTTTTAGTCTTTAGAGGATATGTTGAGAGCATGTGCTATTGATTTTGGCGGCTCTTGGGACGAGCACCTCCATTTGGCGGAATTCTCTTATAATAACAGCTACCATTCCAACATCAAGATGGCTCCTTTTGAAGCTTTATATGGTCGAAAGTGTAGGACACCCGTTTGTTGGGACGATGTAGGTGAGAAAAGGCTAATCGGTCCCGAGTTTATACAGCAATCGGAAGAGAAAGTCAGACTTGTTCGAGAGCGTTTGAGGACAGCACAAAGCCGCGAGAAAAGTTATGCAGACCTCAAACGACGTAAGTTAGAATTTGATGTGGGCGATCATGTATTTCTGAAGGTCTCTCCTATGCGGGGCGTTATGAGATTTGGCACGCGTGGCAAGCCGAGTCCTAGATATGTGAGACCGTTTTTGATATTGGAGAGGATTGGCGAGGTTGCTTATAGATTGGCATTGCCGCCAGCGTTATCTGGAGTGCATGACGTGTTTCATGTATCTTTATTGCGAAAATATGTGCCAAGTCATGATCATATATTAGATTATACTCCTTTGAGGTTAAGGGAAGACTTAGCTTATGAAGAGCAGCCTTTACGCATCGTGGATAGGAAAGATCAAGTATTACGGCGTCGTACAATCCCTTATGTGAAGATTCAATGGCAAAACCACACCGAGAGGGAGGCCACTTGGGAGCTTGAGGAGGAAGCGAGACGCAAATATCCTCACTTATTTGATGAATAAGGTACGTCTAAATTTCGAGGACGAAATTTTTTTAAGGAGGGTAGAATGTAATATTTGAGTTTTTTGACTAGGTCAAAACAAGTGGTAGGACCCACTGGTAAAATAAAAAATAAAAAAATAAGAGAGCAGATGGTTTCTCCAAAAAGAGGCATCGGGAGTCTTCCATCTATAAAGAGAAGAAAGAAAGAAAACAGAAAGGGGAAAAAGGAGAGAAAGAAGGAGAAAGGAGAAAAGGGAAAAAGAGAAATAGAAAACAGTCACGTGCGCGCACCGCCCTCCACGAGCGCTTCGCTGAAGTCATTTCCCTACGTGTCGCAGCACGTGGTAAGCGCCCGCCCTCTCTTCCCTCTCTATTGAAGTGATTTTCTGGATTTAGGGCAAAATTCGGATCTTGAGGGAAACTGAGTTGTTGTGTCCTATCTCATGGGCGATTGGCCATGTTTTTGCTTGGGAATGAAACTTAAGGATGTTATGGAGCTAATGCTTTTGACGGTTTGTGAATTGAATTTACGGTTTGTCCAAACGAAATTTCAGAAGTTCGGCGTGCGGGCTGTCCAAGTGCACGACTTGTAGTTCTTTGGCCCCTAGGTGTCCGATTGTCGACGTTTATACGTCATTTAGTCAAGTTTTTCGCATGCATAGTATTTTACAAGCTTTTAATGTTATTTTTCAACTAATTTTTAGGATTTCAAGCTTTGCGGTTCAATGACTACTTTAGGTTGGTTTGCAACTTTTTAAGGTGAGTTGTACTCTCTCTTCTAAGAATTTATAAAACTCATGCTTTAAAGATGAGCACGTGTACTTTGGTGTGATTTCTTGACAAGGCGAAGTAAGGTGACGTTTAAAGCATTATTTTTGCATAAACGAGATCGAGCTATTACTACCATTTAATTGTTTGATATGGCTTATTGACGATTATCTTGCTGAAATATTGTTTGAGAAATATGTTTCTGAGAAAGGCTATGTATTCGGTTTTTAGCCTTTTGTTTGTGAAACCGGATCATTGTGGTTTTTCCGGATTTCAGTATTGGGTTTCAATACTCATGTCCCTATGATTAGAACCCATTGAGGTGGGGGTAGTATGCATAATGTCAGGACGTCATTAAGCCAAACCACCGGCTAAAATGGGTGGTAGACCTAACCAAGAGGGGTAAACTTGGTCGCCTTGCCATGGCGTTAAACGTGGCCATAGTTGATGATGAGTATGAGATTATTCGATGGATGGACCATCGAAAGTTAGTTTAATGAGATTAATCAATGGTTTAAGCCATTGATAGTTTGTTGTTATTATGATTTGCTATTTGACTTACTTTGATGATTGCATAGTGATTTCTCGATCCGCTTAGAAGATATTGTACTTCTCACCGAGCTGTGGTTGCTCACTCCGTTATCTCTTTTGCTTTTCAGGTTCTTCGGCGAGCCGCAAGTAGGATCGAGCGTCCGTTAGTCGTAGGACTTTTGGGATAGTAGGGATATATTTTTGGATAAGCTGTATATAGTTGGTGAGTTCAAGCAAAATGGAAAGCTATGTATGTTTGTCTTTCCATTTTGGGAGATGAGCTCTGAATTTTTGTGAACATGTGACCTGTTTATCATATATATGTGGAGGTATATATTTTGGATATCGGGTTTTTGTTCTTACTTTGAGGTCGGGTCCTTTGGGTAAAGAAGGACGGCCGTGTCATGTCCTTTTTCTTGGAGAATCGGGATGTGACATTTTGTTGGTATCAGAGCCGACCTCCGACCGCATGTGGGGCCGCAACGGGCGCTCGCGGGTGCCGCTAAGGGCACAGTGGGGACGCCTTGCCGCTAAGGGGGGGATTATGTGACATCCCCGTCCCACATCGCCTAGGAGGAGAGCCTTGGGTTGGTTTATAAGGCTTGGGTGTCCTTAGATTTGCAAGACGCGTTTTTCGGGCATTGTATGGGCGACGCTCGGAGAAACAAAACCGTGAGGACTGTGTGTCCAAAGCGGATAATATCTTGCAAAGTGGCGCAGTGGAAGCGCGTGGGGCCCGAGCCGTTACAGGATGGTTGGGTCATGTGTGTAAACGCAATGAACCGAGGGTCTCGTAGGCCTGTGTCCTGACAAGGACGAGATTATGTCTACCCATGTTTGGATGAATATCTCGTGGGAGCCCGATGGAAATCAGGAAGTCTATGGCCTGTGTCCGGTTGGAAGGAAGCCCCGGAATAGGGGAATCGAGACCCGTGTCCCTCGCTAACGAAAATCGAGGTCCGTGTCCCTCGTGAGAAATGAAGCATGTGTCCTTCATGATCCCATGGTCGTTGTCTCATGGACAAAAAGTTAGGCAAAACCCAGAATTGAGGCCCATGTTCCTTGGAGAAATAAAAAGGAGGCCTATATCCCTCATATAATCATGGCCCGTGTCCCATGGTACTCGGTTCAAAGTGAAAACGAAAAGTAAATGATGAGTCATGTGTATGCCCATATGTGTGAGAGTATGTTATAGATGGAAGTCATCGTTCGTGATGTGTGTGGGGGTTAGTATCAAGCCTCATTTGCTTGCTCCCAAAGTCGTGCGTGTTGGAATATATAAAAATTAAACCATGCCTTCTTCTATCGACTTAAGCTTTTAGAACAATTGGATGTGGTTCTATAAAATCTTTCATGGTAACACAGCAAAAGATCCCGAGTTCAAACCTTTTCAGCCCACCACCTCACCCCGCCTTAACCAACCTACCCCTCCTTATATAAGTCCCAATCTTCTCTCTTCTCTCCTCATTTCTCACGTCCACCACTAAGAGGACTCCCTCAAACCGTCATTTCTCTCTCTTTTCTCTCAGATTCTCCTCCAACTTCACCACTATTCTTCCTTCACCCCAATTCAACATCGTCGCTTCACCTTCGCACGTGACACCACCACTACTTGAACCACCAAGGACAACCTAACTTAGTCCCGCCCGCCATCCTCTCATTCCACCCTCTCGGCCGCATGTTTCCAAGAGGAACTATGGCGGCCCGAACTCGTTCTTGGACCGATTCACTTTCTATCTTCTTCGTTTGGAATCCTCAGGCAAGTATCCACCTACCTTTAACCCTTTTCTCCTCAATCGTAGTTCATGATTTGTGGGTGTTTGGCCTTGAGGCCGTGTGATGGTGGTGTGATGTGCTTGATGTCTTGCGGCCTTAGGTCATCGGGTGGTGGTAGTTTGCATTGCATATAAGAATCGAAGCACACGTGTGATTAATTGCTTGTTTTGTTGAGCCCAAAGAGGGTGGAGTGTGAATTGTGTGGCTAAGGATGGTTGGGTTATGTGTGTAAACCTAATGAACCGAGGGTCTCGTAGGCCCGTGTCCTCACAAGGACGAGATTATGTCCGCATATGTTTGGACGAATATCCCATGAGAGCCTAATGGAAATCGGGAAGTCTATGGCCTGTGTTCGGTTGGAATGGAGCCCCGGAATAGGGGAATCGAGGCCTGTGTCCCTCGCTAACGAAAATCGAGGTCCGTGTCCCTCGTGAGAAATGAAGCTTGTGTCCTTCATGATCCCATGGTCATTGTCTCATGGATGAAAATTTAGGGCAAAACCCGGAATCGAGGCCCATGTCTCTTGGAAAAAAAAAGGAGGCTTATATCCCTCATATAATCATGGCCCGTGTCCCATGGTACTCGGTTCAAAGTGAAAACGAAAAGTAAATGATGAGTCATATGTATGCCCATATGTGTGAGAGTATGTTATAGATGGAAGTCGTCGTTTGTGATGTGTGTGGGGGTTAGTATCGAGCCTCATTTGTTTGCTCCCGAAGTCGTGTGTGTTGGAATATGTAAAAATTAAACCATGCCTTCTTCTATCAACTTAAGCTTTTAGAACAGTTAGCTGTGGTTCTATAAAATCTTTCATGGTTACAAAGCGTAAGATCCCGAGTTCAAACCTTTTCAGTCCTATTTGCCTCCCCTATGAATATGTCCACACTTAGTACTAGGTAAAAGACTAGACTAAGCATGAGGGAGAGTGTTAGAATATATAAAAATTAAATCACGCCTTCTTTTATTAGCTTAAGCTTTCAGAACAGTTGGCTGTGGTCCTATAAATCTTTCGGTGCGTGTGAGTTGCTTGTTGAGTCCGCATGAGATGGGTGTGGATTGGTTCGAGTTAGGTAAGTTTTGACTGATCAAATGAGATATATATAAGTTAGTTGTTTAGTTAGACATCTTTTCTTAATGAGTATTTGCTCGCCCCTTGTTGCTAAACCTTTTCGAGACAGCTAGGTTCTTTGACCGCAGTTGTTGGAGTCCGTTGATAGTGATGAGATGGCCGATAGTACTTGGAGTAGATGTCCTCTTTAATCTTCCTAGCGTATTCTTGCTTGTTCTTAAGAAGATGTAATCCAACCCTTTATAAGTTACATATAAAGTATTTTAAAACAATTTGCTGGATGATCTTATCGCTTGCTTATGATAGTGAACCCTATTCAAACCATACTCTTTTAGGCGTGCCTGTTGTTTCTCTTTCTTTGCATGCAATTGTTGTCTTTTTGGGTTTTATCGAGGCCTAAAATTAAGAAATTCCAGACTAGTGAATTATCAAGTTGATTATTTAACTAACCTAATTTAGACTCTTCCAAATCTATACCAAATCATAACTTATGGTTCAAATTAATTAATGTGCAAAGATTTTTAAATTGGAGTTGCCACTAATCATTTTTGGCAGGTCGATTAGAAACTTAAGAACTAAATTACTTCTACAAACCAAAGATCCTAAGTTCGGGGACTTGATTACGCTAGATTACTCTAATGCTCTTTCGGTACCATTTTATTTCATGAAAAATTATTTGAGAAGGCAACATTAATTGATTTTAACTTAAGTCACTAACAAATGTGATCAAACGGGTGCACAATCAATTTACATAATAACCAGAAGTCAATGGTTTGCAAGGAGCATGTGCCAAGTAACATTTTTTTTTTTTTTTGGATTTTTACTTATGGAAAAGTAAACAACTAAACTATATGCAATGCATGATAAGAATGATGTTTTTTTTTTTTAAAAATTTTCGGATTTAATTACAACCCTAAGTAAAACTATGCCAAAATACTTTGTTTCTCAAATATTTTAGGATTTAAATTGCCCTAAACCCTAACTTATTAAAGGTTAAGTATTTTTTAACATGAATTACCATTTCGGAGATGCAATTTTAAAAGAAAAGGAAATCTAACCTAAATATTTACCATAAAGGCTAAACGCGCAATTATCTACATGATGTGTAATCTTTACATGTTAATTGATGAATGCAAAATTTTAGAATTTTCAAAAAAAATATCACATCATGCGACGAATATATTTCAAAATTAGATATGCAATCAATCGATTCAAATCAAATCCAAATCAAATAAAAAAATGGATATATGACAATCAATGTCAATCAAGAAAGTGGATATATCAATCAATTTTTGACAATATTTCGCGAATATTTGAATCAATCTTTAATTTGTAATTCTACGATTAACGATTGAATTTAAATCTTTGTCTAATTGAGTATTCCATCAATAATCCTAAAGATGGATTTTCTCGATCGTATGGCAAGTTGCAGATTAGCAAAAAAAAATTTCCTAATCAACTTGTATTTTGAAAAAATATCCACTTTGATGCAAATATACAAGATATGATATAAGGCAAGTAATATTCTGATTCACCTTATTTGAAGATCGGCTTTCCAAATTTGAACTAATATCGAATTGGCTTGATCTTAAACCGGCTTGCGGATGGGTGATCGGTTCAGGGTCGACGTGTGAAAATGGCGAGGCTGGTCTTGTGAGGACGTGTAGCTTCGGTACAGTGGCGGATTTAGCTTCTCGATGGGGTTGTCTTGCTATGGGGTGGTGGACTGTAGCATTTGCGACATCTATGAAGCAGGTGTGGGAGGTGATTTGCTTTGCTGGCTTGTTGGGTGATTTCACCACACCTAGACAGAAAATCAAAAGAAAACAGATCAACGCCTCATTCTAGATTTTGACATGTATGGGTTTGGCAGGTTGGTACACGAGAAACAAAATATCAAAGAAGAAAATCTTTCTTTATTCCTTTGACTGCCCTTTTGATCCCCTCATATGCCTCTTCTTTGGGTTCTTTTACCCAACGTGATTCCTCCAGAGAGAGAAGAAAACTTTTTCCAATTAAATCCTCAAAGGGCTGAATTATGTTCAATTAAATCCCAATTTGGCCTTATTACTAGGAATTTTTGGCCAAAATGTTCCCCAATGCCTTAGCACAATTTTGTTTTTTAGCTCGTCGAATCCACACGATTAATTCTAGTTCGTCCGCCACCGATCCGATAAAATGCAAATGTTTATGCAATGTAGAAAATTAAACTGAACTATGTGAAAACCATATGAAAATGATTTTAATATTTTTTTTTCTAGGGACTAAGGTTAGTCCCTAATTTTTATGTAATTAATGATAAAATAAAAATCAAAATTTAAGTGTCAACAACTAGCCCACCGGATGTTTCTAGTTTGTTTAGCTTCCGCATGCGCCCTCTATTATCTACAATATAATCTTAAATTAGAGCTCGTGAGTAGCGTCGGACGGTGCCCCGGGATGCCGGAGCTCTGATCGTTAAGGAGCGGCTACTACAAGTTGCGTCCACGTTCTTCCCCTTCTAGGTAATTTTAAGTCAAAATCTCAAGAACTATAGAAAGGTGCATCGGCTAATTTTCTTTTGTTCGTGTGATTTATGTTCATGTCCTCCGTACTTTACGAACTCTTGGGTCGTACTTTCATGGACTTACTCCATCTTTACCGGCCTAAAACTGCTCTCCTACCAAGAAATTAAAAGAGAGATTTTTGTCTTCTTTGGCGCTCCTTGAAAAGTCCTTGAATCTTTGGCCGAATTACTTGTCATTGATGCCCATGTTAATTGTGACACCCTGGAAATTCGATACCTACTTAATAGAAAAATCCAGTTATGGAATGATTGTGAATTCTAGCTTATTGCTCAAATTGGATTCCTAGGAATTAAGAGATGGGAATTGAAAATTTCCCCAATTGTGGATCGAATTGGATTAGGTTTGCCTTTGATTAATAGTCGTGGTTTAGAATTAGAAATTTTCATACCCGAGCCCCATTCTAACTAAAACGAATTGAGATCGAACTAAATTACCCTCCATTAGATTGCCGGATATCTAAAATACCCTTGGTTTTAAATTTACCAAAACGCCCCGGCCAATTTAGGAAATGACGATTTTGCTCCTAGATCTTCATGAATGCTAAAACAAGAATTAAATAATGTGGGGCCCACTCTTATCTCTTTCCTTCCCAAGTCAAAGTCGACATCCCTCTCTCTCTCTCCCCCACATTAACCCCCTTCCACCGCCATTCTCTCTCTTCCTCCTATCTTCTTTCTTTTTCTTCTTCATTTTGGTTCTATTTTGGGTGTAAAAATGGGACCTCCTTAGCCCCACCGCACATTGCCCTCACCTCCTCCGTCCACCATTGAACGTCATTGTGCCACTACCACCTCCAAGCACCGCCACCGCCGGAAAACCGGCTAGAACCACCCGAGCAACCCCGCCCTTTTTCCGGCCGAGACTCCTGCTATTACTATTTGGTACCTGCTACGACTCTCCGGCTACCATCATAGCTTACCACCACCTTTTTCCATCTCACTGTAACCTCTAGTGACCATCCCCAAATGCCTCACGCCGGCCGAGCAGCCCCGGAGGGGTGAAACGATTTTGCAGGCCTAACACCCCTGTTTCAATGTCCCTGGCCTACAGCTCCTGTTTCAGCCTCCTTCGGCCAACCCCGCCTACCATCCACCGACTACTAATAGCGGCCACTCTTGACCCACGACGCCAACCAAGTCCCCCGGTGGCCGGTCGTTGCTTGCCGGACCTAAAAACAACCCCAAATGGCCTTGCTCTACCTCAGGTCCCCTGTTTCAAGCCCAACACTAGTTCTACCTCTGTTTTGCCGCTATTATGGCATCTCCTCCATCGAGCTCCGCCACCACCGACCACCTCCAACTGTCTCAAAGTTTCCCCAGCCCTCCGCAACACGCCACCAACCGTAGGTCACCGGAAGAGTCACCTCGGCCACCGTTCGAAGTGCCTTGCTCGCCTGCCTTGTTTCTCGGGTGTGCCTATTTTGTGGGCCACCGAGCTAGGCCGTGGCCTGTTTTGGTCCTGGGTCGTGCCTAGTATGCATGGGCCGTGTTCTAGGCAAGTTGGCCGAGTATCCGAGCCAACGTGCCAGGTTCGTGGGCCAAGTTGGCCGAGAGTTTTGGCCCATGGCCAAGGAATTGAGTCAAATTGTTCAAGAATTGGAGCTCGTGATCTAATTGAGTTCAAGTTCGTGTTCGAAGGATTTTCAAGGATCGCCATCGTACTCGCTTTGAGAAATTGATGTTGAGTCGACCTCTAATCCTTGGTTAGGTCGCTAATTACGTTCGGATTAGTTTAACTAGATTATTAGATGTTTAGGTAGTTCGATTAGGGCCGATTTAGGTTAGAAACTTGGTTCAAGTTCAATGGCCCTAATTGCTTTAGTTAGTCCGGTTAGCTAGGATTTTGTGGCTAATTAGATTTAATTGATTGATCGAATGATTATTATTGCTTGATTGCGAGCAAGCAATAGGTTAGAGACAAGTGTATGTTCGGTTGATGAATCGGATTGGTTAATAATGAATTGATATATTAATCGAGTCTAAATAAGCGAGATTGGATTGAATTCTCGTATTGATATGCTTAGCATTGCTTGAATCGATCGTTATATCGATTGTTTGAATGAATGGATTGATTATCTATCAATTGATTGGATGTTCGATTTGGGAGTTAATCGCCTCATTATGCGTGCAAAGTTGAGTGGATAATTCTGTGCATTCGTATGACCGCATTTTGCATCAATTGCACCTATTGGCATGAAAACGGATTTGGGCTAAGTTACGAACATATCGTGTGAATATATGGCTAAAAATGAAATTATGAACCGATGGATTGCCAAGTGCGTTTGAATGGTCATATAATGTATATTCCCTAACAATGTCGTGCCGTGTCGATCGGAATTCCATGACTTGTTAGATGCACGCCTTTCCATGTCGTCGGATTGAGTGGATGCCCGTCCCAACTTGTCGTATTGAGCGGATGCCGGCCGTAGCTTGTGACAGACTGAAACCCTTATAGGGATTCCTAGTAGTTCTATGCCGTGTTGATCGGAATCACATGGACTATTAGATGCTGTTGTCGGAAGTAAGGGACGATTCCCGATCCTCTCAGAAGAGCACCAATTGTCTAGTGTGATATATACTAACCGGTCCTAGTGTGCAAGGCCAAACGGCCCTTAATAATTAAATTGTATGCAATCGTGACTCGTTTATGGGTAAGTGTGTGTGCATCTTGACTATGAACTCTAGTATGAGACGGATTGAGTAGAACAACGGAGGCACATATTAGCACATGTCCACGTTATTGTTGCATTTTGTGTGGTAATTTAGCGGATGAGTTGTATGTGGTTGAGATATCTGCATTGAGGTATGCGACTACGTGATAAGATGTTTTGGACGAGTTGATGTGGTGCTTCGCCCGTGAGTTGATTGATATGGTTATTATGTCATGTTTTGCATTATATTATATGTGGCTTCTATTAGGTAAGCTCGCATGTGATCGAAATATTTACACCATGATTCCGTGACTATTTAGTAGGGGTTCCGAGCGAATCAACGCCCTAGCCGGGTTTAGGCGTTGACTCACCGAGATTTATATCTTACCCCGTCGTGGTTACTACTTTCAAGTTCTAACTAATGAAACTAGTAGTTTTTTGAGAAGCTAATGAGGACGAGGGTGACGTAGCCTTATTTGGAGTAGATACAAAGTTGATCCTACCTTGCCTAGAAGTATGGGGCCAATTAACGTGTCATCTCGGTTGGTCTATGACGTGATTGAAAATAAAATTATGTTTTTGAATTAATGCGTTTTCCTACTTGCTTATCCCTATCTTATATTATTGTTTGGGAGTACTATACATTTCCGCATGCGTAATTAATCTCAAGGGTTGATAGCGTGCCCGGGACGCTATCCTTTTAATCCGAGAGATGAGAAGACAGGGATGCCGTGTGCTTGAGGATCGAGGCGTGACATTAATAGCACAAACTTGTTTTACCTATCCTTGGTAAGAAGGCAAGTCTATTTATCACTGAAAACTGCATGCTGGCCATTTTGAACACCATTTTTACCTACCACCAACTAAGCTAGAACAACATACTTTATCGACTCACTATAGGTCTAGGAAATTGTGGGCTCTAAATGTTTCTGAAAATTGATCATAATTTCACCATACCACCTCGATCAATTTTCACGATACTCCAAGCATGCTGCACAACCTCTTGAACTTGACGGGTGATAGTGCTTTAGTAAATATGTCCACCACTTGATCCTCGGTTTTGCAATATTTAAGCTTGATCTCTCTATCACTTTGCCCTATACATATGAAGTGATATTTGACATCGATATATTGGATTCTTCCATGAAAGATTGGATTTCTCAGAAATAGCAATCTCGGACTTATTGGAGTCGATTTTGTGTGTGCTTCTCCAATGTCTTCTAGAATTCTCTGAAGCCATAGTGCTTGATTGGTGGTCCTAGCGGTTGCGATGTACTCGGCTTCCGCTATATGCCACGGAGTCTTGGTTTTTGGATGCCCGTGAGAGCATTCTAGAAACCAGTGTAAATGTATAGCTAGTAGTGCTATTTCGATTATTAGGCGAGCCCCCTAGTCACCTGTCGGTGTATCCAAGCAGTTTTGTTGTTGCACTTGGCCAATACAAAATCCCATAATTTGTAGTTCCTCGTAATTATCTCAGAATTTTCTTGGTAGCTCTGAGATGAATTTGGCTTGGGCTTTTCATGAAGCATGATAGTAGACTGGTCGTGTATATGATGTTTGTAGTTCCTTGTAAATATCATGATGTTTGCCCATACAATAATATGTTTTTCGGGGTATCCTGTTAGCGGCAAATGGGACAAGAGCGTTTGCGATTGACATAAAATGTTGATAGTGAGATTTTTGGATATGAGCTTATATAGTTGTGTACATTCAAGATGATATTTGTTGGGTTTAGCTGAGTTCGAAGACGTATATGTAGCCTTTTTGATAGATTTTAGAAACTATGATTTTGTCTCCAAATCGATATAACATATGTGGATATGTATCTTGATAACATATTAAAGTTGGTTTGTGTTTGATCCTGTGTCCTTGGACAGAAGGACTACTGTGTCAGTCCTCTATATTTGTAGGAGTCGGGATGTGACACTTATTGATATGAGAGCTTAAGTTATGATCTTTATGTTGGAAAAATTCGCTCTGTTTTTTTTTTTTTTTTAAGATGTCAAAATGTGGAATGTATGTATTGACAAAATCCCCGACCTTTTGAGGGAGAGTCGTGCATTCAAGCAATAAAGGTCGTAAATTTGACATTGTTGCAAGTATCAGACAAGAGCATTTGGACCAACGTTAGTGCATGCACTCTGGTGTTCGATGGCCTCATTGACACCGTGATTTTGATCTCTCCTTGGGGAGAGATGTTCCGTACAGTCTTGAAAACGACGTGAGAAAGATAAAACCTTCCCATATTTGCGGGAATCCAGTTTGGTCAACTCTTCGGTAACGTTTCTTTAGATTCGTCGGGATGGACGACGAATCTCTCACCTTCTCTTCTTGTCCTTATCTTCGATTGCTTCGTATAAACAAACTTAAACTCAACGACTCCTCCGTCAACGGGAGTCACCAATCCAACATTGGGTCTCAAAAAAACCCAAATGAAAAATGGAAGGTCTCAACTCTCGATCCAATGCACATTTTTTTTGCTGACTCTAACTTCGAAAAGTCGTCAACTTTGTGTCAGAAACTGCAACACCCAAGATGGGTCGCCATTGAAACTCCCTCTCTCACTCTGAAAAGTTTCCACTTGTGTTCTTGATTCTCCATCTCTTCCGGAAACAATGCTTGGGGCATCTGTCAACGGCGGAATGCCCTTCACCGGCAAGAACAGAGCAAGTTTCTTCGTCTTCTCCTTGCTGTCCGTGTGGTCATCTCTGTTTTCGTGTTCTCGTGCGGCAAATTCGATCTCGCGAGGGCAGTTGGTCAGAGCTGGCGAGACTCTGATTTCTTCTTCCGGGATTTTCGAACTGGGCTTCTTTAGCCCTGCGAATTCGTCTCTTAGATATGTTGGTATTTGGTACCACAAGATAAGTGTTAAAACAGTCGTGTGGGTGGCGAACAGGGAGAGCCCTGTTTCTGATGAATCTGGAGTTTTGACAGTTTCCAGTGATGGAAATTTGGTGGTTTTAGATGGGCCAGATCGCACAGTTTGGTCTAGTGGCATAAATTTTTCCTCTGTGCCCACCAGCTCGACAGCTGTTTTAATGGATGAGGGAAATCTAGTTCTTTTGGCCAGTGAAGATGCTGATTCTGCTAGTGCTGATGGTGATGTCAGCAATTCATACTGGCAAAGCTTTGAACACCCGACGGACACGTACTTGCCCGGCATGAGAGTGAGGGTGAATTCTGCTGCCGGAGAGAACCGTGCCTTTAGGTCATGGAGATCGTCCAACGACCCTTCCCCTGGGAACTTCTCTCTGGGCGTCGATCCCCGGGTACCGCCGCAGATAGTGATCTGGGGCCAGTCAGGCCGGCTATGGAGGAGCGGGCATTGGAATGGGCTGATTTTCACTGGAGTGCCGAATATGACGAGCAGTTTTCAATACGGGTTCAGGCTCTCGAGCGCCGAGGCTGATGGAAGCATGTACTTCACGTACACGCCGTTGAATAGCTCCCATCTCTTGATGTTCCATATACTTTGGAATGGGACGGAGGAGCAGCTAGGCTGGGATGAGACTAGTAATGAGTGGATTGTGCTACAAGAACAGCCTGCTAAGGAATGTGACCTCTACAATAAGTGTGGACAGTTTGCAATATGTAACGAAATGGACTCTCCTAAATGTAGCTGCATGGAGGGGTTCCGTCCGACGTCACCGGATCAATGGAACAAGGGTAACTGGTCTGCAGGTTGTGCTCGGAAGACCAACTTACAGTGTCAGGATAACATCGGCATTTCAGCAGGAGATGGCGGCAGGATGGACGGCTTTTTGGAATTGGATGGTGTGAAGTTGCCGGATTTCGCAGATTATGTTTCAGCCACTAGCGGGGACGAGTGTCAGGTGAAGTGTCTGGAGAATTGTTCTTGCAAAGCTTACACATTTGTTAGAGGCACCTGGTGTATGCTGTGGAGCGCGGATTTGATCGATGTGCAGCATTTCGCTGTGGGTGGATTGACCCTCCAAATTCGTCTTGCCTATTCTGACTTAGGTAAGATCTCTTACGGTTATTTTACCTTTGCCATTTTCTAATTTGTTTGTCATTCCCAAAATAATGTTTCCTATACCTAGTGATATTCTTTAGTATGATAAAGGCCACAAATGACTGTGTGACTTGGCAGAAAAGGCACTGAGATTCTTATCTATGGAATTGAGTTGATGAAGGTCTGGGATCTCAACAGCTAGTATAACTGAATAACATGAATCTAGCCTCGTGTAGCATCAGAAACGAATGAAAGTAGTCACCGTCAGCAAAGATCACCATACGATGTTTCCATAATGGTAGTCTCAAATAATAACTCCAGCATAACTAGGTACTTTCAAGCTTATATGAAGGTGAATTATCAGAACTTCGATGAATGTAACTGTCCTAATCATCAGCATATGATTTGTTACATGGCTTAGCTGAGATTTCTTTTTTCTCACCTGCCCACGACAGGAAGTCGTGTATCATACGATAGACAAAACATCGACTGTTGCAGAGTTTATCTGGGCTAATGACTTCGGATTTTTTGTAGCATGCTTGAACACTTTCCGATTTAGTGATGATCCTGTATAATCCTAACTTCGTTCTCTTCTCATGAATAGGAACAAAGAGCAAAATATCCAACCTCTTCATAATAATTACTGTCTTGGTTGGAGCATTTGTTCTCGGTGTAGCAGTATGGTTGCTGTGGAGGTTCAAGGACAATTTGAAAGGTGAGATTTTCAGTCCTCGGAGTGACTGATTTATTAGTCTTTCATTTGTTATTCACAAGATAATGTGCTATAAATACAGGATTCTGGATTTTCAATCGCAAAGACAAGGAGCTTCCTTTGTGTGATTACATTGTTAAGAACGAAGAGCCATATGCTGATATGTCCGGACCAGATAAGCAAGCAGGAGGACCTGACATACCAGTGTTCAACTTCAGTTCCATAGAAGCTGCGACGAATGTCTTTTCTGAAGAAAACATTCTCGGACTGGGAGGATTCGGTCCCGTTTACAAGGTAAAGCGAAAAGATTACCAGTTCTAGAATTGGGATGTCATATTTGCATACTTAATTGTCTACCCTCTAAATCTGCAGGGAAAGCTTCCTGGAGGACAGGAAATTGCCGTTAAGAGGCTTTCGAGGAAGTCAAGCCAAGGGGTCGAGGAATTTACGAATGAGGTCAAGGTTATTGCTAAATTACAACATAGAAACCTTGTGAGACTCCTTGGATTCTGCGTTCAGGGCGAAGATAAGATGCTTGTTTATGAGTACATGCCAAACGGGAGCTTGGATTATTTTATTTTCGGTAAGCTGAGTCGAACATTCAAATTTGATCTTTTGCATTCCATGAAAGAATTGTCATGAAAATCATTGGAAGTGTCTTTTCTTCGCTCTTCAAAATCTAATGCAGATCCAGCGAAGCGAGCGCAACTGGACTGGAAGAAACGTTTTGAGATTATTGAAGGCATAGCACGAGGCCTCCTCTATCTCCATCGAGACTCTAGACTAAGGATTGTTCATCGTGACCTGAAAGCCGGTAACATTTTGTTGGACGAAGACATGAACCCGAAAATATCAGACTTTGGCATAGCGAAAATATTCAATGGCGATAAAAACGAATTGAGTACCGAACGAATGGTTGGCACGCGGTAAGTTGAATTTCTTCCAAGTGATATAAAGAAAGTGCATCTCTGACTCAAAATGTTTGATCACTGTGGAGTGAACTGATTCATCTTCCCTTGTAATTACAGTGGTTACATGTCTCCAGAGTATGCGATGGAAGGTCTATTTTCATTCAAATCCGATGTGTACAGCTTCGGGGTATTATTACTGGAGATCATCAGCGGCGAGACAAACATTGGCTTTCGTACGCCGGAACATTTTACTCTTATTGGCCATGTGAGTTCATCCTTACTGGTACTCGAGCTAATAGGCACCAAATTTCTAATTTTAGGAGATGTCTACATCTGCTCAGATTGGTTTGTTTAAAACTGTTGTCTTGGTCTAGTTTCTACTTCTCCATTGTCTGCAAGCATAGTGATATCGACAGATGTTATTGCGGATGAGAATAGTATACGTTTGACCTAGCTATTCGGATGTCTACATCTTAGGGGTTATTCATAGTGTTTTTCACACAAGTGCACGATGATTTCAGGCTTGGCATCATTGGAATGAAGGGAAGGTGATGGAACTAATCGATCCTTGTATCAGGGACACGTGCTCTGCGGATGAGTTATTACGATGCATACAAGTCGGACTATTGTGTGTGCAAGAATCCGCCATAGATAGACTGGACATGCCTAATGTTGTGCGACTATTAGAAAGTGAAACAGCAGGCCTCCCCCTCCCGAAACCACCCAGGTCAATCTCGACCAGGGGCTCCATACATTCATATTCTTCGGGTGAAACAGCAGGTCTTCCCTCCCCGAAACCACCCAGCTTAACCTCAAACACGGGCTCCATGGATACTTATTCTTCGTTTGAAAGCCAAGAAATTGAGTCATGGAACGGCGTAACAGTTAGCTCGGGGGATGGCAGATAGGGCCAATGTGATTCATTCGTGTTGTTACATCTGTTTGTTCTTGTGATCTTTACAATAAGAGAAGTGTTCTTGAAATTGTGCAGATGTATTTTGGTCAAAAGGACGCACGTGAAGTAGAAAAATCACAACTTGATTGACTGCTCTTGATATGAAGTGTCTTGATTGCTTTTTAAACTGTAGTATAACGTTTGATTGAATGGCGGACTAGTATTTCAGATAAAAAGTGCCGCTTTGTGACCTCGGGTTAGAGTGGCGGAAACAGCCTCTTGCAGAAATTGCAAGGTAAGGCTGTATACATTAGACCCAAAGTGGTCGGAGCTGTCCCAGGATCCCGCTTACAGCGAAGCTCCATGCACCGGCTGCTGTTTTATTCCAGCTTTTTGCAGTTTATACGCCTCAAGTGAGAATTCATCTGTATGGGATGTCTCGCTTTAAGACCGACAAATTGTCTTGTCAATGTGATTACATGCACATCTTAAATTTCACATGTGAAGCTCATTTTGCACCGGGAGAGTGTTAATGGATTCGCTCGGTGTATGAGTTGAGGGCTTGTTTTCGAGTTTTTGGAGACAGTCATCATGCTTCAACTATTGATATGTATTATATATTATGTACCTTTCTCAAACATTTCAAACTTCGTGCCGACAACCGCTTTTCCAGCCATTGTTGCCACTGTGCCACCACCTCGATGTGGCTTCTCGACCTTTCCCTCCCTTCTCTCTTGACCTCAGCTCCAGTGGATCTGAGGCTTGATTTAAGTTCGGCTTGCCTGAGCTTCGATTGCCACCGTCGACTTGAATCACAGCTCCAGGGAGTGGTTTGCCTGCATAAGGCAGAGGTGTAGGATTAATGGCGAGCTGCAATGGCTCCACTTGTGTTACCAGGCAATGCGAAAGCATGCGGTGATGCAGACAGAGGAAACCTTTCCTGTCTTCTCCACTATTCTGATGAGGCAGTCGTACCAGCCCCAGTATGACCAAGAAGGAAACAGGCTGGAAATAGAGTCGTCCAATTCTGAGGGACATCCCATTGTCTGTTTTGAGAATCCCCGAACACGACACTGTTTCTAGGATAGAAACTGCTAATGCAAACTTTGCTTATCTACTCCTGAAGAGGAAGATGACAGACCCTACAGAAAGAAGAAGAAGCGCTCATTCGAGAGTGAGTTTTGTCAAAAGATGGATGGAAGGCGATCTGATCATTAGACCTATTGGAGAAGATGGTGCTAAGTACCCGATAATCGGCATCTTACTCGAGATCCAAGTACTACGCAGCTCCAGAACCTTCACCACCGTCATCGCCAAAGCACAAATTCACTCCTCTAAAGGCAAAACATTCTCCTCCCAAACCTATATCTCCTTTTCTCAAACCCATTTTCCAATGGGTTGAAAACTACACACCTTGTGAAACAGAATGTGCGCAGGCTTTGTGTAACACAAGCTTCATCATCACCACCTCCACCCCCTTCTGCCTGTACCATCTGCAGGTTCTAAAGAAGTGACCTTGCATTCGATTGATTCTTGAGAGCTTTTCTCTCTAAACAATGTCCTTCCTTGAGTGTGAGAGTAAAAGCGAGAGCAATAAGGGTTACTTAGGCCAAGCGGGGTGATCCAAGGTCTTAGTACCACATGGTTCTCGATCTAAATGTCCAGCACAGTCATTTCCTTTTCTTTTTCTCTTTCAAAGGTTTCCCTTTACGTAAGATATTATTGCACGTGCTCCCCACTTGAAGAACCGACATCCTAGTCAGTTTTGGCCCGTTCGCCGCCCACCGATACTTCCCCAATTTGATGTGTGGCTTATTCCCCCTCTCCATCCTAGAAGCTTACTAGGAACCGCACCTTGTCCGAGCCATCTTATCCAGACAATAACTCATTGCCCTCATAGAATCGGGTATGGGCCTTCTCTGTCCACAAACAATACATTTATTGGAGGAGTCTTGCTTTGATACCATCGTTAACAGACTGGCTCGGTCCATGTGGGCCTAGTCTCCATAAGGAATAAGCTAACATTGTGACATCCCAAGTCCCAAATTAGATGCAGGCACCTTATTGAGTCATACGTAAGCTAACATTGTGACATCCCAAGTCCCAAATTAGATGCAGAAACCTTATTGAGCCATACGTAAGCCAACACTCATCCCAATTGGCCACCACATTGTCTGCTTATTCAGAATACTTGTTTTGAGATTTTGGCCCACGAGGTCCTGAGTAAGTCATTACAATCATCGTTCGATGTTTATGCACTGTCCATGCATCGAATAGTAAGATGTCATCGTTTTTTTATTTGTTGAATTTGTATATGATCAACCTTACCCAATAACGAAGCAGTTGGAATATGGAAAAACGACTTCAGGAGAAGAAAAAACCCGAAGCATACAGATGATTTGTTTTCCTTTCTGTAAATGTAAGTCCCTGGCAATATTTAGTAGCCAAACCTACAATATCACGAACTTGTATATACCTAACAAGATAATACGATTGTCACGCTTAAGACGAAGAGCAACTTCCCAGGTAGCCAGTCATCACCCTAATCTTCTATACAACGGGGAGAGTGGATACATTAGAGTTCAGCAGTTGACTTCAATCTTCCAACTCCACAATGTCTAGATGTCCCCATCATTTTTAAGGAAACACTTTTAGTGGTTCAGGAGAATCCAAAATGTTTTATGTAATATGTGAGTTATTTTTGACTAGGTCAAAAAGTGGTGGGACCCACTAGTATTAAAAAAAAAAAAAAGGGAGCAGTTGGTTTCTCTTAAAAGAATCGGGAGTCTTCCATCGCATAAAGAGAAGAAAAAGAAAACAGAAAGGGGGAAAGGAAGAAAAGGAGAGAAAGAAGAGAAGAAAGAAGGAGAAAGGAGAAAAGGGAAAAAGAGAAATAGAAAACAGTCACGTGCGCGCACCACCCTCCACGAGCGCTTCGCTGAAGTCATTTCCCTACGTGTCGCAGCACGTGGTAAGCGCTCGCCCTCTCTTCCCTCTCTATTGAAGTGATTTTCTGGATTTAGGGCAAAATTCGGATCTTGAGGGAAACTGAGTTGCTGTGTCCAATCTCATGGGCAATTGGCCACGTTTTTCTTGGAAATGAAACTTTAGGATGTTATGAAGCCGTAGGATTCGACGGATCACGATTTCGTGTTATGGTTTGCCCGGACCGAGCAATTCAAATCTGGTGCGCAGACTTACTGCGCGAACAGTGAACTTTGAGGGCTATTTTCTTTAGTTTCTGGTTGTCGGTTGAGGTTGACCCTGTTGAGACTTTTGTAGTACGTTCAATAATCTTCGTTTTGACTATAATATTGCATCAATCGGACTTCGTTTGATCGAGTTGAGGAAGGTTTTGCAATTAGGGCTGGAAAATCCGAGTTTTGGAGAATTTGATGTCGCAGGGCCTGATTTTGGTGTTGGTTAGCCATGATTATTGTACGAAATAAACTTAAGGATGTTATGGAGCTAATGCTTTTGACGGTTTGTGAATTGGATTTACGGTTTGTCCAAACGAAATTTCTGAAGTTCGGCGTGCGGGCTGTCCAAGTGCACGACCTATAGTTCTTTGGCCCCTAGGTGTCCGATTGTCGACGTTTATACGTCATTTAGTCAAGTTTTTCGCATGCATAGTATTTTACAAGCTTTTAATGTTATTTTTCAACTAATTTTTAGGATTTCAAGCTTTGCGCTTCAATGACTACTTTAAGTTGGTTTGCGACTTTTTAAGGTGAGTTGTACTCTCTCTTCTAAGAATTTATAAAACTCATGCTTTAAAGATGAGCACGTGTACTTTGGTGTGATTTTCTTGACAAGGTGATGTAAGGTGACGTTTAGAGCATTATTTTTGCATAAACGGGATCGAGCTATTACTACCATTTGATTATTTGATATGGCTTGTTGAAGATTATCTTGCTGAAATACTGTTTAAGAAATATGTTTCTGAAAAAGACTATGTAGTTGGTTTTTAGCCTTCTGTTTGTGAAACTGGATTGTTGTAGTTTTTCTGGATTTTGGTATTGGGTTTCAATACTCATGTCTCTATGATTAGAACCCAGCGAGGTGGGGGTAGTATGCATATTGTCATGACGTCATTGAGCCAAACCACCGGCTAAAATGGGTGGTAGACCTAACCAAGAGGGGTAAACTTGGTCGCCTTGCCACGGCGTTAAACGTGGCCATAGTTGATGATGAGTATGAGATTATTCGATGGATGGACCATCGAAAGTTGGTTTAATGAGATTAATCAATGGATTAAGCCATTGATAGTTTGTTATTACTATGAATTGTTGTTTGACTTACTTTAACGATTGCATAGTGATTTCTCGATCCGCTTAGAAGATATTGTACTTCTCAGAGTGGTTGCTCACTCCGTTATCTCTTTTGTCTTTCGGGGTTTATCGGCGAGTCGCAAATAGGGTCGGGCAGCGTTAGCTGCAAGACTACTTTTGGATAGGAGTGGGGATATTTTTTTGGATAAATTGTATATAGTTGGTGAGTTCGAGCTAGATGAAAAGCTACGTTTGTTTATCTTTTTGGTTATAGTAGATGAGCTCTACTTTTGTGGACATGTGTGACCTTTTTATCAAATATATATAAAGGTATATATTTGGATATCAGGTTTTAGTTCGAGCTCTGTTTGAGGCTGCCCAGTCCTTTGATTCAAAAGGACGGCCGTGTCATGTCCTTTTTCTCGGAGAATCGGGATGTGACATTTTATCTGCGAAACCGCGTCAACTGTGAATGGTGGGGGTAGAAAATCCCACCTTATCGGGTCATGGAGGCCAAAATGCTTTGGGAAATGATTGCTGTTGAGAGCCATATGTCTGGCTCAAACCATTTTACTGTTGCCAAATGAAGCACTTCTGGTCATGAAATATCTGCATCCCAATGGAATGTTTGGCATTCTGGGATGCACTTCAACTGAGGGAGCCACTACATATCTTGGTCCAGCTGAGAACCAATTTATTGTATAAAATGAACCTATTTGAAGCAGACTGTAATTTGACCAAAAAAAAAAAAAAAGAACTCCAAGGGCCTGTTTGGCAATGATTCCGATCCAAAAAAGTAATTATGATTAGAATCATATTTTCTAATTTTGTTCCCTGGATGGTTTTTAGAGAATCAGAACGCGTTAAATAAGCGCATAAAATTTTTGTTTCCGAACATAAACGCATTTGTTTATGGCACAAATTTTTGTTTCTAGGAACAACCAAGTGGCCATAATTCTTTTTTCAAAAATGTTCATTTTTAAATTTTTTTAAATGTTTTTTTTTAATTTTTTTAATTTCCCCCTTTTCTAATTTTAATTTTATTTTATTTTTTCATTTTTTAATTTTAAATTCTCCCTTTTTTAATTTTTAAATTTTTTTTGTCAAATTTTAAAGCTTATTTTTAAATTTTTTTTTAAGAAAAATGAAATTAAAAATTACTTGTTAGTAAATTTCCAAATCTAATTTTAATTTTTTTTTAAGTTCAGAAGCCCATGTGGACTTAATCTTTTTAAAAGAACTGAGATTTTGATCTTTTTTGTGGATCTGAAAAGTGATTCTATTTTTTTAGAATCAACTTTTTATTAATTCTTGTTTTTGCTTCAAAACTGTTCCCGAGAACAGAATCACAATCAAAATCATTCCTCATCTTTTTTTGTCTAGGAACATAATTAAAGAATCAAAATCATTGCCAAACATACCTTAAAAGAACCTAAACGCTATAAGCTCAGCTCACAGGCCTTGATCATAGTTCTCACACCCCAAAACCAACAAGAATGGCAAATAACATGGCCGTTCTTCCACCTGAAAGATGTAGCCACAAACCGAAACCAATAACCTGCTATCACAGTCGATATCTCCATCCATATAGTTCTATGAATTTGTTTAAACCTTCCAAGTTTAAACATATTCTTTGTAAAGATCCCCAGTTCTAGGGTGTATAGAAAATAAATGATGAGTTTGTTATTAATCTACAGCACTCTTTAATACTAATGCCGACCTTAATTGTATTAGAGAAGGTCTAATACCATGGATAATAGATATAACAATAAAAATCAATGCTGAGTTTGTCATCAAAACGACAATTCTCTTTGATACTGGTTCCGTTCAATCCATATCTGTAAGGAAAAAAATTAAAAAATAGATCCAGGGCGTCTATTGGTATGAGAGCCAAGGGGGAATTATAAATCATCCTAGTAACAACGTTTCAATTGGTTTGTCAAGTTTGGCTTGAATCTATCTTAGGTTGTGTTTAATCAGTAATGGTCCCGGCAGTAAGACCCATAAGGGTAGTGAGGCCGTTGGTTAGCTCTGATTAGTAGCCTAAATAGTGTGAAAACAAATCTGTTAAAATGACCTTATTAAGGAGATCAATACCTCTAGCTCTATATCACAAATGTCTTCGGATCAGGATCCTATAGAGAGAGAAGAAATAAACATAGAAGATTTTAACAAATCTATAGAAATTTGGAAGATTACTAAAGCCCAGCTTAATCAACAGGTCAAAATATAAAATCTTGAAGTAGTCAAAATCTATAAAAATTTGGAAAATTCCTAACGTCCAACGTAATCATGACCGAAGAAAGACACATTCCTCTTTCCAGTTCATTTGAAACAATTGTGCTCCTAAGTCACGAATCTCTTGAAAAAACACAAACAAAAATTTAATTACATTCATATAGGTTTAGTTCAAGTAGGCATTAAACCTCTTACTAAAGAAGGATTTAACACATCAATTCTCCTAGTCTTGAGACTGCTAAATTTTTGAAGAATCGGTATTAGGAGCTGTCGAAATAAGTCTTTGCAACGGTCCGATCCATTTTGATTGTTATCCCAATTTTGTAGTATCATCCAGAAACAATTATCAATCAAGTTAATGACCTTGCAGTTGTTAATATTAGTGGTCTTGACAACAGATCTGAAATTTCCAGGCCTGTTTGTCAACAAGACCAACCTGAACAAATTCCAGAAAATCTAGATTCTCCACACCATTCAACCTAGGTATTCACATATGGTAGATCCGAAATCCTTAGGCTTGAAAAAAAAAAAAAAAACCAATTCGAGCCTAAATGAAAATTCTTTAGCACCGTCCATAATCAAGCTAAAGAAGCCTGTGCTCTAGATCACACATGTAAATGGAAATTAGATGATGGTCAAGCCTTAGAATCCAATCTTCCTCCTTTGGGAAAATTAAATTCCAACATAGAGATAGTGAAATAACAGCTACTCCTTTTAGGATAACATCTGAAACTGATGGACCTCACACTGTAAGAATACTACAATAAAATAATTACACAAATCTACATTCATACCATCGGTAATAAATTAAATGGAGAAGAATCTTCTATGCAATCGTCTTCCCAAAAACGATATCGAAATCCGAAAATTTTAAATCACAAAATTTCCAAACATTCGAGTTTGCCGAAAAGTCTAGAATTTTCTAAAGCCATAGCAAATAGGAAAAAAAAATCCTTAGGGAAGTTACCTATAATTGATGCTCCCATAAAAGGGCTAATGTGGAAGAAACTTCTAAATTAAGAGGACTAATGATAGATGATACTCTAGAACAAGTAGACGCTCTTTAAAAATCTAATGGGGATTCCAATAATGAATTTTCTCCTAAAATAAATGTAACATCCCATGGAAGGGGGTCGTACTCCTTGTCCCACATTGCCTAGAGAGGGAGTTTTGGGCTAGTTTATAAGGGGTTGGGGGCTCTTTAACTTGCATGAGGCCTTTTCTGGGTTGAGTGCCTAGAAAAACAAAACCATACGGGTTGCAAAGTCCAAAGACGACAATGTCGTGTAAGTGGGACCCCCGGGTCTCACCCTGTACCATTGAGGGGGGAAGTGGGGTTGCAATGCACAGCGAGGGCGCTTTGCCATTAAGGGGGAAAGTAGAGGGGGAAGTATGTAACATCCCGCGTGTGGGGCTGCAATGCACAACGACGTTGTGTCGTTGAGGGGCTCCATCGATGATCCAAGCCAAGCATTCGTGGGGCTGCAATGCACAGCGAGGATGCCCCGCCATTGAGGGGGCTACAATGCACAGCGAGGACGCCCTGCCATTGAGGGGGGAAGTATGTAACATCCCGCGTGTGGGGCTGCAATGCACAACGACGTTGTGTCGTTGAGGGGCTCCATCGATGATCCAAGCATTCGTGGGGCTGCAATGCACAGCGAGGACGCCATCGGCCCATTGAGGGGCTGCAATGCACGGCGAGGACGCTCTACCATTGAGGGGGGAAGTATCGCTTTGCCATTGAGGAGGCTGCAATGCACAACGAGGACGCTCTGCCATTGAGGGGGGAAGTATGTAACATCCCGCGTGTGGGGCTGCAATGCACAACGACGTTGTGTCATTGAGGGGCTCCATTGATGATCCAAGCATTCGTGGGGCTGCAATGCACAGCGAGGACGCTTTGCCATGGAGAGGGGAAGTGCTTCGCTCCGCCATTGAGGGAGGAAGTATGTAACATCCCGCATGTGGGGCTGCAATGCACAACGACTTTGTGTCGTTGAGGGGCTCCATCGATGATCCAAGCATTCGTGGGGGCCGCTGTGCCATTGAGGGGGGAAGTATGTAACATCCCGCGTGTGGGGATTGAGGGGGCAAGTATGTATAGCAATACACAACGACGTTGTGTCGTTGAGGGGCTCCATCGATGATCCGAGCATTCGCGGGGGACGCCGTGCCATTGAGGGGGGAAGTATGTAACATCCCGCGTGCGGGGATTGAGGGGGCAAGTATGTAACATCCCGCGTGTGGGGCGTTGTTGAGGGGCTCCATCGATGATCCAAGCATTCGTGGGGGACGCCGTGCCATTGAGGGGGGAAGTATGTAACATCCCGCGTGTGGGGATTGAGGGGACAAGTATGTAACATCCCGCGTGTGGGGATTGAGGGGACAAGTATGTAACATCCCGCGTGTGGAGCTGCTGTAACACCCTAAATTTTGGGCAATGAAAATAGTGAAGTCTAGTCTATGGAACGACTAGAAAATTTTAATTTGATGCTCGAAGTTTGGATGTTACGAAATTAGAAATCGGAAATCGGGAGTTTCCGACACTGTTACTCGAATTGGAATAAATTCCGATTAAATGAGTAATTGCGTCTTAGAATTAGAAAATTCCATATTAATCCTCGTTCGGGCTAATTTGACTCAAGTTCGGATTAAATAACTCACCGTCGGGTTTCCGGATGCCCGAATTACTTAGGGTGTGAAATTACCAAAATACCCCCGGCCAAAGTGTGAAATTACGAAAATGCCCCTAGGGTTTTATGAACTAATGGACAAAGACATTAATTTAGTGGACCCCACGTGACCAACTCAGCCCTTAGTCAGCCCTCTAGAATTCTCTCTCGTTTTCTCTCTTCTTCTCACACATACACCCCTCATTTCCACCGACTTGTTCCATCCCTTCTTCCTCTCTTCATTTCTTCACTCTCGGCAACAACCACCACAAAAAAAGACCACCCCACCATACTACAACATCCCCAGAACCTTCTCGACCTGATCGGACTGCCGGAGACGCCGGAAAGCCCGCTGCAAAAAGCTTCCGCGAACTGCTCTGTTTTCTTCTGTAATCGGGATTACAGAGCTGGTGCAGCTGTTCCGAGCTGCCGCCGCCCCAACGACCATCACCTCGACCCCTAGCCACCACCTCTGACCTCCTGTGACGCCTTTCCCCCGCTTGCCGCCGGAAAGGCTGGAACAGCCCCGAACCCCAGCTTACTCTGTTTTGGGTTTCTGGGAGACCGGTTCTGTGTCCAGCTTCCAACCGCCACTACAGCGCCCTTCTCCACCCACCTCCGGCCACCAAACACTCCCTAAAACACTCTCAAACTTTGTCCATCAGCCCCGCGACGTGCCGTCGCCGCCGGAGCCCCGAAACAGACCCCGACCTCCTCCCCTGTTTCAGTTTTCCTTGTTGTATTTTGTTGCTGCAGCTGCTGTTTACTGCTGCCAGCGCCACCTCCGGCCACCGTGAGCCACCACTGGCCACCAACATCTCCCTCCGACCACCGTGCACCTCCACCACCTATCCCGAAGTCACCCATAGCACTTAGACTCCCCAGAACAGCCCCCCCAGCCATGCTCTGCTCTGTTTTGCAAGATAATACCCTGTTTTTGGGTTGCGCCGGGTCTGTTGAGCCCAAATATGTGGGCCCACGAGCTGGGCTGAGGCCCAATTAATTTGGGGACAAAGTTGGGCCTTATATTAGGCCCGTGGACTCATTAAATCAGAAGTTGGGCCCATAGTTCGAGGATTTTAGTTCGCGATCCGTTCGAGCCCCAAAGTTCGTGCCGAGGAATTTTTCCGAGGATCGCCGTTGGCCCAAACTCGCGCAATTAACAGTGAGTCGACCTCTAACTCTTGGCTAAGTTGTTAATTACGTTTGGATTAGTTTAATTAGATTATTGGGGTATTTTAGTAAATTAATTAGAACCGGTTTAGGCTAGAAACTCGGTTTAGGTTAAATGGCCCTAATTAATTAGGTAATTTGACTATGGCTAGTTTGAACCGAATAATTGATTGATTGATTGGCTTTGTTTGATCGCGAGCGAATAATAGATCAAGGATGAGCGTATGACTGATTGATGATCCGAATTTAATTACGTATGATTGGATTGATTGTTTGCCATTGAATTACTTTTCTATGCTTGATTATAATTTATATGAATTAATTGATGAGATACCTTGGTAGACGGCTAGTCAAATTAATTAATTGGTTGAGTTTTGATCGCTCGGTTTATGGATGCGAGGTCGCATGGATAACATGTGCATTTGTGTGATTACTCAAGAAGTCTCACTGTGTGAGCATATCGTGTGAGCATTTGACTAAATGCGGATTATAAATTGGCTATTTGCTTAGTATGCTTGAGTGGTCACACGATGGACTATTCCTGTCAAGTTCATACCGTGCCGGTTGTACGGAATCATACGACTTGTCGGATGCACGTCAATTCGTGCAATGCCGGTTGTACGGGTCACACGGATTGACGGATGCGGGACGGATGCCGGTCGCAGCTTGTGACGGACCGAAGCCCCTACCGGGATTCCCGATAGTGCCGTGTCGTGCCGGTCGTCCGAGTCACATGGGCTATTAGATGCCGTCGCCAGAAGTAAGGGACGAAGCCTGGTCCTACCAGAAGACACCGCCAGTCGTAGTGTAAAGTCACACCAGTCATGTGCAATTGGGTCAGATGGCCATTAATAATCGGACCACGTTTGGTGCCTGCGTATGTGATTGACGTGATAATCATGATTGATTAGTGTGGTATATTATGTCTAATATTGTATAATGCGTGATTTCCAGCAGGTGAGCTGCATGTGATTGGAATAAATATATATATATATATATATATATATTATATGTGATTGACCGTTAGGACCCTACGGACGAATCAACGCCTTAGCCGGGCTTAGGCGTTGACTCACAGAGATTTTTATCTCACCCCGTGTTAACCATTTCGGGTTCACAAGTGATGCGGACGGCCCGGCATTGACCGGTCCTACGATATCGTGTATCGTCTGGAACCGGGTACGACTAGGACACAGGAGCTTCACATCACCACGATCCGGGTGGACGAAGGCTTGCTGCAACGTGTGACACGTCTTCAAAGCCTGGTTCTTGGATGATGGGGTGGAAACTTGGGGCCCACTTCGTGGCTTCGAGGGGCCGCCTAATACTGTTCCACCTGTTTCGTCCCGGGTTCCGATGGAGCTCGATACGCAGGACGGTGAGATCATAGACCCTGAACACTACCCCGACCCTGACCCAATTGAGGAAGATGTCGTTGAGCCTTCTTCAGAGCGATCACCGACCTCTGATTGCGATCCTTCACCCCGACTTTGAGGGGTTGTAGTCTTTTGGATAGATACTGATGTGGATTTTTGGGAGTAGATGAGAATTTAACCCTACTTGACCCTTATATCTTTTTGTTGGTCTTAGAGAGACGCCCTGAAGAATGGGGTTGTATATGACTATAGCTCAGTAGGGTTAATGGTCATCTGGTTTTAGTATTATACTGACAATTCTTCTAGTATATGACTAATGTTGTTGACTTTATTTCTATCCATACTGTTATTCTTGATTTGGGAGAATTCGCGTTTCCACATGTGTGCTATAGTATGGACGGTCAATAATGTATCTGGGGCGTTATCTTTTAAGACCGGAGGCGTTTTGGTAGGGATGCCGCGTACTCGAGAGTCGGGTCGTGCCAGCTGCAATGCACAACGGGGACGTTGTGTCGTTGAGGGGCTCCATTGATGATCCAAGCATTCGTGGGGGACTGTGAGGCTGCAATGCACGGCGGGGACGTTATGTCGTTGAGGGGCTCCATCGATGATCCAAGCATTCGTGGGGCATGCTCTGCCATTGAGGGGGGAAGTATGTAACATCCTGCGTGTGGGGCTGCAATGCACAACTGTGACGTTGTGCCGTTGAGGGGGGAAGTATGTAACATCCCACCATCGATGATCCAAGCATATAGGAACTTCACGTCAAGGTATCATTTTGTCATTTTTAGACCATTGTACATGTAAGTCTTAACATATTTGATTATGTTACTGATGTACGCTATTTTTTATTTATTTATGAAAATTGCTAGATAATATTGAGTGGGCAAAATTCAAGAAGGATGGGTTTCCTTCTTATCCCGAGTTGTGCATTGTATTTGATGATACATATGCTACTGGAGAGTAGGCAATAGGAAGTGGCCAAAATTTGATATTGTTCAAACCAAACAGATGAAAGTCCGAAAAATCAATATTCAAAAAATACTTTCCCCCAAGCAAACGCACCCTCAATTTGACATGTTGCAATCAAATTGACCCCAAAAAGAAGAAATCCAACTTTGAGAGCACCCATCACTTACTTTCAGTGGAGCTATAGTGCGAATACTACAAGCACCTTTTGACACCGCAGCCCACGTTCTTGCCCGCAATGGGCCCTCGGCGAGGGCACAGCGGGGACGCTGTGCCGTTGAGGGGGGAAGTGTGTAACATCCCATGGAAGGGGGCTGCAATGGACCCTCGCGAGGGCACAGCGGGGGACGCGGGAAAGTATGTAACATTCCACGGAAGGGGGACACGCTGTGCCGTTGAGGGGGGAGTATGTAACATCCCTTGGAGTACCACCAAATATAGGTAATTTGGTGGTACCACCAAATAAGATCCAAATACTAAAAAAAAATTCGGTCTCATATCAACAAATATAGGAAAACTAAGGGGGTGAATGATAACCATTCTGTTTCAGAAATAGATTTACGGCTAGAAATGGTTTTTTTCTATTTCCGTTTCTGGATGAGTTTCCGAGTAAAAAATTGTGTTTGATAACGACATAAAATTTCTACTTCGAAAAAATATGTCGGCCGGTCGACGACAGGAGGTGGCTGTGGAGGGTGGCGGCGGGTATTTGAGAAAAAATGAGATTTCTATTTCTGTTTCTCGGAAAAGTAGAAAATTTTTGTTTCTCATTTCTTCTTCAAATCTATTTCAGAAACAACTTTTTGTTTTAGAAATAGAAAAATAGAATTACGTTACCAAACGAGTTTTTGTTCCAGAAATAGGTTTGGAACAGAAATTTTGTTTCTAGATGGATTTCATGCACCCCCTAACTATTTTCATAGAAAATGATTTCGGAGAAAGCATTTCCTTTTTCATAGAGTTTCCCCCAACCAAAGGCACCCCCAAGCTTGTATGTTTGACTTCCAAATTGAGGATCGGCGACCGGCGATGGTGCTACTCACGGTTAGGGGCGTCAGGCTGGTGGAGAGATAACAAAGATCAGAAGGGATCCTCGTGCACGGCAGGAATTACCTGTTGTGTTGGAACCTCTCCGGAAACCTGCAAAGGGAAACTTGTCTGGGGCTGCATGCGTTGATGGCTGTGGAGGTCACCAGAGCAGCCGGAATTCGTGACCGGTGAAGTCTTCTCAGCGTGGTCGTTGTCTCATTGATGGATGGAAAGCCAGCGATGCAGGACCCCAAAGGGGAAGAAAGAGATCGTGAGAAAATGTGGACTTCCAGCGAGTCAAAGTCCACATTTTACAGCAGTGACCCGTGTTCATCGTTTTTGATCTGCCTTTTGAAAGAAGTTTTGCCGAGCATTTTTTCACTAGTACTTCCTAATCTGTTCATTGTTGGCAATGCGGGTGCACTTGTGTTTTTTGCTCGGCTTCTCCCTGTTTCAAGCAATGCGGGTGCACTTGTGTTTTTGTGTTGCTCGTCTTCTCCCTGTTTCAAGCAATGCGGGTGCACTTGTGTTTTTTGCTCGTCTTCTCCCTGTTTCAAGCAATTCAAAGCAGCGCAATTTACATTATAACTGCATCAAGGCCACTCGTTCAGAACCAAACCCTTGTCTCTCCTAGTCAAATTTTCGAGCTTGGGTTCTTCAGGCCCAATGGATCAGGAAAGCAGTACGTAGGAATATGGTACAAGAACATGACACCCTCCAAAGTTGTCTGGGTGGCCAACAGGGACAAGCCAATTGGGGACACAGATCAATCTGCAACTTTAATAGTTGGCGGAGATGGAAATCTGAAGCTTCTTGATGGGCAACAAAACACAGTCTGGTCTACTAATGTCATGGCGAAGCCGAAATATTCTGCAGCAGTGCTTTCGGACTTCGGAAACCTTGTTCTTCAAGACGGCAGTGCGAATGAAATGTGGCAAAGCTTTGATGAGCCAACCGACACTCTCCTGCCAACCATGAAGATCAGAGTAAACGTGAAAACAGGAATGAAACAACACTTGATTTCCTGGAAAGGAGAAGATGATCCCTCATTCGGAAGCTTTGTCCTCGGAGGGACATTAGAGACCCCACCTCAGGGTTTTGTCTGGAATGGATCAAGTCCTTACTGGAGAAGCGGACAGTGGGATAAATCCAAGTTTATCGGAATAGCAACCATGAGCGGCACATACCTGAGTGGCTACGATCTCCTGCAAAGTATTGACCAGGGAACATCTTATTTTTCCTTCTATAATTACAACAACTCTTTCTTTGGATATATTTTTATCTCGTCAGAAGGATCTATAAAGTTTGTTTCATGGAACAACGGATGGTCAACGTACTGGGAGGCACCGGCACCAACTAACCATTGTGATGTTTATGGAACGTGTGGCCCATTTGGAGTTTGTGACGCATCTAGTTCAACCATGTGCAGATGCTTAAAAGGTTTTAAACCCAGGTCAGATCAAGACTGGAACAGAGGAAACTGGACTGGAGGGTGCCATAGGGAAACGGAATTGAATTGTCAGATAACCGCAAGTGCGGCAGTTTCAACACCTGTGGAAAAAGATGTGTTCTGGCAAATGAAACAGATGAAATTGCCTGATTCCGCTGATTATTTGTCGAGCATAGCCGATGAAGAAGAATGTCAAAGTTGGTGCCTAGGAAACTGCTCGTGCTTGGCCTTCTCTTATGTGGATACCATAGGATGTATGGTTTGGAGTGGAGATCTCACAGATATTCAGAAATTCTCCACAGCAGGCGAAGTTTTATTTATTCGACTTGCAGCTGCGGACACAGGTTGCAAAGGTTGAATTAATATGCACTTCGTTTTGGATTGTCCGGTGGTTCTTGTAATATATTTTTCTATTTTAGGTATACCTACGCAGACAAAACTTATCATCAGCCTAAGTACTATTTCTGTCATCACCTTATTTGGAGCTGGCATTTCAGTCTGGGGTCTCTCCAGGTGGAGAGGTAATAAAAGACATGCTGTTTATTGCTTTCTTAAGGTTGATTTTGCATTGACCACAGTATATGAATCTTGCATGATTGGTATAGCCATGGCTTCAGAAGATCAGCCGTTACGACTAGAAACACTGCTCTGCTTCTCACGTTCTCATGCTTATCTTCTGTTGTATTCGTTCCGTTTGTAAAATGCAGGGAAGTTTAGGAAAATGAAAATCCCAAGGCTCCTTAAGTCAGTGGACACAGCCAACAAATCAGAAGAACTGATAGCGGCACGGAAAGAGCAAATGAATCAAGAAGATGCACCGGAATTGTTGGTTTATGATCTTGATAGCATAATCCTTGCGACAGACAAATTCAACACGAAAAACAAACTTGGGCAGGGAGGGTTTGGCCCTGTTTATAAGGTAAAAGAAAAGCCTTCAGCCTTCTCTGAGGGAAATATACAGTTCATCCAAGATCCGATAGTTCTGTTCGTTTGGAAACAGGGAAAGCTAAACGATGGTAAGGAGATTGCTGCGAAGAGACTTTCAAGCCACTCAGGCCAAGGTATAGCAGAGTTCAAGAATGAGATTCTTCTAATATCCAAACTTCAACACCGAAATCTGGTGAGACTCTTCGGTTACTGCACTGAAGGAGAAGAAAAGATACTAGTGTACGAGTACTCGCCAAACAAGAGCTTGGACGCCTTTCTTTTTGGTTCGTCTCGCTCTGTGAAGAACTGGTTTCCGCTTTTCACCAAACCTGGTACTGAAACTAGATATTGTTTCAATGTTTTCTTGTTTAGATTCAAAAGAGAAAGCGAAACTTAGCTGGGGCACACGCTTCCGCATTATCCAGGGAGTTGCAAGAGGGCTGCTCTACCTCCACCGCGATTCCTGCCTCAGGGTCATACATCGAGATTTGAAAGTGAGCAACATTCTCTTAGATGAAAAGATGAATCCCAAGATTTCAGATTTCGGGCTGGCACGGATGTTCGAAGGCACCCAAGTTTTGGTAAATACTCACAAAGTTGTGGGAACACTGTAAGCTTTCTATCATCACTTTTAAGAGTACTTACTCACGAGGCAATTTGTTACCTGCACAGCATATTAGAAGTATAATGCGCTGATCTTTCCCTTCATGCACGTTCCTAGTGTTTCCTATAATATGACCGAGAAAACTCTTCCAAGTACATCCAATGCTTCCAATAAGTCAGTTCGCCCCGAGGTAATTATAGACCAGCGCTATAACACAAACGCTAAAGGGTATGAGGAAAACATTATCTTCGGAGTTAGAAGTCTATCACGCTCCAATTTTCTGACCTCTTGTGCCATCGTCCTTGATTTTATGGTATTTTGTCTAAACTGCATCTCATGTATCGTCCACTTATGCTTTCATATGATTTTATTACGATTATGGCATCCTCTGTACGAGATTATGACATGTCCAAGTTATACAGCGGCTACATGTCTCCGGAGTATGCCATGGGTGGGATATTTTCCGAGAAATCTGACGTTTATAGCTTTGGAGTACTGATGTTGGAGATTATCAGCAGCAAGAAGAACACAAGTTCAGATCACCTTGGACAGCATCTCAATCTCCTCACTTACGTAAGTGACAATCAAACTTCGAACTAGTTATATCTCCATTTTCATATCTCAAGCATCGGCAGTCCTTGGGACAATCTAAGAAACGACCGGTTGTTACAGGCTTGGCAATTGTGGTGTGAAGGCAGAGGATTGGACCTAATGGATGAAGCCATTGCAGATGCATTTTCACCATCAGAAGTGATCCGATGCATTGAGTTAGGGCTCCTCTGTGTGCAGGACTATGCCGCAGATAGACCGAACATGTCGGCCGTGGTTCTAATGCTAAGTGGGCAGTCCGATCTTCCACAGCCGAAGCAACCCACATTTACATTTCAATGCTCAACGACTCACAAAGTTCAAATTCAATCAAAAGAAGAAACCTTCTTGTCCAGGAATACCATCACCATTACTATGGTTGAAGGAAGATAAGATTCTCATACGCATTCCCCCATTAAAGCGTACTGTAGAATTGTTCTGTGTAGTCAATATGTCATGTTAAAGTGTCCATTAGGCAGTACTCTGCGTTTGCAGTTCCTGTAACTTTTCCTTCAAGTTTTGAATAATAAAGCCGAAAAAGAAAAGGAGAGCAGGAAAGTTCTCGAGAATTAGGAAACTTTCCTTTTTAGGCTCAAACTTGAGACATATTTGTAACACTGATAACCATGCCTGTTGCGACAGAAATTGTGTACACTGTGGCCAATTCATCTTCTCTTACCACAAGTATATTAATATGAGAGCTAGTAACGTCGGGAGAAGCAAGATTAAATAAGTTTTCCACATATTTACTGTCTAGCAACTTTCAAATGAAAAATTAGATATTTCTAGCCATGTAATAACAATAGTAACTTCTTCATGTAGTTGACAACTTTCTTTGAATTGGACAAAAAAAAAAAAAAACGTACTTTCTTGCCCTGCTTTGCTTTTCTTTCTTCTGTCCTTCTCTCCTTTTCCTTCTTCGGTTCTGTTTTGGTGTTAGCCGACCCCCACACCAAACCACCCAGCCTCCACCACAACCTCACGTCGTCATCGTTCATCTGCCACCAGCACTCCGTCTGTTCGCCACCGCTCGACAAGCCCCGGATCAGCCGCGAGTAGTCAACTCCTCTCAACCCTATTTCTACGCCCGGCCAGCTCCGTCCCTGCCCTGCTTCGTGGGCTGCTGCCACTGCGGATTTCCACCAGACACCGCAACCTACACCTCCCCACCATCCCTCAACCACTGCTTGAGGTCCCTTGAGCCTTCCGCCTTGCACCACCTGCCTCGAAGCCCCCAAACAGCTGCAAACAGCCCTCACCGAAACCCTGCCCTGTTTCGTGCCTGGTTCCGTGGGCTGTGGTGCTGGCCAGCCTTGGCCGTATCCTGTCCCGAGACTGGGATGTATCTGAGCGTGAACCAGGTTGTGCCTGCGCCGTACCAGGCCCTGTGCCGAGTATTGGTGCCCGCGTGACCGGGCCTTGTGCCAGGTTGTCTCGGGCAGTGACCCAGTCATGTCCGGGCAAGTTGACCGAGAGCCTGGGCCATGTGCTAGGTCGAGTCCGAGAAAGTGTGACTGTGTGGCCGAGCCCGTGTGCCCAAACTATGGCCGAGAATTTGGGCCAAGTGGGCTGAAAGGATTAGGCCAATTGTCCGAGATTTTGGGCCGTGATCCGTTAAGTCCATACCACGCCCGAGGATTTTTGAGGATCGCCGCCACACTCGCCTTGAGTAATTGACGGTGAGTAGACCTCTAATCCTAGGTTAGGTCGCTAATTACGTTTAGATTAGCTTATTTAAATTATTAGGTGTTTAGGTAGCTCAATTAGGACCGGTTTAGGTTCAATGGTCCTAATTGGTTAAGTTAGTTTGATTAGCTAGGATTATATGCTAATTAGATTGGATGAATCGATTGAATGATTGTTATCGCTTGATCGCGAGCGAGCGATAGGCTAGAGACAAGCGCATGATCGATTGACTAATCATATTGGCTACTATTGAATTGTCCCTTCACTTAAACTTAAATGAGTATAATCCGATCAAATGTTCGAGATTGAATTGACTGGTTTGTTAGACTCAATCGTCGATATTGATTGTTTGATTGAATGATTTGGTTGGTCATTAATCGATTGGAAGCTCAATTGGGGGTTAATCACCCTAAACTACTTTTGAAGCCTAATTGACAATATTGTGCATTCATATGATTGCGTGTAAACTCAACCGCATGTTTTAGCATGAAAATGGCCGAGGGCCGAGTCTTTAGGCACGATTGCGTATGCATCATGTTGTATGTAAAGATAAGAATTGATTGAATGTCGAATGAGTTGAGTGGTCATATGATGGAACAGTGTTGGGATTCCCGACAAGTTCGTATCAAGTTCGTACAGTGCTTATTGTACGAAACCACACGACTTGTCGGATGCACGATAATCCATGCCCCATACCGGTCGTATGGATTTAAGGGATTGTCGAATGCCGGTTGTAGCTTGTGAGGGACTAATGCTCCTTATTGGAATGCTTGTTAGCTATGCCGCGCCGCCGTGCATTGGATACAAAGCTTTTAGTTGCCGTCACCGAGAGGATATGGGACGGTGCTTGGTCCTACCAGGCGACACCGCCGATCGTAGTGTAAGACCACACAAGTCGTGTGGGTCAATGCCATGCCAGATGCGTGGGCCAACGTTAATAAATGGACTTCGTGTGGTGTCCCGAGTATGCATATTGATTGTTATACATTGCCTGTGGTTCGATCATTATGACTATCATGTCATGTTATGCCTTGCTAGAATTGATTGATATGGCTGTCATGTCATGTTGCGCATTGCATATGTGTAGTTCTCGATGGTAAGTTTGCCTGCGATTGAGATAGATATTTAGTGATTGTGATTGCTTGGTAGGGTACTCCGAGCAAATTAATGCCCTAGCCGAGCTTAGGCATTGACTCGCTGATATTTACTTCTCACCCCGTCGTTTAACCATTTCAGGTTCAAGATAAAGGAACTAGTAATTCTTGGGAGTTGATATTGAAAGGCGAGGGTGACGTAATCTCTTATTTGGAGTTGAGACAAGATTGACCCTATCCAGCTCCGAAGTATGGGGCTGATTAACGTAGTATCTCTGTTGGGTTAAGCCGTGTTAGTAATTGAAACGATGTTTTTGAGTTGGTGTGTTTTCCTACTTTTCTATCCCTACCTTATGTTGTTGTCTAGGAGTATTATGCGTTACCGCTTCCTTAGTAAAGTATCGTAGGTTGGTAGCGTGCCTAAGACGCTATCCTTTATGACCTGAGGGACGAGTTGGCGGGGATGCCGCGTGCTCGAAGATCGGGGCGTGACAGTGATGCAGATAAAGGAAACCTTTCCTGTCTTCTCCACTATTTTGCTGATGTAGTCATACCAGCCCCAGTATGACCAAGGAGGAGGCAGGCTGGAAATAGAGTCGTCCCATTCTAGGGGAAATCCCATTGTCTGTTTTAAGAATCCCCGCACACGACACTGTTTCTAGGATATATACTGCTAATGCAGACTTTGCTTATCTACTCCTGGAGAGGAAGATGACAGACCCCCAAGAAAGAAGAAGAAGCGCTCATTGGAGAGTGAGTTTTCTCGAAAGACGAATGGAAGGCGATCGGATAATTAGACCCATTGGAGAACATGGTGCTAAGTGCCGATATGTGGAGTCATACTCGCGATCCAAGTCCTACACAGCTCTAGAACCTTCTCCACCGTCATCGCCAAAGCACAAATCCACTCCTCCATAGGCAAAACAATCTCCTCCCAAACCCATATCTCCTTTTCAGCAACCCATTTTCCAATGGGTTGAAAATTACACTACTTGTGAAATAGAATGTGCACAGACTTTGTGCAACACAAGCTTCATCATCACCACCTCCACCCCCTTCTGCCTGTACTCTCTGCAGGTTCTAAAGAAGTGATCATGCATTCGATTGATTCTTGAGAGTTTTTCTCTCTAGACAATGTCCTTCCTTGAGTGTGAGAGTAAAAGCGAGAGCGATAAGGATTACTTAGGCCAAGCGAGGTTATCCAAGGCCTTAGTGCCACATGGTTCACCATCTAAATGTCAGAGTACAGTCATTTCCTTTTATCGTTTTTTTTTTTCAAAGATTTCCCGACAATAACTCCATGCCCTCGTAGGATCGGATATGGGCCTTCTCTATCCACAAACGATACATTTATTGGGGGAGTCTTGCTTTGATACCCTCTTTTAACAAACTAGCTCGGGCCACGTGGGCCTAGTCTCCATAATGAATAAGCTAACATCGCGACATCTCAAGTCCCAAATTAGATGCAGGCACCTTACTGAATCACAGATAAGCTAAACACTCATCCCAATTGGCCTCCACATTGTGTGCTTATTCAGAATGCTCGTTTTGAGAGTTTGGCCCACGGGCTCCTGGGTATGTCATTACAATCATCGCTCGATATTTTGTGTTTAGAAACTTTCCAAGCATCGAATAGTAGGATATCATCTGTTTTTCATTTGTTGAATTTGGAAATGATCAACCTTACCCAACAACGAAGCAGTTGGAATACGGAAAACCCACTTCAGGAGAAGAAAAAACCTGAAGCGTACAGACGATTGTGTTCCTTTCTGTAAGTCCATGGCAATATTTAGTAGCCCCACCTACAATATCACAAACTTATAAATGCCTAACAAGATAATACGATTGCCGTGCTTAAGACGAAGATCAACTACCATTTGACCAGTCATCACCCTAATCTTCTATACAACAGGGCGAGTGGATACATTAGAGTTCAGAAATTGACTTCAATCTCCCAACTCCTGAATGTCTAAATGTCCCCATTATTTATAAGGAGACACTTTTAGTGGTTCAGGAGAATCCAAATGTTTATCTACGAAACCGCGTCAACTTTGAATGGTGGGGTTAGAAAATCCCACATTAGCGGGTCATGGGGGGCAAAATACTTTGGAAAACGATTGCTGTTGAGAGCCACATGTCTGACTAAAACCATTTTACTGTTGCCAAATGAAACACTTCTGGTCATAAAATATCTACATCCCAATGGAATGTTTGGCATTCTGTGACGCAAATTCAACTGAGGAAGCCACTACATATCTGTTGGAGTTGGTGAATATTTTGGGAACCCTTGTTTTTCACACTGGACTTGCGAATGTGAGCTTAGGGAAACTGAAATATGATCCGACGACATGTGATCCCTGCGCACGGAATGAGGGGCTTAAGGGCAATGCCCCCGACACGGGTGTCCCACTGCCTAGTTAGCGGGCGGGGCTTCCACTCCCCGGTGAGCGGACAATTGTCCCCCTCGCCGGTGAGTAGGCGAGGCTTCGGGGGCAGCGCCTCTAAAATAAAAACGGATTTGGACTTTTGTTTAAGTTGGCCCATTTGTTGAGGGATTAAAGGAGTTTCGGATAAGTTTAGGTTTTAGGCCTGCTTAGGGCATATATATTTACTTGTTTTATTATAATGAGTTGTGTGGCTGTAAAACTAAATCGTAATTGTTGCGCGGAACAAGCGATCGAACAATAAAATAAATAGAACAATAAAATAAATCGAACACCGGATGTACGTGGTTCGGTCGTAGAGACATACGTCCATGGAGAGAGCAAGAACGAATTTTACTATAGAACGAGCGATACACGGAGATTACGTAATCACACTCGAGTCACTCAAACACTCGCAGTGTTTCCCAAGCCCCAATTACAACCAAGAACGCACACAGTGTTTAGCTCCCAATTCCTAACAAAATAATCTCTCAATCTTGCAAATGAATTAAAACAAATCTTAGACTCACAAGATTTAATCAGCTTTGACACTTGAATACTTGATGTAATTCCACGGAATAAATCCCACGAGCAAGCACTCGACAAACGGCACTTCAATAAGTCTCTCTTCGTTGGATCAACAACCGGCGCTTCAAGACTTCATGCAAGACGTGACCTCCGACTTCAACAGGAAACACATATATATAATGTCCATGTTGACTTTTCCTCTGAACGTGACTTTCACAAGAAGAGATAATATTTGTATTATCCAATTACATTTAAAAGATTTCTTTCTCTAACCGACTTTCCTCTTCTTGTTCTTTTTCATGGTCGAAGTCCAACAAATCTCTGGACCCCACCCATGAATAGCGCAACAGACTTCAACACGGAATAACTTCCGTTCTTGATCGAGACTTGGATAATACCAAAAATAAATATGATTTCTACAACAAGCGTTCATAAGTATTCAACTTTATCTTTAGTCGGGTTTAATTTGCAAGCTCAAACTCGAGACATATTTTAACAATCTCCACCTTGGCTCGACGTTTGAGCCAAGTCCAATCGCTTCGCTATTATCCGAACTCCATCACTACTACTCTCCCAACGGCCCCAAGGGGCTCAACCGCCATAGACAACATCCAAGTTCAAGCCGCGCTTGAACTTCGCTATAACCGTGGCCCTCATCAAAATACCAACTCCATATGCACCTTTAACTGCTCCACAAGGACAGGTTCGACAAAAGCTCCTTAATTGCAGATAAAGCAAAACCACCGTTGCATCCATATCTGTTAGGAGATCGAACACGTATCTTGTCAATATCAGCGATTAAAGAATCTGTTGGCTCTACATGCTCCACCTCGCTACAAGCACCATCTGTGTCGATTACTGCGCTAATATCCGCTACCTCGGGAGTTTCTGGTTGCAACTCCACCTCAAGCCGAACACCGCCTAGATCCGTATGAACACTACTATAATCACTCCTAGCCCGAAGTACTGGAGACTTGTCAAAGGTAACTTTTCTGCTGCGAACAGGTGAATTTATATTTGAGCACTACAACCGATAGCCCCACTCACCTCGTGCATAGCCATGGAATATGCACCTTGCCCTCACATCAAGCTTACCATCACTTACTCGATAATAACACGGGCAACCAAACATTCTAAAAGTAGAATAATTAGCAACGTTACCCGACCACACTTCTTCGGGAGTCCGAAATCCGATCGCAATTGATGGAGATCTGTTCACCAGGTAGCTCACCATACTAAGCGCATCCGCTAGAACTCTTCTAGCCATACTAGCACTAGAGATTATTTTACGGTTTGTCTCTAGTAATTTTCTACTCATCAATTCTGCAACCTGTTGTGGTCTACCGGCACTAGTGCGGTGTTTCACTATGCCCTTTATCATGCAAAATTTATTTACCAACTTCGAGCAAAACTCCATGCTACCGTCGGTTCACACATGCTTGATCGACTTAGCGGTTTCCACCTCGATCAAAGCTCTTGACCGCGTGTTCCTAACAACAACATCAAATTTGTGCACCGGCACAGACACCTAGGTCTTCTTTGAGTAGTCGTTAGACTCTCGAACACATACCGACGTCTCCGAGCGAAACCCGTCAATGTCTCACCTTGAAGTTCATACAAGCTTCCATGCTTGATTCCTTTCATTATCACCGGGGCACCTCGAAAAATCTTTAGAACTCCACCTTGTGAAGAATACCCGCATCCGGCTGAATCTAGGGCACCCAAGGAAATTAAGTTCTTTTTCAATTCCGGAACATGTCTCACTCCAGTCAATATCCTCACAATACCATCATGCATCCCGATTTTAACATCACCAACACCCACAACATCGCATTCAACGTTGTTCCCCAACCGCACTTTACTACTATCCGTGCATTGATAAGTAGCAAACCAGTTTCTATTTGGTGTAGCATGAAAAGAACAACCAGAATCCATAATCCATCCGTCAAATGACGAATTCTCGATGACGGACAAGACCCTATCAACACCATCAGAATCATCGGCTATAGTTGCAACATTATCTGTAGATTCAACTCTAATTCCTTTGCATGTTTCGTTTTTTAGCTTAAAACAATTCCTTCTAAGATGCCCTCTCTTACCACAATTCCAACAGACAACATTGCCGGTCCTAGATCGATCGCGTCTATTTGAGTTCATACTACTTCTACTACCACGAGTATCGGCTCTTCCTCCATTTTCACCTACTAAAGCAAGAGATACATATTCGCCATATTTTCTCCTATGGATATCCTCACTTAAAATCAAATCTCGAATACCATCAAACGTCAAACTTGTTGACCCGGAGGAATTACTAATGGCGATAATGATAGTATTCCAACTATCGTGCAATGAGGATAATAGAATCAATGAACATACCTCATCTTCAAAGTCAATATCAACCGAACTCAATTGACTAACAATCACATTGAATTCATTGATGTGATTAGTAATGGACGCACCTTCGCTCATCTTCAAATTAAACAGATGTCGCATCAAATAGACCTTATTGATTGCGGAGGGCTTCTTGTATATATCCGACAAGGCTTTCATCAAACCCACAATGGTCTTCTCTTTGACGATATTAAACACGACGTTACGAGCCAACGTCAGCCGAATAACACCCGGTGCTTGTCTATCCAGCAATTCCCAATCGGCTTGCTTCATCGTATCTAGTTTCTCCCTAGACAGGGGCAAGTGCGGCTTCATCTTATATAGATAGTCTTCAATCCGCATCTTCCAGAAACCAAAGTCCTTCCCCTCAAATCAGTCGATTTTCACTTTTACTTCTTCCGTTGCCATCGATTTGCTTCAACTCGATAAGCTTGGCTCTGATACCATTTGTTGCGCGGAACAAGCGATCGAACAATAAAATAGATAGAATAAGAAAATAAATCGAACACCGGATGTACGTGGTTCGGTCGTAGAGACCTATGTCCACGGGGAGAGCAGCAACGAATTTCACTATAGAACGAGCGATACACGGAGATTATAGAATCACACTAGAGTCACTCAAACACTCGCAATGTTTCCCAAGCCCCAATTACAACCAAAAACGCACACGGTGTTTAGCTCCCAATTCCTAACGAAATAATCTCTCAATCTCGGAAATGAATTAAAACAAATCTTAGACTCACAAGATTTAATCAGCTTTGACACTTGAATACTTGATGTAATTCCTAGGAATAAATCCCACGAGCAAGCACTCGACAAACGGCGCTTCAATAAGTCTCTCTTCATTGGATCAACAACCGGCGCTTCAAGACTTCGTGCAAGACGTGACCTCCGACTTCAACAGGAAATACATATATATATATATATATAATGTCCATGTTGACTTTTCCTCTGAACGTGACTTTCACAAGAAGAGATAATATTTGTATTATCCAATTACATTTAAAAGATTTCTTTCTCTAGCTGACTTTCCTCTTCTTGTTCTTTTTCATGGTCGAAGTCCAACAAATCTCTGGACCCCACCCATGAATATCGCAACAGACTTCAACACGGAATAACTTCCGTTCTTGATCGAGACTTGGATAATACCAAAAAGAAATATGATTTCTACGACAAGCGTTCATAAGTATTCAACTTTTTCTTTAGTCGGGTTTAATTCGCAAGCTCAAACTCGAGACATATTTTAACAGTAGTGAAATCTCTTTGCAGGACATAGCCCTATTCTGGGGTGAACCTAGGTAAACTTGTGCGTTCTCTATTTTTCTGATTTCGTTGTGATCGTTTTGATTCGGTGTGCGATACATACATTCAATTTCTTGGTCCAACTGAGAACTAATTCATTGTATAAAATGAACCTATTTGAAGCAGACTCTTAGAGAATCTAAACACCATAAGCTTGGATCACAGGCCTTGATCGTAGTTTTCACACCCCCAAAACCGATAAGAATGGCAAATGATACGGTCGCTCATCCACTCGAAAGACACGGCCTCAAATCGAAACCAACGTGTCGTCACAATCTATATCTCCATCCATATAATTCTATAAATTTGTTTAAACCTTATAATTTTAAATCTATTCTTTATATAGATCCCCAGATCCAGGGTGTATGGAAAATCAATGCTGAGTTTGCTATTAATCTATAGCACTCTTCGATGCTGGTGCCGTGCCAACCTCAATTGAATTAGAGAAGGTCTAAAGTCCAGCTTAATCAAATTTATCAACAATCAAAATAGGGTTAATACCACGAAAAATTCCCCAAACTGGAATGTATATGTGATGCTTTTTTACACAGCCACGGTGGAGGATGCTCCATTCACGGCCAAAGAGAAGAAGGAAAAAGAGAAAAGTCATCTCTCTGGGGTGTCTAAATCCATTATTCACAAGAAGTCCAAGCGAGAAGAGGAGGGAGCGGTTCCTTCATCACATGTCTGCGCCTCTCTTCTTCCTCTTTCATTGTTATTTTGTTTTTTTCCATGTTTTATTCTGTGGTTCCACATGCAGGAGAGGATACACGGCAGAATTGTAAGGGACCAATTCCTTGACAAAATTTCTGCACGCGACAAAATTGACGCAAGGCCAAAAGTGGGGTTCCTTCATACGCACCGAAGTTACGGCGCATCGAGAGGCAAGAGAGGAGGAAGAGGCGCCAATACGCAAAGAGTCAGGGTCCCGTTGCGAGCTCCAGTCGAGTCCATCTCCGACTATTGAGAGCTACCCCGTTCCATACGTGCGATTCCCCCCATCCAAAGCGGTCCGAGGAGCCCTAGCTTGGTGCGGAAGTTTTTTTTTTTGGGTGCAATTTAGGAAAAGCAAATCTTCTGATATAATTTCTTATCTTCGAAAATATCATCTTGCTTATTTTGATATAGTTTGCATATCAAGTCATATTTGCATATCTCGCATTTTGCATCGAAGTTGATGTCTTTTCAAAATGCAGGTTGATTAGGAGAATTTCTTTCCTAATCCGCAACTTGCCACACGATCGAGAAAGTCCATCTTTAGGATTATTGGTGGAGTACTTAATTAGTCAAGGACTTGAGTTCAATCGTTAATCGTAGGATTAAAAATTAAAAATTGACTTAAATATTTGCGAAATATTTCAATTGTTATATCCACTTTCTTGATTGAATTGATTAGCATATCCACTTTCCTAATTCGATTTGAATTGCTTGATTGTCATCTTTTTCTTTTTTAGAATATATATGTCGCATGATGTGATCTCGAAAAATTCTAAAAAAATTTACATTCATTCATCTTCCATATTTGAAAATTGCATGTCTCGAAAAATAACATCATGTAGATAATTGCAAATCTAATCCTTTTTGTAAAATATATAGGTTAGATTGCATTTTAGGATAGAAATTCCATATTTAAATAGAATTTCATGTTTAAAATAATCTATCTTTAATATATTAGGGTTTGGGCTATTTTAAACTCTAAGATGTGCAAGGTAAGCATTGTTTTGGCATAGTTATATTTTAGGTAATTAATTCATCCCAAAAATTTAAAAAAATCGTCCTTGCCACATCATCATCTTCACCATGTCATATTAGGTTGCATGTTAGCTTGCATTTCATATAGAATCGCATGGTTAGATTTTAATTAATTTCCATGTAACATGCTCAATTAAATTAAAACCTTGGTCTCATTCTCATTAAATTTGCACATCATCTTTTTGCATTTGCATCATGACATTTCATCATTTGGGATAGAATTGATGCATCGTATGCATACATATAAAAAATTGAAAATTTTAAAAAAAAGAAAATATTTTATGTGGCGTATGCTTCCTTGATCCGCCGCCTTGCGCCACCTTCAAGTGCCACCATCGCAACGTCAGGCCGCCCCAAGTCAAGCACCACTACCCCAAGTCACCCCGGAGCTGCAGCCTCTTCCGTTACCCTTGAGAAACCCCCGAACCCAAAGCCTAATGCCCTGCTATGTTCTATACCACCCTGTTCAGCCGCCGATTGCCACTGTCAAGGCTACTGGCGACCACCAACCGCCACCTCAAGCCCCGTGCCACTGTCCCGAGGTGTCACCACATCCGCTAGATCATCCTTGACCGGGTTGAGAGCCCGAAGCTCGAGTTGACCGTGAGTTGCTGATTGTCATCGCCGAGTTGAGCCAAGTTCGTCATTGTTGCCGAGACCGCCCGAGCTAGTTTAATTTGTGAATTAGCCCCTAACTCTCGATTAGGATGCTAATTGCATTTGAAATTAAATTAATTAGCTAATTATGGTGTTTAGGTAGTTTAAATATGGTCGGATTAGATAGAAACGTAGTTTAGGCTAAATGATCGTAATTTGTTAAGTTAGTCAATTAGCTAAGTCGTATGTGGCTAATTGGTGATAAGAATTGATTGATTGTGGTTGATTGATCACAAACGAGCAATAGGCTAGAGACGAGCGCACGATTAATTGTCGATTGGATTTGAAATTGTTGTCAAAATTAACCGGCTTCGATTGATTAATCGTCTCTTGAGTTGTTGGATTTAAATGCCAAATTTGACTGTTAATTGTCGTGGGCGTTTGATTGGAGGTTAATGACCTCGAATTGCTTGAAATGTCAATCGATAGAATTGTGCATTTATGTGATCACGAATGAGATCAAATTGCATGATTTAACATGAAAATGGCCTTGGGTCGAGTCTTTGATCACGTACGCATGAGCATCTAGTTAACGGTAAAAAATAAAAATTGGTTTATTGTTGGATGTGCTTGAATGGTCATATGATGGGGTTAAACCGTGCCGGTCGTATGGGAACCCGATAAGTTCGTATCAAGCCGGTCATATGGAACCACACGACTTGTCAGGTACACATCAATTAGTGCTCGTGCTAGTCGTACGGATTACACGAATTGTTGGATGCCGGTCGTAGCTTGTGTTGGACCAACGCTTCTTTTTGGAAAGCTTGTTGCTATGCCATGCCGGTCGTACTAGATACATAACTTTCGGGCATTGTCGCCGGAAGTAAGGGACGATGCCTAGTTCTGCTAGTAGACACCGCTAGTCGTAGTGTTGGGGCCACACCTGTCGTGTGTGTCGACTATGCTAGTCCCATGAGTCACCGGTTAATAAATGGACTTCGTGTGGTATCCTGCGCATGCAAAATTAATATAATGCCATGCCGGTTGTTTGTCTAATGTGATGTTGAGTTGAGTTAAGCATTGCATTATGCGTGGCTTCCGGATAGTAAGCTTGCATATGGTTGAGATATTTACTCTTTATTGACGTGATTATTTGTTAGGACGATTGAGCGAATCAACGCTCTAGCCGGGTTTAGGCATTGACTCGGTGAGATTTATTTCTCAAGAAGCGTTGTTTAACCATTTCAGGTCCTAAGTAATAGAGAAGCCTATTATGTTCGGGGTCCCATCCGATCGGTCATTTAATATCACATCCTATCCAGTTCTAGGCTCGGAGCATGTCCGGGAGCATCACATCATGACACTCGAGGTCGATGAAGGGATGCCACATCTAGTGGCACATCTCTTCAAGGACTGGTATTTTCGTGACGGAGATGGACTTTTTGACTCGCTACGTGGGTTTGAAGGGCCACATAATCTGGCCGTTTATGCCCCAGGTTGGGACCCGATGGATATCGATACTCCCGACAAGGAGATTGTGAACCCGGACTCTTACTTAGAGGAAGCACCCCCGTCTAGCGAGAGCACGAGGGCAAGGATCGGTCATCTTTTCGGAGCTCGTGGTTGTTAGGGCATGGTTGTTAGAGCACTTTTTGGGAGTAGATGAGGGCTTAACCTTACCTGACCGTGTATCTTTTTGAGGTCTTAGCTAGCTGCCCCGAAGAATGGGGTTGCATATGTCTCCTTAGCTCTGTAGGGTTAAAACTCGTCTACTTTGACTTTCCGAATGAAATTATCTTTTGTGAATAACTATTGTGTTATCCCTACTTTTCTATTCTCGCTAATCTTGTTGTTTGGGAGAGATGCATGTTTCGCATGCGCCGTAAGTTCGTAGATTGATAGTGTACCTGGGATGCTATCCTTCGTGACTTGTGGTGATTTTAGTAGGGATGTTGCGGGCTTAGAGTGGGGGTGTGACATTCTCACCTAAGGTGGTATTAGAGCAAGGTCAGCCTGATCTATCTAGTCATCGGCCTGGATTAATAAGGAGCGATGGGAATTGGGATAGTTAGTAGGTTTATAAATGTTGTGCATGTGATTGCCACTATTACCTTGAGTTGTAAGGTTGCCTTCCGACCGCGCTTGCTTTAGGTTGTGCAAGACTCATACTTTACTTGTAAAATGAGTAAACACGGCAAGCGAGCACCCCGACGATCCTGGGTTGGGCATGTTAGGCATATTAAGGAAATACTGAAGGAAGAAAAGAAAGAGCACCACGTCCTTCTAGGCTTGACGGGCGGGAGCCAACTATAGCTGGGATCCTCCAAGCACTTGGAGCCATTGGGGATTTAATGGGGCAGCAAGTAAGGAACCATAATGCTACCACCGCCGTTGAAGTATTACAAGGGAACATGCCAACTGGAGTGGCGAATGAGGGGCACCAGGCACAGAAATTGGTGGAGCGGTTCCTTAAGCTGAAGCCACCTAAGTTTGCTGGAAGTGGAGATCCCGAGGTTGCTACCTCTTGGATAGAGGAGTTGGAGAAAGCGTTCACCTTGCCGAGGTATACATATGAAGATAAGGTCACCCTGGCGGTTTATCGCTTGTAGAGAAATGCGAGCTCGTAGTGGAGAGCCTCTAAGTACAAGGTCTTCCTTGAGGGTATGGTCCCAACGTGGGATTCCTTCGTGGGAGCGTTTAAGGGAAAGTACTTCTCGGATACCATGAGGGAACAGAAGATGGTAGAGTTCCTTCGCTTGCGCTAGGACCGGTTGTCGGTAGATGAATATGAGGCAAGGTTTGTTGAGCTATCAAAGTATACCCCAAGGATGATAGATGACTCTGTGGATAGGGCAAGAAGGTTTCAAGATAGACTCAAGCTCGAGATCAAGAGCGTGTTGGTGCCGCTTAACTTGAAAGACTATGATGATCCGTATGAAAGGGCATATATGGTAGAGCGCGACCTGGCTAAAAGGGTTGCCGCAACAGGATCGCGGTTCGTACCCTCGTATAGGAGTGGCATTCGGCAAGGGAAGAGGCCGATACCTATCGGTAGATACCACATCCCATCCAATAGGAGAGGAACGATCAGCAAACCTGCTTTTGTTAGGATGGAGCGTGTCACCTATGCCACCGGAGGCATGAGCCGGGCTCATGCCCATTTTGAGGAGGGACATACTTTGGGTGTGGCCGGTTCAATCACCAAGTGAGAGACTGCCCGCAGAGACAACAAGGCAAGCGAGCGGGCGCTGTAGTAGAAGGGATGATAGTTTGGACAAAATGCGCTGCAGAGTTTCTAGAATTGCCCATCGGCGCAAGGAAGGGTGTTTGCTGTCACTCGAGAAGAGGCGAAGGATTCGCCAACCGTCATAGGTATGGTCCTTTTACACAATAGCATAGCTTATGCTTTGTTTGACCCTGGTGCTACGCACTCGTTTGTTGCGGATCAATTTGTTGAGCTGTCTGGATTAAATGTGGTACCATTAGATGTTGTTTCAAGGTGTCTGCACCTTTAAAGAATAGTGTAGTGGCTGCAGTAGGCTATCCCGGTTGTAGACCGGTTGTAAAGGGTCATGAAAGTAAGATAGATCTTATTGTGCTGGAGATGTACGATTTTGATCCGATCGTGGATATGGACTGGTTGACAAAGCAAAAGGCTACAATGGACTGCTATTGTATGGTTATTCGGTTTAAGCCGTTAGATGGGGCCGGTTTTGAATTTGTCGAAAATCGAGAAGGAACCTCGATTGTAGCGATCTCATCGCCGGAGACGACTCGTTTGTTGGAGAGTGGTTACCAAGGTTATTTGGGCACTATAGTTGGTACGTCTGTTGAGGAAACTAAGTTGGAGGATATTGCTGTAGTATATGAGTTTCCATATGTTTTCCCCCAAGAACTGCTTGGATTGCCTCCAGAAAGAGAAATAGAGTCGGTGATTGAGCTAGCTCCAAGGACAAAGCCGATCTCTAAGGCATCGTATAGGAAGGCGTTGTCAGAGTTGAAGGAATTTAAGGTTCGGATGTAGGAGTTATTGGATAAAGGGTTCATCCGCCCTAATGTATAGCCTTGGAGAGCACCGATGTTGTTTGTAAAGAAGAATGATGGGTCGCTGCGTTTGTGCATCGACTACGCATACCTGAATCAAGTGACAATAAAAAACAAGTACCCATTGCTGAGAATTGATGATCTGTTTGACCAACTGCAGGGAGCATTGGTATTCTCTAAGATCGATCTACGGACGAGATACCATCGCTTGAGGATTAAAAAGGAGGATGTACCGAAAACGACGTTCGGGACACGTTATGGGCATTATAAGTTCATTGTGATGCCGTTGGGACCGATGAATGCCCATGCTGCCTTTATGGATCTAATGAATAGGGTGTTTAAGGAGTTCTTGGATCGCTTCGTGATTGTGTTCATAGACGACATCTTGGTGTACTCAAAGAGTTCCGAGGACCATGAACAACACCTGAAGATAGTGCTAAAGACTTTGAGATTGTATCAACTTTTTGCCAAACTTAGTAAGTGTGAGTTTTAGTTGGCTCGTGTGGCGTTCTTAGGCCACATAGTTTTTGGGGTAGGTATTGCAGTGGATCCTTCCAAGATTGAGGCGATCATGGATTGGCTAAGACCGACGACCGTGACAAAGATTAGAAGTTTCTTGGGATTGGCAGGCTATTATAGGCAATTCGTGGAGAAGTTCTCGGCTATAGCCTCACCTATGACTAAGTTGCTGTAAAAGGATATGAAGTATGAATAGACAAACAAGTGCGAGTGTAGTTTTCAAGAGCTTAAGCATAAGGCGACTACGACTCCTATGTTGACGATTCCATCCGGTCCTAGAGGTTTCGAGATCTACAGTGACTTGTTTCTTAGAGGTTTGGGTTGTGTTCCGATGCAACACGGAAGGATACTTACGTATGCATCTCGCCGCTTGAGACCTCATGAGTTGAATTATCCGACACAAGTCCCGGAGTTAGTTGCGGTCGTGTTTGCCCTGAAGATTTGGAGGCATTATCCGATCGGGGAAAGTTTTCAAGTGTATACCGACCATCAGAGTTTGAAGTATCTATTCTCTCAGAAGGAGTTGAATATGAGGCAGCGTCGATGGATGGAGCCGCTTAAGGATTATAACTATGAGATCATGTATCATCCGTGTAAGGCGAATAAGATTGCAGATGCCTTGAGTAGAAAATTAGTGACTGCTCAATTATGTGTTCATGAATGACATTTGCTTAAGCAAGTGAGAGACCCATACTTCAAGTTGGAGATAAGTCGTCTGTCAAGTCTCGTGGTACGTTGAGGATCGAGCCGGAGATATAGACCAAAATTAAGACCCTACGATCGACGGACCCCACTATTCAGAAAATCCTTTAAAAGGACTCGGCTAAGAGAAGGGTCGACTTTCAAGTGGCTAAGGATGGGATACTGAAGTTTCGAGGACGTCTAGTCATGCTAGCTAATGAAAATCTAAGGGAGGATATCTTATTGGAAGCATATCATAACGGTTATAGTATCTACTTTGGAAGTACGAAGATGTATCAGAATCTGAAGCAACATTATTGGTGGAATGATATAAAGGTGGATATAGCCAAGTGTGTGGCTAAGTGTTTAACCTGTCGGCGGGTTAAGGCGTAGCATTGTAAGCTTGGAGGATTGCTGCAGCCTTTGGAGATTCCGAGTGGAAATGGGAGCATATCACTATGGATTTCATGATGGGATTGCTAAGAAGTCAAAGATGATATGATTCAATCTGGATTGTGGTCGATAGATTGATGAAGTCGGCGCACTTCATTCCAGCAAGAAAAGACTTCGCTTTGGATAGATATGTAGATTTGTATGTGAGGCACATTGTGAGATCGCATGGAGTACCGGTGATGATCACCTCAGATCGTGATCCCAAGTTCACCGCTACATTTTGGAAGAGTTTGCAGACTACTTTGGGAATGAAGCTGCAGTTCAAGACGGCCTATCACCCATAGACAGATGGCCGGTCTAAAAGGACAATTTAGATGCGGGAGGACATGTTGAGAGCTTGCGTCGTGGATTTCAAGGGTAGTAGCAGTTACATTTAGTTGAGTTTGCCTACAACAACGGTTATTAGCAGAGTATCAAGATGGCGCCGTTTGAGGCATTGTATGGTAAAGCATGCATGACGCTAGTTTGTTGGGACGAAGTGGGTGAAAGAAAGATCACCGGCCCCGAGTTAGTAAAGCGGTTTATGGAAGCTGTCAAAGTAATCAGAGACGGGCTGAGGACAATTTAGTGTCGTCAGAAGAGCTATGCCGATTGAAGGCGTAGGCCTTTGCAATTCCAAGCGGGCAACTATGTCTTTTTGAAGGTGTCGCCTATGAGAGGGACATTTCGTTTTAGCAAGAAAGGGAAGCTAAGCCCTAGGTATGTTGGATCTTTTGAGATCTTGGAGCGAATAGGAAATTTGGCTTATCGTCTTACGTTGCCGCCGAGACTTGCTTAAGTGCATAATGTGTTTCATGTGTCTATATTAATGAAGTACGAGTCGGACCCCACACATGTAATGAGTTATGAAGAGATCGAGCTAGATGAGCGAGCTTCGTACATAGAACGTCCAATCGGGATAGTAGATAGGAAAGAGCAAGTGTTCCAAAACAAGATAATTCCGTAAGTAAAGATGGCTTGGCAACACCACGGAACCGAAGGAGCTACCCGGGAGAACGAGAAAGTTATGAGGAGTAGCTATCCTTATCTTTTTGAGTAGTTGCGGCTGCACCGTAATTTTGGAGACGAAATTTCCTAAGGTGAGAAGAGTTGTGACCCCCTAGAAATTCATTGCTCAGTAAAATGCCAAAATTCAATAAAAAGGGTCAATATTGAATTTCGGGTGGTATAAAATTTTGGATCGTAATGAATTAAGGGACGAATTTTGGACGATTCCCGAAATGTCGATCGGTTTATATTAGGTTCAAAAATTCTTAATCGCCGCGATTTAGGATTTTTAATCCATGTGCCTAAGCCTAATCCGGACCGAGCTTAGCCTGTAAAAATCAATTTTATTCTAGTTAGTTGAGCCAAAAATTTATTCAGTCCTGATTCATTGAATTACCCTTTTGCCCATCATTATGCACAAGAAGACAAACTTTTTGAAGTGTGACTTGATGGGTGGGGCCCACAAGTCAATCCCCTACCCACCAATCACATCCCGCCAACTCCTCCCTACCTACTCTCTCTCTCTCTCTCTCTCTCTCTCTCTCTGCCATGCGCTTGCTTGCTCCCCTATTCATTGCGTGATGTCTTCTTCTTCCTTCTCTCTCACTCACCGAGCAACCATCCTCTTCCTTTGGCCATTTATTGTTACGCCACCACCATCTCAAACCACCGGCTTCCTCTATCGTCGCTCCGCCACCACCTCGCCCACCGTTGAGTCACCGGACCTCCTCTACCAGCCGAGCTCTACCTCACCCATCACCCTACCCTATCTCGACTTTCGTAGGCTGCTCGCGTGACACCGGCCGGCAACCCCGCCACCAACTACCACCTCGCTACCTCCACCAACCACTAGCCACTGCCACGACCGTCGCATGTCACCACAGAGCCGTCAAATAGCCCTCGGAAGACCCCAACGCCAAACTACCCCATTTTTGGCCGGCCGAGCCTTGTGGTTGTTGTGGCCGCTCCACCCAGATCCGCCGCTCGCTAACCACCCTCGGCCATCGTCCTTCACTCTTCACCGTCCCTCAAAGTCGCTGAAAGCTAATCGACACCTGTAGAGCTCGATTTGAACCTCGGCCGAACCTCTCTTATTCTGACCCGCGTTTCCTGTTTCGACTCCCGGTTTTGTCCAGCCATCGGTTCGCCGCCTTGCGCCACCTTCGGCCGCCACCGTCATAACGTTAGGCTACCCCCAGCCGAGTACCACCACCCCAAGTCACCTTAGAGTCGCAGCCTCTTCCGTTAGCCTCGAGAAACACCCAAACCTAAAGCCCGATGCCTTGCCCTATTCTGTACCGCCCTGTTCAACCATTGACCACCACTTGTCCGGCCACCGACAACCACTAGCAGCCACCTCAAGCCCCGTGCCACTGTTTTGAGGTGTCATCACATCCCCCGATCATCCTTGACCGAGTTGGGAGCCTAAAGCTCAAGTTGACCACGAGTCGCCGATCGTCATCTTCGAGCCGAGACGAGTTTGTCGTTGTTGCCGAAACCACCCGAGCTAGTTTAATTTGTGAGTTAGCCCCTAACTCTCGGTTAGGACGCTAACTGCGTTCGAAATTAGATTAATTAGCTAATTAGGGTGTTTAGGTAGTTTAATTATGGTCGGATTAGATAGAAACGTGGTTTATGCTAAATGACTGTAATTTGTTAAGTTAGTCAATTAGCTAGGTCGTCTGTGTATAATTGTTCATAAGAATTGATTGATTGTGGTTGATTGATCGCAAGCGAGCGATAGGCTAGAGACAAGCGCACGATTGACCATCGATTGGATTTGAAATTGTTGTTGAAATCTACTGGCTTCGATTGATTAATCACCTCTTGAATAGTTGGATTTGAATACCGAATTTGTCCGTTAATTATCGTGAGTGTTTGATTGGAGGTTAATTGTCTCGAATTGTTTGAAATGCCGGTCGGTAGAATTGTGCATTCATATTACACGACCGAGATCAAATTACATGATTTAGCATGAAAATGGCTTTAGACCGAGTCTTTGAGCACGTCCGCATGAGCATCCGGCTAATGGTAAAAGATAAAAATTGGTTGGTTGTCAGATGTGCCTGAATGGTCATATGATGAGGTAAAACCATGCCGATCGTACGAGAACCTAACAAGTTCGTACCGAGCTAGTCATATGAAACCACTCGATTTGTCAAATGCACGTCAATTCATGCCCATGCCAATTGTACGGATCACACGAATTGTCGGATACAGGTCGTAGCTTGTGACGGACCGACGCTCCTTTTTGGAATGCCTGTCTGCTATGCCGTGCCGCTTGCATTAGATACATAGCTTTCAAATGCCGTCGCCGGAAGTAAGGAACGATACCTGGTCCCGCTAGTAGACATTGCTAGTTGTAGCGTTGGGGCCACCCCTATCGTGTGTACCGACCACGCTAGTTGCATAGATCACCGCTTGATAAATGGACTTCGTGTGGTGTCCTGCGCATGCAAAATTAATATGATGCCATGCCGCTTGTTTGTCCGATGTGATTGTTGAGTTGAGTCAAGCATTGTATTATGCGTGGCTTACGGATGGTAAGCTTGCATGTAGTTGAGATTTTTGCTCTTTGTTGACGTGATTATTTATTAGGACGTCCGAGCGAATCAACGCCCTAGATGGGCTTAGGCATTGACTCACCGAGATTTATTTCTCACTCAATCGTTTAACCATTTCGGATCCCAAGTAATGGAGAGGGCTGTTAGGTTCGAGGTCTCGTCCGACTAGTCATTTAATTCCACGTCCTATCCGGTTCCAAGCACGGATCATGTCCGGGAGCATCATGTCACGACACTCTGGGTCAATGAGGGGATGCCAAGCCCGGTAGCACATCTCTTCAAGGTTTGGTATTTTTGTGACAGAGATGATCTTTTTGACCCGCTCCATGGGTTTGAAGGGCCGCCTAACCCGGCCGTTTATGCCCTAGTCTAGGACCCAATGGACATCGATACTCCTAATGGGGAGATTGTGAACCTCGATTCTGACTTGGAGGAAGCACCCCCGTCTAGCGAGAGCTCAAGGGCCTAAACGTGGAGCGGTCATCTTTTTAGAGCCCGTGGTTGTTAGGGCATGGTTGTTAGAGCAGCTTTTGGGAGTATATGAGGGCTTAACCTTATCCGATCGTGTATTTTTTTGAGGTCTTAGCGAGCTGCCCCGAAGAATGGGGTTGCATATGTCTCCCGAAGTTCAGTAGGATTAAAACTCATCTACGTTGGCTTTATGAATGAAATTGTCTTTTGTGAATGACTGTTGTGTTATCCTTACTTTTCTATCTCTGCTGATCTTGTTGTTTGGGAGAGTTGCACGTTCCGCATGCGCTGTAAGCTCGTAGGTCGATAGTGTACCTAAGACGCTATCTTTCGTGACATGTGGCAATTTTGGTAGGGATGTTGCGGGCCCAAGAGTCGAGGCATGACAAATCTAGAGTAATCAAGTCTCCATAATTAGAATCTCTTATTCGTATAAGTAATTTAGTTCTCCTGCTAATTTACTTAGGTTTTTAATTGGTCCACCAAAAATGATTAGTGGCGGCTCCGGATTTAAAATATATTGCATGTTGATCACATTGAACTATAAGTTGCGATTTGGTATGGATTTAGGAGAGTTCGGGTTAGGTTAGTTAAATAAATAACCCGATAATCCATTAATCTAAAATTTTTTAACTTTAGATCACGACAATTAGTTTACATTAAATTGGATTGATACTATGAAAAACCCTAAATTAATACACCTATGACAAATAGAGGGTAAAAACCCTAAACGTGTCTACCTGGTAATTACCACGTGTCATCCAACTAGCAATTTGATGATCAAATTTATCCAAAACTAATGGAGGGTAAATTTGTCAAAAGTGAACTAGTTTAGGGTAAATTTGTGAAAAGTGTACTAGTTGAGAGTTTTTAGTGCTAAAAAATAATTGGGGTAAATTTGTTACATGTGTACAAGTTTGGGATTTTTTGTGGTAAAAAAAATAGTTTGGACTGAATTTATAACATGTGTACCGGTTTGGGGATTTTTGTAGTATTAACCCATGAAAATATAAATTCTTGAAGAAGACAAATTACGTAATAATGACTGAAGAAAGAGACATTCCTCTTTCAAGTTCTTTGGAAACAATTGTGCTCTTAAATAACAAATATATTAAAAAAACAAACAAATTAAATTACATTCATATAGAATTAGTTCAAGTTGGCATTAAACCTCTTACTAAATTAATTAGAGAAGAATCTTCTATGCAATCGTCTTCCCAAAAACGATATCAAAATCTGAAATTTTTAAATGATAAATTTTCCAAACATCCGAGTTTCCCTAAAACCCTTAGTCTAGAATTTTCTAAAGCCACAGCAAATAAAAAGTGGCAACCAAGAAATTACAAAACAAACACTTTAGTTAAGTTTTTGTAACGATCATAATGCCAACTTCTTTAAAAACGATCACTTATCCCGCTACCGAAAATGACACGTGGATTTTTTATTAATATTTGAGATGACATGCTTGTGAATTTACACTAAAGTGATCGTTTTAAAAGAAGTTGGCACTTAGGATCGTTACAAAAACTTAGCACTAAGTGATCGTTTGAAAGTTTGGCAAAGGATCGGTTATAAAACTTAGTACTAAAGTGATCGATTTGAGTTTGGCACAAAGTACGCCGACACAACTTATGGCACCGGGTGTACTTAAGCCAAAAAAAGTCCTTAGGGAAATTACCTATAATTTGTGCTCCCAAAATAAAAGGGCTATTGTGGAAGAAACTTCTAAATTAAGAGGGCTAATCATAGATGATACTCTAGAACAAGTAAACGTTCTTGAAAAATCTAATGGAGATCCCGATAATGAATTTTCTCCCAAAATAAATAAACTCACATGGAAGGATCCACAAAAATTTTACTATTCTAGAGCCACATCTCCTGATATAGTTAATCATCAAACATACTAAATCAAATGGTTGTGGTGGCAAATGCTTATGAAACCCAACAAGAAGTTTGTGACAATACTGTCGGATATCTAAATTCGATCCTATCAACGATGCAAGAAAGTAATGGAAATTCGCACAACACAAGAATTTACGTGGTTCAGCAGGGGAGATGTTCCGCCTACCTACGTCCACGGGGAGATGAGATCTATTTCACTAATAACGTAGAAAAGTGTACAGCCGCTCTTTCTCACACCCTCTCTCACTAGAGATCTGTTTCGCCCTAAATATATATAGCAAAACTCTACATGGCACAAATTGCAAAATTGCCCACATAGCCTAAAAAATTTAACTTTCCCATATAAATCCTTATATGACTGAACATAAAATGCCTATAGCGGCTCGAGGGCGCTGCCTCCGCGACCGCCGCCGGGGCAACTCCCCCGAACCTCCGCCCGTTCACCGGTGAGCGGGACTCCCGTGCTGTCCAATTGTCAGGGGGCCTTTCGGAACCGCCTCATAATATCTTGGATAACAGAATACAAGATATCAACCTCAACAAATATTGTTGCTAATCTCCTAGTTGCCAGCTTTAATGGACAATTAAAAGCTTGGCGAGATAATTACTTAATTGGTGAATAAAAAACTCAGCTATTAAATGCACAGAGAATAGATAAATATGGGCTTAAGTACACCACAAGTGCCATAAGTTGTGTACGGCGCTCACTTTAGTATCAAAACTTCCAAATCGATCACTTTAATGCTAAGTTTTTGTAACTTCGATCACTTAAGTGCCAACTTCTTTTAAAAACGATCACTTTAGTGCCAAAGCTAACGTGGCTTGCTGAAAATTCGACACGTGCTATTTTTTTTTATTAATATTTAAGATGACGTGGCTTGGTGAATTTGACACTAAAGTGATCATTTTTTAAAAACATTGGCACTTAAATGATTGTTTTTAAAAAAAGTTGGCACTTAAGTGATCGTTTTGAAAGTTTTGGCACCGAAGTGATCGAAGTTACAAAAACTTAGCACTAAAGTGATCGATTTGAAAGTTTTGGCACTAAAGCGAGTGCCGTACGCAACTTATGGTACTTGGGGTGTACTTAAGCCGATAAATATGGATGACACATTGAGGATGAAAGTGGACATATCATCCAAGATGCTGCCAATGCACTCATCTTCTCTATATAGGGGATCCTTATCATGAGATAAAGTCATGAGATGGAAATCATTTTTAAAATAAAATCCAAACACTAGAAAAAAAAAATTCCAGTCACATATCACCAAATATAACAAAATTAACTATTTTCCTGCAAAATAATTTCCCAGAAAACATTTCCTTTTTCATGGAGTTTCCCCCAACCAAAGGCACCCCTAGGTTTGCATATTTGACTTCCAAATTGAGGACTGGCAGCCGGCGATGGTGCCGGTCACGGTTAGGGGCGCCTTGCTGGTTGAGAGATAACAAAGATCAGAAGGGATTGCCTCGCGCACGGCAGGAATTACCTGGTGTGTTGGAACCTCTCTGGAAACCTGCAAAGGAAAACTTGTCAGTGGCTGCATGTGTTGATGACTGTGGAGGTCACCAGAGCAGCTGGAGTTCCTGGCCGGTGTTGGTGTTTGGACTCGAGTTGGCTGGTCGCGGTCAAGTCTTCTCAGCGTGTTCGTTGTCTCGTTGATGGATGGAAAACCACCTATGGAGGAGCTCAAAGGGGAAGAGAGAGAGATCGTGAGAAAGAGGGACACTTTGAGCGAGTCAAAGTCCACACATTTTACAGCAGTGACCCGTGTTCATCCTTTTTTATGTGCCTATAGAAAGAAGTTTTGCAGGGCATTTTTTCACAACTACTTCTTATACCTGTTCATTGTCGGCAATGCCGGTGCACTTGTGTTTTTCGCTCGTCCTCTCCCTGTTTCAAGCAATTCAATGCAGCACAATTTTCAATATAACTGCATCAAGGCCACTCGTTCAGAACCAAACCCTTGTCTCTCCTCGTCAAATTTTCGAGCTTGGGTTCTTCAGGCCTAATGAATCAGGAAAGCAGTACGTAGGAATATGGTACAAGAACATCAATCCCTCCAGAGTTGTCTGGGTGGCCAACAGGGACAAGCCAATTGGGGACGCAGATCAATCTGCAACTTTATTAATTGGCGGAGATGGAAATCTGAAGCTTCTTGATGGGCAACAAAACACAGTCTGGTCTACTAATATCACGGCAAAGTCGAATTATTCTGCAGCATTGCTTTCAGACTACGGAAACCTTGTTCTTCAAGACGGGAGTGCAGATGAAATGTGGCAAAGCTTCGATGAGCCAGCTGACACTCTCCTGCCAAATATGAAGATGGGAGTAAACGTGAAAACGGGAAAGAGGCAAAACTTGATTTCCTGGAAAGGCGAAGATGATCCCTCATTTGGACGCTTTGTCGCCGGCGTGACATCGGAGACCCCGCCTCAGGTTTTTTCTTGGAATGGATCAAGTCCTCGCTGGAGAAGTGGACAGTGGGATAAATCCAAGTTCATAGGAATATCGACCATCAACACCACATACCTGAGCGGCTACAATCTCCAGCAAAGTATTGACCAGGGAACATCTTATTTTTCCTTCAGTGATTACAACAACTCTTTCTTTGGATATCTTATCATCTCATCAGAAGGATCTTTAAAGTTTGTTTTATGGAACGATGGATGGTCAACATATTGGGAGGCACCGGCACCAACTAACCAGTGTGATGTTTATGGAACATGTGGCCCTTTTGGAGTTTGTGACCCGTCTAGTTCAACTATGTGCAGATGCTTAAAAGGTTTTAAACCCAGGTCAGATGAAGAATGGTACAGAGGAAATAGGACTGGAGGGTGCCTTAGGGACATGGAATTGAATTGTCAGAATTCCACAAGTGCAGTAGCTTCGACAACTGTGGAAAAAGATATGTTTGCCAGAATGAATAGTATGAAATTGCCTGATTCCGCTGATTATTTGTCGAGTGTAGCCGATAAAGAAGAATGTCAAAGTTGGTGCCTACGAAACTGCTCGTGCTTGGCCTTCTCTTTTGTGGATACCATAGGATGTATGGTTTGGAGTAGAGATCTCATAGATATTCAGCAATTCTCCACGGCAGGCGAAGTTCTATTTGTTCGACTTGCAGCTGCAGACGCAGGTTGCAAACGTTGAATTGATATGCACTTCATTTTGGATTGTCCGGTGGTTCTTGTAATATATTTTTCTATTTCAGGTATACCTATGAAGACAAAACTTGTCATCAGCCTAAGTACTATTTCTGTCATCATCTTATTTGGAGTTGGCATTTCAGTCTGGTGTCTCCCCAGGTGGAGAGGTAATAAAAGACATGCGGTTTATTGCTTTCTCAAGGTTGATTTTGCATTAACCATGACATATGAATCTTGCATGATCGGTATAACCACCGCTTCAGAAGCTAGACAGTTACTACTAGAAACACCGCTCTGCTTCTCATGTTCTCATGCTTATCTTCTGTTGTATTCGTTCTGTTTGTAAAATGCAGGGAAGTTCAGGAAAATGAAAATCCCAAGGCTCCTTAAGTCGGTGGACACAGCCTACAAATCAGAAGAACTGGTAGCGGCACGGAAAGAGCAAATGAAGCAAGAAGACGCATCAGAATTGGTGGTTTATGATCTTGATAGCATACTCCTTGCGACAGACAACTTCAACGCAAAAAACAAACTTGGGACGGGAGGGTTTGGCCCTGTTTATAAGGTAAAAGAAAAGCCTTCAGTCTTCTCCAAGGGAAATAGACAGTTCATCCAAGATCCGATAGTTCTGTTCATTTGGAAACAGGGAAAGTTGAACGGTGGTAAGGAGATTGCTGCAAAGAGACTTTCAAGCAACTCAGGCCAAGGTATAGCGGAGTTCAAGAATGAGATCCTTCTAATATCCAAACTTCAACACCGAAATCTGGTCAGACTCTTCGGTTACTGCACTGAAGGAGAAGAAAAGATACTAGTGTACGAGTACTTGCCAAACAAGAGCTTGGACGCCTTTCTTTTTGGTTCGTCTCGCTCTGTGAAGAACTGGTTTCCGCTTTTCACCAAACCTGGTACTGAAACTTGATATTGTTTCAATGTTTTCTTGTTTAGATTCAAAAGAGAAAGCGAAACTTAGCTGGGGCACACGCTTCCGCATTATCCAGGGAATTGCAAGAGGGCTGCTCTACCTCCACCGCGATTCCTGCCTCAGGGTCATACATCGAGATTTGAAAGTGAGCAACATTCTCTTAGATGAAAAGATGAATCCCAAGATTTCAGATTTCGGGCTGGCACGGATGTTCGAAGGCACTCAAGTTTTGGTAAATACTCACAAAGTTGTGGGAACACTGTAAGCTTTCTATCATCACTTTTAAGATTACTTACTCATGAGGCAATTTGTCACCTGCACAGCATATTAGAAGTATAATGCGCTGATCTTTCCCTTCATACACGTTCCTACCGTTTCCTATAATATGACCGAGAAAACTCTTCCAAGCACATCCAATGCTTCCAATAAGTCAGTTCGCTCAGAGGTAATTATAGACCAGTGCTATCACACAAATGCTAAAAGGTATGAGGAAAACATTATCTTCGGAGTTAGAAGTATATCACGCTCCAATTTTCTGACCTCTCATGCCATCGTCCTTGATTTTATGGTATTTTGTCTAAACTGCATCTCGTGTATCGTCTGCTTGTGCAATTTCATATGATTTTATTACGATTATGGCATCCTCTGTACGAGATTATGACATGTCCAAGTTATACAGCGGCTACATGTCTCCCGAGTATGCCATGGGTGGGATATTTTCCGAGAAATCTGACGTTTATAGCTTTGGAGTACTGATGTTGGAGATTATCAGTAGCAAGAAGAACACAAGTCCAGATTACCTTGGACAGCATCTCAATCTCCTCACTTATGTAAGTGACAAAGCAAACTTCGAACTAGTTATATCTCCATTTTCATATCTCAAGCATCGGCAGTACTTGGGACAATCTAAGAAACGACCGGTTGTTACAGGCTTGGCAATTGTGGTGTGAAGGCAGAGGATTGGACCTAATGGATGAAGCCATTGCAGATGCATTTTCGCCATCAGAAGTGATCAGATGCATTGAGTTAGGGCTCCTCTGTGTGCAGGACTATGCCGCAGATAGACCGAACATGTCGGCCGTGGTTCTAATGCTAAGTGGGCAGTCCGATCTTCCACAGCCGAAGCAACCCACATTTACATTTCAGCGCTCAACGACTCACAAAGTTCAAATTCAACCAAAAGAAGAAACCTTCTTGTCCAGGAATACCATCACCGTTACTATGGTTGAAGGAAGATAAGATTCTCATATGCATTCCCCTATTAAAGCGTACTGTTGAATTGCTCTGTGTAGTCAATATGTCATGTTAAAGTGTCCATTAGGCAGTACTCTCTCTTTGCAGTTCCTGTAACTCTTCCTTCAAGTTTTGAATAATAAAGCTGAAAAAGAAAAGGAGAGCAGGAAAGTTCTCGAGAATTAGGAAACTTTCCTTTTCAGGCTCAAACTCGAGACATATTTGTAACACTAATAACCATGCCTGTTGCAACAGAAATCGTGTACATTGTGGCGAATTCATCTTCTCTTACCACAAGCATATTAATATGAGAGCTAGTAACGTCCGGAGAAGCAAGATTAAATAAGTTTTCCACATATTTACTGTCTAGCAACTTTCAAATGAAAATTTAGATATTTCTAGCCATGTAATAACAATAGTAACTTCCTCATGTAGTTGACAACTTTCTTTGAATTGGACAAAAAAAAAAAAAAATTACTTTCTTGCTTACCATCAGTATCAAGCCACGCACGTATATGCACATTTAAACAAGATCTTATGATCATTTCCATGAACCTTCACTTGACTTTGTCTACTAACAAGCCAAGCACCTTATGCATGACTTTTACTTATTTATGGCATCATTTCGTAAGTTGAGTCACTAATCCGATCTCTCGACCTCCTCTAGCTTTGCCGATTCGGTTTAGTTAGTGTGCGTTTGGTTGGGGGAAAACTCCATGATAAAGGAAAATAATTTCTGGAAAATTGTTTTTCGAAAAAATGGTTACTTTTCCTATGTTTGGTGATATGTGACCGAAAACATTTTTCAGTGTTTGGTTCTCATTTAGAAAATGATTTCAAATTAATAACTTTATTGAGGCAAAAAAGAATTATTTTATTTTATTTTTTTAAGTTTTTGTATTTTTAATTTTTTTTCCCTTCTTTCTTGGCCAATGGCCGGCCACAGGCGAGGATGAGCTCCCTCAAGGCTGGCGAGTCGCGTTGAGCTCGCCGACCTTTGGCGAGGCCTTGAGCTCACCCACCTTGGGCAAGCTCGTCCTCGCTTGTGGCTAGTGCCGGCAATAGCCGTGGCCGACCACTAGCTGAGGAAGAAAAAAAGATAATAAAAAAGTAAAAAAGTAACAATAAAAAATCAAAAAATTTGAAGGAAAAAAAATGAGTACTAATATATTAAAATATTGAAAAATTCAAGAGGTGTAAATCCGGAAAGTGTTTTCACCTCTTTAGATTAGAAAGTTCACTTTTTCAATTTGATGCATGAATATTCCGTTGATTAAAAAGTGATTTTGGTTGACCAGTCATTTTGGGCGAACCAAATGGATGAAAGTTCAAAAAACTAATTCTTGAAAACCACTTACCCTCAAATAAACGCACCCTTGATGTTGTTCTCAACAAACAACCATGCAAAAGCAGAAGCTGAGATGATCCAAAAAATGAAAAAATTACTAGCATCCAGACTCACACGGTCCGAAACCCGACCCGACCAATATGCTTGCCGTGCCTTCTAAGATGCCTCTTGCTAGACAATCTATTATCTGAGTTTGTTCCCTTGGGGTTCAGATCTATCGCCACACACCCGGAACTTAGTACTTACCCGGTGCATGTCGAATGGAGAAGCTATTAGGAAGGCGATATTTTTTTAAATTTGTGGACGGAGGATTATACATCACCTCCCAAAGGAGTCAACGGGATCAGAAATGGCCAAGGTTACATGGACGGTATGATCTTTGGTTGCTTTGGAAAGCCACCATCTTGACTTTGTACTATTTTAGTATTGCCTAAACAAAACACAAGTTAGTCATTCAACAGCAATATCCTAGTCTGCTACTGTACTTGAACCAAGTCAGCCATTATCAGGTTGAAAACTGCTTTGTTCTAAAACATTAACTTCTATGAACCGACCTTAGCAAGAAATTAAGCGTTATAGCTTGGTTAACAAGCCTTGCTTCTGGAGCGATCATGTGTTTATCCATCTTGATCTGCCTACTGAAACAGTGAAGCATTGGAGGCCAACATCATCTCTTTCAAATTCATCGGTACGACTTGATTCTTCTTGTCTTTTAGTCATCCTTATGAATGCGTACTTTTATTCCTCGGTCATCCTCTTCCTGCTTCGAGCACTTCAAAGCAGAGCAGTTTTCAATATTATTGCATCAGAGCCACTTCTTCAGAACCAGACACTGTTGTCCAATAGTCAAATCTTCGTGCTCGGGTTCTTCACACCTAATGGATCAAAAAACCAATATGCTGGAATATGGTATAAGAACATGACTCCTTCCAAAGTTGTCTGGGTGGCCAATAGGGATCAGCCACTAGCCAATACGGATCGATCTACGAGCTTGACAATAGGCGCTGATGGAAATCTGAAGCTTCTTGATGGACAGCAAAGCCTGGTCTGGTCTACCAATGTCACTGTCAATTCAAATTATTCTGTAGCAACACTTTCGGACTATGGAAATTTTGTCCTGCAGGACGCAAATTCGAATGAAATATGGGGAAGCTTTGATGAACCTACTGATACCGTTGTCCCAAACATGAAGTTGGGACTAAATGTCAAAACAGGAAAGAAAGTATACTTGGTTTCCTGGAAAAGTGAAAATGATCCCTCATCCGGAAGCTTTGTGCTAGGAATCACGCCAGAGACACCACCTCAGGCATTCGCTTGGAACAGATCAACTCCTTATTGGAGAGGTGGGCAATGGGATAAGTCGACCTTCGTCGGGATACCTGATATGGATAGCACATACATGAGCGGCTTTACTCTTCAGCAGGATGCTCAGCAGGGAACATCATATTTCATACTTAACAATTACAACAACTCTTTCTTCGGATATATATTTATCTCATCGGTTAACAATTACAACAACTCTTTCTTCGGATATATATTTATCTCATCGGACGGATCTTTAAAGCAAGTTGATTGGGATGACGGAACTGACAAGTGGTTAACAAATTGGAAGGCACCGACCAGTCGCTGTGAAATTTATGGAACTTGCGGTCCTTTCAGTGTTTGCAGTTCATTAAAATTGCCAATATGTAGCTGCTTAAAAGGGTTTAAACCAAGGTCGAAGGAAGAATGGAACAGAGAAACCTGGACAGGAGGGTGCATCAGGGAAGCAGAATTGCAATGTCAGAGGAACACGAGCACCTCTGCTCCAGTAACAGTAAAAGAAGACATCTTCTTGAAAATGAGCCAGATGAAATTGCCCGATTCTTCTAATTATTTGTCAGACATGGCAGATGCAGAAGAATGTCAAAGTTGGTGTCTGAGTAATTGTTCCTGCTTGGCTTATTCTTACGTGTCTACTATAGGATGCATGGTTTGGAGTGAAGAGCTCATAGATATTGAACAATTCACCACAGCAGGGGAAGATCTGTTTATTCGCCTTGCACATGCAGGTAAAGGTTCAAAAGCTTGAATTAAGATAAGTTCCATTTAGGATGTCCAACATTTCTGGTAATTTTCTCCATGATTTCAGGTTTATCAAAACAAAAAAAAGTCATCATCAGCCTAAGTACAATTTTTGGCATCATCTTGTGTGTAGCTGCCATATATGGTCTATGCAAGTGGAGAGCTAACAAAAGAGGTATGCATAATACACATCATAAGCATAATTTTACAGTAAAAGCGATATGAGAATTTCGGATTGTATATGCCCCAGCACTGGATACTAGGCGGCTTCTATGAAAGAATCACTACTACTTTCCTTCTCATGTCCTCATTCTGGGCTTCTTTTCTCCTGTTTCCCATGGTTTTATATGAACTATATGAATGCCGAACAAATGAAGACCATGACAGTGTCTTCTAAAATTGTTGGTTCCACATTCTCGAATCACATGAAAAACATTGTTTCTGTCTAGTGTGCCTTTGTTTTGCTTAATCTGTTCAGACACAAAGCATGCTCACCTGGCATACATAAAAATTGCAGGGATGTCTAAGACAATGAAAACCCCAGCACTACTTTACTCAGGGGATATGACGGATAGGTCAGAAGAAGTGCCAAATGCTTGGGAAGAGCAATGGAGGCAAGATAATGCATCAGAGTTGACACTATTCAGTTTTGATAGCATATTACTTGCGACAAACAACTTTAATATAAGCAATAAACTCGGGCAGGGAGGTTTCGGCCCCGTTTATAAGGTAAAGCCTTCTCTAAGTATATAACATGGAGGTCTTCCATCAAAGCCAAAGGTCTAATGATTTTCCGTCAATTTGGAAACAGGGAAAGCTGAAGGATGGGAAGGAGATAGCTGTGAAAAGGCTTTCGAGCAGCTCATCGCAAGGCGTGGAAGAGTTCAAGAATGAGATACTTATGATTTCTAAACTTCAACACCGAAATCTGGTCAGACTCCTAGGTTGCTGCACGGAAGGAGAGGAGAAAATCTTAGTATATGAATACTTGTCGAACAAGAGCTTGGACGCCTTTCTTTTTCGTTAGTTTGACTCTCCAACAAAATTATTTCCATTTTCTTATTGGGAGAAACAAAATCTAGTATCCAAACTAGAATTTATTTCTGTCTGTTTCCTTGCTTAGATTCAAGAAAGAAGGCAGAACTGAGCTGGGACATTCGTTTCCACATCGTCCAGGGGGTTGCTAGAGGACTCTTGTACCTACATCGGGATTCTTGTCTTAGGGTTATTCATCGAGACTTAAAAGTGAGCAACATCCTCTTGAATGAAAAGATGGATCCGAAAATTTCTGATTTTGGGCTGGCACGGATGTTTGAAGGCACTGAAGTCTTGGTAAATACACACAGAGTTGTTGGGACACTGTAAGTTTTCTTTCATAATAAGACTACGACTTAATCAGGCAAACTTTTATCTAGCTGGGACATAACCCGTATGATCTGTTCACCAATCACCTCATATATGTCCACAAGATCAAGAGTAACATCTTAAAAATCAGAAGCAAAGCTGTTTGGATCCAGGATGTTGCAGGTCTACCTGCCTCATAGTTCTGACCCGTATCGTAAGTTTAAGGGTTTTCTAACTTTTGAAGTGCATCCCACAAATCTTAGGTTTCAGGCCTTACAGCTTTGTTATGATTATGACATTCTATGGAAGAGAAATTGAAATGCTTAAATTATACAGCGGCTACATGTCTCCTGAGTATGCCATGGGTGGAATATTTTCTGAGAAGTCTGATGTTTATAGCTTTGGAGTACTGCTCCTAGAGATTGTCAGCAGCAAAAAGAACACTAGCTTAGATTACCATGGACAACATCTCAATCTCCTCATTTATGTAAGAGTAACATCTATCGCACGACTAATTTCTCTCCTTTTTTGTGATTGGTAGTTCTTACCCAGTCCTAGTAAACTCTAACAATTCTTACAGGCATGGCAATTGTGGAGTGGCGGTAGAGCATTGGACCTAATGGATGAGGCAATTGTGGATGCCTTTGCACCACCAGAGGTGATGCGATGCATTCACGTAGGGCTTCTCTGCGTGCAGGACCATGCTGCGGATAGGCCCAACATGTCACACGTGGTTCTGATGCTAAGCGGCGAATCAGACCTTCCTCAGCCGAAACAACCTACATTTACCTTTCGAAGCTTAACAACTCCTGAAATCCAGTCATCACAACAAGAAAGTCGTTGGTCTGCAAATGCCATCACTACCACTGTCCTTGAAGGTAGATAAGCAGTCGTCATCTTCTGTAAAATTGCTATCTATGTATAAAATAGAATGGCTTGCATCTGTATTCTGTACCAAAGAATGAAGGGACAGTTCAGGTTTTTGTGAAATTATCCATTCAAACAGCTACATAATTAAGTGGGTTTGTTTTTTAGCTGTCTAATAGGATGATTGAATGGAGCACTTGAATCCAAAACCTAAAGGTAACTTCGATGACATTAAGCACACAAAGGGTGCAAATTATTACAAACATTTCTAGCAGAACCGGCCTGCAAGAACCTCTAGCCAACTTCAAGTGCATTATCAAAACAAAAGCACTTTACATCCCTATTAAGATCATCTTTGGTAACTACTTTTACAATATATCTTGATCCATTTTGCTGAAAAGCCAGAAAAACAGCTACGATTGCTCCATTTCAGTGTACCATTATAGCAAAAGCACTATCACCAAAAAAAAAATCAGGACATGAACCTTTGAAGACGCAGTCAGAGCGATTCTTCTATTTCATGATGTACAAGCGACTCTGATTTGGCAAATTATCAGCCAGATCGAAAGGAGTTCTCTCGGCTGAACCTCATCTGCCAGAGTCATAGTATAGCTTCTTGAGTTGAAGTGGCCATGATTGAGATGGGAGATGATCCCCGGTTTCTTGGCTAAACTGAACAACAAAGGAGACAGATGAGAATGCTGAAGCCAGGGGTTCTTGGTGGGGAAATACTTGCATGGACCTGGTTACACGTGGACCGCATCTATCATGATCATTGATCACGTGGTCCCACATGTGTGTCACGTGATCTTGGACCCTGATTCAAACAAGAGTTTCTCTCGTTGGTGTCATGGCCCGGTCGACGCCTCTTTGTCGAAGACCCAAGCTCACGAGCAGTACATATCGACTAACTTGAGCTCTCGGTCTCGAGAAGCGAATGCCCTGTTCGTTGATAGTGAATAAGCTGTCAGGTTGAGTAATGGTCCCGCTTTCCGGTTAACATAGATCTACTTATGTTTTTATTCAACTATGATAGTAGCAATGCACTAGATCAGGGTTCGGGTAGGAAGAAGGGGGCGCAAAAGGGTTGCGCAGGCTAAGTCTCGAGCGATTTTTTGACTGGACCCAAGCGGGTTGAGGCTAAATTTTCCAAGGCTCGATCTGTGGCTCCTTCATTCTGGAAAAAGGAAAGATTGTTTAGTTACTATCAAAATTCAAAACTCCGACAAGCGGTCAACAATTCGCATAGAAACTATCCATAAATATATAAATGACACTTGAAGAAATGAAATCTGCGCATCTCAATTTTAACGGGACATAAGTTTTGAATAGGGTAGAGTTAGGAGTTCCGCAACAACAATGAAGGAACTTTATTACCATAATACGAGAATCTGTTTGGGGTTCTGAGGTTGGAAGTAACTCCTTAATCAAATGGCTTAGCTGCGCTAGTCTCTAAGTTTGGTTGATAAATTCAAGCACTTGAAAGTTCAAGGACAAGAGTACATATCAGAAATACAATTCAAAATCCAAGAATGTAATGCAGATTGGACAAACCATTTAATGAGTCATTTGCGGAGGAGGATGATCAAGTGCAAACTGAGAGGATGAGTCAAAATTGAACGGTGAGAAGAACAATCGCAACGTCAGATCGAGAACGTAGATACGCTCTCCTGGAAACAATTGTTTTCTTGGCGGCGTAGCTTTCGGTTTGACTTTTGATCAGTGGTGAGTGGTATTTATCTCTTCTATGATGTGTAAGCTCACGCCTTGGAAGTGACAGGGATTGGATCAAAAAAAATATCATAGAATTTAGAGTAAACTTTTTTTGCATGAAGTTGGATGAGGCTTTTACTACCTTTTTTGGTTATTCAAAACGGCGAAGTATCTTTTGAAATAGCTTGAGGTGATTATTTGTGAATGGTTTGAGAAATTTTTTTTATGGAATGTGCGGTGTTCGATAAATTGAACTATGAAAGGTTATATGTTTTGGTTTTTGAACCCGATCTAACGCGTTCAAGATTGGTTTCATGGGATATTGGATGATGAGTTAGTGGTTTGATGCTCATTATTGCTATGTTTTGAACCCATTTATGGATCGAGTACTCATGTGTTGTAAGGACATCATGTTTATGCCGAGCCATCGATTGATATAGATGGAGACCTAGTCAAGGGAAATTTTAGTAAGTTTTTATCACGGGGCATTAAGCTTGACCATAGTTTGATATTTGACAGTAGATTGATCAATGGATAGAATCATTGATGTTTGCTTTGATGTTATGGACGAAGCAAATAATTATGATAGTGTAAAGCTGTGTTGAAGTTATATAACTCATATTTGGACTTTTATGTATGTTATAAATTGTATTTGGGATAATGAGTTCCTCTTTTTGCTCCATAAATACGCATAGTAGCTTCTCAATTTACTTAGAAGAGCTTTCTTCTACTTATTGACTGGTGGTTTGCTCATGCTATTCATTTCAAATCTTTTTCGGGTTCTTCGGCTAGTGTCAAATAGGATAAAACCGATATTGCTGGGGAATTTTGGGAGTTGAATTTCTGGGTTGAGATAGTTCTATATGTCTAGAATGACATTTGCTGGGTTTAGTTCATAGTCTGCACATGCCTATAGATTCTTTCTCGTGGACTTTAGAAATACGGTTTTGTAACCAATTCACTATTTTATTAGATATAGATAGATGCGCACATTATAATAACAGGTTCATATTGATTTGTGTTTAAGGCTGCATCCTTCCGAGGGCGGCCGTGTCATTCCCTTTCGTACTTGTTGAGTTGAGGGTGACATCACTCCGAAAAACGCAAGTGGTGACAAAAAAACAATCTCATCGTGGTCTTTTGGGCCATCCTGTGCATGCACTTGCACTCTGCGACGGGCATTGTCAGATCCCAGGATTGTGCTTAGTTTGAACTTCGGACAAGCACAAAAAGAGGACATAGAAGACATCATACCTTGAGCACCGAGGTTTGAATCGTAGAAAATCTTGTTCATCTATTGTTGATCCGCAGAAAGCGCAGAAACAGAACCGCCACATTCGCTGAGCTCATTCAGTCGTTCTTATTATGCTACTTCCGATTGCTTGGTGCTCTTGCTTGGTCTTCTTCTTCCCACTTCAGGCCATGCATATAGCCAGTGGCACAGTTTACAATGTTACTCAATTGAAGCCACTTTTTCCGAACCAATTCTTGTCTCCCCTAGCCAAACTTCGTGCTTGGCTCCTTCATACCGAAAGGGTCAGAAAATCAGTATGTTGGTATACGGTAGAAGAACTTCACGCGTTCAAAAATCTTGTGGGTGGCCAATAGGGATTTGCCACTCGTATACACCTCTCGGCCTGCAAAATTAACGATAGGTAGTGATGGGAATTTGAATCTCATGGATAGACATCTGAATACAGTATGGTCTACCAATGTCTCGGGTCGATTCAACAGTACGTAAGTGACGCTATTAGATGCTTGGAATTTTGTTCTACATGGTGCAAATTATAGTAAAATATGGGGAAGTTTCGAGGATCCGACAGACACTCTTCTTCTCAGCATGAAGATTGGATTAAATGTTAGGACTGGAGCGAAACAGTATCTAGTTTCCTGGAGAAGCGACAGAGTTCCATCCCCTGTAAGTTTCTTGAGTGGAATGACATCAGAGACGCCGCCTCAACCTTTCACTTGGAATGGTTCGACCCCTTACTGGAGAGGGGGGGAATGGGACAAATCAAAATTTATCAGAACACAGAACATGGACCAATCATACTTGAGCGGGTTCAATGTCCGGCAAGATACTGAACAGGGGACCACTTACTTTTGGTTCACTAATCACAAGAACCCGTTCTTTGCATACAGTTTCCTCTCCTCTGGATGATCTCTTAAGTACACGTATTGGGATGATGGAGCTAAGTCGTGGTTGATCCATTGGGTGGGACCGAACAATACTTGCGAGATTTATGGAATTTGTGGTCCTTTTGGAGTATGTAACTCATTGAAGTCCCCTATTTGCAGAAGCTTAGTTGGGATTGAGCCAAAGTCAAATGAAGAATGGAACAGCGGAAACTGGACTGGAGGATGTGTAGGGGAGACAGAATTAAATTGCCAGAAAGACACAAGCACACTGGCTTCAACAAATGTAAAGGAAGATGCATTTTTGGCAAATGAGCCGGATGAAGCTACCCGACTCTGGGGACTATTTATCAGACATTAAAGATCAAGAAGGATGTTTAAGCTAAGCAATTTTTCTTCCTTGGCTTATTCTTTTGTCAGCACCATCGGGTGTACGGTTTGGACTAAAGACCTCATCGATCTTCAGGAATTTTACACATTTGGGGAAGATCTATATGTTCGGGTTGCACATGTGGAAACAGGTTAGATATTGTTTTATTGAGATGAGTTTGAGTCTACACGCATCATCCTTTACATAACTCTTTCTTTCCCAATTCAGGAATATCAGCACAGAAAGTTATCATCAGCCTGAGTACTATTGCAGGGATCATGTTCTTTGCAGTACTTGTTTTTAGTCTTTGCAAATGGAGAGATAAGAAAATAGGTACTATTAAAGAGTCACATCAGTGCTTTCAGAGGATTGTTCTTCCATTTTGTTCAACCTTCCAATTCTTTGAAGAAAGTAAGTTTATTCTTCACTACAAAAAACACAGGAAACTTGAGCAAAATACCAAGGACCCTTGACTCGGTAGATACACCTGAAAAACAGGTCCAACTGTCACAAGGAAATGCATGGAAAGAGCAGTTGAAGCAAGATGATTCACTGGAGTTGACCCACTTCAGTTTTGATAGCATACTACTAGCTACAAACAAGTTCAGCACAACATATAAACTTGGGCAAGGAGGGTTCGGCTCCGTTTATAAGGTAAAACCATTCTGCAGAACATTCGTTGAATGAACATATAGAGATGATTCCAGTGCTAAAAGATATGCAAATTGCGTGAGAGGGAAAGCTGAATGATGGGAAAGAGGTAGCTGTAAAAGACTTTCTAGTAGGCTAATAAAGAACACTAGAAGTGCCAAAACTTGTGTACAGCGCTCACTTTAGTGCCAAAACTTTCAAAACGATCACTTAAGTGCCAACTCCAATTTCAGCTAACGTGGCTTACCGGAAATCCGACTTGTGCTTTTTTTATTAATATTTGAACTGACGTGGCTCGGTGGAGTTGACACTAAAGTGATCGTTTTTTTTAAAAATTGGCACTTAAATGATAGTTTTAAAAAAAAAGTTGGCACTTAAGTGATCGTTTGAAAGTTTTGGCATTGAAGTGATAGTTTTTCAAAAAATTTGACACATAAGTGATCGTTTTGAAAGTTTTAACACTGAAATAAGTGTCGTACACAAATTTTGGCACTTGTAGCGTACTTAAATCCTTTCTAGTAAGAGTTCAATAATGAGATCATCCCAATATCAAAACTCCAACATTGAAACCTTGTTAAACTTATGGGTTGCTCCACTGAAGGAGAAGAAAAGATTTTGGTATAAGAGTACTTCTCGAACAAAAGCTTAGACACCTTTCTTCTTGGTTGGTTTTTTCTAAAAATAATCGTATTTCTGTAATGTATTTTTCCACATTGCTCTGAAATTTGCATATATTTTTCTTGTTTGTCATGTTCGTTAGATTCAAGAAAGAAGGCAGAGCTCGACTGGAGCAAACGATTTCAAATAATTCAGGGGATTGCAGTGGGGCTTCTATACGTCCATCGAGATTCTTGCCGGGTCATACATCGAGACTTACATGTAACATGTAAGCAATATTCTCCTGGATGAAAAGATGAACCCAAAAATTTCGGATTTTGGGCCGGCACGAAGGTTCGAGGGCACTCAAGTTTTGGTGAACACTCACAAAATTGTGGGAACGCTATAAGCTCTCTAGTCCTCCGTGAATTATCAATCCGTTGCACCAATCTGTCAAGCAAACAGAAGCTATTGATTTACCGCAACAACTTTGTCACTTTATGCATGTTTCCTTCCGTTGTCCTTTAATACAATTAAAAAGTACAATACATGTTCGACTCAACTGCAGAGGTTATATGTCTCCAGAGTACGCCATGGGGGGGATATTTTTCGAGAGGTCCGATGTCTATAGCTGCGGGGTGTTACTCCTGGAGATCGTTAGTGGCAAAAAGAACAGAGTCCTCTATGACCAAGGACAACTTGTCAATCGTCAAACTGAAGTAGTCAAAAGTCAAAAGCTACCCTTTTGCTGGGATCGGGTATTGAATCTGTCACACCCAAAAATCAACAAGAGTAGGGGATGGCACGACAAAACATATGTACAGCCATAACTCAGTCAACCCAACAATTATCAACAAACATACAAACAACTCTCTCAGGCATACTGGAAAATCCTAATCCCAAAAGTCTCTGTATACAGCGCTCTCGTTCTACTTGCGACTAACTGAGGAACCTTTAAAACAAGAGAGAAGAATGTGATGAGCAACTACAATTTAGTGAGTAGTATGTCTCTTCTAAGCTGATAGAATCTCCACAGTACACATTTAAGACTCAAGACATAGCTTATTTATACCAAAAATGGGAATATGACAAACTTTCCAGAACAATATCAAAACAAGTATCAATTGTTCAGTTCAATACTCAATCTTGTCAAATTACGTTTCAGAGGTCCATTCTATGCACAATACTCAACTCAAGGCTCTAGAGCAGGCTCTCACGAGACTTGTGTCATCGAGTAGCACTTAGCCCTTGACCGACACATCAACAACACAAGGACCTAGAGGTGGCTCCCATGATATTCGCATCGTCATGTAGTACTTGGCCCTTGACCAATACATATCAGTGGTACAAAGCCATAGAGGTGGCTCCCACAAGACTTGCATCGGCGTATAGCACTTAGCCCTTGACTACAACACTTTAGAGCTGGCTCCCACGAGACACGCGTTGTCGTGTTCACTTAGTTAGTTCTTGATTAGTCCAAATCACAATTAATTTCACAAACCAAACATGTAATCTTTATGCAACACAACTCATCCATCATCAATACTTTTCATAAAATATTTCACAAATCATTCCCAACTCATATCACAAACAACGTCGCAAAGCAGTACATAAAGCCATCCTCAAATTATTCACGAATACTAAAAGGCATTAAATGCCAAAGCCAGTACTTCACTCTTATATAATTAAACCAAAAATGCTTTCAAAATATGAGTTTACAAGTTCGAAGAAAACATAGCACCACTTACCTGAGAATGCCCAAGCCCAACACGCAGCTAAATGAGCTGACGTTCTCGTAATCCTAATAATTAAACGAGAATCGACATCAAAATCGAGTAAATTACCACAACACATACGACCCGGCAAAACTACACTTAAACGCTATCAAAATAACTCATACGCGTCAATAAATCGCACACCAAAAGCGATTATTCAAGCCGTTTGCATCACAAAACTCACATGCAAAACCCTTACATTCTCACTTCAACCTAACTGTTGCTTCCAAATGACTCTCGCTTAAAATCCACGGCTTTTTTTTTTGGTAAAAAAATCCATGGCTTTACAAGTCTCTACAATGCTATAATCTGTTGGAGAAACATCTCATAAAACATTTTGATGATTTTCAAACTATCCTTCGTATTTTATTTACCCTTGGTGTGCAAATGTTCATTACTTATGGCTAAGGATCACGAGATGGCCATTGGGTAAAAATCATGTGAAGACTGAAGCACTTTTATGAAAACATTCGCTGAGGCCCTCAAAAGATCCGGTCATTGAATATTTGATCTCGGAGCTTGAAAGATCGGGTGAAACGAGGAGTATAAAATCCCTACATGCCAATGTTTCAAAAAAAGTTGTTGAAGTCGCTCACACGAGCTAAAAATGACCAACGACAAGAACTTTGTCTTCTCGGGAATAGTTCTTTGCTGTTTTAGAAAAAAGCTAAAACTGTCGGCGATGGAACAATGAGTCGGCACCTATTTTAGGAAAGTCTCGCTTGACGGAGAGAAAGCAATTCCAACTCAATGACAATCTGTCCCATCAGACTCCAACGACTCTTTTGTTCCTCCAGAAGTGCTCCAATAGCTAGTCTACTAAGACTTATATAAGGAGGAGGTTGTGAAAGCCAAAGAGGAGTAGAAGAGAACCCGAACCGATTGAATATCAATTGTTGCACTAGAATCTGTTCTAGTTGAAAAGCAAGTGTGAAAGACCTTTTGATTTGTGGTTGCCTTGTAATTGTGCAAAAACAAGTGTACATCCGAGAGTAGTGAGGCTATATCAAGATGGTATGATCTATCATGTGAAAGATCAATTCATGTATTGTTTGTAACTTGTGAGGCAATTTACTAGTGCATTCCAGCCCGTGTTGTGGTTGTTAATTGTGTGGAGTGGATGTAGGCTTGGTGTAAGCCTAACCACTATATATCCGGTGTGCTAATCTTTTATAGCTTATATCTCTACTTGTAAACACCCAGATACTGTTCAACAAAATATTTGCTCAGCCAATCTTTTTCACGTCACCTTTGGTTTTCCTCAAAATCTGAAAAAGTTTCAAAACAATCTATTCACCCCCTCTACGTTATATTGTCAGTCATAACAATTGGTATCGTAGCTCTGTTGCTTGTATTTAAAGTGCATTTTTTATGAGCATAAAGATCCTTATTATGGTTGACTTTGGTGATTTTATGAGCAATGAATCCGCAATACCTAACAAGCCTCCATACTTCGATAGAAGCAACTACAACTACTGGAAGAACAGGATGTATGCCTATCCCGATGCTTGTGATCAAGATATGTGGGATGTAATCCAAAATGGCGTTGAAGTTCCAGCGGCTGCTCTTGCACCTACTGCCGCTGCTCCTATTACTGCCGTTGGAGAACAATAAACAGCTACACAAATATCTGAAGTGGCTGCTGCCCGTCTTGAGCTAATTTGAAAAAGAGTTGCTCTTAATTCTAAAGCTAGGCATCTTCTATATTGTGCATTATCTCCTTCTGAGTTTAATCGAATTACTTCTTGTACCACATCTAAGGAAATATGGGATCGACTCTAGCTGGTATATGAAGGCACGGATAGAGTGAAGGAGACCAAGATGAACATCTTACTCGAAAAATATGAAATGTGTTCATGATGAACCCCGATGAAACAATACGAGAGATGTACACTAGATTCACCGAGATAGTGAATGGCTTGGCAAGCCAAGGAAAGATCTTCACAGATTTTGACAAAATGAACAAACTACTGTCGCGACCTAAAATTCAATTGAATTTCAGGTTAATGGATTACTAAATTAATTAAATGGATTAACTAACCTAGCCCGAGCTCTCCCAAACTCTACCAATTCGCAACTTAGGTTCACATGATTTTAATCAAAAGATTTCCAATTTTCGGAGTCGCCACTAATTTTTTTTGGTAGGTAGATTAGATACCCAAATAAAGTACGGGAGAAAACTTTATTTTCTGCTAACCAGAGATTTAGGTTCGGGGACGTGATTATGTTAATTTTTCAATTAACACCCTTTCGGTACCATTCTTGTGGCAATTCTCTTGATTGGCAAATCCAATTGATTTCGATAAATGAATTTAGGTGCAATTTATCTTTTTGGGTTTTCTTGATTAGATGAATGCTATGCAACTATATGAAATGAGTAGTGATGATATTGAGAAAATGTATTTTGATGCATATAAAGGAAAGCGAATTCTAACTACATGACGTGCAATATGAGAACTAATCAATAGGACATGCAAGATGATTTATTTACGTTATGTGGTATAGTAAAAAAAAGGGAAAAGTACACTAGAAGTACCATAACTTGTGTACGGCGTTCACTTGAGTGCCATAACTTTCAAAACGTTCACTTAAGACCATAACTTTAAAAAATCGTTCACTTGAGTGCTATGTCGAAACAAAACCGTTCACTTGAGTGCTACAGTAACTTTTCCGACGTGCCATGTCAGCTTTTCGACGTGCTACAAGAACTTTTCCAGCTGCCACGTCGGCTTTTCCAGGTGCCACATCAACATGGCACTCAAGTGAACGATTTTTAAAAGTTATGGCACTTAAGTAAACGTTTTGAAAGTTATGGCACTCAAGTGAACGCCGTACAAAAATTATGGCATTTCTAGTGTACTTTTCCCGTAAAAAAAAAGAATTGCATGAATGACTTTTGGAAAAATTGAATTTGAAGCAAAGTGAATATGACTTTCGAATTACATGGCATGCAATATGGATTATATCAATGACATGAAAATGCATGAATGACATATAAGAATGCATGACGAATTAGACTATGTGTAATGCACATGAAATGTCATAACCCTTTAATGAATTTTCGGTTTTATGATTTTTGGTCCAACAATTAACACAAATTGATTAATAAAAATCCAATTTATATTAAGAGTCATCTTAAGATGTAATTTCCAAAAAAATTCATTTAACGTCAAGATATGATGATTTTTATGATTTTCTTTTATGAAAAATGAATCAAATAAAATTATAATAAACCTTGAGCATAATACACCTTAAAATCCGAAAATTTCCGACGAATTCACTTTGTACCCTAGAGGTGGGGTCAGAAGGTAATTTATTTACGTTGTACCCCAACGGTGGGACCAAATAGTGAATTTGTTAATTATGAAATTTGTTAGTCCGGTCCCAAAGTTATGAGATAAGTTAGACAATTTCATTGTGCGGATGACGTTGTACTTCGGGGGTGAAGTCAGATAGTCATCCATATTGCATGTATTCCTAGGGACGTGGCATAGGGGAGCATGTATTATACTCAAGATAGATTATAAAAATATTTGAACTAGAATAAAGTATAAAAAAAGATGATGTTCGGCCAACTAAGGGTAGTTGCCGAATTTTTTAGGGGATAAGCCCCTATCCACAAAGGATTTCATATCTTTTAAACTTAGGAAAGTTATCACATGAGATTTGAAAGATTTTTTAGATAATCTCCCGAATTTTAAAGATATGCTCAGAATTCCCGATCGAGGTAAAAATCTTATCCGATATGCTCAAAATTTTCAGATGCATTCAAAATTTGATCACGAGATAACCATGAATATTCTAAATAATGTGCACAATATCTTTAAGCCAAGATCAAGTCGATCAAAACATATGCCAAAGATAAACTCAGATGCTTCACTAGTCAAGTGCAATTTAGGACATGACTTGAACCCAAATTTTCTCGAAAAGTCAATCCGCAAGAAAGATCAAGTATCCAACAAGATAAACATGATATCCACCAAGACAATGAACATGCAGCCAAATTTGATTTTGGTATGCAAAGTCTAATTTTGTCCTCAAATGATCCACAAAATCTCAATCGAATATCACTATCCTTATCTTGTCAAAATTCTCTTTTGTTCGATCAATATTAGAATATGCAAGATAATTCAAATTCAATCAAGATGAACGAGATAAAGTGAAATTCATCCAAATCATCTTTAGATTTTCGGATCTAGCAACATCAAGAGTAAAAATCTGAATTTTCATGCATGCTTTCGATTTAATGATTTCTTGCGAATCAGACAATGTTCAATGACTAAACTTTAGCAAAAATAAAGTACCAAAGCAAGCAATCAATCACATAGATAACGAATTCTAAGGTAGACAAATTGGATTCGTTCGTTACCTAATTCAAAGCTTGAGCTGAAAAATACTGGTGAGCAAATTCTTTGGACTGATCAGCTATGGGATTCGTGTACACTTAGAGGACCATGGCTAGGTGAATTCGTGACATCCAATTCACACCTCAAACAGCCCCGAACAGCAAAGCAATCACCCCAAAACTGTAGTAATCAGCCCTAGATCGTGAGCAAGAAATCTGCCCAAGACAGGAAGTGTAATATGAAAAAACAACTGCTGTTTTTTGGCACAAACAGCAGCTTTTCACCCCCTCTATCAGTGACGTGTAGACTCTTGATAAGCAGAAAAATTGCAGCACCAGTTTTCACCCAAAACAACACTGAACAGCAGTTTTTCTGGACCAAACAGTGATGTAAACCGGTGCTGGTTTGTGGGGACTTCAACAGCTCGAACGGCCTACCATGTGCATCGGACAGCCACGCCTTTTGTGGTGGATGATGGAGCGCAAAACAGGAAGCGTCGGGAAAGCGGACAACAACGAAGATGAGCTTGATGCGTAGCGGATGGTGGTGCACCAATGGATGAGAATAATGGCTCCGCACGAACTCTTCACTCCCTTTCTCCCCGTCTAATTTCTCACGTATGTTTTGAGCTTTTTGAGCAGAAAGTTTTCTCTCCTTTTTTTTTAACGCCCCCTCCCTCACCCATGAACGTTAGTATCTATTTATAAAGTAGGCTTAGGGTTTCCACCAACAATTCCGTAATCTTTTTGTTTCCTATGTTAAAAATAGGAGATATTATGATAATACAAAAAACTGAATTGTCCTCCAAGTTTTCATTAAATCAGCCATTTACCTTGCAAATATCGGCCAAATTATAATCATAGGCTCCGCTGATTTTCCACACTACGGGCTTTGGTCCAATTTGTCGACAAGTTCGAAACCTCGAAATAAGCCCTTCCATTGCCGGTCCGATTAATATGCATGTTAAACTATATTAGACATGTTATGCATGAAAAATTGAAATTAATTATTTTTTGTGAGAACTGAACTTAATTCTCATTTTTTATGAATAAACAACTGAAAAAGTTTATTCAAAATTTAGGTGTCAACAACTACTTAGAGCACTTCCCGACGCATGGATGACCGTGAAGACATCGGTCCGAGAAACTATGAGGATTCAACTCATCACTATGGATGAACTTATAGGCACACCGATGTCATATGAAGATGAATGTGTGAACAAGTAAAATCTTGCCAAAAGTAAGAAAGTAATTGCATTTAATGCTGACAATGGAAGTGTAGGAGGTGAAACATCTGCTAAAGAAGACGACGATGTCTAGATGGCACTGTACACTAAGAGATTCAAGACCCTCATGAAGAAAGGTGGCACTTTCAGAAGTAAAAGAATCCGAGATTCTCATAAGAGAAGAAGCCTTCCAAGGGAAAAGAAACAAGCAAAGATAAGGATATCATCTGCTTTGAATGTAGGAAGCCATGACATGTAAAGCCAGAATGTCCTCTCCCGAAGAAAAGAGGAGGAAAGTTCGAAAAGAAAAAATGAGCACTCAAGGAAGAAACATGGAGTGATGCTGAAAGCGAGTCAAGCGATGGTGACGAAGAAAATCTCTACCTCATGGCCGAATCCGACAAAGAAGATGAAGATGAGGTAAATGATTCCGAACTCTCTTACGAGGAAATGCAAGAGTTTCTGAAGGAAATATTTCTGGAGCACAAAAAGGCCTCAAAAAGAATTTCAAAATTGAAAAAGAAAGTTATAAAGCTCACGTAACAAAACCTTTCTGAAAAAGATGAGCTCGAGAAACTGCAGAAAGATCTTATAAACACTCAGAGTGAACGTGACTCCCCCGAGGAAGAAAGCAAATTTTTAAAGGAAGATATTTCAAAAATCAGCACGAACTTTTCCTTTAGTTCAAAAGCCTTGCAGCACATTCTCTTTATTCAAGTTCCTCTTTACGACAAGTCTGATCTTGGACGTAAAAAGAAACATGAAGAGAAGAATCATTTTCCAAATGTCAAAACTAGATTGAAACAAACGTTGCCTCTTCAGTCTTATAAACATCACTTTGCACGACAATTCATTAGATCTACTGGTAAGCAATTCAATTGCTTGATTTGCAATGAATCTGGTCATAACAAGCAAACATGTTCAATAGAGCAAATGAAGCCCAATAAGATCTACTAGAGTACCATCCCAAAGACTAACACAAAAGGATCCAAGTTTGTGTGGGCATCAAAGAAAACATGAAAATTTTATTGACTGTAGGTGATACTAAAAAAGAGCAACTGGTACTTAGATAGTAGATGCTCACGCCACATGATAGGAGAAACAAACATGTTCATCAATCTCAAACAAGTGGATGGTGGAAATGTCACCTTTGGAGGAAAAGGAAAAGGAAAGATCGTTGGCTTAGGAAATGTAAAGCTAGGAAACTTGATCATTAAAGATGTTTCATTGGTCCAAGGGCTTGGATACAATCTTCTCAACATAAGCCAACTGTGCGACAAGGGATACAAGATCAATTTTGAAGAAAACATGTGCACTAGAACCAGCCAAGACTCGACACAATCTTTTACAGGTAAAAGGCATGGTAACATATATTTGCTGAATGTTGTACTTGATGAAATGTAGTGTTTGATGTCCATCAAGGAGGAATGTGATATATGGCACAAGAAATTAGGCTATATCAACGTAAAGACATCTCCAAGATAGCATAAAAAAATCTGGTACGTGGTCTACCAAAGATCAACTATGGCAAATGTGATACTTGCAATGCTTGTTCCGTAACACCCTAAATTTTGGGCGATGAAAATAGTGAAATCTAGTCTACGGAACGACTAGAAAATTTTAATTTGATGCTCAAGATCGGACGTTAAGGAATTAGAAATTGGAAATCGGAAATTTCCGGGATCGTTACTCGAATTGGAATAAATTCGATTAAATGAGTAAGCTGCGTCTTAGAATTAGAAAATTTCATATTAATCCTCATTCGGACTATTTTGACTCGAGTTTGGATTAAATGACCCTCCGTCAGTTTCCGGACGGGTCAAATTACCGAGGGTGCGAAATTACGAAAATACCCCCGGCCAAAATGTGAAATTACGAAAATGCCCCTAGGGTTTTATGAGCTAAGAGACGACATTAATTTTAGTGGGACCCACCTGGCCAGTTCAGCCCTTAGCCATTTTTCCAGATCTCTCTCGCTTTCTCTCTCTCACACGTACACCCCCCACCCCCACATTTAACCGACTTGCTGCAGACCCTTTTCTTCTGGGCATTTCTTCATTTTCTGGCGACAATTCCCACCATCCTAAGCTACCAACACAAACTACAACACCCATGGGACCCCCTCGACGTGACCGGACCGCCGCCGCACCCCCGGAGACGCCGGAAAGCCCGCTGCAAAAAGCTTCCGCGTACTGCTCTGTTTTCTGCTGGAATCGGGATTATAGAGCTGGTGCAGCTGCTCCGAGCTGCCGCCACCCCCACGACCACCACCTCGACCTCTAGCCACCTTCTCTGATCCTTTGTGACGCCGTTCCACCGCTTGCCACTGCCGCGAGGTCGCCGGAAAGGCTGGAACGGCCCTGAACCACAGATTGCCCTGTTTTTGACCTCTGTGACACCAGTTCTATGCTCAGCCCTCATCCGCCTCCACGCCGCCCTATTCCGCCCACCTCCGGCCACCAAACACTCCCCAAAACCCCCCTCAAACCTTGTCCACCAGCCTCGCGAAGTTCCGCCACCGCCAGAGCCCCGAAACAGTCCCCGACCACCTCCCCTGTTTATGTTTCCCCTGCACCCGTGTTGCTGTTCTGCACTGGTTTTGCTGCTGCCGGCGCTACCTCCGGCCACCGTGAGCCACCACCGGCCACCACCATCTCCCTCCGACCACCTTGCACCTCCACCGCCAATCCCGAAGCCACCCACAGCCCGTAGACTCCCCAGAACAGCCCCCCACCGCGCGCCTGCACTGTTTCTGCAAGTGGGTGCTCTGTTTTTGGGCTGGGCCGGGTCTGTTGAGTCCAAATCTGTGGGCCCGCGAGCTGGGCTGAGGCCCAATTAATTTGGGCACAAATTTGGGCCTTATATTAGGCCCGTGGACACATTAAACTGGAAGTTGGGCCCGTAGTTCGAGGATTTTGGTTCGCGATCCGTTCGAGCCCAAAGTTCGTGTCGAGAATTTTCCGAGGATCGTCATCGGGCTAACCTCGCGCAATTAACGGTGAGTCAACCTCTAATCTTTGGTTAGGTCATTAATTACGTTTGGATTAGTTTATTTAGATTATTAGGTGTTTGGCTAGCTCGATTAGGGCCGGTTTAGGTTAGAGACTTGATTTAAGTTTAATGGCCCTAATTGGTTAAGCTAGTCTAATTAGCTAGGATTCTATGGCTAATTGGATGAGATTGATGGATTGGATGTTCGATTTGAGGGTAAAATCACCCCGTGATGCATGTAGAGATCAGAGCATAATTTCGTGCATTCGTTTGACTATATTTGATATCAATTGCACGTATTGACGTGAAAACGGCCTTGGGTCGAGGCTTTGTACACGTTTGTGCGAGCATCCGCCTATAAGGAAAATTGATAAACCGGCTTGATCAATGAGCATGCTTGTGTGGCCATATGGTGGTCATCGTCGACCCAGGGGTACCGGGGGACGATACCTAATACACTTAATATATCCGTCCCGGGGGTACCAGGGGGATCATTATCGTTGGCCCGGGGGTACCAGGGAACGATATTCAAGATATTTATTATATCCGTCCCGGGTACGGGGGGATTATGATCGTCGTGCGGAGATACAGGAAGATCGGATATTTCGGTAGCATGGGGGACTACCTTGCCACTATTGCCATGGCTGAAAGAAATGGAATGATGTCCGGTCTTGCCAAAGAGAGCATCGATTGACTAGTGTGCCTAATTAAATAACCCTAGTTATGTCGATTGAACTGTGTGATATTCTTCTAGTGAATTGATTTGGGGTGACCGACGTATCAAGTGTCCTTATATGTTGTGTGGTTTCCTGACGGGCAAATTACATGTGATTGATTAATAGGATATTCCGGACGAATCAATGTCCTAGCCGGGCTTAGGCGTTGACTCACCGAGATTTATTTCTCACCCCGTTGCGGTTAACCTTTTTCAGGTCTAAAATGATGGAATTTAGGGTTCTATTGGAATTGATGCTAAGGACTATGTTGATGTAGCCCTCTACACGGAGTAGATGTGAGTTGACCCTACCCACTTCGAAGTATGGAGCTAAATGGTGTGTTGTCTTGATTTGATAAGACAAGTTGTCAATAAAATGATATTTCTGCATTAACATGTTTCCCGCTTGTCTATCCCCGTGATATGAAATTGTCTAGGAGTATTACACGTTTCCGCATACGTAGTTAATCTCATGGGTTGATAGCGTGCCTGGGACGCTATCCTTTTAACCCGAGGGACGAGATGACAGGGATGCCGCGCGCTCGAGGTTCGGGGCGTGACATGTTCCCTAGGAAAGCGGGTCCGATCATCCCATCAGTAACATTGCTACTAGTAGACCTCTCCAATTGTTGCACATGGATTTATTTGGTCCTACATGTACTATAAGTCTAGGAGGTAGTAAATATTGCTTAGTGATTGTTGATGATTATTCACGATTCTCGAGTTATATTTATTTCTCACAAGCACGAAGCTTTTCATTCCTTTGAGAAACTTGCTAGAAAAGTACATAATGAAAAAGGATACGGGATCACAATGATAAGAACTGATCACGAAGAAGAATTCCAAAACCAAAGCTTTGCGGATCTTTATGACGAGAATGGAATTGTGCACAACTTCTCCACACCTTACACTCTTCAACACAATGGGGTTACAGAAAGAAGCAATTGATCTCTACAGGAGATGGCCATAACCATGATGATTGAAAATGAGGTCCTTGCTTACTTTTGGCCTAAGGATGTCACAACAGCATCTTATATCATGAATAAAGCTCTTCTCGGACTGATGCTAGAAAAGATGCCCTATGAGATCTTTAAAGAAAGAAAGCCCATCTTATTGTCCTTCCACATCTTGGAGTGCAAGTGCTATATCCTCAAGAATACAAATGATGATATTGGAAAGTTCGATGCAAAATCAAGCGAGGGTATCTTTCTTGGCTACTCTACAAGTAGCAAAGATTACCGTGTGTTCAATAAAGATTCACAAGTTGTTGAAGAAACAATCAATATTAAATTCAAAGATGAGCTAAAAGGCATTCAACAAGAAGAACAAAAAGTGAATTTCCAAACATCCTCTCCAACAAATATTCAACAACCACAAGAACAACTAGCTGCAAATCCTCCAAGTCCAAATCAAATGCCTAAGGATTGGAAGTTCAAGATGGATCATCCAAAAGATCAAGTTATCGGGGAGATTGATGAAGTAGTCAAGACGAGGTCTTCAATCAAAGACATGACGAACTCCCTAGCCTCGATATCTCTAATTGAGCCAAAAATAGTTGATGAAGCTATCTTTGATGAAAGTTGGATTGGAGCCATGCAAGATGAGCTCCGATAGTTTGCAATTAACGATGTCTGGGATTTAGTCTCTCGGCCCAAAGATTAGCAAATCATTGGCACCAAATGGGTGTTCCGTAACAAAATGGATGACAAAGGCAATGTAGTAAGAAACAAGGCCAGGTTAGTAGTTAAAGGTTATTCATTGGATTAAGGCATAGATTATGATGAAACATATGCTCCTATTGCTAGACTTGAAGCTATTCGACTCTGACTTGCCTATACGTATCATTATAATTTTATCTTGTACCAAATGAATGTCAAAAGTGCCTTTCTTAATGGCTATACCAAAGAAAGGGTGTTTGTTGAGTGACTACTAGGTTTTGAAGATCCTTCACGATCAGATGATGTTTATCAATTGAAGAAGGCTCTTTACGGTCTCAAGCAAGCCTCTAAAGCTTCATACGAAAGATTAAGTTCTTTCCTTCTTGAACATAACTTTCAAAAAGGTAAAGTTGACACTATCTTGTTTATCAAAAAGAAAGATAAAAACATCTTGTTAGCTCATATTTGTGTTGATAACATAATCTTTGGCTCAACTAATGAAAATCTTTGCAAGGAGTTCGCCAAAGCTATGACAAGTGAGTTCGAAATGAGCATGATTGGTGAGATGAATTTCTTCCTTGGACTTCAAACAAACAAGAGCTGGTACGTTCATCCATCAAGAGAAATATGCCAAAGATTTGTTGAAAATATTCGGTTTGGAAGGATGCAAATTCAATGAAACACCTATGGCAACATCTATCAAACTCGACAAGGATGAAAAAGGTATGTCCGTTGATTCCAAACTCTATAGAAGCATGATAGGGTCATTGTTATATTTAATTGCTTCTCGCCTGGATATATTGTTCGCCGTATGTCTATGTATGCGATTCCAATCGAATCCAAAGGAATCACACATTATGACTATGAAAAGGATCATAAGGTACATGGCATCCTCGCTCAAAATAGGGTTATGGTATCAAAGGCTTCAAGCTTTGATCTATTGGGATACTCAAATGTTGATTATGCAGGATGTAAGGTTGATAGTAAGAGTACCTCGGGTATACGTCAAATGGTAGAAAACATGTTAATATCATGATTTTCAAAGAAGCAAAACCCGGTTGCTCTTTCAACCACCGAGGCCGAGTACATTGCGCCAGTGAGCCGCTATGCACAAACTCCTTTGGATGAAACAACAACTTAGCGACTTTGAGGAATCCTAGATTGCATTCAAGAGCAAAGCACATTGAGGTTAGGGATCATTTTATTAGAGATCATGTGAACAGCGGTGATGTGAACATACACTTCATCAATTCAAAGCATCATCTGGCTGATATTTTCATGAAGCCTCTAGACAAGCAAGCGTTCAAATTCATCAAAGGAGAATTGGGAATTTCTAATCCTCCTAAGTGACAAAGTCCAAAAGGCAAGAGATGAGCAGATATTGAAAAAGATCAAGTAACCAGATCTCTGCAATGATCAAAACATCAAGTACACTTAATCTTTTGAAAATATTACCATTACAGTGCATCGAAAAATGAAAAATCAGGCCATTCTGACGAAAAATCTGCTGCAGTGACTGTTGATGCGATTTTTCTGACTGTCACAATTATCTTCTTGTTTTTCATTTAATGTTTTGCATTTTTACCTTTACTTTGAGTGAAAATTGTGTGTGCATGTAACACCCTAGTATTTATGAGCTCAAGACAAGGAAATTTATTAAAGTGGGACCCACCTTACCTCTTTAGTCCCCAAAAGCCAGTCGGCCAACCCGTCATCTCTCTCTCTCCTCCACGTTAACTCCCCCAAACCGACTCTCCCCTGCCCCCTCTTCTTTTCTTCTTCTGTTTTCACTTCGGGCGACGCCTCCTCAACCACCGAACACCACCACCACCTCATAGCCCATCAACCACCACTCCCTTCACCGTCTGCAGCCATCGCCGCTGCCGCAGCAGCCCCCGGGAGCCTCGAATCAGCTCGACACCCTCGCTGCAGCCCTGTTTTTGTTTCCTCTGTGTTGCTGCAGTTGCTGCCCTTGCCTTGTTTTCGCTCATGCTGCAGGTCTGATCCTTCCTTCAACCACCCCCGCACCTGTCCCGTCCCCGTTGTGCCGCCTCAGTCCCTCGCCTAACCCCGAACAGCCCCAAGAACCGAAGCTTCTGCTTTGTTCTCCTGTTTTCTGCTCTGGTTTGCTTGCTGCTGCACCACTTGGTTCAGCAATTGTTCCGACCACCAAGAGCCACTAGCTACCTCCCTTAGTCCCTGTCAGACCCCCATCGTCAGCCCCACGAAGTTCCACCACCACCGGAACCCCGGAACAACCCAAACCGGAGACCTTGCTCTGCCTCCACCTGTGCTGCGATTCTGCTTCTGTTTGTAGCCCGCAGCCACTGCTCCGGCCACTACGAGCCATTAGCGACTTCCCTTGACATTCTTTGAGGTCCTCCAAGTCTCCCGCCACAAGCCGCCAGCTCCGAGACCCCTTCAAGCCGCACCTGCTCTGTTTTTGCCTGAGTGCCCTGTTTCGGGCCTGAAACGTGGGCCACCGACCTGGGCCGTGGCCGAGATCATGGGCCGAGTTGGCCGGCCAAGTTGGCCTAGGGCCTAGGCCATGTGCCGGCTCCATGGGCCAATTTGGCCGCGAACTTTGGCCTATGGGCCGATTGCTCGAGCCGTGTCCCAAATCTGTGCTTGAAGATTTTCAAGGATCGCCGCCACGTCTAATCGATGGTGAGTCGACCTATAATCCTTGGCTAAGTCGTTAATTACGTTTGGATTAGTTTAATTAGATTATTAGGGTGTTTAGATAGATTAATTAGGGCCGGTTTAGGCTAGAGACTCGGTTTAGGTTAAATGGCCTTAATTAGTTAAGTTAATTGGATTGTGGCTAGTTTGGATGGAATAATTGATTAATTGATTGGCCGTGCTTGATCGCGAGCGAATAATAGGTCGAGGGCGAGCGTATGATTGATTGGTGATTTGGATTTAATTACGTACGATTGGATTGAATGTTTGTCATGGAATTATTTATCTACGCTCGATTATAATTTATATGGATTAATTGATGAAACACCTTGATGGATGGCTAGTTAAATTAATTGTTTGGTTGGAGTTCGATTACTCGATTTATGGATGCGAGGTTGCATGGATAACATGTGCATTTGTGTGATTATTCAAGAATTTTGGTGTATGAGCATATCGCGTGAGCATTTGACTAAATGCGGATTATAAACTGGCTATTTGCCGAGTATGCTTGAGTGGTCACACGATGGATTATTCCCTGTAAGTACCTGCTCTTTCGGAACCATACGACTTGTCGAATGCATGTCACATTCGTGCCGTGCCGAGCTGACGGATTACACGGATTGACGGATGCCGGTCGCGACTTGTGACGGACCGAAGCCCCTATAGGGATTCCCTATACAGCGCCGTGCGACTTTGAGGAATCCTACGGGATTGGCTGTCAAGAGCAAAGCACATTGAGGTGTAGGGTAAAGTCACACCGATCGTGTGCAACTGGGATGGGCATACACTTAATCAATGCGACCACGTATCGTGTGTGATTGACGTGACAATCATGGTTTGTTATATGTGGCATGTTATGTCAAATATTGCATAATGCGTGATTTCCAACAGGAGAGCTGCATGTGATTGGAATAAATATGTATTATATGTGATTGACTGTTAGGGCTCTCTAGACGAATCAACGCCTTATCCGGGCTTAGGCGTTGATTCACCGAGATTTATATCTCACCCCATCGTTGTTAAACCATTTTCGAGTCCTAAGTGATGGAGCTAGTAGTCCTTTGAAAAGCCGATAAGGTTGAGGGTGATGTAGCCTTGTTTGGAGTAGATACGAGGGTGATCCTACCCCGCCCCGAAATATGGGGTTGATTAACGAGTCATCTCGGTTAACCTATGACGCGACTGTAAATAAAATCATGTTTTTGAAATAATGTGTCTTTCCTACTTGCTTATCCCTATCTTATATTTTTGTCACGGAATATTATACTTCTTGTTTTGCATAGTTAATGTTTTGAATTTTTACCTTATCCTTTTAACCCGAGGGACGAGAAAGGATACGCGCGTGTAAGTGCATGTTTCCCTATTTAATCGGACCACGTTCACTTCTCCATACCGACTCACTTTTCAACCGCATCTCTCTCTTTCCTCAAAAGCGACCCACTTCTGCCACTTTTTCCTCTTCATCATCATCCACTTCCCTTTCTTCAAACTTTTCTTGGATCTTCTCCATGACACCCCGAAGGAAAGGTTGGTGGTCCCTCTAATATCGACCTTATGGAAACTCCTAAAGTATTAGTTCCTAGTGTTCAAACAGGAGATTTGGAAGGTTCTGTGTCTACAAGTACGACTTCTCAAATGACCATGGCATCGCCTGTTGCCAACACGCCACATTCTGTACCCGTAAGAACAAGGGCTGAGAGCTCTATCACTCCCCCTCCAGAGTTCATCTTGCCAAAGGAAGGGGTGACTCTTCCTCCGGCCCTAATCAAGTCCTAGGAGGACATCAATGCCTCATTCGCAGCAACTTTGGAAATGCCGAGACCCAAACATACCAATGCGCCTGAGAAAGAAACCACAACGGCTCCAATCGTCCCTGAACCTACTGCTGTAAGATCCTCTGCTGACACACCAGAAATCCCTGTTGAAAGGTCTCCCAGAAAGTTGACGACTGAAGAAATGGCATAACTTCAGAAAGAAAGTGAGGAAACCAATCCGCGGAAAGAAACATCAAGTGGAACCCTTACACCTGAAGTAAGCCTGTCCGCTCCAGATCTCCAAGAATCCTAGGTCCTGCCAGAGGAATAAATCGAGGTTAGTGAAGATGCTCTTGATATTGATGATGGTACAAGTGAAAAACGACCGAAGGATGATGATGACGGTGTTTTTCAAAACTTTGAGCCCACAACTGGTTTTGAACTTGATGCTGATTTTTTTGACCCACTGTTTCTGTGCAAAGAGCATGAAAAAAGCTTGGAACATTATTTCTCAAAGAACCCTGGTTTTTCCTCAAGTTGTTGATTTTGAATATCTTGAATCTCATGGAATATTTTTTACTGAGATCTTGGAAAAGTACAAACTTTTGAAACTCTGCACAATGGAGGATCCCTTGTGTCCAAATATGATCACCATGTTTTAATGAAATCTGCACTTTTCGAATCCTCACTCTCTTGTGTTCAGTTTTGAAAAGGAGAATTATATCATTACTACTAAGGAATTGGCTGAAATTCTTCAAACAAACTTCTATCCTTATTGAAAGCTAGAAATTTCCTCCAATGAGGCCTACGGTTTTATTCTTGAAACCTCGAATTTCACTCGAGATTTTAGAGAGATTGTGCTAGTAAATGTTTTGCCCCTCGAAGTAAATTTTCTTTAGAAAATCCTAACTCTCATCTTGCATCCCAAGTCCTCGTCCTCAAATCATGTGTTAAAATTCGAGGCTAAAGTGCTATGGGCCTTGCTTACAGTATTTCCTATCTCAATTCCGCACCTGATCATCCTGCACATGCTTCGGATTGTGAGAAGGAAAATAGAAGGATTACCTTATGGAGCACTGATTGGGAGGATTTTCATGAAGAAAGGCATCGACGCCTCTCGAGTGTTTAAAGAGCACCTCACTTATATTGTCATTGGAAGGAAGACGTTGGAAAAGATGATGTTGAGGCCTCTACTAGAAGGTTGGATAAAGTCAAGGGATGAGATTGTCAAGATTGGGCATGGAGATGATGAGAGAGCAGAAGAACTGTTAAAGGAAAGGTATGCTAAATAGCCAATTGCTAGGACCAAGCAGAGAGGTAAGGTAGTGATTGCTATGAAAGCCTCGCATCCCCCACGCCCTGAAAGAGCTTCTATTTCAGCGGGATCCTCTACTTATGTGTCTACGGATGTCCTGCAGGTTGTTCATGCCGATATTAGGGAGTTGAAGACATCCATGGAAAATCTTCTAAAATATCTGGTCAAGTTAGAGAGGACCATCATCAGTTTGGATTGCTACACCCCCTCAATACCCTTCATGAACCACCTTGTCCCCACCTTCTCAGAAACGGAAGCACACCAGCCCTACATGAACACACTTATTGTCTGCGCGTTCGCTGCATGTTTCTGAATGCCCTGTGTTTTTGCCCTGTTGAATGATGTTTTAGTTATTTCTCGTGTACTCCATGTGCAATCTTTCTCTTGTTGTTTCTCTTTTTGCTAATGACAAAAAAGGGGTATCTCTGTGTGTATGGATATGAGGATAAAATTCTTGAAAACAGGATATGCAATTCCAAAGGATGCGCTGAAACAGGGAGAGCTAAACAGGATGCGCAATTCCAAAGGATGTGCTAAAATAGGGGGAGCTAAGGCAAAAAGCGTACGGGTTTTTGCTTTAAAATTTTTGTAAGATGTTTGCTTCCAAATGCTTATCTTCCTTCAACATCTAGGAATTGCGACTTCTTAAGCTTAATCAAACACTTTTCAAATCAAAAGATCAGATTAGTTAATCTTTCTCCAGATTCAGCTGCAAATATTTTTTGGAGAAATCATATATCTGCAAATGCACCTTATAGATGAAATATATGCTATACAGATCTTTACTTTAATTGCACTCTATAAACTCTGTCTCACATTACATCTATGGGATAGTTTTGTCATCATCAAAAAGATGGAGATTGTTGGAGAAACATCTCATAAAATATTTTGATGATTTCCAAACTATCCTTGGTATTTTATTTATCTTCAATGTGCAGATGTTTGTTGCTTATGGCTAAGGATCACAAGATAGCCATCGGGTAAAAATCACGTGAAGATTGAAGCACTTTCATGAAAACATTCGCTGAGGCCCTCAAAAGATATGGTCATCGAATATTTGATATCGAAGCTTGAAAAATCAGGTGAAACAAGGAGTATAAAATCCTTACATGCTAATGTTTCAAAAAAAATTGCTGAAGACGCTCACACGAGCTAGAAATGGCCAACGAAAAGAATTTTGTCTTCTCGGGAACTATTCTTTACTGTGTTAGAAAAAAGCTGAAACTGTCAGCACCTATTTTAGGAAAGTCTCATCTGACTAAGAGAAAGTGGTTCCAACGCAATGACAAGCTGTCCCATCAGACTCTAACGACTCTTTTGTTCCTCCAGAAGTGCTCCAATGGCTAGTTTGCTAAGACTTATATAAGGAGGAAGTCGTGAAGGGCAAAGAGGAGTTGGAGAGTACCCGAACCGACTAAATATCAATTGTTGCTCTAGACTCTGTTCTAGTTGAAAAGCAAGTGTAAAAGATCTTGTGATATGTGGTTGCCTTGTAATCATGCAAAAACAAGTGTACATTTGAGAGTGAGGCTGTATCAAGATAGTGTGATCTATCGTGTGAAAAATCAGCTCACCTACTATTTGTAACTTGTGAGGCAGTTTACTAGTGCATTCCAGCTTGTGCTGTGGTTGTTAGTTGTGTTGAGTGGACGTAGGCTTGGTGTAAGCGGAACCACTATATATCTAGTGCGCTAATCTTTTCTAACTTATATCTCTACTTGTAAACACCCATATACTGTTCAGTGAAACATTTGCTCAGCCAATCTTTTTCAAGTTACCTTTCGTTTTTCGCAAAATCTGAAAGAGTATCGAAACAACCTATTCACCCCCCCCCAAGGTTAAATTGTCGGTCGTAACATAATCTACCATTTTCATGAAAATCCAAAGCTCAACAACTTAAAAATTAGACTACATGGCTCAAATTTCACTAAACTACGAGTTGAAGCCCTAACTTGGAAAACTAGTCTGATTGAATGAACGAACAGTGCAACTACTTACTGGGCGTTGGAGCCAATTTGGCTTGGCGAGGCGTCCATAGCATGTTCATGCAAAACCCCTCTTTTATCTCTCTCTTGTTTTTCTTATTTGTTGGGAAGAAACAGGCAACACTTCGCATCAAATCAAGCTAATCCAGGATCAAAATCTCCTCGAAACTAAACCTACTTAATCCAGCAAACCAACAATATATATGCAACAAAACAGCCTCACAATGAGTAAATGTGGTCATGGAATGATAAGAAGACATAACACCAAGATTTACATGGAAAACCCAAAGCGGGAAAATCATGGATGGCCCAAAGAAAACTTCAACTAATCACCAAGAATAGTAGGTACAAAAAGGGGTTACTCTCTAGCCACACACTAGAGGGTCAACATTAAGAATACAAAGAGCAATTCCTCGTTACAAAGGTGGAACAATATAAAAGGTGGCAAGAAAATCCTAATTACGATTGGAGAATTCGGAGATGAATATCAATGAACGAAACCAATCAACTCGTAGACCTCGGCCTCACCAACAACATACCAAAATTTGAGCCAATTCCACCAATGTTTGCCCTTTGAATCGGGACTGCAAAGTTGCACCACTTTTTCTTCTTCTTCTCTCGACTGCTCACCGAACCAACTCTCTCTCTCTCTTAGACTGCTGTGGGCACTCCAAAGAATGAAGTAGGCCCTTCTAATTTTCTATTTTCCTTTTGGCCTTTTTCTCTTCATTTTTTGACTTTTTTTTTTTGTCTTTTTCTATTTTTTTTTAGTTGAAATACTAGCTAGCCCCACAAAGAGGCAAATCCAGCCAATAAATCTCCCCCTCCGCCTCATGTGGGGAGTTTCATCATGCCTGCGTTGTTTCTACATGAATCTTCACCATGGGCAAAGCTTTGGTCATCATATATGATCCATTGTCCTCAATGTGGATTTTCTCAAGTAGAAAGAGCTTTTCGTCTAACTTTGCTCGAACCCAATGATACTTCACATCAATATGCTTTGATCTTGAATGCAACACCGGATATGCTGTCGCAATATAGAACAAACTTTTTTTGCTTCAAGCCCAACTCTTATAGGAATTTCTGTGTCCACAAGAATTCCTTGCCTTCTTCGCTGCGATATACTTCGCTTTAATCGTAGATAAAATAACACATTTTTACAATCTTGATTGCCATGAAACTATTCCCTCTGCAAAGGTCATCATATAACTCAATGTGGACTTTTGGGAATCATTATTCCATAACACAAGCAGAATCTGGAAGTGCCTTTAAGACACCTCAAAAATCCATTTCACAGCTCTTCAATGCTCTTTACCTAGATTTGAGAGAAATCTACTCACAACACCAACTGCATGAGCAATATTAAGTCTTGTACAAACCATGGCATATATCAAACTACCCACGGCGGATGCATAAGGAACTTTCATCATCTCTTCCTTCTCTTTCTCACTTATAGGACACTCATAACTACTCAATTTGAAGTGACCAACAAGTAGAGTACTTACCAGTTTAAATGTGCTCATGTTGAATCTTTCTAGTACCTTTTCAATGTACTTCTCCTAAGATTGCCAAAGTTTCCTACTCTTCCTATCACGAGTGATCTTCATGCCAAGGATGTGCTTAACCGGCCCTAGATCCTTCATCGCAAAGGCTTTACTCAACTCATTTTTCAAGCTCTTGATATTGTTAGTATCATGTTCAATTATCAACACATCATCCGTATAGAGTAGGAGGATAATAAAGTCCTCATCTAAGAATCTTTTCATAAATACACAAGAATCGGAGTTGGTTTTACCATATCCATGAGCTTCCAAGAATGAATCGAACTTCATGCACCACTGTCTTGGTGCTTCCTTGAGACTATATAAACGTTTCCGCAACCTGCATACAAGGTGCTCCCCGCCTTCAACTTTAAAACCCTTCGATTGCTACATGTTTATATCTTCTGCTAAGTCTTCATGAAAAAAAACTGTCTTTACATCAAGCTATTCTATTTATAAATCTAAACTCGCAGCCAACCCAAGAACAACTCGAATAGAAGGCATTTTTATAACTAGTGAAAAGATCTCTTCCAAATCAATTTCCTTCTAGCCCTTCATAACAAGCCTAGCCTTGTATTGTGGTTGCAAATTCTTTTCTTTCTCTTGCCCTTAGGCAACTTCACCAATTCAAATATGTGGTTCTCAAGCAAAGATTTGAGCTCATCTTGCATAGCTTCATACTACTTATTCGTTTGATCACATGCCATAGCCTCTTCATAAGTTTCTAGCACTCTTGCATTAGTGAGTAACACATACTCATGTAGCCGATATCTTTGTGAGGGTTTACGTTGTCATTCTAATCTTCTAACTTGAGGTAGGACTACTTGTTCTTGCTCAAGTGGCTCAATTGGTTGTTCTTGCTAAACTATTTCACCTGTCTTAGCTAAAGAATAAAATTTTGTGAGAATTCACCTTCCTCATGATTTCCATGCACTTCTCCCCCGTGATTTTCCCCTAATATGATTGGAGGATTTGGGCTGAAACTAACATGTTAAGCTACATTCTTTGGCTTCCCTAACTTGTCGATGTCATCAATGGTTTGATGCTCAAAGAACACCACATCTCGACTTCTAATGACTTTCATTGTAGCTGGATTCCTTAATTTGTATCCAAACTCTTCATGTCCATAACCCAAGAAGATGCACTATTTAGACTTGTCATCAAGTTTGGACTTTTCATCTCATGGAATATGCATAAATGCTCGATAACCAAACATTTTTAGATAACTATAGAAAACAACTTTCCCATTTCAAACTCTTTGCGGAACATCCCCTTAAGAGGAACAAATGGAGAAAGGTTTATCAAGTCCATTGCTGTTCTCATCGCTTCACCCCAAAATGAGTAAGGAAACTTCACATGAGAGACCTTATACTGAATCCGATCATTAATTGTCTAGTTCATTCTCTCTACTACTCTATTCTGTTGTGATGTTTTTGGAACAGTCATCCCCGCAATAATATTCAAATGGGCCTCCATATTCTCCACCGTTATCGACTTAAACATATTTCAACTTCTTCCCAGTTTCTCTTTCTACGTTGATATGAATTTTTTTTTTTAAAGCTGCAATCACTTGATCTTTAAATTTCAAAACAACAGCCCACACTTTTCTAGAGCAGACATCAATAAATGTCACAAAGTATAATGCACCACCAAATTTTCTAGCATCCATGCAACAAACATCAGTGTGAACTAAATCAAGTACATTCGAATCAGTGTGTGGAGAGGAAATATGAAATGAGAATCCATGTTACTTACCCATGAGGCAGTGAGTATATTCCGTCATATTTCCCTCCTTAGATGGTAGAAGATTCTTTCTAGCAAGAGTCTCAAGCCCCTTCTCGCTAAGATGACCAAGCCTCATATCCCATAGATCAACCGAGGAGTCCTCTATTGCATTTACCTCTTCTCTCATCAACTATGCTTGCATAATGTAGAGAGTGCATGCCTTCTTGCCCTTTGCCACTGTCATAGATCCTTTAGTCAACTTCCATTTACCATCATAGAAGGAATCACTGAAGCCATCATCATCTAAGGCACCTGTGGATATCACGTGAAGTTGAATATCTAGATCATGTTTCATATTTTTCATAAGCAAATTACATCCCACATCGGTCTCCAAATAAACATCTCCCATGCCAATAACCTTAGAAATGCCATTGTTTCCTATTCTAACACAACCGAAGTCACCGCTGCAATAAGATGTAATGTAGTCACACCATGAGGTGACATGAAAAGAAATCATGGAATCAGCAACCCAGCTAGAATCTTGGCATGTAAGGTTTACACAATTGTCGTCACAAATGAACACTATATCGCCATCGAATGTAACTGCCGCTATAACATGTTTCTCTTCTTTCTTTCTATCTTCATTTCTATCATGGGATTTATCTCTCTTTGGTAGCCATCATTCTTTAGCATAATGTCCTATCTTGCCACAATTGTAACACCTCACACTCCTACTGAGCCTTGATTTTAACCTTCCTCTTGACTTGCTCCTATCATTATTTTGAAACAAGAAGAAAAGTGTTGAATTATGCTTCTAGATCGGAGACCCTGGTTATACAAAATAGGGCAAGAACTCAATCAAGAAAGCAAGGTTGAACAAGCTTTCTTTAACCATACTCATAGAAAACACACCGAAAAGAGCCCAATTGTTTAATGCCACAACCAAGATATCCCAACTATCGGGAAGAGTACCAAGCAATAAACATGATTGCAATTCATCACCAATGTCAATCTCAAGATTTGTCAATTGATTTATAACATCTTGAAATTCACTCAATTGCTCCGACATGTTACTTCCTTCCTTGTATCTCAAATTCACAAGTCTTTTAACTAAAAGAGCTTTATTTTGTATGGTTCTCCTTTCATAGAGATCTTGTAGTTTCTTCCACAAAGTATCCGTTTTCGTTTCTTGAGCAACATGATGAAACACACTATCATCAATCTATTGTGAAATAAACCTAACCATCTTTCGATTCATTCGCTCCCACTCTTTATCTTCCGTGTCTCCTTGAGACTCATCGCCTTTGACGGGATCAAACAAATTTTTGCAATATAACATGTCTTCCATTTGAGACTTCCATATGGAGTCATTCAAGGCATTTAACTCAAACATGGTGCCACTAGATTCCTCCATTCAATACTAGAATCTCAATACTAACTCTGATACTTGTTGGGTGATCTTAGGCCTCTCATCTCAAAAAATAGCTCAAAGGATAAAACTTTCTCTCACACTTATAAACCGACCACCAGCCTCTTCCACAACCGATGTGGGATAACCCCAACAATCTTCCCCTCACACATACATCGAGTCCCGAGTCGGAGCCACAACAATACGTGTCTCTCTCATGTGAGACTTGTTGGTAATCTAAGCTCTAATATCATTTTGCTGGGGAGAAATGGGAAGCATTTCCTCTCAAACTAAGCCAATCCATGATCAAAATCTCCCCCCGAAACTAAACCGACTTAATCTAGCAACAACCAACAATATATATCTAGCAAAATAGCTTCACAACGAGTACATATGATAGCGGAATAATAAGAAGACATCACGTCAAGATTTACGTGAAAAACCTAAAATGGGAAAAACCACAGATGACCCAAAAGAACTCCCATTAATCACTAAGAATAGTAGGTACAAAGACGTTACTCTCTAGTCACACATTGGAGGTTCAATATCAAGAATACAAAGAACATTTCCTCACCACAAAAGTGAAACAATACAAAAGAGGCAAGAAAACTCTAATCGCGATTAGAGGATTCGGAGACGAATATCAATGAACCAAACTGATCAACTCGTAGACCTCGGCCTCACAGACAACATACTGAAATTTGAGCCAATTCCATCAATGTTTGACTTGCGAATCGGGACCGCAAACTCGCACCCCTTTTTCTTCTTCTTCTCTCAGCTGCTTATCGAACCCACCCTCTCTCTCTCTCTCTTAGTCTACCGTGGGCACTAACAAGAACGAAGCAGCTCCTTCTAATTTTCTATTTTCCTTTTTATTTTATTTTTGGTCTTTTTCTGTTTTTATTTGAAATACCAGCTGGGCCCCACAAGGAGGCGGACCAAGCCAACATCTGCTTCTCCTTCTTTTCCTCTCTTTTTTCGGCGCGAAGCTCTCGTAAACTTGAACAGAGCGTCCGCTGTTGCATTTTTTTATTTTCTTCTGTGAAAGTCAACTTCCTTTCTTTCTTTTTTCTAACGGTGGGTCCCACCACCACTTCTTTTTTTTGTTGTGAGTTGAAATCCACCATCGCTTTGACTTGGTCAACAAGCTAATCTAACAGAATCCAGCGTCGGTGCACACGAAACTCGTGCTATCGCATTGATAGAAAGAGATGGTCACCAAACATTTGATCGGAAGCCACTTCGACCCCTCCTATAATATTTGTACACCGCAAGGTTAACTCAACTTTGAACACTAGTTGCACTTAGTAAATCCATCTTGTGATATTTGCCACTATAACAGATACATGATCAAGTGGGTTTGGTGTGCAGCTGTCTGAGAGGCTGACGTAATGAAATCTAATTTCAATTTCATTAAGAACACAGATGTGTAAATCAGCACCAGAGAGTACAAGCAGAACCACCCTATAAGCACCACTAGCGCAGCATCATCGAAACAGAAAAACACTTTAGAATCCTTTTAAGATCATCACCGGTAAGTACATTCACAATTTTTCTTGAACCCTTTTGCCAAAAATGTCACACCTCGATTCTCCGAGAAAAAGGGCATGACACGGCCGTCCTTTTGAATCAAAGGACACAACCTCAAACATAGCTCGAACTAAAACCTGATATCGAAACATATATCTACATATATATTTGATAAAAAGGTCACATATCCACAAAATCAGAGCTCATCTACTATAACCAAAAAAATATACATAAATATCTTTCCACATCCAACTCGAAACTTACCAACTATAAACAACTTATCCCAAAAATATATATATCCCCACTATCCCAAAAGTCCCGCGACTAACGGACGCTCGATCCTACTTGATGGCTCTCTGAAGAACCTAAAAGGCAAAAGAGATAACGGAGTGAGCAACCACAGCTCGATGAGAAGTACAATATCTTCTAAACGGATTGAGAAATCACCATGCAATCGTCAAAGTAAGTCAAATAACAAATCATAGTTATAAAAACTATCAATGGCTTAAACCATTGATTAATCTCATTAAACTAACTTTCAATGGTCCATCCATTGAATAATCTCATATTCATCATCAACTAAGGCCACAATTAACGTCGTGGCAAGGTAACCAAGTTTACCCCTCTTGGTTAGGTTTACTATCCATTTTAGCCGGTGGTTCAGCTCAATGACGTCCCGATAGTATGCATACTACCCCCACCTCAGTGGGTTCTAATAATAGGGATATGAGCATTAATCACAATACCAAAATCCAGAAAACCACAACAATCCAATTTAACAAACCAAATACATAGCCTTCCTCATAAATATGTTCCTCAAATAGCATTTCAGTAAAACAATCGTCAACAACCATATCAAATAATCAAAGGGGTAGTAATAGCTCGATTCGGTTTATGCAAAAATAATGCTCTAAACATCACCTTTTTTTTCACCTTGTCAAGAAAATCGAATCACAAGACACGAGCTCTTCTTTAAAGCATGAGGTTTATAAATTCTTAGAAGATAAAATACATCTCACTTTAAAAAGTCGCAATCCAACTTATAGTAGTCACTCAAACCGCAAAACTTGAAATCCTAAAAATTAATTGAAAAACAACATTAAAAGCTAGAAAAATACTATGCTAGTGAAAAACTTGACTAAACGACATATAAATGTCGATAATCCGACACCTATGGCCAAAAACTACTAGTCACGCACTTGGACAGCCTGCACGCTGAACTTTAGAAATTTCGTTTGGACAAACCGTAAATCCAATTCACAAACCATCAAAAGCGTTAGCTCCATAATATCCTTAAGTTTATTTCATACAATAACCCTGGCTGACCAACACCAAAATCAGGCCCTGTGACATCAAAACCTCCAAAACTCGGATTTTCCAACCCTAATTGCGAGAACTTATTCAACTCAATCAAACAAAGTCCGATTGATGCAATATTGTAGTCAAAATGAAGATTATTTAACGTACTACAAAAGTCTCAAACAGGGTCAACCTCAACCGACAACCAAAAACTAAAGAAAATAGCCCTCAAAGATGTGCACCAAATTTGAATTGCTCGGTCCGGGCAAACCATAATATGAAATCGTGATCCGTCGAGTCTGACGGATTCATAACATCCTAAAGTTTCATTCCCAAGCAAAAACACAGCCAATTGCCCATGAGATCAGACACAGCAACTCAATTTCTCCAAAAATCTGAATTTTGCCCTAAATCCGAAAAAATCACTTTAATAGGAGGATGAGAGGTGCGAGCCCTTACCTAGCACTGCAACACCTAGTGAAACGACTTCGGCGAGGCGTTCATGGTAGGTGGTGCGCGCACGTGATTTTTTTTTCTTTCTTTTTCCCTTTCTCCTCTCTCCTTTCCCTTTCTCTTCTTTTTTCCTTTCCTTTTTCTATTCTTGTCGTGCAGCTTAAAAGGGGTGGCCGACTACCCTCTTTTACTTTGTCTTCTTCTCTTTTTTTTTTTTTTTAATGGTGGGTCCACCACCTTAGTTGACCTGATAAAAACAAGGGCCAAATATTACAAAAAAACCAGAAAAACAACAAGGATTGCTTCACCTCAATGCACCAACATAGCGAAAGCACCATCACTGAAAATGCTAGGAATCAAACAAACCTCTGAAGACTCATTCGAGTGATTCTCGACGTCCAAGCGGCTTGATTCGGCGAATTTTATTAGCCACATCGGAAGGAGTTCTCTCGGCCGAACTTCATTTGTCACCAGCTGCTATATGTCTTCTGGATTTTTATTTTTTTTTTTGTCGGGGGCTTTTGGAGTTGAAGTCTTTGTGATCGACATGGGAGACCATAGCTAATATCTTGGCTAAACTGCAAACGAAAAGAGACAAATTAAGGGCATGAATGATAACATTTTTGTTCTAAGGAACAATTTCTAACTAGAAATAATTTTTCTACTTCTATTTCCTATACGAGTTTATGAGTAGAGAAACGCTTTTGATAACAACACCAAATTTCTCTTCCCGAAACAAAAATTCATTTGATAACAGAATAAAATTTCTATTTTATGGGCATTGTGGGGTGATGGCTTGGACAGTGGTGGAGGAGATGTCGATTGTCGAGATGTCGATGGAGGTGGTGACCTAGGCGGTGGTGGCGGTGACATGGATGGCAGAGAAGGCATGGGTGGTGAAGGTGTTGGAGGAGGTGGTGACTTGGGCGATGGTGGTAGTGGCGGAGGAGGTGTGGGTGGTGGTAGTGTTGAGAGAGAACACACGTAAGAGAGAGGGAGGAAGCAATGAGAAAATTCTTACTAGCTTCGTTCTAGAAACAAAAAAAAAAAAAAAAAATTTTACTTTTCATTTTCCTTTCAAATCTATTTCTAGGCTAAAAGTTTATCCCGGAAATAAAAATCTAAAATTACATTATCAAACGAATTTTTATTCCAAATTTATTCTGAGAAACAGAAAAAAAAAAAAATAGAAAATCAGAATAGTTATCGTCGAAGTCCTAAAAGTGCAAGAGCAAGAGGTGCGTCGGGGTACAAATTCTTTCCCGGATCAAGGTACACGTGGATCCAATCCATTGTGATAGTTGATCATGTGGACCCACAAAGGTGACACCGGATCGACGGTTTCTCTCGTCGGTGTCCTGGTTCAAGGAACGCCGCCACTTAAATGACTTATTTGTGTCTTTCCCATGTACCGTTTTTTGGTCGGAAGAAGCTTTCACTTACAGTCACATGTGAACTGAGAGGCCGAGTCAAATTCGAACAGCGGCGAGGAACACACCCGAGTTTTATCGTCAATGAAGATATATGATCCTCTGAGAACCCTCAGGTTTCAGCCACTCTTGAGCAGCAAGGGCATCTTGGCGTTCATCTATTCTTGATCTGCAGAAAGTGCAGAATCAACCGACCCTCCGAACTCACTAGATTCATTCCGTCATTCCTCCAATGCGGCCATTGATTTCTTGGTGCTCTTGCCTGGTCGTCTTCTTCCTACTTCAGGCAAGTCATATAGCTAGTGGTGCGGTTTACAATATTACTACATCGGAGCCGCTCTTTCCAAACCAAACCCTCGTTTCCTCTGGCCAAATCTTCGAGCTTGGGTTCTTCAGGCCGAATGGGTCAGAAAATCAGTATGTTGGCATATGGTACAAGACCTTGGCGCCTTCTAAAATCGTGTGGGTGGCCAATAGGGAATTGCCACTTGTGTACACAGATCGGTCTGCGAAGTTAACGATAGGCAGTGATGGGAATTTGAAGCTCATGGATGGACAACTGAGTGTAGTATGGTCCACCAATGTCTCCGGTCAGTTCAACAGTACGTCAGCAACGCTCTTAGATACTGGGAATCTTGTTCTACATGGTGCAAATTATAGGGAATTATGGGGAAGCTTTGAGGATCCGACAGACACTCTTCTTCCTAGCAAGATCGGAGTAAATGCCAGGACTGGGGAGAAACACAACTTAATTTCCTGGACAAGCGACAGTGATCCGTCCCCTGGAAGTTTCTCGACTGGAATGACATCAGAGACGCCACCTCAAGCTTTCACTTGGAATGGTTCGACCCCGTACTGGAGAGGCGGGCAATGGGACAAATGGAAATTTATCGGCATACAAAACATGGGCCAATCGTACTGGAGTGCAATCAATGTCCAGCGAGATCCTCAGCAGGAGACCACTTACCTCTCTATCGATACTTACTCTTATACTAAAAATGGCTCAACCCCGCTCTTTTTATACTTGTTTGTTTCACCTGGAGGATCTATTAAGCTTATGTATTGGGGCGAAGAAGCTAAGGCGTGGTTGACATATTGGGCGGGACCGAACAACACTTGCGAGATTTATGGAACTTGTGGTCCTTTTGGAGTTTGTAACCCAATGAATTTGCCTATTTGCAGATGCTTAGATGGGTTTGTACCAAAGTCAAACAAAGAATGGAACGGTGGAAACTGGACCGGCGGATGTGTAAGAGAGACAGGATTGAATTGCCAGAAAAACACAAGCACATCAGCTTTAACATTCGTAAAGAAAGATACCTTTCGGCAAATGAGCCGGATGAAACTACCTGACTCTGAGGACTATTTATCAGACATTAGAGATCAAGAAGGATGTGAAAGCTGGTGCCTGAGCAACTGTTCTTGCTTGGCATATTCTTTTGTCAGCACCATCGGGTGTATGGTTTGGACTGAAGAAGACCTCATTGACATCGAGGAATTTTCCACAGACGGGGAAGATCTATTTGTTCGAGTTGCACATGTAAAAACAGGTAAGAAATGGCTTCGCTCAGATGTGTTTGAGTCGACATCAATTGTCTTTTACATAAATCTCTTTCCCATTTCAGGAGGATCATCACAGAAAGCAGTTCTTATCGGCCTGAGTACTGTTGCCGGGACCATGTTCTTTGCAGTATTTGTTTTTGGTCTTTGCAAAGGGAGAGCTAAGAAAAGAGGTAATATTAAAGAGCCACAGCAGTGCTTTCAGAGAATTGTGCTTCTATTTTGTTTAATCTTCCATTGCTATGAAGAAAGTAAGCTAATTCTTCACAAACAAACACAGGAAACGCATTGAAAGAGCAGCTGAAGCTAGATGATTCACTGGAATTGACCTTTTTCAGTTTTGATAGCATACTACTTGCTACAAATAAGTTCAGCACGGCAAATAAACTTGGACATGGAGGGTTTGGCTCCGTTTATAAGGTAAAACCATTCTGCAGGACATTAGCGGAATGAAAATATCAAAGATGATTCCAGCTCTAAAAGCTATGCGAATTGCGAAACAGGGAAAGCTGAGTGATGGCAAGGAGGTAGCTGTGAAAAGACTTTCTAGTACCTCGGCCCAAGGAGATGAAGAGTTCAAGAATGAGATCATCCTAATATCGAAACTCAGACATCGAAATCTTGTTAAACTGATGGGTTACTGCACTGAAGGAGAAGAAAAGATTTTGGTATACGAGTACTTGTCCAACAAAAGCTTGGACAACTTTCTTTTTGGTTGGTTTTTTTTCTCTCCCCATTACTATTTTTTCGTAATGTATTTTCCTACATGGCACTGAAACCTGAAAACATTTATTGTTTGTCATGTATGTTAGATTCAAAAAAGAAGGCAGAACTTAACTGGTGCAACAGATTCCAAATTATTCAGGGGATTGCAAGGGGGCTTCTCTACCTACATCGAGATTCTTGCCGTAGGGTCATACATCGAGACTTGAAAGTGAGCAATATTCTTTTGGATGAAAAGATGAACCCGAAAATTTCAGATTTTGGGCTGGCGCGAATGTTCGAGGGCACACAAGTGTTGGTGAACACTCACAAAATTGTTGGAACACTGTAAGCTCTCTAGTCCTCCTTGAATTATCAATCAGTTGAGACAATCTTTTCAAGCAGACAGAAACTATTGATTTACCGCAACAACTTTGTCACTTTATGCATGATTCATTCCATTGTCCTTCAATACAATTAAAGAGTACACGACATGTTTGACTCAACTGCAGTGGCTATATGTCTCCTGAGTACACCATGGGTGGCATATTTTCCGAGAGGTCTGATGTCTATAGCTTCGGAGTGTTGCTACTGGAGATTGTTAGCGGCAAAAGGAACAGGGCCCTCTATGACCAGGGACAACATCTCAATCTCCTTTCCTACGTAAGTACCAAATTCCAACTATAAACGACATTGTAAGTTCCCTGCAATATTGTCACAATGTTCTCTCTTATAGGCATGGCAATTATGGAGTGAAGGCAAAGCATTGGACCTAATGGATGAAGCAATTGCTGTTAGCTTTCCATTGGAGGTAAAAAAATGCGTCCAGGTCGGGCTTCTCTGTGTTCAGGACCATGCACTGGATAGACCAAACATGACGAATGTGGTTCTAATGCTAAGCGGTGAATCAGATCTTCCACATCCAAGACAGCCTATATTCAGTTTCCAAACTGAAAAGCCAAATCATGCTATTCCATCGCAGCAAGAAAGCATCTGGTCTGTTAACACTGTCACTAATACAATGGTCGAAGGAAGATGAACCTATCTTTCTACATTGTTATTTTCCTTTGTTTGCAGATGATTTTGTTGCTATTTTCCAAGGCATCAGTGTTTATTCGATTCAAGAATGGCTTTAGTCTGGTTTATGTGAAAGGTTGAATGAACTGCTCCACTTTCACGTGGATTTTACGCTGTAAAGCAGGGGTTTGGATCAATCATGAGTATCTGCATAGCAAAAGTATTTCCAGCTACAGTATGATTCACAGATACGATTTACCTTCTCCGGATTTGATAGTACGAGTTGTCTATGCCTATGGGCATTATATTGCTGCCTTGCAGTCATAAAAAAATTCTTGGTCACCCAAGAAGACGAAAGAAAACAGAGGTGGCCAAAAGCTTGAACGATTGAACAATTCACTTCGGACAAGCTTCCCATGACGATGGAAGGCTAATGTCAGCTAGTATCCTTAAGCTCCCTTAGGCCCAACTTAGCCCCTTGTCAGTGTAAATAAGCTTAAAAAAAGTCTTCTTCATCCTCGTGCAGTTGCCTTCGTGCGGTACAAGAGAGAGGAAGAAAACGAGGCACGTAGAAACCAAGAGAAAGAAGAGAGGTAAATCGCGGTTGTTGGTTGGAAAACATCCATTGATGCTGGAATAAGCCTTTTGCGTGTGACTGCTAAGTGTGCTCCTCCTTGTTTTTGTCATTTGAGAGATGTCTATTATCGAAAATCTCGTAAAAGTAGAGTAATTTGACCGGCAAATTTCCGTGCCGAATTTCGTATGTTGCAACCAGATTTTGGGTTGGAGAAGCCTAGGGTTTTTCAGTTCTGCGAAAGAGTTTTTTTTTTTTTTGGCTATAAGCTCGCTTAAATTGAAGTTTGGTAGAGAGAGATACGACGAGACAAAGCTCGTCTAGCGAGCTGAGGTTTCTGCTGTTCGTTGCAACAATTTGGCTGTCCGTGGGGTCTTTTCTTTTGCTGGTCTGTTGTGGACGTTTTGACCCAAAAATAGCTTGTCACGTTGTAGAGTTTTAGTTGAGATTAGTTTGACATTCGGTTAATACTTCATTGATGGAATTCTGAAGCTTTCTTAGACATAGCTTTCGATTCGACTTTTGATTAGCGGTGAGTGGTACTTATTTCTTCTATTTTTTTGCAAACTCGTGGTCTGAAATTGATCTGAAATAAATATATTAAAATTTATAAAAGGCATCGAAAAGGTATGATTTTATTAAAACGATAAAATAGAATTTAGGTCCTTTTTTTTTGGCATAAAGTTAGATCAGGCTTTGAAATGGCTAAGAAGTTTTTGAAATATTTTGAGTTGATTGTTTGTTAACGGTTTAAGAAATGCTTTTATGAAATGTATTTTGCTTGATAAATTGAATTATAAAAAGTCATACGTTTTGGTTTACAAACCCGATTTCTAAGATATCCCGGATTGCTTTTGTGGGATATTGGATGACGAGTTACTGGGTTTATGCTCAGTGTCGCTATGTTTTGAAGCCATTGAAGGGTTGAGTATGCGTATGTTCTTAGGACAGTTTGTTTGTGTCGAGTCATTGGTTGATATAGGTGGAGGCCTAACAAAGAGAAACTTAGTAAGTACTGTCACGGGACGTTGACCATGGCGATAGCTTGATATTGAGCACTAGATTGATTCATGGGTTAGACCATTGATGTTTACTCTGATATTATGGATGAAATGAATATGTGCGATAGGTATATGTGTTGGAGTTATATTGCTCGTATTTTGCCTCTTATGAATATTGCATATTATATTCGGGGATAATCGGTTTCCGGTATTACTTTATAATAAGCATAGTGATTGTTCGATATACTTAGAGGAGATTTGTGCTACTCATTGAGCAGTGATTTGCTCGCACCACTCATCTCAAATCCGAAATGATATCGGTGGGAAATATTTGGGAGTTGAACATTTGAGTATGAGTTGAGATAGTTGTATATGTTTGAAATGATATTAGCTGGCTTTAGTTGTTAGTTTGCATATATATATATATATATATATATATAGAGATAGAGATAGAGAGAGAGAGAGAGAGAGAGAGAGAGAGAGAGAGAGAGAGAGAGAGAGAGAGAGATGGACTATGATAACACATTCATGTTGGTTTATGTTTGAGGTTACATTCTTCCGAGGACGTCGTGTCATTTCCCCTATGCTTGTTGAGATGGGGATGACATCACACCGCAAAATGCAGGTGGTAATCGTCGCGACCTCGCCTTCGGCCTCTCCCGAGAGGGTCCGGCGAGGTTTAGAGGTATTGCCATAGATCGATGGCGTGGACTCTCCCAAGTCCTACCTCGCGTGACATTGGATTTTTTTTTATTGATTAGCAAATTAAAATGCTATTAAGAGTCGCCACTAGCCTATTGGGGTCGACTAGAAACCAATCGAGACACGGGAGGGTTATCTCGATTCCTACGCAATAAGAGCTTTTAAGTTCGGGGACTTGTTTACGCTAATTAGAAAATTAGCGCCCTTTCGGTACCTAACCAATTGATATTTCCTAAGGTGACCACACATTCTGCATATCATTTTAAGCTCATCGTGTATCTAACCAGTACTAAATGATCATGCATAATGTTTTTCTGTCATTTCGTGCAATTACCTATTTATCCTTAACCTAGCATATAGGGAAAGCGATTAACGGGCAATTTTTCAAAAGACAGTGTTTTTAAACACTCAATCGAGTAAATATGCCAAATAAAGATCGGGATAAGCACATGCAGACTAAATCTACGATGGCGATATTTAAACAAACAAGTTCGACGCGAAGGTCGAATTACAATAATTATCAGACCGATTTGGACATCGGTCTTCAATCAACGCCAATTTTAGGCATGAAAATTCATATTAGGGGTAAAAAGGTCAAAGAAAGCATTTTTCTAATTTTCTGAAATTTTTTGATTTTTTTGAATTTTTATTTGTTTTTTTTAAATTTTTATTATTTTTTATTATTTTATTAATATTTTATTAGAGGGAACCGGGCTCGGGTCGGGTTCTCGGACCCGGGCCTGGATCAGGCCGTCGGACCCGTTCGGGCCCGAGAGAGAGGACCCGAACTAGGCCTGATTGCAAAAAAGAAGCTCGTGCCCACTCGCCCAATCTCCTATTCTTTTTCTCTTCACTTCGGGCCCGACTCCGGCACAGGCCCAACCCCTTCTCTTTTTCTTCTCAGCCAGCCCGACCTCCACTTCTTCGGCCTTCAACTTGGGCCCGAGTCTAGCTAGGAAATAAAACAGGCCCAAATCCCTTTCATTTCCCCATACCAGCCCAACCTTCACTTCTTCATTCCACGCCAGCCCAACCTCTCTTTTTTTCTCATTTTTTATATTTCCCATCCCAATCTCTTCATTTCACCCAAGCCATATTTCCCAGCCCAAACTCAGACTACAAAAAACGTGAAATGGTTTCACGAGTACTATTCATCGTCTTCTTCTTCTCACGCCCCTCCTCTGCACCGCGACACCGTGACCAAAACCTGACGCCATCAACCTTCGCCCGTCTTGCCGCCGCACCGCCCGTAACTCGTCCGTCGCTCCGCCGCCAAGTCGCGACTGCCGGACCCACCGGACGCCGATTCTGTTCACCGAACTTCAAGATCGTGACGTTGAAAAACGGTCTCCATTCCGCTGCATCCGGTGAAGCTTCGGTTCTGTCACACCCTTGATCCTACAAGAACAAGGCAATGACACGGCCATCCTTTCTCTCAAAGGATGCGGCCTCAAAAATAACACTGCTCAACCTGATATCGATATATATACATTCACATATATACGATAAAAAGGTCTTGCGGTTATAGTAATAGAGCTTTCTAAAAATCTTCAAACAGACCTATACATACATTCATCAAAAGAGCTATCTCTAAAGCTCAACACACCTACGTACACTTTGTAGCAAAAATTCCCCTACCCAAAAATCCTTTAGCTAACGTTATTTTCGCGTTCTACCGGCGACTCGCTGAACCCGAAAACAAATGAAATGGAAGGAGTGAGCTAACACGGCTCGATGAGTAATACATTTCTTCTAAGCGGATCGAACAATCACTATGCATACTTAATATTCAAAATGTAAGATATTACATCAAGTTCGAAACATATCAAACCTTTATGATGAAAACCAGTTATATATTATCTTAACATAATATATTCATAGCAAAAGTATTCGTATCAGATAATAACATCGAAGCATACATCAATGGTCTAATTTCACCGATCAATCTCGTCAAAACACATATCGATGGTCTATCCATCGACTAATCTCATTAAATCATATGCCAATGGTCTATCCATTGGCCAATCTCATGCTCAAGATTCTAACCATGGTCACGTATAACGCCCGTGACAAAAGACGACCAAGATTCCCCCTTGGCAAGGTCTCCACCTACAATGCCGGTGGCTCGGCCCCACAAGGATATCCTAACTAGTATGCGCATACCCACAAACCCTTCAACCGGGTCCACGGTTATCTTGAGTACCACAAAATCAAACAACAACATCCTCCTCATCACCAGAATATAGCAGAATCAACTCAAAACCAAGAGCACAAATCGTTTGCAAACCGTATCAATTAGAACAAAACAACAAGAAATGTTCGATCCTGTTTTATGCAATGAATAATGCTATTTTCTCCAATCATAACATACTTAGTATTATCATTTTTAAAATATGAGTACAAATACAAAGAAGAAATGGTATCACTCACCCGACAATGCCAGGAGCAAAATATAAAGCTTACTCGGATCGACACGTTCGAAATCCTATCAAATATATGAAAAATGGTATTAAAACTAAGTAATATGCTACCCAAAAGCATAACTCGAAAGAAAGAGGCTTATTTGTCGCTAAAGCGACACCCACGCACCAACAAAACGATCTCCTATAGCGGACATGCATGTTGTCCTACATGCGCAGCTTGCGCTACTAACTTAAATGGACCGTAACTCCCTCACCCGAGCTCCGATTTAGACAAACTTGCAGTCTAAAGAAAGGTCTTTTAATGTACTACAAAAGCCCCAACACGGCTTGACTAGAATCTATTCGAAAATTAGCAAAAATGGCCGCAACAGTTCTGGTCGCGTACTGTTCACTGCGCGCGTCGAAATCTCTCGGGCCATAACTTCCTCCACCGAACTCCGTTTCAAACCATCTTACTGTCCACGCGAAGCTTGTTCAACGTACTACAAAAGTCTCAACATAGCCAACCTCAGCCGATAACTAGAAACTAGCGAAATCAGGCCTCGAAGTCTACTGTTCGCGCTGTACTGTAGCGCACCAGAAATGAAAATCTTGTTCCGAGTAAACCGTAGTGTCAAATTAAGATCCGTCGAATCCTACGGGTCCGTAACATCCTAAAGTTTCATTCCCAAGCAAAAACGCAGCCAATCATCGATGAGATCAGACACAACAGCTCAGTTTCCCCAAAAATCCCAATCTTGCCCTAAATCCGAAAAATCACTCAAATAGGAGGGACGAGAGGTGCGAGCCCTTACCTAGCGCTGTGACACGTAGTGAAATGAATGCGGCGAGGAGTTCGTGGTGGGTGGCGCGCGCACGTGAGTTCTTTCTTTTTCCTTTCCTCCTTTCTCTTTTTTTCTTCTCTTCTTTCTCTCCCTTTTCCCCTTTCTGTTTTCTTTCTTTCTTCTCTTTATAGATGGAAGACTCCCGATGCCTCTTTTTGGAGAAACCATCTGCTCTCTTATTTTTTATTTATTTTTTTTATTTTTTTACTAGTGGGTCCTACCACTTGTTTTGACCTAGTCAAAAAAACTCAAATATTACAGGTTCGCCTGTCTCTGCAACTCGGTCGGTGACGCCATCAACTTCTCGAGTCGTCTCTGTTGCCTCAGCCCGAACTCGAGTCGCTTTCGTCCACCTTCGCGTTGCCATTGTTCGGACTCGCGTCGCCTAAGTTCGGACTCGCGTAGACTTCGTTCGGACTCGCGTCGCCTTCGTTCGGACTCGCGTCGCCTAAGCTCGGACTCGCGTCGCCTTCGTTCGGACTCGCGTCCCCTAAGTTCGGACTCGCATCGCCTTCGTTCGGACTCGCGTCGCCTCTAGCTCGGACTCGCGTCGCCTTCGTTCGGACTCGCGTCCCCTAAGTTCGGACTCGCGTCGCCTTCGTTCGGACTCGCGTTGCCTCTATTCACCTCTGTACCAACTCAACCCGAACCGGTTTGGTCTGGTCGTCGGTCAGGCACGCTCACCAAAGGTCTCCCAGCCGCCAACCCAACGCCTAAGTGCGACTCCCCACGTTCACCCTCAAGGGTTGCAGAAGTAACATCGTCCAAATCTTCACCACATCGAGCTCAAAGCAACGATCCTCTCGACTGGCCATTTGCTTTTTTCTCATCGCGCGTTCTATCTTTACGTCAATCTCCAAGAATGGGGCGTGCAGTGACCCTCCAAGATGGTAACAGTCCAATGACGAGCTGCTCCTTGTCTAAGACAATTTTCCACGATCTAGACTCTTCTCAATAACTGACGTAGCCAACCCACAACGGCCGACCGTCTAACAGAGGCCACTCAAAAACGGTTCGGTTGCCGCCAACGCAAGAGGAACCAGACTGCCGCTAAACCAAACTCCAGACCCACATCACCGAAAAGAGTGCGCAGACTCGCACAAGGAAAACTAACAAGTAGACATGCCAGCAACTAATGGGGAAATACTAAACTAGTGGGGACGTGGGGCTTTTGAGAGCATAAGAAGACAACCAAGCTCAAAAGTGGACACCCATAATATTCACGCATGAAGACACTATACAAATATAGGCAAAAAACTTTGGTTGGTATAAAATGCTACAGGGAAGAGCTAAGCAACAAATTTACCTGGTCGGCGAAACGGAGAGGGATGAACTTCAATCAATTTCACAGGAGCTCTCACGATTCTCCCTTGAATCCCTGCACTTTATCTCCCTCTAACCTGTCTCTGGCCGAACCTACAGCTCCAACTTTCTCACCCTTTTCACTATTTCTTCTCCATTTTTTTTTGGTCGCCGAACGGAACCTCGTGCCTGCCCTTCTCTCTTTCTTTTATCTTCTTCTTGACTCCTTCCCCAAGCTTGCTTGCGTGGACGAGAGTAAAAACCGGATGATGTGGACGTGGGTCGGTGAAAGGCCATGTGCAGTGTGCGGTGAAAACGTGAATGACGTGAGTGTATGCAGGTGAGTGGACGTGAGGGTGGGAGATGTTCATGTATGAAAGGGCTGAAGAGAAAAGAATAAAAGAGAGAGATGGGCTGTGGGAGGGGGAAAGAAACCCAGTTGGGCTGGCCCGCGTGGGCCTACTCCGCGCGAGAGGAAAAGAAAACGTGGGCCGAGCTCGCACGGGCAAGCTTGACTGGCCCGATCCGATTTTTTTTTTTTTTTTTTTTTTTCTTTTTTATAAAAAAAACGAAATAAAATAATAAAATAAAATTTGATTCTTGATTGATTTTTTTTTATTCTATGGTACAACAAGAAAATATGCATATTCAATAGCTCATCATTTCATTTTTTCATTTTCATTATTTATTTTGCTCTCTTTCTCTTTCTTTTTTTTTTTTAAAGTAGTTATATATATTTTTTATTTTTCTATTTTGCAATAAGACGAAAATAAATTAGACGTGTTATTATTTAATAAATATATATATAACACGGGGAACGCCAAAATTAGGTGTCAACAGTAACGGAACAGCAATCTCAGCGTGAATCTTTTGGGCCATTCTGAGCATGCACTTCTACTCTGAGCAGGCATTGTCGGCCCCCACGATTGTGCTTAGTTTGTTGGTGAAATGAACTTTGGACAAACGCAGAAGAGGACTTAAAAAACATCTTACCTTGAACACTAAGGTTTGAATCGAAGAAAATCTTGTTCATATGCTTTTGATCCGCAGAAAGTGCAGAATCAACCAACGACCGAAATCGGTAGGGCTCATTCAGTCGTTCTCAATATGCAACTTCTGATTGCTTGGTGCTCTTGCTTGGTCTTCTTCTTCCTACTTCAGGCAAGTCATATAGCCAGCAGTGCAGTTTACCAAATTACTACATGGGAGCCCCTTTTTCCGAACCAAACTCTCGTCTCCTCTAGCCAAATCTTCGAGCTTGGGTTCTTCACACCGAATGGGTCGGAGAATCAGTATGTCGGCATATGGTACAAGAACTTCACGCCTTCTAAAATAGTGTGGGTCGCCAATAGGGATTTGCCGCTCGTCTACACGGATCGGTATGCCAAATTAACGATAGGCAGTGATGGGAATTTGAATCTCATGGATGGACAACAGAATATGGTATGGTCTACCAATATCTCTAGTCGGTCCCATTGGACATCAGAGGCGCTATTGGATTCTGGGAAGTTTATTCTGCAAGATGCAAATAGCAAAATATGGGAAAGCTTCGAGAATCCGACAGACACTCTTCTTCCGAGCATGAAGATGGGAGTAAATGTCAGGACTGGAGCGCAAAAGTATTTAGTTTCCTGGAGAAGCGACAGTGATCCATCCCCAGGAAGTTTCTCGACTGGAATGACATGGGAGATGCCGCCTCAACCTTTCACTTGGAATGGCTTGATCCCTTACTGGAGAGGCGGGCAATGGGACAAATTGAAATTTATCGGCGTACAACACATGCACCAATCACCCACCCATCGGTGGCCGCGATGGTTTGAGCCCAGTTCCTTTCACGAGAGGTCATGGGTTCGAAACTCGTAGGCGTCGGTGATTTAAGCGGAGGGTCGTGGCGGTGGGATGCTACGCGAGCCCCTCCGAGGAATAGTCGTGCTCCACCGCTGGTTTGAGCCATAGCTCGCCGGCTACGCGGACACCTCGGTTACCCAAAAAAAAAAAAAAAAAACACATGCACCAATCGTACTTGAGTGGGTTCAATGTGCAGCGGGTTCAATGTGCAGCAAGATATTCAGCTTGGAACCACTTACGTCTGGATCGATACTTTCAATAACACATGCTTTGGATACACATTCGTTTCGCCTGGAGGATCCCTTAAGTTAATGTATTGGGATAACGGAGCTAAGGTGTGGTTGACAAGCTGGCGGGACCGAACAACACTTGCGAGATTTATGGAACTTGTGGACCTTTTAGAGTTTGTAACTCACTGAATTCGCCTATTTGCAGATGCTTAGATGGGTTTGTGCCAAAGTCAACTGAAGAATGGAACAGTGGAAACTGGACCGGAGGATGTGTAAGATGGAAAGAATTGAATTGCCAGGAAAACACAAGCACATCGGCTTCAACAAACATAAAGAAAGATGCCTTTTGGAGATTGAGCCGGATGAAACTACCCGACTTTGGGGACTATCTGTTGTACATTGGAGATCAGAAAGGATGTCGAAGCTGGTGCCTGAGCAATTGTTCTTGCTTGGCTTATTCTTATGTCAGCTCTATCGGGTGCATGGTTTGGACTAAAGACCTCATCGATCTTCAGGAATTTTCCACAGTTGGGGAAGATCTATTTTTTCGATTTGCACGTGTGAAAATAGGTTAGATATTGCTTCATTGACATGAGCGTGGGTGTACACTAATCGCCTTTTCCATAACTCTCTTTCCCATTTCAGGAAGATTGGCACAGAAAGTTATCATCGGCCTGAGTACTATTGCGGGGACCGTGTTCTTTGCAGTATCTGTTTCTGGTCTTTGCAAATGGAGAGCTAAGAAAAGAGGTCTATTAAGGAATCACATCAGTTCTTTCAGAGAAAGCGCTTCTATTTTGTTTAATCTTCCATTACTATGAGTAAGCTAATTCTTCACCAAAATAAAACCAGGCAATTTGAGAAAAATTCCAAGGCCCCGTGACTTGGTAGATACACCGGAAAAACTGGGGGAACTGTTGCTAGGAAATTCTTGGAAAGAGCAGTTGAAGCAAGACGGTTCACTGGAATTAACCCTTTTCAGTTTTGATAGCATACTACTTGCTACAAACAAGTTCAGCACGACAAATAAACTTGGGCAAGGAGGGTTTGGCTCCGTTTTTAAGGTAAAACCATTCTGCAAGACATGTCGAATGAAAATATAGAGATGATTCAAGGTCATAAAGCTATGCGAATTTTCAAACAGGGAAAGCTGAATGATGGGAAAGAGGTAGCTATGAAAAGACTTTCCAGCACCTCAGCCCAAGGCATTGAAGAGTTCGAGAATGAGATCATCCTTATATCAAAACTCCAACATCGAAATCTTGTTAAACTCATGGATTACTGCATTGAAAGAGAAGAAAAGATTTTGGTATACAAGTACTTGTCCAACAAAAGATTGGACAACTTTCTTTTTGGTGGGTTTTTTCTCTCTCAATAACTATTTTTGGTAATGTATTTTTCCACATAGCACCAAAAACTTGAAAACTATTCTTGTTTGTCGTATTTGTTAGATTCAATAAAGAAAGCAGAACTCGACTGGGGCAAACGATTCCAAATTATTCAGGGGATTGCAAGGGGCTTTCTCTACCTGCATCAAGATTCTTACCTAAGGGTCATACATCGAGACTTAAAAGTGAGCAATATTCTCTTGGATGAAAAGATGAACCCGAAAATTTCGGATTTTGGGCTGGCACGAATGCTTGAGGGCACTCAAGTTTTGGTGAACACTCAAAAAATTGTTGGAACACTGTAAGCTCTCTTGTCCTACATGAATTATCAATCCGTTGAGATAATCTTTTCAAGCAGACAGAAACTATAGATTTACCACAACTTTGTCACTTTATGCATGTTTCATGCCGTTGTCCATGTTCAATGCAACTGCAGTGGCTATATGTCTCCTGAGTACGCCATGGGCGGGTTATTTTCTGAGAAGTCCGATGTCTATAGCTTTGGAGTGTTGCTACTAGAGATTGTTAGCAGCAAAAAGAACAGGGTCCTCTATGACCAGGAACAACATCTCAATCTCCTTTCCTATGTAAGTGGCAAATTCCAACCTTAAACGACACTGTAAGTTCCCTGCAAATTATGACAGTGTTCTCTCCAATAGGCATGGCAACTATGGAGTGATGGCAAACCATTGGACCTAAAGGATGAAGAAATGGCTGTTAGCTCTCCATTGGAGGTAACAAGATGCATTCACGTCGGGCTTCTCTGTGTTCAAGACCATGCCATTGATAGACCAAACATGTCAAATGTGATTCTGATGCCAAGCGGTGAATCAGATCTTCCTCAGCCAAGGCAGCCTAAGTTCACTTTAAAAAACCGAAATGCCAGATCGTGCTATTCCATCACAGCAAGCAAGCATCTGGTCTGTCAACACTGTCACAAATACAATGGTTGAAGGAAGATGATGGCTATCTTTTCTCACTTTTATTTTCCATTTTTTTTTTTTTTGGGTAAGGATTTTTATTTTCCATTGTTTGCAGCTGATTTTGTTGTTATTTTCTAAGTCATTAGCTTCTTTCTTTTTTTTTATTCAAGAATGGCTTTAGTCGGCTCTATACAAAAGGTTGAATGAACTGCTCCACTTTTCCATAGATTTTAGGCTGTAAAGCAGGGGCTTGGAATAGCCAGAACTGTTTGTATCATAAAGGATAACTACCAAATAAGAATCAAGAGTATTGGCAATGACTCACACAGATGATTCACCTCCTCCAAATTTGGTAATAAGAGTTATCTATGCCTATGGCAGTTATATTCCTGCCTTGCAGCCATGAAGTAATTCTGACTTATCCAAGAACAGAAAAGAAAACAGAAAGCGGCTGAAAGCTTGAATGACAGAACAATTCACTTTAGATGGAAGGTTAACATCGGCTAGTGATCGGAATGGAAGCCATGTCATCCTTAAACTGAAGTACTCAAGATTCAAGAGTTACCCTTTTGCTAGGAACCGGTGTCGAATCTGGCTTCGGGGGAGCATGAAACTTGTGTTCTTGCATTGACAGAAACAGATGGAATCGAGAACCTAAACTTAACTCCAATGACATTAAGGACGCAAAAGGGTAAATTATCACAAATAGTTCAAGCAGAACCACCCTGTATTCCTCTGTAAGCACTAAGCACCCCTAATTCACTTCAAGTGCATCAGCGAAAGGGAAAACACTCTACAATTCTGTCAAGATCATCACCGGTAACTACATTTCTCAAATTTTTCTTGAACCCTTCTGCCAAAAAGCCAGAAAAACGGTAGGGATTGCTTCATTTCAATGCACCATCATAGAGAAAGCGCCATCAGTGAAATGCTAGGAATGGAACGAACCTCTGAAGACGCGGTCGAGCGGTTCTGGACGTCCAAGCGACTTGATTCGGCTGATCATTAGCCACGTCGGAAGGCGTTCTCTCGGCCGAACTTCATCTGTCACGGCTACTATTTATGGCTTCCGGAGATGAAATCGTCGTGATTGACATGGGCGACTGTCGCCGATCTCTTGGCTAAAATGCAAAAGAAAGGAGAACAATTGCGAATGCGGGAGCGAGGTCGTCCGCGTGCAGATTCTTGCCCGGATCCGGGTCACGTGGATCCGATCTGTTGTGATGGTTGATTAAGTGGACTCATGCAAAGGTGACACATGATCAACGGTTGTGATTATTTCGGACTCATGGACCCGCTTTCAACCCAGAGTTTCTCTCGTCCGATCTCTATAGCCGCTTTCATCCTAATATACAGGGGTGAGCATGGTTCTTGGCATGCATAAAAGAATTCGGATTTTACAAATTGAAAAATCGGTTCCAACAAGTAGGTTGCCTGAAGCAAGTCTTTGTATTTTCTTGTTCATCCCTTCACGCGATCTCATATATGCCGCGGTATCCAATAATGAGCGTGTGATTTAGAATCACTAGTATAAACTTTTATTTCCGACGATATCTATGACTGAAAATTTTAAAATATTCGTTATTGTTTCATATTCGTCGTATGTTAAAATATGAGCTGTTGAATTGTAACAGGAAATGTTGATCATTAGAGGTAACGATTCACCGTAATCCTTCAATTAAAAATACAAATGTAATCTGAGTAGATCATGAAACCTCTCCTACGTAAGTTTCAAGTTGCAAAAATTAGATAAAATGGATTTTGATAGGTAGATTCTAGATGAAACTTGGATCGACCCTAAAACTTCTCACCCCTACTAATATATTAGCAAGATGAACATTGATCTATGTTCATCGGTTATTATATAAGGACATATACTCATATACGAATCAATTATGATAGTGCTTATCTGGCAATGCACTAGGTCAGGGCTCCAGTAGGAGGCCAAGGGTGCAAAAGGGTTGGACAGGCTAAGCCTAGAACGATTTGGTTATTTGTTAAATTTCAGAACTTTTTTTCTTTTCTCTTTTTTCGGGCCCCGGGTGTGTGTGTGTGTGTGTGTGTGTGTGGGGGGGTGGTGTTCTACGTTGATTTTAAGGTGACATAAGTTTTGATTCGGGTAGAATTAGCAGTCCCGCAAGCACAATCAAAACAAAAGCTTTTAAGACACCATTAGAATTTGTTTAAGGTTTAATGATCGAAAATAACTCCTTTACTTAAATGGCTCAGTGTACTCATCTCAAAGTTTGGATTGACATATAGGATATGGTTAGATAGAATATGATATGAAATCCAAGAATTTTACTATATTATGTCCAATGGTTGGTGATTCGCAATAATAAAGCCAGATATTTTCACATCTTATTTTGTCTATTATTTGTTATGAATGACATATAATGTAAATGAACCTAAAAATTGCACAAATGGAGATAGTAAGAATTTCTCAAACTCTCACCTTCATTTTTATTGCTTTTTTTTTTCATTGCTTTCCCTTTTCTTTTTAAATTTTTTTTCTTTTTTTCTTTAGTTCCTATTCCATCATTCTTCAGTAAAATCTTATCAAATAGTAAACTATACTAATATTCCTAAAATACTAAATACCTAAAATATTTAATAGAAAGATATTCAAATACATAAACAAAATTAGGAATATATAATATGAAATTATTTGTATTTTTTTTATCTTGAATTTTTTATATTAGAAATCAAATATTATTTATATTCTAATACTATTTTTATTATATTAATTTAATGAACCTGTTATTAAAAAAATATAACTTTTACATTAGGATTATTGTAAATCCTATCCACCTTTATTCCACCTTTCCCATGAGATAATTTAATCAAGGTTACATCCTCTTATATCCCACATTATCTTGCTAAGGGTAGGCACCAAACACATGATGAAATAAATTTGTGAACATCAAGAACGTGTGGACACTAAAAAAAGTTAAGATCTTTCGTCGCTCGAGGTGACGGAGATGCTCGTCTTAGTTGCGGGATGCCACCACGCCAATGGGGAAGTCCCGAGGGAGAATTTCGGGATACTGCGAGTAAAGGGCGATGCCTTAGTTGAGCCAAGAGGACCCCGAGTTGAAAATTTTGGGATGCCATGGAGTGCGATGGTTAGTTGATGCTAGAGGAATTGGTTGATGCTGGGACGATGACGATGCTATAAAGAAAAATATGCACGCATGCTCATATTTATGCATTTTCATATATATAGTTCATGTTTATGTAGTAAATAATAATTATCGCATTGGCTATTGATCTGCCATCGACTTTGCTCTATGAGTAGGGTGATTGGTTAGATGTTGACTATTTCTTATCCTAGAACTAACGACTTTACTTACTGAGCGCCGCTTCACCCTGTTAATTTTTTAGAACTGTAGGTATGGGCTCTTTTGAAGCTCCACATTTTGGTCTGCCATCGAGTATTGAGATTACCTCAGTGGTCGTGTTCGGCATGGACAAGGACGTGCTCTATTGACGCTACGATTCCATTGTTTGGGTGAGGGTGGTTTTGGTGGAGCGCATCTCCTATCACTTCTCGGCATGATATTTAGTGGTCGATGGAATCGAACTCGGGCCCCTCCCGAATTTCAACGATCCGGCCAGGCCTAGTAGTGGGGGCGCCATCCATAGTTGAATGACGTGGCATAGAGAGGAGACCCTAGCACAGAGACCCTAGTACATATTGCCGACCGAACCTAGGCGTGGAATCTTTCTTCCTCAAACCCATGTTCTCGTGGCAACCGAGATCGATCCCATCCGACGTCTTTGGTTAACACTTGAGCATTTCGAATTTGTGGAGGAGGATGATCCAAGTGCAAACTGAGAGGCTGAGTCAGAATTGAACAGTGGAGAGTAACAATCGTCAACGAAGGTAGTACACTCTTCTGAAAAAAATTGTTTTCAAGCCAGCCATTTGACTCAAATCATTGTGATTTTACATGTTATATAAGGGCCCAAACAATGAAAATTAACTGGTGGTTGTGCCAGCAACTAGAGGCCCAACTTAGCCCCTTGTCAGTCCAAATAAGCTTTAAAAAGTCTTCTTCATCCTCGAACAGTTGCCTTCGTAAGGTACAAGAGAGAGGGAGAAAACAAGGCACGCAGAAACCGAGAGAAATAAGAGAGGGAAATCGCGGTTGTTGGTTGGAAAACATCCATTGATGCCGGAGCACGCCTTTCACGTGTGATTGGTAAGTGCGTTCCTTATTGTTTTCTCATTTGAAAGATGTTTACTTTCGAAATCTTCTAAAAGTACAGTAATTCGATTGTCAACTTCCCGTGCCGAATTTCGGTGTGTTGGCGTCCAGATTTTCGGTAGGAGTATCGTAGGGTGTTTCAGTTCTACGAAAGAGTTTTGTTTTTGACTATAAGCTTGCTTGAATTGAAGTTCGGTAGAAAGAGATACGAAGAGACCAAGCTCGTCTAGCGAGTTGAGTTTTCTGCTGCTCGCTGCAGCAATACGGCTGTCCGTGTGGTCTTTTCTTTTGTTGATCTGTAGTGGACGTTTTGACCCCAAAAATAGCTTGTCACATTGTAGAGTTTTAGTTGAGATTGGTTTGCCATTCGGTTAATAAATCAATGATAGAATTCTGAAGCTTTCTTAGATCTAGCTTTTGATCTGACTTTTGATCAGACGTGAGCGGTACTTATTTTTTTCTATGATTGGTAAACTCATGGCTCGAAAGTGATAGGAATTAAATATATTATAAGAGGCATCGAAAATGTATGATTTTATTCAAACGATAAAAATGAATTTACATCAATTTTTTGTGGCATAAAGTTGGATCAGGCTTTGAATTGGCAACGAATTTTTTCAAATATTTTGAGTTGATTAATTGTTAATGGTTTAAGAAATGTTTTATGAAATGTATTTTGTTTGATAAATTGAATTATGAAAAGTTATGCATTCTGGTTTATAAACCCGATTTCTAAGACACCCCGGATTGGTTTTGTGGGATATTGGATGAAGAGTTAGTGCTTTAATGCTCATTGTCTCTATGTTTTGAACTCATATAGGGCTTGAGCATGCGCATGCTCTATTGAAGATTGTTTGTAAAATAAACGAAAGTGCCTTTTCTATTGTCTCACATAGGAGAGATGGAAAAGTGCAAGTCATTTTATTAGTTTAAAGGCTATTATAGCTTTTCAAATAAAGAAATAATCAAATGGGCTAGACCCCACCATACTTGCATGCGAGTGCACAATTATTAGGTACACTTAGCACTCGTGCGCGATTGCGGTTCGGAATTGACACTATTCAACAATTATTTTTGTATTTTTGAAATTATAATAATAATTAACTATTGAGCTCTATCGAAATAGTGCTACTATTCACGTAGGAATTGTAATTAATTTTTTATTTTTATTTTTAATTTCAGATTTTTATTTAATTTCTTACGACCTTCAAAATGTTGGAATCTTTTAGACATAACAATTTTTGGACAATGAATAGTTGTGTTTGAATAAACTGTTTTTTTGTTTGTTTTCGGACAATGAAATTTTGTGTCCGGATAAACTGTTTTTGGATATGAAGAGCTGTATGAGAATTAACTGCATTTTTTACGCAAAAATGTGTGTCATTTTCTCATTATATATTCAACTATTCTGTTCATTTTTAGTACTTTTACTTCTTCAATTTCGTTTGTTTTCAAAAAAAGATACAAACTTCTTTTCTAATTGATTCCTAAAGATTTCTTGAACAAATATTGGAATTGCTATCTTATATTCCAACTCGAGACTCTGTTATATCCCGAAGGATCTTTGCCGGTAACTATTAGCAATGTTGTGGGGCAAATAATTCCTTAGAAAGAGTGATATCACGCTTCAAAGTCTGATTCAATCGCTCATCCCATTCTCTAAATTTCCCAACATGTTCTCAAGACATTTTGTTTGGACTAAGTCATTGGTGCATAAAGATAGAGACCTAGCAAAGAGAAACTTAGCAACTCTTGATCATAGTTTGATATTAAGCACTAGATAGTTCAATGGGTTAGACCATATGATTTGTATATGTGTCGAAGTTCTATAACTCACATTTAACCTTTTGTGTATATTATACACTATATGCGGGATAATGAGTTTCCGGTATTATTTATTCAAATCTGAAAACTAACGGTAAGTAGGACAAAAATGATATCGGCGGGGAATTTTTGGGAGTTGACTTTTGAGCATCAGTTGCGATAGTTGTATACCTTTAAAATGATATTAGCTGGCTTTAGTTAGTTTGCATATGCATATATATGATTGTAATGACTCACCATTTTATCGGATATACAGATGGACTATAATAACATGTTCATGTTGGCTTGTGTTCGAGGTTACATACTTACGAGGACGTCGTGTCATTTCCCCCATGCTTGCTGAGATGGGGATGACATCACACCGCAAAATGCGGGTTTTTTTCCAATTTAATTTTTTTAAATTAAATATTTACGAAAATATTTTTTAAAAATAAATATTTACCGATTTGGGTCTCGCTCGGCGGTGGGTTTGCCGAGCGAGACTCGCTCGGCAGCCCAACCGCCGAGCGGCTGGGCGGTGGGCCCCGCCTGCCCGCTCGGCAGCCCAGCTGCCGAGCGGCCGCGCGGCGGGCCCCGCCCCCTGCTGGCTTTTTTTGTTTTTTTGTTTTCCTTTTTAAGTGTTTTAATTATTTATATTTATAATATTTAGTTTATATCGTATTTTTTTAACATGTTATATTAGTAATAATTAATAGAAAAAATTGTTAAGATCTATAATTCATAAATAATGTTGTAATTATGTAATTAATTGAAAATATTCATAAAAAAAAATTGGTAAGATATATGTTGAAAAAACAAATGCGAAAACGAACACAGAACACAAGGATTTATGTCGTTCGATTAAGGTGATCTACGTCCACGGATGAGGCAAAACGAAATTGCACTATGATCAAGGAGAGTATAGATTACGGAAGTCGATTTTCGACCGAACAAAAGTACACGGCTCACTCGTCTCTCACATAAGGAAAATCTTCAATAGCAAACGAAAAGAAACTCTACCCGCAGTATAAAAAATAGGGCACAAAAAGAATTTCTCGGGGCGTTGCCCCCGAACCCGCACGCAAATATGTTTCGCACCGCAAAGGAGATTTGTTCGCTTGCTCCGAGTTGAGCCTATCGGCCCAATTCTCCGCATGATGAAGTAAATCTCAATTTTTCCTCCACTTTATGGGCCGCACAAAAATATGTCGAGTCGGGTGATAAACCGGACCGGGTACATAAAATTCAAGACATATTTAACAATATATGAAATTAATTGAAAATATTCATAATATAAAATTGGTAAAATATTCATATAAATAATATTGTAATTATGCAATTCAGTCGGCTAAAAAGATTGAAAGAAGAGGAAAGAGGGAAAAGAGGGTTCATTTGATATCAAGAAGTAGCACCGATGGGAGAAAAATGAAAAATTGACAAGGAAAACAGCATTTTTCCCACACAAAAAGAAAAGCCCGGCTTTTTCCTAAAAAAACGCCGTTTTTCTTGTAATTATGTAATTAATTTAAAATATTCATAAAATGAAATTGGTAAGATATATGAAAAAAAAAATGAGATTTTCATAATATATTCATATATTGGACAGACATAAATCCAACCGGAAGGTGAAATGGTGATGTGTCAACAACCGGCGGATAGGGTCGACGATATCGAGTCGGGCTCAAATTCGGTCGACGAAGGGAAACGGCGTCTTAATCAATATACATTGCCGTTGGCGGTGATGAACGATGGATTTTTGCGATTGGGGATTGTCTAGATGGGTTTTTCTATTTTTTTAGTATTTTGGGGATTTTTTAATTGCAGCTTTGTAATTTTGGATTTTTAGAAATTATGAAAATCTCAATACTTAATATAAGTATCAATAATTAAAAAAATACGAAATGAAAAAAAGTTGGTAAGATATATAAAAAAAATATGTTGTAATTAATGTTAAAATTTATTAAGATATATAATTAATAAACAATATTGTAATTATGTAATTAATTGAAAGTATTCATAAAATAAAATTGGTAAGATATATGAAAAAAATGAGATTTTCATAATATATAACAATCGTCAACCGTAATTACATATACTAATGATGTTGTCCTCCTCTATGACCTCCCGTTCCGCAAGTAGGTCGTCTCCGTTGTTCGGGAAGTCTAGTATTGTACGGACGTCGAGGACGAGAATCCGGATGACTAGGATGTGTGGATGACGAAGGCATATCTTCTGCAAATATGCCCCGTCCATATGGTACATATCCTACCGTATGAGGGTATTGAGAAAAAGGAGAGAAATCGGATCCATAAGGCTCGGCAGAAGTAGCTGGAGTCTGCAGCAGTGTATTGTCGGGATATTGAAAATCGGATCCCCCGTGAGATGGGCCTGCAAACCGTGAGAACCCCGGAGTGAAATCTGACCGGCGAAATCCTGGAGTGAACCCCGGAGTGAAATCGATCGGCAAACCCCGGAGTGAACCCCGGAGTGAAATCCGTCGTATGATACTCCAAGGGATAGGGGACGACATGACCACCTGGATGATCTCGAGTAGCCCTCCGCATTGGCTGAACAGTCTCGGGAGGGTCATCATCCTGCGGTCCAACGGGTGCTTCTGTAGTTGCTGGTTGGGGCGGTGGCATCATTGTTAGCCGTCTTTCCTCATTCTAAGCGTATAGCATTGCTCTAGCTATATTCCCCACAGCTGCCCAGGATTGACGAGATGGGTTGACATTATGTATGATATGCAAAATTTGTTCAACGCCATCACCCCGATAATGATATCAAAAGTTATGAAATGATAATAGATCACGTTACTAAAAAATAATTAACGAATCAAATTGAAAGCATTTGCACGAACCGTTACACCCATTGCGGCCCCCGGAATAGAAATCCACCTCCGAGTATGTCTACGGTACCACTCCATATATCCCGAATGATAGTGAAGTGCCTCCGTTGCGGGATCACCATTGACAATGTAATCGACACGACGGTCCCACATATCAATGCACCGTCTGTGTTTACCTACCCAATCCTTGCCAACTGGCCTTAATTCAATATCATGCAACGCGGTATGATCACGCGGACGAGCGGTATTGGCTGCTGCATACCGAACCGACGAAGTACCCGATCCGGATAATACCACTCAACTATCCAAGAATGAGATGAGTGGGACACGAGCCCTCCAACTATCTTGTCCCCGTCGGCGCAATATGGTAGAGCCTCCGAATGTCATTGGGGTATGGCTCCCAAATAATCTGGTATGGTAATAAAACATATTAAATTAAATCAATAATCAATTTATAAGCTAAAATTATATTAAACTTGTTGGTTGCTATCATTATTTACGTCTTCTGATCCCATTCTATCAAGTTGATAGCGTAAATGTGGCAACGTATGTGTAGGGACCTCCGTTGTCGGTAGGCCTTGACTCCATTGCATAAAAAAAAAAAATATGAGATTTTCATATATTATACGCACTGGAAAAAATTAATGACTAATGAACTAAAAAAATAATAGATCACTTACCGACTACCGAGAGGTGCATCTTCTAAAGGATCACGATCCGCCAAGGATGGGGCGACACATCCGAAGCGCTCGCATGCCCAAATCTGCAATACATGTAGGGCACCTCCAATTTGATGTTTTGATGGATCGGTTGCACTACATAGCTCCCGATATAACCATGCAAGCGCTGCTGAACCCCAACTGTACTGCGTAGGGTTGTTGAGGTCCGCCAACAGTGGAAGAAATAGTAAACTAGCTCGTGCCCCCGATTTATCCGAAAAAATGCATCCTCCAATTAAACGGAGAATGAACGCCCTAGCATGTTGTACTATCATAACGTCATCGGCATCCGGAGGGAGATCATCAAAGTGTTCTCTCAGCCAACTTAAGTTTATCTGCGTCCCACGCAAATTAGGCGGGCGAGCACCAAGTAGATCATCACAGAGAGTGCCCCGCTTTAAAATCGCACGTGCAGCAATCGCACGTCCATCTATGGGCAGCCCCGTGATCACCGCTATATCCTCAAGCGTAATCGTACATTCACCTTCCGGCATATGGAAGGTGTGGGTCTCGGGTCTCCACCGCTCGACCAACGCAGTAATCAAATGCCAATCTAACTGAAAATACCCCATCATATAAACTCCATAAAATCCCGAAGCTTGAAGGTACGGGAGTATGCGTTCATCAAGTTCATCTACGTGCAACATGGATCGCCGACATCTAAGGAGTGCATTTTCATCTGCCTGTGAAATGTGATATGAACTGTTAGTAGCAATTTTGATATTGGGGTTACGAATGGCAAATGAACTACTAAATTTCTCAATTACCCGAGCGTTCCATACGGTCTCTAATCTATGTCGGGCCTGTCGTGTAAGTAGTGAATCATCCCGAGGTCCCGGCTGAATATGAGTCCTTTGTGCCATATCTACAATTGTCATATTATCTCCATCATTAAATTGACATATCTAATGTACATATGGAACAGAAGCAATGAATAAATATCGTGCAACCGTGATATTATAACATCACAATAAATTAATATATAAAAATCCGAAATTGCGAAATGAAATGCACATGCGGACGCCTAAACAAAACTCGAATGCAACGAAGCAAGATGATCCAGGATATCATAAAAACAAACATCACATAACTGAAAACCAAATTACACAACGAGTTCAACGAAAAGGGATACAACGAAGACGAGGTTCGAAGCTTACAACAAAAAACTACCAAAAGAAATCCCACGGGACGTGTCCAAATACGAACGCAATCCTACGAGGGCATAAAAAGGTAGATAATATAGCTACACAACGAGGTCGGGCCACTATTCTCAGATAAGTCCTCATCGGCTAGCGGGTCGTAATCCGTAAATGCGTCTCACTCTTCAGCTTCTTCAGGGTCGGACTCGTGCTCCATCTCGGGCTCGGGCTCGGGCTCTGACTCGGAATCCAATGGCTCGTTGAACTCGTCCATCAATGCCTGCTCGGACTCGGTGGGCTCCTCCGACTCTGCATCGCCATCTACAACCTCGACCGCTTGGGCCTCCTCTATCGGCTCCGGGTCGGACTCCATTGGTTCTTCGGCGTCCTCCTCCTCCATCGATTCGGTGTCCGGGTTCTCGACTTCTCCATTCCAGGGCAAGCACTCGGTAGGGTCCAACTCCATGGGGTCTCCTTGCTCGTCCTCGTCGTAGGGCACGCCTCGTAAATTTGAAGGGGTCCACCCATTCCTTCTTCGCTCCCTTAGTCCAGGCCAAAAAGGTAGACTCTTCCCAAGCTCCACCTCCTACGTCTATCCACACGGTGCTAAGGTTCCTATAGTACACCCTACCATCACCTAATACATATTTTGTCACTATGCGATCGATCCGTCTCGGTATCCCAAAAAGCGGCGGCGGCATCTTCGGGGTCGGTGGTCCGAAAAGTGGGTCCCACGAAGGGGTGAGATAAAAATCCCAAGAAGGTGGATCTAAGCCGACCCTAGGGTATAGTACCTCCGAGCTAATCAAACCAAGATATATAACCCAGCACACACAAACAACCCAAATCAATATGAAATCAATTCAAAACCGACGACACACACTCTCTTAATCCCGCAGTCAAACTTCTATACTATGGTACTTTGGACTTCGGGCATTACCGCAATTCACCACACGTGGTATCAACATCAAGTAGTCCATTTTCGGCCCGCGTATCAACGCTTCGGGCTCATAACACATCCTCTCAAACATCTAGCCCGCGTAACCACGCATCGGGCTTAAAATACGCACTTTCATAAGTTCATAATATAAAATGTTAGGATAGTCACAGAGATTCTCAACTCGATGGGCGGGCCCGCGTGTTAACACGACCTGTGTGTACAAGTACTCCTATTATGCCCCGATTTCCCACATATCGAGCAATGGATGCGGGAATTGCTACAACTCGGTGTCCTCCAGTCCATCTCATTACGTATACGTGATGCACGGGGCCTTCCTTTATTCCTAATGCGTCTCGGGTCCGGTACTAATGGCGGTGCGTCGGGTTCGGACCAAGACTCAACATGCCCCAACGGATAAAACATATACCGATAGCACTGAAGAGTTTTATCCAGCGTGTAGCACTCATCTACGTATAGCTCGTAATCAATTCCATATGCTTGACATGCTGCAATTACGTGGGAACATGGAATTTTAATCTCTTGAAATTTTCCACATGTGCACGTTCGCGGGTCTAGGCGCACTATCTGTTTATGGCCCCCTGATCCTCTTGATCCGTCACGTCCAGTTTTAACTTCGAAAATCCCTCCATCGTAGTCGAAACATGTAACTTCGTGCCTATTTGCACGTTGACTGTTTTCCCCGAGTGTTTGACCAGCAAAATGTGTAAATACATGTTGTTGGTCCTTCTGCATCCCGTACTTTGTTCTTCTTGTATCAAAATAGTGGACCAACCGATAGAATATCTTCTCCACCATAGCTTTTATTGGCAGACCACGATAACCCTTCAGCATGCCATTGACTGATTCAACTAAATTTGTTGTCATCGCTCCATATCTTCTCCCTTTATCATAAGCCTTCGTCCATTTGTCCCTTGGAATCTGGTCACACCATGCAGCTGTGCGTGCATCCATACCCCTAATTTCGTTCATGATACTCACGAACTTTCATTGTTGATTCGCGTAAGCTGTATATTACAATAATAATTAGTATTTCCTTCTCAAATATTGTCAATACGTATTTTCATCAAATTTTAAAATTTCAAAATTCACTGCCGCTTCAATAAGGGCTTTGCCTTCGGCATTTTTGAATTGTCTGTTATAGTTGCTTACAAGATGACGAACACAATATCTGTGGTAGCCATATGGAGGACGCCACTCTGCTGTCTCCATTGCTCTTTTAATCCCCATATGTCTGTCCGATATTACACAAATATTATCCCTACTAGTAACATATGTCCGCAACAAAGTCATAAACCAACTCCAATTATCAATATCTTCCCGATCGACTACAGCAAATGCCAACGGGAATATATGGTTGTCGCCATCAAGTGAGGCCGCTACAAGGAGTGTTCCTCGGTATTTCCCGTACAAATGAGTACCATCAACAAATATCACAGGCCGACAACTTGCGAAGCCTTCAATCGTTTGCTTGAAAGTCCAAAACATCCGGTTGAAAACGGTGCAGCTTTGATCTACGTTCATGTGATCATCGATCACAAAATAAGAACCTGGATTCCTTACCATCATTTCGGTCATGAACTTTCTCAACATACCGTACGACTCATCCCATCCTCCAAAAGCTTCGGCAATCGCCATTTGTTTAGCTGCCCAGGTTTTACGATAAGTAAGTTCGAAATGCAGCTTGTCTTGAATCTCCGCCATGAGTGCCTTGATTCCGATATCCGGTTGGGCGGTAACCATTGCTTTTATCCGGCTGCATATGTATCTCCGATCAAGTTGTCGATGATCCCGTGACATTTGAGGATGACTACATGTGTGTGGCCTATTGTACTTAACTATTTTCCAAAATAGGGTACCCGCTTTATTAGACGCGCAGAGCCTCCAATCACATGGTCCATTCAAATTACCGCACCTTATCACATATTGGGACTTATTTGTGACATCACTGCGAAAGCTCTGATTTCTTATCAGAGAGTACTCTTTCGCAGCCAACCGTAACGCGTCCCGTGATGGAAATAACATGCCAACATCAAATTCTTTTGATGGATCAAATAACATACGTCCCGGCTTGGCTCTTATATCGACTTGCATCATATCAAAGTCGATCTCTGAATATGGCGGCGGATGTACCAACGGCAATATGGGATTACTACAATGGGTGTTGTAGTAAGCCTCCATATTGTCACCTTCGATATCTTCCTCATCATTGTCATCACTGTCTATCCATTCATCATCTTCTTCATCGTTATCATCTCCATCATTATCATCATTATCATCTCCATCATTATCATCATTATGATAAGGGTCCAAGTACTGATTATGCACGCCAACTTCATCTTTATCGATATTACAACCTTCCTCACCTGAATCATTTATCACTTGGTTTTCAGCTATAGTTGCATAAACCGTAAAAACCCCGTAGCACCCGCCTCTCAAGTGCAAATTGCTTGATCATCCTAACGGTACCATCATCACGCACCTCCGTGATGTCGTATATGACACAATTCGATGTTAAAATCGGGAATCTATATATCAGCTTATGAATATACTGGTTGGGTGTTATATTCAACGCGCTCTCTATCGTAGCATGTAACTCATCAAATGTTGATATGTTTGCAAACTCGAACATGATAGATTGTCCGCCTTCGTAATCATGTCCATATTCTGTTTGCACTATTCTACCTCCCCAGTATACAATCGCAACTAATGAAGATGACATTCCGCTAAATAAAAAAATTACAAATTATTTCGCACATACAATTCAGTAAACATTGTCCCGAGCTCATTAACAAATTAATATTATAACAATTAATATATCAAATGAAATGAAATAAATGTATCATATATTCCTAATGATTTGCATGGGGAAATAAAAAAAAATTCAGAGCCAATTTGTCAAAAAGGGAAAAATCTTCATTTTCAAAAGCACGGACAGTCAAATTACCGAAATAAGGATTTGCCTAGTTAATTGTGGCCGTTTACTATTTTTCAGGATTTCTCGATATTTTACCCTTTTTTTTTTTGGAGAAATTTTCCCATAAGAGAAAAATTGTTATTTTATTAAAATCGGCAGCCCAACATCAATAATAGTCCATGGCCAGTTGATTTTGCCATTTACTATTTTTCGGGATTTCTCGAAATTTTACCTATTTTTTTGAGACATATTTTCCCAAAATGCCAAAATTGTTATTTTCTTTTAAATCGGGGGCCGAATATCAATAATAGTCCATGACCAGTAGATTGTGGCCATTTACTCTTTTTCAGGATTTCTCGAAATTTTATTCATTTTTTTGGGAGAGATTTTCCCGTAATTGCAAAATTGAGATTTTTTCCTAATTTATTTTTTTAAAAAAGTATTTACTAAATTATTTTTAAAAAAATTTGATTGTGGCCATTTACTCTTCCACGGCCGAGCGAGGCCCAAATTTGTAAATATTTTTTTTATAAATTAATTTAGTAAATACTTTTTAAAAAAAAATTAATTTGGAAAAAAACCTGCAAAATTCTTATTTTTTTTAAAATCGGGGGCCAAATATCCATAATATTCCATGGCCAGTTGATTTTGCCATTTACTATTTTTCGGGATTTCTCGAAATTTTACCTATTTTTTGGGACATATTTTCCCAAAATGCCAAAATTGTTATTTTCTTTTAAATCGGGAGCCGAATATCAATAATAGTCCATCACCAGTAGATTGTGGCCATTTACTCTTTTTCAGGATTTCTCTAAATTTTATTCATTTTTTTGGGAGAGATTTTCCCAGAATGGCAAAATTGGGGTTTTTTCCTAATTTATTTTTTAAAAAAAGTATATACTAAATTATTTTTAAAAAAAATTGATTGTGGCCATTTACTCTTCCACGGCCGAACGAGGCCCAAATTTGTAAATATTTTTTTTATAAATTGATTTACTAAATACTTTTTTTACAAAAATTAAATTGGAAAGAAACCCGCAAAATTCTTATTTTTTTTAAAATCGGGGGCCAAATATCCATAATATTCCATGGCATTTCATTGTGACCATTGCAGCATTGAATTCTTCAAATTTTCAATGATTTTTTCCTATTGTTTTCTTTTCTATGCTTTTTTATCAATTTTTAATTTTTTTATTTTCTTTTTCCGAATTTTCAAATTATTTTAAAAAATTATTTTTTTGCACTGGGTCAAATTCGGAATGCAATTCTCGGGTCATCCGATAACCTAAAAATGAATATGGACATAATTGTGAAAATGAGTCCAAAAAAAATTTAACCACATTAGGCGAAACTTTTTTATTTTCCCTGTCTCCAAGTACGGCTCTACCTATTAATTTTTTTTTTAAATAGAGCGCTACAAAAAATCATGAAGGAGAACACGATAGCATACTTCGACATAGGGTAAATAAAAAAATTCGCCCTAATCTCGTTGATTTTTTTTTAATCAGGTCAAATGCGGTCCACACTTCTCGTATTGGCTATCCGATAACCCTTTTTTTAAGTTATTTTCCTAAAAATTTATTTTAAACTTTTAAAACAAAATTTACATTCACAACAATTTAAAAAAATTTACTAATAACCTATATGTAACATACATGATTCAGATATAAATAACAATCACATAAATAAATCTACACTTACGAAACCGTAAAAAATAATAAAAAAGAAATTTACCTCAAATTATCGAGAGAGCGCACGCACCGAATGAGGAGCTCAAACTGTCAAGAAAAAGTACCGAATTAATTTAAATATTAATATAAAAACGTAGTACTAACAACATATAAATAAAAATTCATACTTAACTATAAAGAAATGTGTCTAAGGAAGAGCGTTTGCGGGACGGTAAGAGCGTCTAAGAGAGAGACAGTTTGAAAGAGGGAAGAAATGAGAGAATGTTTTGAGACGGACGAAAAACGTTTGAAAGAGAGGGAGAGCGACAAAGCGTTTCCAAAAAGAGAAGAAATGAGAGAAGGAGAGAAAGAGAGAATTTAAAGAAGTGAAGAGAAGAGCAGCAGAAAATCCGGGAGTATTTTTGCGTCTTGTAGCGTCGACGCCGCAAGCACGCAAAATGCGGGGAGAGGAGAGCCCCTACTCTTTCGCAAAGCACAAACTCACGCGAGGAGACCGCCACACGGAAAACGGGGACGGCGGCACGAAGGAGAGGGGGAGGGGGCAGCACAGAAGAGGGGGAAGGGGGGGCGACACGTGGGGGGAGGGGGGGCGGGCACCCCGCTCGGCAACTGGGCTGCCGAGCGGGGTGGGCCCCTACCTCCCGCTCGGCGGCCCCAGCCGCCGAGCGGGAGGTAGGGGCCCCGGCCCGCTCGCCACCGCTGGCCGGGCGAGCCGGCCCGGGGCCCCCACTGTCCGCTCGGCGGTTCAAGCTGCCGAGCGGCCCAGCGGGGGCCCACCACCGCCCTAGCTCGGCAGCCCACCGAGCGAGCCTGCTCGGCGGCCGCGAGGCCTTGCTCGGCGGCCCAGCTGCCGAAGCGGGTCTCGCTCGGCACCCCAACCGCCGAGCGAGACCCAAATCGGTAAATATTTATTTTTAAAAAATATTTTCGTAAATATTTAATTTAAAAAAATTAAATTGGAAAAAAACCCGCAAAATGCAAGTGGTAACGGGACAACAATCTCAGCGGGATCTTTTGGGCCATTCTGAGCATGCACTTCTACTCTGAGCAGGCACTGTCAGCCCCCACGATTGTGCTTAGTATGCTGGTGAAATGAACTTTGGACAAGCGCAAAAGAGGACTTAAAAAACATCATACCTTGAACACCTAGGTTTGAATTGAAGAAAATCTTGTTCATCTATTCTTGATCCGTAGAAAGTACAGAATCAGCCGAACGATTGAACTCGCTGGGGCTCATTCAGTCATTCTTATTATGCAACTTCTGATTGCTTGGCGCCCTTGCTTCGTCTTCTTCTTCCTACTTCAGGCAAGTCATGTAGCCAGCAGCGCAGTTTACCGTATTACTAAGGGGGGAGCCGCTTTTTCGAACCAAACTCTCGTCTCCTCTGGCCACATCTTCGAGCTTGGGTTCTTCACACCGAATGGGTCAGAAAATCAGTATGTTGGCATATGGTACAAGAACTTGTCGCCTTCTAAAATCGTGTGGGTGGCCAATAGGGTTTCGCCGCTCGTGTACACTGATCAGGCGGCGAAACTGACGATAGGTGGTGATGGGAATTTGAAGCTCATGGATGGACAGCTGAACATAGTATGGTCTCTCAATGTCTCTCTTTTAACCAAGAATATATCAGCGACCCTATTAGATAATGGAAATTTTGTTATACAAGATGCAAATTATAGTGAAATATGGGGAAGCTTCTATGATCCGACGGACACTCTTCTTCCACTCTTCTTCCGAGCATGACGATAGGAGCAAATATCAGGACTGGATCGATACAGTATTTGATTTCCTGGAGAAGCGATAGTGATCCATCCCTTGGAAGTTTCTCAAGTGGAATGACAGCGGAGACACTGGCTCAACCTTTCACTTGGAGAGATTCGACCCCTTACTGGCGAGGTGGGCAATGGGACAAATCGAAATTTATCGGCATACCAGGAATGGACCAATCTTACTTCAGTGGGTTCAATGTCCAGCAAGATATTAAAGATGGGATCACTTACTTCTCGTACGATACCTACAAGAACCCGTTCTTTGCATACATATTTATTTCGCCTGGAGGATCTCTTAAGTTTATGTATTGGGATGATGGAGCTAAGGCGTGGATGACGTATTGGGCGGGACCGAACAATACTTGCGAGATTTATGGAACTTGTGGTCCATTTGGAGTTTGTAACTCGTTGAAGTCGGCTATTTGCAGATGCTTAGATGGGTTTGTGCCAACGTCAAAAGATGAATGGCACAGAGGAAATTGGTCCGGAGGATGCGTGAGAAAGACAGAATTGAATTGCCAGAAAAACACAAGCAGATCGGCTCCAACAAACGTGAAGAAAGATGCGTTTAGGAAAATGAGCCGGATGAAACTACCTGACTCTGGGGACTATTTATCAGACATTAAAGATCAAGACGGATGTTTAAGCTGGTGCCTAAACAATTGTTCTTGCTTGGCTTATTCTCATGTCAGCACTATCGGGTGTATGGTTTGGACTGAAGACCTCATCGATCTTCAGCAATTTTCCACAGCTGGGGAAGATGTATTTGTCCGAGTTGCACATGTAAAAACAGGTTAGATATTGTTTTGTTGAGTTGAGTTTGAGTCTACACGCATCGTCCTTTATGTATCTCTCTTTACCATTTCAGGAAGATCAACACAGAAAGTTACCATCAGGCTGACTATTATTGTAGGGATCATGCTCTTGGCATTATTTGTTTTTGGTCCTTGTAAATGGAGAGCTAAGAAAAGAGGTACTATTAAAGAGCCACAACAGTGCTTTCAGGGGATTGTGCTTCTATTTTGTTCAATCTTCCATTGCTATGAAGAGAGTAAGCTAATTCTTCACCAATACACACAGGAAACTTGAGCAAAATTTCAAGGCCTCTCGACTCGGTTGATGCACCCGGAAAACCAGGCGAACTGTTACTAGGAAATGCATGGAAAGAGCAGTTGAAACAAGATAATTCACTGGAATTGACCCTTTTCAGTTTTGATAGCATAGTACTTGCTACAAACAAGTTCAGCAAGACAAATAAGCTCGGGCAAGGAGGGTTTGGCTCTGTTTATAAGGTAAAACCATTCCGCAGGACATTAGTTGAATGAAAACATAGAGATGATTCATGGTCTAAAAGATATGTGAATTGCGAAACAGGGAAAGCTGTATGATGGGAAGGAGGTAGCTGTGAAAAGACTCTCTAGTACCTCGGCCCAAGGATATGAAGAGTTCAAGAATGAGATCATCCTAATATCGAAACTCAGGCATCGAAATCTTGTTAAACTGATGGGTTACTGCACTGAAGGAGAAGAAAAGATTTTGGTATACGAATACTTGTCCAACAAAAGCTTGGACAACTTTCTTTTTGGTTGGTATTTTTCTCTCCGAATTACTATTTTTTCATAATGCATTTTCCCCCATTGCACTAAAACTGGAAAACTGTTCTTGTTTGTCATGTTTGTTAGATTCGAAAAAGAAGGCAGAACTCGACTGGGGCAAAAGATTCCAAATTATTCAGGGGATTGCATGGGGGCTTCTCTACCTCCATCGAGATTCTTGCCACAGGGTCATACATCGAGACTTAAAAGTGAGCAATATTCTCTTGGATAAAAAGATGAACCCGAAAATTTCAGATTTTGGGCTGGCGTGAATGTTCGAGGGCACACAAGTGTTGGTGAACACTCATAAAATTGTTGGAACACTGTAAGCTCTCTAGTTGTCCTTGAATTATCAATCCGTTGGGTCGATCTTTTCAAGCAGACAGAAACTATTGATTTACCACAACAACTGCATTTTATGCACGTTTCATTCCATTGTCCTTCAATACAATTAAAGAGTACATAACATGTTTGACTCAACTGCAGTGGCTATATGTCTCCTGAGTACACGATCGGCGGGATATTTTCCGAGAGGTCCGATGTCTACAGCTTCGGCGTGTTGCTACTGGAGATCGTTAGTGGCAAAAAGAACAGGGCCCTCTATGACCGGGGACAACATCTCAATCTCCTTTCCTACGTAAGTTTCAACTTCCAACCATAAACGACGGTGTAAGTTCCCTGCAATATTGTCACAATGTTCTTTTCTTATAGGCATGGCAATTATGGAGTGAAGGCAAAGCATTGGACCTAATGGATGAAGCAATTGCTGTTAGCTCTGCATTGGAGGTAACAAGATGCATCCACGTCGGGCTTCTCTGTGTTCAGGACCATGCCATGGATAGACCAAACATGTCTAATGTGGTTCTAATGCTAAGCGGTGAATCAGATCTTCCTCAGGCCAGACAGCCTATATTCACTTTCCAAACCGAAATGCCCAATTTTGCTACTCCATCACAGCAAGAAAGCATCTGGTCTGTTAACACTGCCACTAATACAATGGTCGAAGGAAGATGACGGCTATCTTTCTTCATTTTGATTTTCCTTTGTGTGAGCAGACGATGTTGTTTTTTCATTTTCCCAGGCATTGGTGTTTATTTGATTCAAGAATGGCTTTAGTCCGCTCTATACAAAAGGTTGAATGAACTGCTCCACTTTTACATGGATTTTAGCCTATAAAGCAGGGGCTTGGAATAGCCAGAACTGTTTGTATCATAAAGGAGCACTACCACATAAGAATCAAGAGTATTGGTACAGCCAAAGTATTACCAGCTTCGGTATGAATCAGAGAAATTATTCAACTTCTTCAGATTTGGTAACAAGAGTTATCTAAGCCTATGGCAATTATATTCCTGCCTTGCAGCCTTGAAGTAATTCTGACTTATCCAAGAAGAGGCAAGAAAACAGAGAGTGGCCAAGCTTTGCACAAGAATGGAAGGCTAATATTGACTAGTGATCAAAATCAAAGCCATTTCATCCTTAAACTGAAGTACTCAAGAGTCAAGAGTTACACTTTTGCTAGGAACTGGTGTCGAATCTAGCTTTGGGGGAACATGAAACTTGTGTTCTTGCATAGACAGAAACAGATGGAATCGAAAACGTAAACTTAACTTCAATGACATTAAGGACGCAAATGGGTAAATTATCACAGATAGTTCAAGTAGAACCACCATGTATTCCTGTGAGCAGTAAGCACCAGTAGTTCACTTCAAGTGCATCATCGAAACGGAAAACACCCTACAATCCTGTCAGATCATCACCGGGTAACTACATTTCACAAATTTATCTTGAACCCTCTTGCCAAAAGGCCAAAAAAACAACAGGGGTTGGTTCATTTCAATGCACCATCATAGAGAAAGCACCATCATCTTAAATCCTAGGAATCGAACGAACCTCTGAAGACGCGGTTGAGCGGTTCTCGGCGGCCAAGCGACTTGATTCGGCAGATCATTAGCCACGTCGGAAGGCGTTCTCCCGGCCGAACCTCATCTGTCGCGGCTACAGTTTATGGCTTCTGGAGATGAAGTCGTCGTGATCGACGTGGGAGAGACGATCGCCGATCTCTTGGCTAAACTGCAAAAGACAGGAGACCAATTGCGAATGCGGGAGCGAGGGGTTCGTCCGCGTGCAGATTCTTGCCCTGATCGATTCTAACATGTAGGCTAACCGAAACAAGTCTTTGTATTTTCTCGTTCATCTTTTCGCGCGGTCTCATGCATTCCGCGTTATGCAATTGTTCTATAACCACTAATTTGAATTTTCATTTTCAGTGATATTTATGATATTATTATTTCATATTCATCATACGTTAAAATATAAATCATAATAAGTGAATTACAGCAAAAAATATTAATTATTAAAAATAATAATTTATTACATTCATTCAATTGAAAATACAAGTGTAATCTGAATAGATCATATACCTTTGACACGATAGATTTCTGATTTCAGGATTTGCAGCGTGAATTTTAAATTTCAAAAATTACAAAACTGGGTTCGGACAGGTAGATTCCGGGTGAAACTTGGACCGAGCATGGAGCCACTCACTCCTACTAATATATTGGCAAGATGAACATAGGTCTATGTTCATCGGTTAACATGTAAGAACATATACTCATGTACTGAATCAATTACGATAGTGCCCAACTGGCAATGCACTAGGTCAGGACTCGAGTAGGAAGCGAAGGGTGCAAAAGGGTTGTGTAGGCTAAGCCTAGAGCCGTTTTTTGACTGAGCCCAAACAGACCAAGGGTAAATTTTCTGGGCTCGACCGGTGGCCTAGACCTAAATCACAAACAATTTGTCTGAATCAGTTCAGTCCGGTATGGGCTGCTTCAGTTCAAAACCTGATTTTTTAAAGAAGAAGAAGAAGAAGAAGAAGAAGAAGAAAGAGTTTGGTTTACTTATTGTCAAATTTCAGAACTTGGACAAGCGACCAACTATTTTTTTTCTTTTTTTGGTGGGGGTGGGTTTCAAAAACCTGAAATCTATGCTGATTTTAAGGTGACATAAGTTTCGATTAGGGTAGCGATAGGAGTCCCGCAAGCACAATCAAAACAAGCTTTTAAGATACCATTATGATTTGAGTTAAGGTTCAGTGATCGAAAATAACTCCTGGATTGACATGTAGAACCAATCAATTAAAAGTTTAGAAACAAACAATAGTGTGCATTGAACAAATCTGAAATGACTGTTTGTGTCCTCCTCCCCTGTATCTTTTCCGGCCAAGCTTTCCGGATTCGCTTATAGTAACTTGAAAGTGATGCTTAAACCATAAAAGATACTAAAGAGTTGACCTTTTTTTCTGCACGACTAATGGAACCTTAACACGTGTTCTCAAGCCAACCCAAATCGCATGGGCGCAAGTAGTTAATTATATACTACAATTGGACTTGGTCCGATGTCTTGGTTAACACATGAGCAATTCCAATTTTTGTCAAGGTGGATGGTCCACTTGTGAACTGAAAGGCAGAGTCAAATTTGAACCGCGGCGAGGAACAACGCCCCACGTTGGATGGTCAATGAAGGTACGATCTTCTGGAAAACCATTGTGTTTCAGCCATCCTTGAGGAGCAAGGCTTCTTGACTCCCAGGAAATCTTGTTCATCCGTTCTTGATCTGCAGAAAGTGCGGAATCAGCCCACCCGCCGAACTCGCTAGGCTCGTTCTGTCATCCTCATCATGCGGCTCATGATTGCTTGGTGCTCTTGCTTGGTTGTCTTCTTCCTACTTCAGCCAAGTCATATAGCCAGTGGCGCGATTTACAATATTACTACATTGGAGCCGCTGTTTCCGAACCAGAATCTCGTCTCCTCTGGCCAAATCTTCGAGCTTGGGTTCTTCAAGCCGAATGGGTCAGAAAGTCAGTATGTTGGGGTATGGTACAAGAACTTGACGCCTTCTAAGATCGTGTGGGTGGCCAATAGGGATCTGTCACACCCCAATTCATCACAAATAAAGGTATGACACGGCCGTTCTTTCTCTAAAGAACGTAGCCTCAACATAACCAAAAGTTCACCTTATATCGAAATATATACGTCTACACATATATACACGATAGACAGTCATTTGGTTACAAACTCAGAGCTTTTCTATAACCAAAACAAAATATGTACATGTCTATCAAAAGCTAGCTCAAAAGTTCAACAGCTATATACAACTCATACCCCAAACCCTCTCAAAAATGATGCTACTAATGTGACGCTCACGCCTTATTTGTGGTCACGGAAGAACCTGAAAATAAAAGAAATGGAAGGAGTGAGCTACCACGGCTTAGTGAGAAATACATTTCTTTTAAGCGGATCGAACACTCACTATGCACATTTAAAACACAAAACATAATTCTTTTTCACCAAAAACCCAATATCACAAACTGTCAATACTAAAATGAGTCATATTCAACTTCGAACACAACATACATATATGGAAGGAATGTCATTTCTCAATAAAAATGTCAAAATATATATCAATGGTCCATCCATTGATCAATCTCATGAAAAACACATGTCAATGGTCTATCCATCAACCAATCTCATGCTCGGATACCAACTATGGCCACGTGTTACGCCCCGTGACAAAAGCGACCAAGATTCCCCCTTGGTAAGGTCTCCACCTATAATGCCGGTGGCTCGGCCCACAAGGATATCCTAGACTAGTATGCGCATACCCACAAACCCCTCAATCGGGTTCACAGCGATATCGAGCATCACAACCACAATCTCATCCTCCAATATCCACAAACCAAATCCAGAATCAATATCACAAAATCATTTACAAAACCAAGCATAAAATCTTTTGCCACTCAGCTTAATCCACAAGAATACCCTTTTTTTTTTTTAAATGCATATCACAACATCTTCTCAATCCATATCAAGTATCAAATGGGGTAATAAATGTCCGATCCAATGTTATGCGCAAATAATGCTATAATAACAGTTCATTTTTAAGGAAATCTCATTAACTCATAAAATGTCTATATCCTTTCAAAGAATGAGTTTTATAAATTCATAAAAGAAATAGTATCACTCACCTAAATAAGACGAAAACCAACCTACAGTGGTTACTCAAGTTGATGCATACGTATTCCTATCAAATATATGAAAAACGGTATCTATAGCTGAGTAATGTGCTAGCCTAACGCATGACTCAAATGAAAAAGGCTTATTTATCACTAAAGCGACACCTACGCATCACCAAAACGCTTGCTCACAGCAAACATGTGTGCTGTCTGCTATGCGCAAATTGCGCGATACACTTAAACGAACCATAACTTCCTCCTCCGAACTTCAATTTAAACGAACTTGTAGTCCAAAGAAAGCTCTTTTAATGTACAACAAAAGCCCCAACACGGCTTGACTAGAATCTATTCGAAAAATGGCAAGAACGGGCGCAACAGGTTTTGATCGCGTACTGTTCACTGCGCGCGTCGAAATCTCTCGGGCCATAACTTCCTCCACCGAACTCCGTTTCAAACCATCTTACTGTCCACGCGAAGCTTGTTCAATGTACTACAAAAGTCTCAACATAGCCAACCTCAGCCGATAACTAGAAACTAGCGAAATCAGGCCTCGAAGTCTACTGTTCGCGCTGTACTGTAGCGCACCAGAAATGAAAATCTTGTTCCGGGTAAACCGTAGTGTCAAATTAAGATCCGTCGAATCCTACGGGTCCGTAACATCCTAAAGTTTCATTCCCAAGCGAAAACGCAGCCAATCGTCCATGAGATCAGACACAACAGCTCAGTTTCCCCAAAAATCCCAATTTTGCCCTAAATCCGAAAAATCACTCAAATAGGAGGGACGAGAGGTGCGAGCCCTTACCTAGCGCTGCGACACGTAGTGAAATGAATGCGGCGAGGAGTTTGTGGCGGGTGGCGCGCGCACGTGAGTTCTTTCTTTTTCCTTTCCTCCTCTCTCCTTTCCCTTTCTCTTCTTTTCTTCCTTTCCTTTTTTCTATTATGGTCGTGCAGCTTAAAAGGGGGTGGCCGACTGCCCTCTTTTACTTTTTCTTCTTCTCCTTTTTTTTTTTTTTTTTTTAATGGTGGGTCCACCACCTTGGTTGACCTGGTCAAAACAAGGCCAAATATTACAGGATCGGCCGCTTGTGTACACAGATCGGTCTGCGAAATTAATGGTAGGCAGTGATGGGAATTTGAAGCTCATGGATGGACAATAGGATGTAGTCTGGTCAACCAATGTCTCTGGTCAGTCCAATTATTCGTCAGTGGCGCTATTAGATAGTGGGAATTTGTTCTACAAGATGGAAATTACAGCGAAATATGGGGAAGCTTCGAGGATCCAACAGACACTCTTCTTCCGGGAATGAAGGTAGGAGTAAATGTCAGGACTGGAGTGAAACAGTTCCTAATTTCCTGGAGAAGCGACAGTTATCCATCCCCAGGAAGTTTCTCGACTGGAATTACATCAGAGACGCCACCTCAACCTTTCACTTGGAATGGTTCAACCCCTTACTGGAGAGGCGGGCAATGGGACAAATCGAAATTTATCGGCATACCAAACATGGACCAAACGTACTCGAGTGGATTGACTGTCCAGCAGGATATTCGGCAGGGGACCACTTACTTTTTGATCAATAGATACAATTTCTTTGGATAAATGTTCGTTTCTCCAGGAGGATCTCTTAAGTTAATGTACTGGGATGATGCAGTTGAGGCATGGTTGACGAATTGGGCAGGGCCAAACAATACTTGCGAGGTTTATGGAACTTTTGGTCTTTCTGGAGTTTGTAACTCATTGAATTCGCCTATTTGCAGATGCATAGATGGGTTTGTGCCAAAGTCAAATGAAGAATGGAAAAGTGGAAACTGGACCGGAGGATGTGTAAGAGAGACGGAACTGAATTGCCAGAAAAACACAAGCACATCGGCTTCAACAAACGTAAAGAAAGATGTGTTTTGGCAAATGAGCCAGATGAAACTACCCGACTCTGGAGACTATTTATCAGACATTGGAGATCAAGAAGGATGTGAAAGCGGGTGCCTGAGCAATTGTTCTTGCTTGGCTTATTCTTATGTTAACACCATTGGGTGTATTGTGTGGACTAAAGATCTGATTGATCTTCGGGAATTTCCCACAGCTGGGGAAGATCTATTTGTTCGAATTGCACACGTAAAAGCAGGTCAGAAATTGTTTCATTCAGATGAGTTTGAGTCGACTCCAATCGTCTTTTGCATTACTCTCTTCCCCCTTTCAGGAGGATCACGACACAAAGCAGTTATCATCTGCCTGACTACTATTGCCGGGATCGTGTTCTTTGCAGTACTTGTTTTTAGTCTATGCAAAAAAAAAAAAAAAAAAAAAAATTAGGTACTAGTTTAGAGCCATGTTAGCTTTTGCCAGAGGATTGTGCGCGCTGTGAAGAAAGTAAGCTAATTCTCTACCAATGATAAACACAGGAAACTTGAACAAAGATCCAAGGCTCCTTGATTCGGTAGATACACCTAAAAATTCGGCCGAACTGGTACAAGGAAATGCATGGAAAGAGCAGTTGGAGCAAGATGATTCGCTGCATTTGACCCTTTACAGTTTTGGTAGCATAATACTTGCTACAAACAAGTTTAGCACGACAAGTAAACTCGGGCAAGGAGGGTTTGGCTCTGTTTATAAGGTAAAACTGTAATATGTGCAGATGACAGCTGGCCTTATATTTGGCCTTGTGATGCCATGTGGTCTGTTGACCGTTTGACTGGTCCAAAAAAAAAAAAAAAAGAGTCACCGCTTCAAATAACAGTGCTCGGCCAGGATTATAAAAAGGAGCGAGTGCTTCGTTCACTCGTGAAAACAGGAAGAGGAAAACGCAAAGAGAAGAAGAAGAAGAAGAAAGATAGAAATAAATTCGTTTTGGTCAAGAATCAAGCCGAATCAATTGCATTTTTCAGCATCTAGTAAGTATTTGAGCCCCCTGTTAGTAAAGTCAGAATAGTTTTGAAGTTATGCCATATAGTTGAATTTTTACGCTTACGCGTTACGGATAGTTTAGATTATACGATTCGGATAAGCATTTTATTAACACGTAGGAATAGTTTGATTAGCGAATGAGCTTAATTTAGTCGATTCGTAATTACGGTAGCATTTTTGCATGACCGTGATACCGGTTTTCGATAAATTGATAGGATTCGAGTTCGTGGGCCTGAATTAGCTTTCGATGTTTGAATTAGGCTATATCAGGTGAGTGGTGTTTATCTTTTTTATGAATTTATAAAGTCATAACTTGAAGGCGGTACGGATTTGATATATATTATGAACACTAAAGGCATATTTGTTGCATAAAAATTCTGGATCGAGCATTTACTGCGTTTTGATACTTACGAACCACTTCAGAAATGTGTTACGAAATGAATTGTGAAATATGTGTTTCGATTTGTGAACCCGGTTTATCCGAAATGGTTGTGAGATATATTCTGGTTTATGAAATGGATTCTGGATTGGTTTGTGGATTATTAGTAAATGTCGGTTTGATGCTTATTATGGCCATGAACCCGGTTAAGGGTTTTTGGGTATGCATACCGGTTTCAGGATATCCTTTGGGGCCGAACCACCGGCTGATAATAGGTGGAGACGTTACCAAGGGGGGAATCTTGGTCGCCTTGTCACTAGGCATTATGTTGTGATCGTGGTTTCATATGAGCAAGAGATTGGTCAATGGAATGGACCATTGATATTTGGTTTGATGGAGATTGATCAATGGACTTGACCATTGATTTTTATATTGGTGGCTAATGAAATATTTCTGGTATATATATATATCGTTAAGCTAAAGTGGTATTATTCATTTTATGTGAATTAGAGTTTTGATATTATTATATGTGCATAGTGAGTGCTCGATCCGCTTAGAAGAGATATGTACTACTCACTGAGCTGTGGTTGCTCATTCCATTCCTTTTACATGTTTTCGGGCTCTTGAGTCGGCGGCAAGTAGAATGAGAGCGCAAACGTCGGGGGCTTTTGGGAATCAAATTTTGGGTATGACTTAAGGGAAGTTGTATACATTTATGTTGTTAGTAGTTGGGTTTAGTTGAGTGGTGATATGTAAATATCTTTGAGGATTGTAGAAACTACGATGGAGGAGGCAACTTTATGTTTAGACGGATGTCTCTATGTATATATAGTTGAATGATATATATATATATACATATATATACGAGATATCAAGCTTACATTGGTTTGGCTTAAGTACACCCCAAGTGCCATAAGTTGTGTACGGCGCTCACTTTAGTGCCAAAACTTTCAAATCGATCACTTTAGTGCTAAGTTTTTGTAACTTCGATCACTTAAGTGCCAACTTCTTTTAAAAACGATCACTTTAGTGCCGGAGCTAATGTGGCTTGTCGAAAATTCGACACGTGGTATTTTTTATTAATATTTGAGATGACGTGACTTGGTGAATTTGACACTAAAGTGATCGTTTTTTAAAAACATTGGCACTTAAATGATCTTTTTTTAAAAAATTGACACTTAAGTGATCGTTTTGAAAGTTTTGGCACCGAAGTGATCGAAGTTACAAAAACTTAGCACTAAAGTGATCGATTTGAAAGTTTTGGCACTAAAGTGAGCGCCGTACACAACTTATGGCACTTGGGGTGTACTTAAGCCTGTTGGTTTCTATCTAAGGTTGCGTCCTTTAGGTACGAGGATGGCTGTGTCATTTTCCTATACATTGTAAGATAGGGGTGTGACATATGTTTGTATCAGAGCTTAGGTTATGATCTGTTTTGGGGTAGCTTTTTGGGGACGTGGTGAGATTGAGTGATAGTTTTTAACAAAATAAGTTTCTACAAGTTAAGGTTATATTTTATTGTGGGTTCAGGTAATCATGGGTTCTGACTCAGAAATGCTTGCTTCACTTCGTAAGAATCTTAAAGGCAAGCGAGGTAGTACCTCTTACATTAGAGACATGTCAGAAGATTCTCGAAGAACAACATCAAAGAGTAGACGAGAGGAAGGTTCTGATAGGAGCTCTGACTTGCCGAAAGTAAGGGATGAGCTCCATCGGCCTATTACCGAAAGGGATTTATCCGGGGTTTGTTAAGTAGTACTTGAATTGCAACGTGATTTCAAGAAATTCAAAAGAATAACGGGTGAATCTGAAGATGATAGAGAATGTTCATATGCTCGGTTTAGGAAGACAAATCCACCTACCTATGACGGGAAGCTTGATCCTTTTGTAGCTGAAGGTTGGGCTAGAAGGATGGAAGGAATCTTCAAAGTTGATCGAGTTCACGACAATCGAAAGGTTGATTTTGCTAGTCACTGTTTGATAGGTGAAGCTCGGTATTGGTGGGAAGGGACAGGACCAACCTTAGGGGATGAAAATGCTACGGTATCCTGGAAAGACTTTACTGAGGCCTTCTTTGCTCAATTTTTCTCGGAGACCTTCCAAATGAAGATGAGGAGTGACTTTACGCAAATATCTCAAGGCGATTCCACTGTTATGAGGTACGCAGGTCACTTTAATCAACTAAGTAGATTTGCAAAAACTCTTATAGCTGATGAGAAAGTACGAGCTGAACATTTTCAAAGAGGGCTTCGACCGGATATTCAATCTAAGCTTACACCTCTTGCACCGACAACGTACAACAATGTCTTAGAGCGAGCAATCGGGGTAGAACAGGACCATTTGGAGCATGACACAACTGGTGCTCATCAACAAAAGAGGTCCAAGTTCAATGTTATTCAAGAGAGCCGTGCAAGTGGCAGTAATATACGAAGCGGTAGTAGTCAATCGGGGAAGTTTAGAACACAGAAACCTTGTAATACATGTGGAAAATGTCATAGGGGTGAGTGTTATAGAAAAATTGGAGCATGCTTTTTATGCGGGAAAGTGGGACACATGCAGCGGGATTGCCCTACACGGAGGGACGCTACGATTGACGGTAGATCATGCTAGATCATGCTATCTGTGTGGGAAACCGGGACACATAGCACGCAATTGCTCCATGCGGAGGGATGCTCTTTCGGTTGGTAAACTACCGGAGAATCAGCAAAGACAGAGGACAACATGAAAGGTTTTTGCTATGACTGAGGAAGATACAGCAGCATCTAATGCGGTTGTTGCAGGTATTATTGTTGTTGCCTCATAATATGCTTATGCATTGTTTGATCCAGGCGCTACACATTCCTTCGTTTCTACCGAGTTTGCAAGGAGACTTGATGTGTTGCCCGAGCCTCTTGAAAATGAACTATGTGTTAATACTCCTACCGGCAATATCTTGATTGCCGATCGTGTGTTTAAAGGATGTATACTCCGGATAAACAATGCTGCATTGTCGGTAGATTTAGTGGAGTTGAATATGCGGGATTTCGACGTTATACTAGGAATGGATTGGCTATCTACATATCATGCTACTGTAGATTGTTTTTCGAAGAAAGTGTTCTTTCGACTTCCGAATCGGTCTGAATTCTATTTTTCGGGAAGTTGTAAGGGTACTTTTCCTACATTAATTTCATCCATGCAAGTGAGAAAACTTTTAAGAAAGGGTTGTTGTGGTTATTTGGCTTGTGTAAAAGATACGAGAGTGGATGCTATGAAACTAGAAGATGTCAATGTAGTCAAAGAGTCTCTACATGTATTTCCCGAGGATTTATCAGGACTGCCTCTTGATAGAGAAATTGAATTCTGTATTGAATTGATGCCTGGTACAAGACCTATCTCTAAGGCACCATATTGAATGGCACCCGCCGAACCGAAAGAGTTGAAAACCCAACTTCAAGAACTTCCGAATAAGGGTTTCATCGGACCTAGCGTTTCACCTTGGGGAGCTCTAGTATTATTTGTGAAAAAGAAAGACGGTAGCATGAGGCTTTGCATTGACTATCGAGAACTTAACAAGGTAACGATAAAAAAGAAATATCCTTTACCCCGGATTGATGATTTATTTGACCAGCTTCAGGGATCCAAGGTATTTTCTAAGATCGACCTTCGTTCGGGTATCATCGAGTTGAAAATAAGAATGAATGATGTGCCTAAAACTGCTTTTAGAACAAGATATAGTCATTATGAATTTCTTGTCATGACTTTTGGATTAACAAATGCAACTGCTGCTTTCATGGATATGATGAATAGGATATTCAAGGAGGATCTAGACAGATTTCTAGTAGTGTTCATTGATGATATCCTAGTCTATTCGAGGAATTCGGAAGAACATGAGCGACACTTGAGGTTTGTCCCGTAGACCCTACGTGAAAAGAAGTTGTATGTTAAGTTTAGTAAATGCGACTTCCGGCTTGATCACATAGAGTTTTTGGGCCATGTAATTTCGAAAGATGGCATTTCAGTTGACCCAAAGAAAGTTGAAGCAATTGGTCAATGGAATCATCCTACTAATATTGCAGAGGTGAGAAGTTTTCTTGGGCTGGCTGGCTATTACAGACGATTTGTGGAGGGATTCTCCAAAATCGCTAGTCCACTTACTCGGCTAACATAGAAGGGGGTTAAATTTGTGTGGACTGATCGGTGTGAACATAGTTTTCAAGAGTTAAAGAGGCGATTAGTGTCAGCTCCTATATTAACCTTGCCTTCAGGAACCGGTGGCTTCACAATTTATTGTGATGCCTCTAAAGAAGATTTAGGTTGTGTTCTTATGGAAAATGATAAAGTTATTGCCTATGTCTCTAGACAATTGAAACCGCATGAGAAGAATTACCCCACTCACGATCTAGAGTTAGCGGTAGTTGTGTATGCCTTGAAAATATGGCGGCACTACTTGTATGGGGAGAAATGTGAAGTATTTACAGATCATAAAAGCTTGAAATATATTTTCACTAAGAAAGAATTAAACATGCGGCAGAGGAGATGGTTAGAACTTCCGAAAGATTATGATATATCTATCAATTACCATCCAGGTAAGGCTAATGTGGTAGCGGATGCCTTAAGTCGTAAATCTTCTAGAAATATGGCAGTATTGCTCACTACTCAAAAGTCTATTCTTGAAGATATGAGAAAACTGGATCTAGAAGTATTAGTACATCAGCTTGGTTCTCGATTGGCTAATCTTCGAGTGCAACCAACATTGATTGACAGAATCTAAGTCTAAACAGAATGAAGACCCTCGATTACAGAAAATTAGAGAAGGCGTGGAAGCTAATAGTCAAACAGATTTCAACGTTCATGTAGATGGATCTTTGAGGTTTCATGGTCGATTATGTGTTCCTAATGATTCAAAGTTGAAAAAGGAGATATTACAAGAAGCTCACAGTACTCGATTCTTCATTCACCCAGGAAGCACTAAAATGTATCAAGACTTGAGAGAGAATTTTTGGTGGATTAATATGAAGAAGGATGTCGTGAAATTTGTCGATCAATGTTTAATTTGCCAACAAGTAAAAATTGAGCATCAGAAACCCGGAGGACAACTACACCTACTTGAAGTACCTAAATGGAAGTGGGAGTATATCACAATGGATTTTATCGTCGGTTTGCCGAGGACACCAAGTGGTAAGAATGCTATATGGGTGATTGTTGATCGATTGACTAAGTCTGCCCACTTTTTATCATATCGGTTTGGTCTTTCACTGGAAGATTTAGCAAAGCGATACGTCAATGAGATAGTGAAGCTTCATGGAGTTCTAGAAAGTATTGTTTCTGATAGAGATTCTAGATTTGTATCCAACTTTTGGAAGAGCTTGCAAGGACCCCGGGCACCAAACTCAACTTTAGTACAACTTTTCACCCACAGACAGATGGGCAATCAGAGAGAACGATTCGGACCTTAGAAGATATGTTGAGATCATGCGTCATCGACTTTGGCGGTTCTTGGGAGAGTTTTCTTATAATAACAGTTATCATTCCAGCATTAAGATGGCACCTTTTGAAGCTCTATATTGTCGAAAGTGTAGAACTCCTATTTGTTGGGATGATGTTGGTGAGAAGAGACTAATTGGCCCAGAGTTTATTCAACGATCAGAAGAGAAAGTCAAGTTGATTAGGGAGCGCATCAAAACTGCTCAAAGTCGTCAAAAAAGTTATACAAATCTTAAAAGGCGTAACGTGGAAGTCTATACGGGAGATCACGTATTCCTCAAAGTTTCTTCCATGAAAGGCGTTATGAGATTTGGCACACGTGGCAAGTTGAGTCCAAGATACATAGGACTATTTCTTATCTTAGAAAGGGTTGGCGAAGTTGCTTACAAATTGGCCTTGCCACCAGCGTTATCAGGAGTACATAATGTGTTTCATGTGTCTCAGTTACGGAAATATGTGTCGAGTCCGAAACACATACTAGATTTTACACCTTTGAGATTGAAGGAGAACTTGACTTATGATGAGAGACCTATTCGTATCATAGATAGGAAGGATCAAGTGTTGCGACATCAGACTATTCCCTATGTAAAGATACAATGGGAAAATCATACTGAAAAAGAAGCTACTTGGGAACTCGAGGAAGAAGCTAGACGCAAGTACCCCGACTTGTTCAATAGTTGAGATAAGTTTAAATTTCGAGGACGAAATTCTTTTAAGAAGGGTAGAACGTAATATGTGCAGATGATAGCTGGCCTTATATTTGGCCTTGTGATGCCATGTGGTTTGTTGACCATTTGACTGTTAAAAAAAAAAAGAAAAAAGAGAGAGAGAGTCACCGCCTCAAATAACAGTGCGCAGCCATGATTTATAAAAAGGAGCGAGTGCTTCATTCACTCTTGAAAATAGGAAGAGGAAAACGCAAAGAGAAGAAGAAGAAGAAGAAGAAGGATAGAAATAAATTCATTTTGGTCAAGAATCAAGCCAAATCAATTGCGTTTTTCAGCATCTAGTAAGTATTCAAGCCCCTTGTTAGTACAATCAGAATAGTTTCGAAGTTATGCCATATAGTTGAAGTTTTACACTTACGCGTTACGGGTAGTTTAGATTATACGATTCAGATAAGCATTTTATTAACACGTAGGAATAGTTTGATTAGCGAATGAGCTTAACTTAGTCGATTCATAGTTACAGTAGCATTTTTGCTTGACTATGATACCATTTTTTGATAAATTGATAGGATTCGAGTTTGTGGGCCCGAATTAGCTTTCGATGTTTGAATTAGGCTATATCGGGTGAGTGGTGCTTATCTCTTTTATGAATTTATAAAGTCATAACTTGAAGGCGGTATGGATTTGATATATATTATGAACAATAAAGACATATTTGTTGCATAAAAATTCTGGATCGAGCATTTACTGCGTTTTGATACTTACGAACCACTTTAGAAATGTGTTATGAAATGAATTGTGAAATATGTGTTTCGATTTGTGAACCCGGTTGATCCGAAATGGTTGTGAGATATATTCTGGTTTATGAAATGGATTCTGGATTAGTTTGTGGATTATTAGTAAATGTCGGTTTGATGCTCATTATGGCCATGAACCCCGTTAAGGGTTTTTGGGTATGCATACCAGTTTCGGAATATCCTTTGGGGCTGAACCACCGGCTGCTAATATGTGGAGACGTTACCAAGAGGGGAATCTTGGTCGCCTTGTTACTAGGCGTTATGTTGTGATTGTGGTTTCATATGAGCAAGAGATTGGTCAATGGAATGGACCATTGATATTTGGTTTGATGGAGATTGATCAATGGACTTGACCATTGATTTTTATATTGGTGACTAATGAAATATTTCTGGTATATATATATTGTTAAGCTAAAGTGACATTATTCATTTTATGTGAATTAGAGTTTTGATATTATTATATGTGCATAGTGAGTGCTCGATCTGCTTAGAAGAGATATGTACTACTCACTGAGCTGTGGTTGCTCATTCCATTCCTTTTACATGTTTTCGGGCTCTTCAGTCAACGGCAAGTAGAACGAGAGCGCAAACGTCGGGGGCTTTTGGAAGTCAGATTTTGGGTATGACCTAAGGGAAGTTATATACATGTATGTTGTTAGTAGTTGAGTTTAGTCGAGTGGTGATATGTAATATCTTTGAGGATTGTAGAAACTCCGATGGAGGAGGCAACTTTATGTTTAGACAGATGTCTCTATGTATATATAGTTGGATATATATATTTTATATCAAGCTTACGTTGGTTTCTATCTGAGGCTGCGTCCTTTAGTTACGAGGATGGCCGTGTCATTTTCCTGTACATTATAAGACGGGTGTGACAAAAACCATTCTGCAGGACATCGTTAATGGAAATATTCATGGTCTAAAAGTTATGTGAATTGCGAAACAGGGGAAGCTGAAAGGGAAAGAGGTAGCTGTGAAAAGACTTTCCAGTACCTTGGCCCAAGGCGTTGAAGAGTTCAAGAATGAGATCGTCCTTATGTGGAGACTCCAACATCGAAATCTTGTTAAACTCATGGGTTACTGCGTTGAAGGAGAAGAAAAGATATTGGTATACGTGTATTTGTCGAACAAAAGCTTGAACACCTTTCTTTTCGGTTGGTTTTCTTATCTCCGAATAACTTTCTGTAATGTATTTCCCGCCAAAGCACTAGAATTTGAAAACTGTTTTTGTTTGTCATGTTAGATTCAAGAAAGAAAGCAGAACTCGACTGGGGCAAACGATTTCAAATGATTCAGGGGACCGCAAGGGGGCTTCTCTACCTCCATCGAGATTCTTTCCTGAGGGTCATACATTGAGACTTAAAAGTGAGCAATATTCTCTTGGATGAAAAGATGAACCCAAAAATTTCGGATTTTGGGCTGGCACGGATGTTTGAGGGCACTCAGGTTTTGGTGAACACCCAGAAAATTGTTGGAACACTGTAAGCTCTCTAGGCCTATTTGAATTATCAGTTTATTGAGTCAATCTTTTCAAGCAGGCTGAAATGATTGGTTTAACACAACGAAGCTGTCTGTTTATGCAGTGGCTATATGTCTCCTGAGTATGCCATGGGTGGGATTTTCTCCGAAAGGTCCGATGTCTATAGCTTTGGAGTGTTGCTACTGGAGATTGTCAGCGGCAAAAAGAACACAGCCCTCTATGACCAAGGCCCACATCTGAATCTCCTTTCCCTCGTAAGTCTCAAATTCCAACCCTAATCAGTATTTTAAGTTCCCTGCGATATTATGACAGTGTTCTCTCTTATAGGCATGGCAATTATGGAGTGATGGAAAAGCATTTGACTTGACAGATGAAGCAATTGCTGTTAGCTCTCCATGGGAGGTAATAAGATGCATCCACGTTGGGCTTCTCTGTGTTCAGGACCATCCCACACATATGCCAGACATGTCGAATGTGGTTCTGATGTTAAGTGGCGAGTCAGATCTTCCTCAGCCGAGACAGCCTATATTCACTTTCCAAGCCGAATGCCAGATCGTTCTATTCCATCACAGGAAGAAAGCATCTGGTCTGTTAACAGTCACTGATACATTGGTCGAAGGAAGATGACGGCTATTTTTTTTTTCTTCATTCTTATTTTGCTTGCTTTGGAGATGATTTTGATGCTGTTTTCTAATATATTAGTGTTTATTCAATTCAAGTATGGCTTTAGTCCGCCCTGAACAAAAGGGTGAATGAACTGCTCCACTTTTTTTACATGGATTTTGGGCTGCAAAGTAGGGGTTTGGAATATATTTTTTTTTGACAGAACATAATCCACGCAGGACTTTGTTCTGATTTGGAATAGCCAGAACTGTTGGTATCATTAAGAAGAACTACCAAGTAAGCACCATCGTTCTTATTACCAGTAGCGCTATTAAGATATGATTTTCTGGTTTTTTGGAGGAAAGATTCATTACCAAAGACTGAGTTCCCACATAACCAGCATGAGCATTGGCACAGCGAAAAGTACTTCCAGCTTCAGTATGATTCACAGAGACGATTTATCTTCTCCAGAATTGTTATTGAAGTCATCAATGCCTGTGGAAATTAGATTGCTGTGTTACAGACATAAAATTATTCTTAGTTATCTAAGATGAGGAAACAAGAGAGAAAGTGGCGAGAAGCTTGAATGACTGAACAATTCAATTCAGATAAGCTCAAGAGTTACCCCTTTGCTTGGACCCTGTAGGGAAAAGTACACTAGAAGTGCCATAACTTGTGTACGGCGTTTACTTGAGTGCCATAACTTTCAAAATGTTCACTTAAGTGCTATAACTTTCAAAAATCGTTCACTTGAGTGCTACGTCGGAGTAAAATCGTTCACTTGAGTGCTACAGTAACTTTTCTAGGGTGCCACGTCAGCTTTTTGGCATGCTACAATAACTTTCCGGCGTGCCACGTCAGTTTTCCGGTGTGCCATGTCAGCTTTCTGGCTGCCAGGTCAGCTTTACCGGCTGCCAGGTCAACATGGCACTCAAGTGAACGATTTTTGAAAGTTATGACACTTAAGTAAACGTTTTGAAAGTTATGGCACTCAAGTGAATGCCTTACAAAAGTTATGGCACTTCTAGTGTACTTTTCCCGATCCCGTATCATGTCTAGCTTCATTGAACATGAAACTTGTGCTAGTGCATTAACAGAAACGTATGACCAACAAATTTCATCAGAAGTGGCTTCGACCTCTCAGATGTTATTTGTCTTGGTTTAGTCAACTTTGAACATCGGTCAATAGAAGAATGCCAATGTCTACTGGCTTCTCACTCAAAGACAGTTCTCTATTTAAAAGCCACCATTTGACTCACAATGAACCTGCTATGGCATAATCGAAACTGAGTTGTCAAATGCCAATGTCATCATGATCTCTTGACATATTGCGAATGCATTTGAACTGGGGCAGGCATGATCAGCTTCCTATATCAGTCCAATTGTTCAATAACATAACCTTTGAAGCTGTCTCCAAAAGGACTTACAACCTCACACCTTTGGCAACACACTTGGGTTTGCAGAAATCTTGTCTTCCTTTCAAATCTGCAGGCAAAAAGGAAAAGCGAAGAATTGGAAGCCTTTTAACATTCTCAAGTATCCGATGCCTGAATGCACTATGATTTTCTATTTTTATTTTTATTTTTATTTTTTGTCTGGTCATAAACGCAGTAGGATTACTATGCTAGTTATGGTTGGTCTCTACCCTTCCTTGGTCGTCTTCTCCCTTCTTCAGGCACATCAAAGCACGGCAGTTTCTAACATCACTGCAGCTGAACCGCTCTTTCAGAACCAAACTCTTGTATCCTCCAGTCAAATCTTCAAATCTTGTGGGCATATGGTACAAGAGCACGACTCCATCCAAGATTGTCTGGGTCGCCAATAGGAATACACCGCTTTCCCATTCAGATCAATTTTCAAAATTAACAATAGGCAGTGATGGGAATCTGAAGCTCGTGGATAAGCAACAGAACATAGTATGGTCCACCAATGTTTCTGTCCACTCAAATAATACCGCAGCAATGCTATCAGATAGTGGAAACTTTGTTCTACAAGACGGCAATTCTGTTGAACTATGGGCTATCTTTGATGATCCAACTGATACTCTTCTACCAAACATGAAGTTAGGACTGAACAACAGAACCGGAGAGAGACAGTACTTAGTTTCCTGGAAAAACGACAACAATCCATCTTTTGGATATTTTGTCACTGGGATTACACTGGACACACTGCCGCAAATTTTCACCTGGAATGGCTTGAGCCCTTATTGGAGAAGTGGACCATGGGACAAATCAGTTTTCATCGGCATACCAGAAATGGACTCCTCATATTTTAGCTGGTACGTTCTCCAGCAAGATCCTCAGCAGGGAACCACTTATTTCTCTGCTGATAATATTAACAACTCTTTCCTGGGTTATGGCTTCATTTCACCTGGAGGAATGCTAGCATTAATAAAATGGGATGATGGATCCAAGAGTTGGCTGACAAATTGGGCGGCACCAAGCAACAGCTGTGAAGTTTATGGAACTTGCGGTCCATTTGGTGTCTGCAACTCACTAAACTCTCCTATCTGCCGTTGTGTAAAGGGGTTTGTGCCGAGATCGAAAGAAGAATGGAACAGCAGGAATTGGACCAGAGGGTGCATAAGAGAAACAGAATTGAATTGTCAGAAGAACGCAAGCTGGTCGGCTTCGATGCAGGTGAAGAAAGATGTCTTTGTGCCAATGAACCAGATGAAAGTGCCTGACTCTGCGGAATACATATCAGACATTGGAGATGAAGGAGAATGCCAATGCTGGTGCCTGAATAATTGTTCTTGCTTTGTGACGCCCGGGAAATTTGGATGATGTAATTTGCCCAAATTCAATAAAAATGGAGAAAATTGAATTTTAATCGGTGCAAATTTTGGATCTCAAGGACGAAAGTGACGGATTTTGGACGATTCCCGAAATGTCGTTCGATTTCGATTGGGTCTCGAAATCGTGGTCGCCGCGACTTAGGATTTTTAATCCTCGTGCCCAAACTTTTCCGGACCGAACCTAGCCCCGTGAAAATCCAAATTTTATTCACAATTGGTTAAGCCAAAAATCCGTTCAGTCCTAATTTGCCAGATTACCATTTTGCCCCACCAATAATGCATGTGAGACAAATGTTTTAATGGTGAGTGGACTGGTGGGCCCCACCTCGGTCAAATCTGCCACCCACTAATCAACTCAGCCATCTCTCTCTCTCTCTCTCTCTCTCTGTGGTCTTCTTCTTCCCTGTTCTTGTGCGAAGACCACCCCACCGAAGCTCCCTCTCCATCATTGGCTTGTGACTCCACCGCCTCTGCCTCCGCCTTGCAGCTAGCCATTGTCCGACACCACCACCACTCCACCACCGTTGCACCTCCGCCGTTTGCAGTCCGACGAGCTCAAGGAAGCCCGGCGTCCCTTGCTCCGTTCTACTCACCCTCAAACCGCACCTGCTCCGCTTCTGCTCAGGCTACCGCGCGACGTCACCACCCGAACCGAGACCCCCGCCGTGCTACGTCGCCTTCAGAGCCGTCGACCACCGTCGTGGCCCTTCGGACCGCCGCGAGCAGGCCTCACAGGTCTTTGTGCCCTGTTCTGTAGCCGATCCCCTGTTCTGGAGTCCTGAGGCTGCTTTGCCGTCTCTGCTGCCCCTTCACCACTCGCCGACCGCGCCCAACAACCACCCACACCCCTCTCTCATCCCTCAAGGCTAGTGCAAACCACCCGCCGTCGGTAGAGGCCGCGAACCACCTCGGAACAACCTGCCCTATTCTGTCCCCGAGTCCCCTGTTTCACGCCCGATTCTGCGAGCTGTTGTTCTGCCGCCTTGCGTCGCCTCCGGCCACCACCAACGCCACCTCTGGCCACCTTACGAGCCCCCCAACCCAGGACAAACCTTTCCCCCAGCATTTGGACGCCCGAGACCACCCAAAACAGCCCCCAAAGTCAATGTTCTGCTCTGTTTTGCCTCTACCGATTACTGTTCATTGCCGGTCGCCACCCTCGAGTCTCGTGCCGCTCTCCCAGAGTGTCGCCGAGTCTTCGGGCCAACTTTGACCAAATTGGAAGCTCGGAGCTTAAGTGGATTGGGCCGCAAGTCGTCGTCGTCGTCGAGCCGGGCCGAGTTCGTGTCGCCGTCGCTTGAGTTGAGACCGCCCGAGCTAATTTTATGGTGAGTTAGCCCCTAACTCTTGGTTAGGCCGCTAATTACGTTCGAAATAGATTAATTAGCTAATTAGGGTGTTTAGGTAGTTTAATTACGGTTGGATTAGATAGAAACGTGGTTTAAGCTAAATGATCGTAATTAGTTAAGATTAGTCAATTAGCTAGGTTGTCTGTGGCTAATTGCTTAGTAGAATTGATTGATTTGACTGATTGAATTGATTGATCGCGAGTGAACGATAGGTCAGAGACGAGTGCGTAATTGGAATTGAAATTGTGATTAATAATCGACTAGCCGCAATTGACTAATGAGATTATTGAATTGTTGGTTGTGAGTGCCAGTTTGGCTTTTGATTCTTGTGGGGGTCCGATTAGAGGTTAATCGCCCCAAATTGCTTGGTTTGTCGGTCGATATAAATTACGCATTCATATGACCACGTATGAGATAAAATTGCATGTTTTTGCACGAAAACGGCCTTGGGCCAAGTATTTGAACATGCGAGTATGAGTATTCGACCTAAATCCAAGAAAAGAATTGGCTGGTTGTCGAAGTGCACGAGTGGTCACATAATGGGATAATTTCGACGATCATTGTCTTCCGGTCGTTCGGTCCTGGAAATCATTGTCTTTTGGTTGCTGGATGCGCGTCGATCATTGTCTTATGGCTGTACGTTTGCCGGTCGCAGCTTGTGATGGGCCGAAGCCTTTTTAGGATTCCCGTAAGCTCCGTGCCGTGTCGACAATCATTGTCTTCTGATTGGTCGAGCGGAGTCACATGGACTATTAGATGCCGTTGCCATAAGTAAGGGACGATTCCTGGTCTGCTAGAAGAGCACCAACCGACTAGTGTGCTTGCAAAAACCGACTAGTGTGCGGGACATACAGGTCGGATCCGATAATAAATGGACTACGTGTGGTGTCCCGTGCATGCAAGTGCTGTGATGCTTTGCAGTGGGTTTAATTGATTTAGTTGATTGATTGTTGAGTCGAGTCCGCATTGCATTACGTGTGGCCCGGAGGGTAAGCTTGCATGTGGTTGAAATATACGTTCTGTGCCGATGTGATTGCTTTTTAGGGTGTCCGAGCGAATCAACATCCTAATCGGGCTTAGGCATTGGCTCACCGAGATTAATTTCTCACCCCGTCGTGGTTAACAATTTTCAGGCGGTGATGGAGGCCGTGGACGTTGAACCGGGAAGATTGTGGTAGGATTTTTGGGAGTAGACGAGGGCTTAACCTTACCCGACCTTGTGTCCTTTTTAGGTCTTAGTGAGCTACCCCGAATAATGGGGTTGTATACATTGATTGTAGCTTAGTATGGTTAAGATTCGTCTGTTTTGGCTTTTGAATGAAGTTATGTTTTGTGAATTGATTATGTTAATTTTCCTGCTATACTATCCCACTGTTTTGATTGTCCGGGAGATTTTCACATTCCGCATGCGTCGAAATTTTTGTAGGTCGATAGCCTACATGGGACGCTATCATTCATGACCCGAGGCGAGTAAGGTAGGGATGTTGCGAGCTCGAGAGTCGGGGCGTGACATCCTTGCCCAAGGTGGTATCAGAGTAAGGTCAGCCTGATCCATCCGGTCATTGGCCTGGAGTAATAAGGAGCAATTGAAATTGGGATAGTTAGTGGGTTAATAATCGTTGTGCATGTGATTGTTGTTGTGGATTTGAGTTGTGGGGCCGCCTTCTTACCGCGCTTTGCTATGGGGTATGCGGGACTTCATAATCTACCTGCGAGATGAGCGAACGCGGTAGGTGAGCACCTCGAGGACCCCGGACTAGGCCTGTTAGGCCGACGGAGGAGATTCCGGAGGAAGAAAGAGCACCTCGTGCCGCCGAGCCGATTGGGCAAGAGCCGACTATGGCTGGGATTCTGCAAGCTCTGGGAGCTATTGGAGATTTGATGGGGCAGCAAGTGAGGAATCAGAATGCTGTTGTTGTCGCCGCTACTGAAGTCCCACCCGTGAATCCGTTAGCTGGAGCTGTGAGTGATGGGCACCTAGCCGAAAGGTTGGTAGAGCAATTCCTCAAGCTGAAGTCGCCCAAGTTCTCTAGGAGCAGAGATCCCGAAGTTGGCACTTCGTGGATCGAGGAGTTGGAGAAAGTTTTTGACCCGTTGAGGTGTACCAATGAGGATAAGGTCACCCTGGCCATGTACCGGTTGCAAGGGAATGCAAGTACATGGTGGAGAGCTTCGAAGAACAGAGTGTTTCCCGAGGGTACGGTCCCGACGTGGGATGCCTTTGTGGAGGCTTTTAATGGAAAGTATTTCTTTGATACAACGAGAGAGCAGAAAATGGCATAGTTCTTTTGCATGCTTTAGAACTAGATGACGATCGATCAGTATGAGGCCAGATTTGCTGAACTGTCCAAGTATGCTCCGAGATTGGTTGAAGACCCTATGGATAGGTCCAAAAGGTTCAGAGATGGGCTGAAGCCCGAGATTAGGAGTGTGCTGATACGATTTATTCTGAAGGATTACAATGACCCCTATGAGAGAGCACAGATGGTAGAACAAGATCCGACCGAAAGAGCTGCCACATCCGGATCGCGGTTTGCACCCTCAAATAGAAGAGATATTTGGCAAGGGAAGAGGCCGATGCAAAGTAACCGATTCAACATTCCGCCCAATCGCCGAGGAGTGATTAGCAAGCCGATGCCTCGCAAAGACAATGTCTGCCACCTGTGTAATCAAAGGCATGGATATGCTCCATGTAGAATGCGTGGAGCCTGCTTTGGATGTGGCCAGCAGGGCCATCTAGTGAGAGACTACCCACAGAGGCAACAAGCTAGGCCGCCGGGAGGCCAAGTTGGAAGGATCGCGCCACCGAATTACCGCAACGGACCTCGGGCGCAAAGACGGGTGTTTGCTATCACCCGAGATGAGGCGAAGGACTCGCCGATCGTCATAGGTACGGTCCTTCCGCAGAACAGCGTAGCTTATGCTTTGTTTGACCCCGGTGCTACGTATTCTTTTGTTGCGGATCAATTTGTTAGACTGTCTGGATTAATTGTGGTACCATTAGATGTGGTTGTCAAGGTATCTACACCTTTAAAGGATAGCGTAATAGCTACGGTAGGGTCTCCCGGTTGTAAACTAGTGGTAGATGGTCACGAGAGTGAGATAGATCTGGTTGTACTAGAGATGTACAATTTTGATCTAATCGTGGGAATGGACCGGTTAACGAAGAAAGGGCCACGATGGACTGCTATCGTAAGGTGATTCAATTTAAGCCGTTGGATGGGGCCAGTTTTGAATTTGTGGGAAATCGAGGAGGAACCTCGACGGTAGTAATCTCGTTGCTAGAGGCGACTCGGTTGTTGGCAAATGGTTGCCAAGGTTATTTGGCTGCGGTAGTGGATACGTCTATTGGGGAAACTAAGTTGGAGGAAATTGCTGTAGTATGTGAGTTTCCAAACGTTTTTCCCGAAGAATTGCCTGGATTACCGCCGAAAAGAGAAATAGAGGTTGTGATAGATTTAGCTCTAGGGACGGAGCCAATCTCTAAAGCGCCGTACAAGATGGCGTTGTCAGAGCTTAAGGAACTTAAGGTGCAGAAACAAGAATTGTTGGATAAATGATTTATCCGCCCCGGTGCGTCGCCATGGGGAGCACCCGTGTTGTTCGTCAAGAAGAAGGACGGGTCTATGAGGTTATGTATAAACTACAAGCGGTTGAATCAAGTGACGATCAAGAACAAGTACCCACTGCCTAGAATTGACGATATGTTCGATCGGTTGCGGGGAGCATCGGTGTTTTCTAAGATTGATCTATGGAAGGGATACCATCAATTGAGAATTAGGAAAGAAGATATATCGAAAACGGCATTCGGGACACGTTATGGACACTATGAGTTCGCAGTGATGCCGTTTGATCCGACGAATGCTCCCTCTGCTTTTATGGACCCGATGAACAGAGTGTTTAAAGAATTCTTGGATCGCTTCGTCATAGTGTTCATAGACGATATCCCGATGTACTCGAAGAGTTCCGAGAACCATGAACAACACCCGAGGATAGTGTTGGAGACTACGAGAATGCATCAACTTTTTGCCAAGCTCGGTAAATGTGAGTTTTGGTTGGCTTGTGTGGCATTCTTAGGCCACGTGGTTTCTCGCGAGGGAATTGAAGTGGATCCATCTAAGATTGAGGCGGACATGGACCGGCCAAGACCGATAACAATGGCCCGAGATCGAAGCTTCTTGGGATTAGCAGGCTACTATAGACGATTCGTGGAGAAGTTCTTAGCTATAGCCTCGCCTATGACTAAACCGTTGAAAAAGGATGTGAAGTATGAATAGACAGACAAATGCGAGTGTAGTTTTCAAGAGCTTAAGCAAAAGCCGACTATGGCTCCCGTGTTGACGATTCCGTCCGGTCCCGGAGGATTCGAGATCTATAGTGACGCGTCTCTCAGAGGTCTAGGTTGCGTGCTAATGTAACATGGAAGGGTAGTAGCGTATGTGTCTCGCCGGTTGAGACCCCACGAGTTGAACTATCTAATGCACAACCTAGAGTTGGCTGCGGTCGTGTTTGCCCCGAAGATTTGGAGGCATTATCCGATCGGAGAAAGTTTTCAGGTGTATACCGATCATCAGAGCCTAAAGTATCTGTTTTCTCAGAAAGAGTTGAATATGAGGCAGCGTCGATGGATGGAGCTACTCAAGGATTATGATTGCGAGATATTGTATCATCCGGGTAAGGCAAATAAGGTTGCAAATGCCCCGAGTAGAAAATCAGCGATTACTCAATCATGTGTGAGTGAATGGCGTTTGCTTGAGCAGGTGAGAGACTCAGACTTTAAGTTAAAGATAAGTCGTCTGTCGAGTCTAGTGGCTACATTGAGAATTGAGCCAGAAGTGCGGACCAGAATTAAGACCCTGCAGTTGACGGATCCCACTGTTCAGAAGATTCTTCAAGAAGACTCGGCTAAACGAAGGGTCGACTTTCAAGTGGCTGAGGATGGGATACTGAAGTTTAGAGGACGTCTAGTTGTGCTAGTCGATGAAAGTCTAAGGGAGGATATCTTATCGGAGGCACATCGTAGCAGTTATAGTATCCATCCGGGTAGTACGACAATGTATCAGAATTTGAAGCAACACTACTGGTGGAACGGCATGAAAGCGGATATAGCCAAGCATGTGGCTAAGTGTTTCATCTGTCGGCGGGTCAAGGCACAACACTGTAAACTTGGAGGACTGTTGCAGCCTTTGGAGATCCCGGAATGTAAATGGGAGCATATCACGATGGACTTCGTGATGGGATTGCCAAGAAGTCAGAGAGGACATGATTCGATAGGGGTTGGAGTCGACAGATTGACGGAGTCGGCGCACTTCATTCCCGTAAGAAAAGACTTCACCTTGGACAGATATGCGGAACCGTATGTGAGGCACATCGTGAGATCGCATGGAGTACCGGTGACGATCACCTCGGGTTGTGATCCCAAGTTTACTGCCACATTTTGGAAGAGTCTGCGGACCGCTTTAGGAACGAAGCTACGATTTAGTACGGCCTATCATCCGCAGACAGATGGTGAGTCGGAAAGGACGATACAGCATGTGGAGGATATGTTGAGAACATGTATCTTGGATTTCAAAGGCAATTGGGAAGAGCATTTGCATCTAGTTGAGTTCGCCTACAATAACGGTTTTCAGCAGAGTATCAAGATGGCGCCATTTGAAGCGTTGTATTGTAGAGCGTGCCGTACGCCGGTTTGTTGGGACGAAGTAGGCGAAAGGAAAATAACCGGTCCCGAGTTAGTACAACAATCTATGGAAGCTGTCAAGGTCATCAGAGACGGACCGAGGACTGCTCGTAGTCGCCGGAAGAGCTATGCAGATAGGAGGCGTAGACCTCTGGAATTCCAAGTGGGCGATCATGTTTTTCCGAAAGTGTCGCCTATGAGAGGGACATCTCGTTTTGGCAAGAGAGGAAAGTTGAGCCCTAGATATGTTGGCCCTTTCAAGATTTTGGAGCGGATTGGAAATCTGGCATATCGTCTTGCACCGCCGCCGAGACCGGCTCAAGTACATAATGTATTCCACATGTCGATGTTAAGAAAGTATGAACCGGACCCCGCTCATGTGCTGAGTTATGAAGAAATCGAGCTAGATGAGCGAGCTGCGTACGTGGAACGTCCGGTCAGAATCATGGATAGGAAAGAGAAAGTACTCCGGAGTAAGACGATTCAGTTAGTCAAGGTGGTTTGGCAACACCATGGGACTAAAGGTGCTACATGGGAGAACGAGGAAGTTATGAAGAGTAGCTATCCGTATCTTTTTGAAGAATCGTGATCGTATTGTAATTTCGGAGACGAAATTTCATAAGGTGGGGAGAGTTGTGATGCCCGGGAAATTTGGATTGCCCAAATTCAATAAAAAGGAGAAAAATTGAATTTTAGTCAGTACAAATTTTGGATCTCAAGGATGAAAGTGACGGATTTTGGACGATTCCCGAAAAATCGTTCGATTTCGATTGGGTCTCGAAATCGTAGTCGCCGTGACTTAGGATTTTTAATCCTCGCGGCTAAACTTTTCCGAACCTAGCCCCGTGAAAATCCAAATTTTATTCACAATCGGTTGAGCCAAAAATCCGTTCGGTCCTGATTTGTCGGATTACCATTTTGCCCCACCAATAATGCATGTGAGACAAATGTTTTAATGGTGAGTGGACTGGTGGGCCCCACCTCGGTCAAATCTGCCACCCACCGACCAACTCAGCCATCTCTCTCTCTCTCTCTCTCTCTGGTCTTCTTCTTCCCTGTTCTTGCGCGAAGACCACCCCATCGAAGCTCCCTCTCCATCGTTGGCTTGTGATTCCACCGCCGAACGCCTCCGCCCCGCAGCCAGCCATCATCCGACACCACCACCACTCCACCGCTATTGCACCTTCGCCATCTGCAGTCCGACGAGCTCGAGGAAGCTCGACGTCCCGTGCTCCGTTCTGCTCACCCTCGAACTGCGCCTACTCTACTTTTACTCGGGCCGCCGCGCGACGTCACCACCCGAACCGAGACCCTCGCCATGCTACGTCGCCTTCAGAGCCATTGACCACCGTCGTGTCCCTTCGGACCGCCGCGAGCAAGCCTCACGGGTCGTTGTGCCCCGTTCTATAGCCGATCCCCTGTTGCGGAGTCTTGAAGCTGCTTTGCCGTCTCCGCCGCCCCTCCCCCGCTCGCCGACCGCCCCAACAACCACCCACACCCCTCTCTTATCCCTCAAGGCTAGTGCAAACCACTCGTCGCCGGTAGAGGCTGCGAACCACCTCGGAACAACCTGCCCCGTTCTGTCCCCGAGTCCCCTGTTTCATGCCCGATTCTGCAAGCTGCTGCTCCGCCGCCTTACGCCGCCTCCGGCCACCACTAGCACCACCTCCGGCCACCTTGCGAGCCCCCCAACCCAGGACGAACCTTTCCCCTAGCATTTGGACGCCCGAGACCACCCAAAACAGCCCCCAAAGTCACTGTTCTACTTGTTTTGCCTCTCGCCGACATCGTTCATTGCCGGCCGGCGCCCTCGAGCCTCGTACCACTCTCCCGGAGTGTCGCCGAGTCTTCGGGCCAACTTTGACCGAATTGGAAGCCTGGAGCTTAAGTGGATCGGGCCGTGAGTCGTCGTCGTCGTTGGGCCGAGCCGAGTTCATGTCGCCACCGCTCGAGTTGAGACCGCCCGAGCTAATTTTATTGTGAGTTAGCCTCTAACTTTTGGTTAGGCCACTAATTACGTTCGGAATAGATTAATTAGCTAATTAGGGTGTTTATGTAGTTTAATTACAGTTGGATTAGATAGAAACGTGGTTTAGGCTAAATGACCGTAATTAGTTAAGATTAGTCAATTAGCTAGGTTGTCCGTGGCTAATTGCTTAGTAGAATTGATTGATTTGATCGATTGAATTGACTGATCGCGAGTGAGCGATAGGTCAGAGATGAGTGCGCAATTGGAATTGAAATTGAGATTAATAATCGATCGGCTACAATTGACTAATGGGATTATTGAATTGTTGGTTGTGAGTGCCGGTTTGGCTATTGAATGTCGTGGGGGTCCGATTAGAGGTTAATCACCCCAAATTGCTTGGTTTGTCAGTCAATATAAATTACGCATTCATGTGATCACGTATAAGATAAAATTGCATGTTTTTGCACGAAAACGGCCTTAGGCGAAGTATTTGAACATGCAAGTATGAACATTCGACCTAAATCCAAGGAAAGAACTGGCTGGTTGTCGAAGTGCACGAGTGGTCATATAATGGGATAATTCTGACGATCATTGTCTTACGGTCGATCGGTCCCGACAATCATTGTCTTCCGGTTGCTGGATGCACGTCGGTCATTGTCTTACGGCTGTACGTTTGCCGGTCGCAGCTTGTGATGGGCTGAAACCTTTTTAGGATTCCTATTAGCTCCGTGCTGTGTCGACAATCATTGTCTTCCGGTTGATCGAGCGGAGTCACATGGACTATCAGACGCCGTCGCCCGAAGTAAAGGACGATGCCCGATCGCGCGGAAGAGCACCAACCGACTAGTGTGCGGGACCTACGGGTCGGATCCGGTAATAAATGGACTACGTGTGATGTCCTGTGCATGCAAGTGCTGTGATGCTTTGTAGTGGGTTGAATTGATTTGGTTGATTGACTATTGAGTCGAGTCCGCATTGCATTACGTGTGGTCCGGAGGGTAAGCTTGCATGTGGTTGAAATATCTGTTACGTTCTGATGTGATTGCTTTTTAGGGTGTTCGAGCGAATCAACGTCCTAATCGGGCTTAGGCGTTGGCTTACCGAGATTAATTTCTCACCTCGTCGTGGTTAACAATTTTCAGGCAATAATGGAGGTCGTGGACGTTGAACCAAGAAGATTGTGGTAGGATTTTTGGGAATAGACGAGGGATTAACCTTACCCGACCTCGTGTCTTTTGGAGGTCTTAGTGAGCCACCCCGAAGAATGGGGTTGTATATATTGACTGTCGCTCGAGAGGTTAAGATTCGTCTGTTTTGGCTTTTGAATGAAGTTATGTTTTGTGAATTGATTGTGTTAATTTTCCTGCTATACTATCCCGCTGTTTTGATTGTCCGGGAGATTTGCACGTTCCGCATGCGTCGAAATTTTCGTAGGTCAATAGCCTACCTGGGACGCTATCATTCATGACCCGAGGCGAGTAAGGTAGGGATGTCGCGAGCTCGAGAGTCGGGGCGTGACATGCTTGGCATATTCTTATGTTGGCACGATAGGGTGCTTGGACTGGGCTAAAGATCTGATCGATATGTAGGAGTTTTCAACAGCTGGGAAAGATGTATACATTCGGGTCGCACATGACAATACAGGTATAAGAGGTTTCACCACAACAAGTGCCATTTGAACAGTATAACATATCTCACAATTCTTTTGTCATGTCAGGCAAGTCGATACAAACAAAACTTATCATCAGCGTAACTACTGGGGTTGGCATCGTGTTCGTAGGAGCTGCTATTTTCAGTCTCTGCAAGTGGAGAGCTTGCAAAAGAGGTATGAATAATTCTCATCTAATGCTTAGCTTCACATCAAAATTACTCTAGAAACATTACCAAAATCCCTAAGGCTCTTGACTCACCGTATATATGTCACATGGAAATGCATGGAAAGATCAGCTGAAGCGAGGCCATGCATCCGAATTGACAATGTTCAGTTTAAGTAACTTCTGGCGACAAACAACTTTGATGCAATAAACAAACTTGGCCAAGGCGGGTTTGGCCCCGTTTATATGGTAAAAGCCTTCTCTAAAATGTTCGTTTAGTAAAATTTTACGCCATTATCCGAGGTCTGATGCTTCTATGAGTTCGGAAGCAGGGAAAGCTGAATGATGGAAAGGAGATAGCTGTCAAAAGACTTTCCAGTAGCTCAGGCCAAGGCATGGAGGAGTTTAAGAATGAGATCATTCTAATATCAAAGCTTCAGCATCAAAATCTGATCAGACTCATGGGTTGCTGCATTGAAGGAGAAGAAAAAAATTTAGTATATGAATACTTGTCAAACAAAAGCTTAGATTCCTTTCTCTTTGGTTGGTCTCATCTCTTCAAGTCATGCTTGAGCTGATGGAGAAAATATATATTTTTGTAGTACTTGAAGTTATGAGATCTTTTTGTTTTCTTCCTTTCTTAGATTCAAGAAGGAAAGCAGAACTGGACTGGGATATACGTTTCCAGATTGTTCGAGGGATCGCGTGTGGGCTTATGTATCTCCATCGAGATTCTTGCCTTTGAGTTATCCATCGAGATTTGAAGGCAAGCAATATTCTATTGGATGAGAAGATGAACCCAAAAATTTCGGACTTTGGGCTGGCACGGATCTTCGAAGGCACTCAAGTTTTGCTAAATACTCACAAAGTTGTTGGAACACTGTAAGCTTTCAAGCCTTGTTGCTGGAATTCAGTTCAATTAGAAACTCTACAACCTGAGTGATTAACATGACCAAATCAATTGCAGAGGATATATGTCTCCTGAGTATGCCATGGGAGGGATATTTTCTGAGAAATCCGATGTCTATAGCTTTGGAGTGTTGCTACTTGAGATTGTCACTGGCAAAAAAAGCACGACCTTATACTACTGTGGTCAGCATTTCAATCTTCTTTCCTATGTAAGTGCGAGGTATACAGTCTCAAGTGATGTTCTATAATATCTTCGGCCATTTATGCGTCCTAAGCTCTCTAATTGTTACAGGCATGGCAGTTGTGGAGTGAAGATAGAGGACTAGACCTAACAGATAAAGCGATTGTTCATGCCTGTTCGCCATCAGAAGCGATGAGATGCATTCAGGTAGGACTTCTTTGTGTGCAGAACCACACGACGGACCGACCCAGCATGTTATCCGTAGTTCTGATATTAACCGTGAATCACAAATTCCTCAGCCGAGACCGCCTACATTCACCTATAAAAGTCAAATTCCAAGTCCTGATATCAAGTCGCAGTGGGAATGCATCTTGTCCCACAAACACGGCTTAAGTACACCCCAAGTGCCATAAGTTGTGTACGACGCTCACTTTAGTGCCAAAACTTTCAAATCGATCACTTTAGTGCTAAGTTTTTGTAACTTCGATCACTTCAGTGTCAAAACTTTCAAAACGATCACTTAAGTGCCAACTTTTTTTAAAAACGATCATTTAAGTGCCAATATTTTTAAAAAATGATCACTTTAGTGTCAAATTCACTAAGCCACGTCATCTCAAATATTAATAAAAAATAGCACATGTCGAATTTTCGGCAAGCCATGTTAGCTTTGGCACTAAAGTGATCGTTTTTAAAAGAAGTTGGCACTTAAGTGATCGAAGTTACAAAAGCTTAGCATTAAAGTGATTGATTTGAAAGTTTTGACACTAAAGTGAGCGCCGTACACAACTTATGGCACTTGTAGTGTACTTAAGCCCACAAACACCATCACAAACTCTATGGTTGAAGGAAGATGGTTATCAACATTTCTTGTGGCCTTTTCCAAATTGAAGTAGCATATGCACACCATTAATTGTCTTTATTCAAGTTCATGCAAGGAGTCGTGTTCATAGTATTCAAGTGAACCTCTCAGAATCAGTTGACTTGTATTTCGGATAAGCGCGTCCAGGTTAGATGGAGTGGCGTTTTCTGTACGAGTCATAAGTCTTTTTTCCCCATGACAGGGACTTGATGGCCACCACTGGGAAGATTGCACTCAAACAATTAGTTATCTTTTGAATGATCAAAGACTAAGCAAATTCCGGGAGGTTACATTAGACTGACCAACCTTTCGAAGAACTTTTGGCCATTTCAAATTCTGAGCTTGACCTACGTTTAAAAAATGAATTCTAAAGTTGGCTGGATGGCAGGGTTTTGAACAAATCGTTATCAGCTCTAGGCCTTGGAGCCATTTCATAATCTACAATTGACTTTGAGGGCCAGGTGTTGTTTGACTGGACCCCAGGAAATCTCTAGGAAAAGCCGGAACCATAACCTAATCTTTAACTAAACAATACGGATGAATGCAGAATCCTAAGACAAAACACGGTTTCCTGGTATCCAAATCTGTTGGTGAAATATTAATCGGGAAAAATGGAATTAGATTTTGAGGCTGTCTTTTAAGGAATTATTTGCCCGGAACGATATTAATGTTTACAAGTGGAAAATCCTCCAACATACAACAACGTCTCAAGCGAGAATACTAAATAACAGTTATGGTATTTCTCTAAAAACTCTCAAAGAGGAAATAATCGAAAATAGTGGCTGTATTTTTTTAGACAAGAAAATCGAGAAGTGAGAAGTATTGAGATGGAAACGATGAACATATAACAGTGTTTAGAACAGATACAATCATTTGCTTTGAAATCGTTGCATATTGAACAGATACTATTTAAAATATAAACGGTAAATTCAGATATAAGTAATAACATTATAACATTTTTTGGGGAAAAATACACTAGAAGTGCCATAACTTTCAAAATGTTCACTTAAGTGCCATAACTTTCAAAAATCGTTTACTTGAGTGCTACATCGGAGTAACATCGTTTACTTGAGTGCTATAGTAACTTTTCCAGCATGCCACGTCAGCTTTTCGGCGTGCTACGGTAACTTTTCCTGCGTGCCATGTCAGTTTTTCGGCTACCACATCAGCTTTTCCGGTGTCCTCGTCAGCATGGCACTCAAGTGAACGATTTTTGAAAGTTATGGCACTTAAGTGAACGTTTTGAAAGTTATGGCACTCAAGTGAACGTCGTACAAAAGTTATGGCACTTCTAGTGTACTTTTCCCTATTTTTTGATCTCCCGAATGTTATAACTTCTAAAAAGGTACAACCTCTCAAAGGCTATAAGACACCTAATATCGGGCTAAAAAAAGCGCTCATATTAAAATTTATAATGATAATGATAATCGTTGATTAGTGCTAATTTTACTCTGCGAGCGTGCAAGTGCGCTAATTGTACCAAAATCGCGCATCCCCGCTCGGTATATTAGAGTCAAGTTCGCCTAACCCATGATCTTTAATTATAAGGCTAGAACCCTTCCATTTATACATCGGTCCACATACTCATTTTTTTTCTATAAGTGACAAGGCACTTTTTCTTGGACAAACTATAAAAAATCCTCTACTTTGTTTGTAAAACAGATTTACAAACAAAAAAAAAAAAAAATTACAACCGAAATATCCATAGGATTAATATACATACATAAAGGTCTCTTTCAAGTTAAATATTTATTTAATACATGTATTGAAAGTTACATGTAACTATAGCTTTAAACTTACTACTTTGATAAAAAACCAGATATGCCACATATACACTTACCTCTTATTTCAACGAGAAGTTCTATAATTTATTGAACACTATATGGCCTTGTAGTTATTCTTTTTTCATTAGCTCTCTAGAATGCAACCCTAACTTCCGTAAGGAGCGGCGCTACTAGAGCTCATATAGGTGAAGCATCTACCATATAACTAATAGACACATTACTAATTTTATTAAACTACATTAAAAATATAACTCATCCTACAAAACATAACAGATAATACTAACATCTCATATCCGTGCTAATATCGGTATCAAACAACCACTTTCTATAACTTGTTTTTAATCATTAAATCTTACAACTAGCAATATATTAGTATTGGTTGGGTTATCATTATTTCTGATTTTAGTCTAATTGTTTCAGCATATTTCTTTTGAGGTAATCTTTACCCTCACTTTTGGTAAGGCCTTTGTAAAGTGATTAGTCAGATTTTCACTTGACCTGACATAGACAATTGTTATGATACCATTTTGAATCGATTGTCTCACATTCTCACGTCTAAGACAAATATGTGTAGATTTTGGTGTTATTTTCGAAGGCATTAGTGTTTATTTGGTAAGGCCATTGAACAAATACTGTTTAAAAATATAAACAGTAAATTCAGATATAAGTAACAACACTAATAACATTTTTTGGGGAAAAATACACTATAATTGCCATAACTTGTGTACGGCGTTCATTTGAGTGTCATAACTTTCAAAACGTTCACTTAAGTGCCATAACTTTAAAAAATCATTCACTTGAGTGCTAGATCGGAGCAAAATCATTCACTTGAGTGCTACAGTAACTTTTCCGGCGTGCCACGTCGGTTTTCCGGTGTGCTACAGCAACTTTTCGGCGTGCCACGTCGGCTTTCCGCACGAGCTACAGTAACTTTTTCGGCGTGTCACGTCGGCTTTCCGGCTGCCACGTCAACATGGCACTCAAGTGAACCATTTTTGAAAGTTATGGCACTTGAGTAAACGTTTTGAAAGTTATGGCACTCAAATGAACGTCGTACAAAAGTTATGGCTCTTCTAATGTACTTTTCCCCAAATTAAAGATTGAATGAACTGCTCCACTTTTAAATGGATTAAAGCTGTAAAGCAGGGGCCCAGAATAGCCAGAACCGTTGGTATCATGAAGGAGACCAAGTTTGATAATAAGAGTTATCTATGCCTATGGCGGTTATATTCATGCCTTGCAGCCATGAAGTAATTCTGAGTTATCCAAGAAGAGAAAAGAAAACAGAAAGTGGCCAAAAGCTTGAATGACTGAAGAATTCACTTTAGAGAAGCTTTGCTCGAAAATGGAAGGCTAATGTCAGCTAGTGATCCAAAACAATGCCATGTCACCCTTAAACTGAAATAGTCAAGAGTCCAGAGTCACCCTTTTGCTAGGAACCAGCATCAGATCTGGCTTCCTTGAACATGAAACTAGTGTTATTGCATCCGCAGAAACAGATGGAATCGAAAACCTAAACTTAACTTTGATGACATTAAGGACACAAATAGATAAACTAGCACAGATGGTTCAAGCAGAACCACCCTGCAAACACCACTAGTTCACTTCAAGTGCATTATCGAATCGGAAAACACTTCTACAATCCTGTTAGGATCATCACTGGTGACTACATTTCACAATTTTTATTGAACCCTTTTGCCAAAAAGCCAGAAAAACAACGAGGATTGCTTCATTTCTATGCACCACTATAGAGAAAGCACCATCACTCAAATTCCAAGAATCAAACGAACCTCTGAAGACGTAGTCGTGCAATTCTCGACGTCCAAGAGACTTGACTCAGCGAATCATTTAGCCACATCAGAAGGCGTTCTTTCGGCCGAACTTCGTTTGTCATGGCAACCATATGGCTTTCAACATTTGAAGTCGTCGAGATCGACATGGGAGGAAACCATCGCCCATCTCTTGACTAAATTACAAAACAAAGGAGATGAATTGGGAAACGCGGGAGCGAGGGGTTCGTCCGAGTGCATGTGGATCAGTACGATCTTTGATCACGTGGACACATGATCAACGGTTCCTATTGTCTTGGATGAGCAGACCTAGATACAACTTAAGTTTTGGGAAAATGATACAAATAGTCCTTGAACTTTGCCCCAATATACAATGTGATCCTTAAACTTTTAATTTACTCAATATAGTCCATGGACTTTAGCAAAATGTGAAATGTCGTCCCAAAATTTTTAAATAGTTTCATGCGATCTCTAAACTTTCCGTGCATGTTCAATTTCATCTCTAAACTATATGAAAATATTCAGTGTTGTCCCCGAGCTTGAATTGATAGAAGGGCAATATTGAACATTTTCATATAGTCCGAGAACTAAATTGAGCATGTATCAAAAGTTCATATGCCACATTGCACATTGTGGTAAGTTTTAACGACCAAATTGAACAAATTAAAATTTTAGATACCACATTGCATATTCGGCTAAAATTCAGGGATCATTTGTGTCTTTATCTCTAAGGATTTCTCTCATCAGTGTCATGGTCTGGTCGATGCCCCTCTGTCGAAGAGGTGATTTATGTGGTCGCTCAATGGTACACATCGACTAACTCGAGCTCCCAATGTCAAGAAGCAAACGCATACTAATATATTAGCCGGTGAATATATAAACTTATGTATATTTCTGATAAAAAAATAATATAGGTATATGATTAGAGCGATTTTTTGACCTGGCCCAAATAGATCGGGGGTAAATTTTTTGGGTTCGATCGATGGCCTAGCCCTAAATCGCAAATAATTTGCGCAAATCAGTTCTGTTCAGTATGGGCTGCTTTAGGTCAAAGCCGGACTTAAAAAAAAAACACAAGAGTTCATTTATATATTGCCAAATTTCAAAATTTGGACAATTGACCAACTAATTTTTTGGGGGGTTACAAAACATGAAATCTACGTTGATGTCAAGGTGACACAAGTTTTGATTAGGGTTAGAGCTAGAAGTCCCGCCAGCACAATCAAAACAGACTTTTAAGATACGATTAGAATTTGTTCAAGGTTCATGTTGGGGTGTTCTTCACGGTACTCATCGATAAGAAGACACCGAAGTCATAGTTTAGGCCCGTACTCTATTTGTAATTTGAGCTTAAGTCCTTTAATAGTTATTGTAATATGTAATCTATTTCTCCTATAATTGAGAGTTGTAATAGAGTGGTGGAATATGCTAATTATAATCGAATCGTCCACTGGATGTGGCCCGAAATTAACTGTGAATCAGGATAAATTTGATTTCTCTTCCTCGTTTTAACTTTCTACTTTGTTGAACACTCACAAAAATTGTTGGCACACTGTAAGCTCTCTAGTCCTATTTAAACTATCACTTTATTGATCAATCTTTTCAAGCAGACAGAAATGATCGACTTACCAGAAGGAACCTCTCAGTTTATGCATGTTTCATGCCCATTGTCCTTCAATACAATGAAAGAGTACATAACTTGTTAGCTTAACTTCAGTGGCTATGTGTCTCCATAGTACGCCATGGGCAGAATATTTTCCAAGCTGTCCGATGTCTATAGCTTCAGAGTGTTGCTGCTGGAGATCGTTAGCGGGAAAAAGAACGCAGCCACATATGACCAGGGCCAACATCTCAATCTACTTTCCTACGAAGTGCCAAATTCCAACCTTAATCGCTATTATTAGTTCCCTGCAATATTTTGACAGGGTTCTCTCTTATAGGCATGGCAATTATGGAGTGAAGGCAAAGCACTGGACCTAATGGATGAAGCAATTGCTGTAAGCTCTCCACCGGAGGTATTAAATTAATGTCTCCAGCTTGAGCCGTTTACGGAATTTAACGCAATTGAAGGATATATATCGGTTTTGTTAACCGATAGGAAGGACATTCAAGTTCATGCAAGGAGTTGTGTTCATAGTATTCAAGTGAACCTCTGAGAATCAGTTGACTTGTATTTCGAATAAGCGCGTCCAGGTTAGATGGTGTGGCATTTTCTGTATGAATCACAAGTCTTTTTTCTCCGTGACAGGGACTTGATGGCCACCACTGGGAAGATTGCACTCAAACAATTAGTTATCTTTTGAATGATCAAAGTCTAAGCAACTTCGAGGGAGGTTACATTCAACTGACTAACCTTTCGAAGAACTTGTAGCGATTTCAAATTCTGAGCTTGACGTAGGTTTTGAAAATTGAATTCTAAAGTTGGAAGGATTGCAGGGTTCATAACACAACATTATCAGCTCTAGGCCTTGGAGCCATTTCATAATCTACAATTGACTTTGAGGGCCAGGTGTTGTTTGACTGGACCCCAGAAAATCTCTAGGAAAAGCCGGAACCATAACCTAATCTTTAACTAAACAACACGGATGAATGCAGAATCGTAAGACCAAACACGGTTTCTTGGTATCCAAATATGTTGGTAAAATATCAATTGGGAAAAATGGAATTAGATTTTGAGGCTGTCTTTTAAGGAATTATTTGCCCCAAAATGATACTTATGTTTACTAGTGAAAATCCTCCAAGATACAACAACGTTTCAAACGAGAATACCAAATAATAGTTATGGTATTTCTCCAAGTACTCTCAAAGGAGAAACAATTAAAAAGAGTGACTGTATTTTTTGAGACAAGAAGATCGAGAAGGAAAAAGTATTGAGGTGGAAACGACGGATTTATAACAATGTTTAGAACAGATACAATCATTTGCTCAGAAAACGTTGCATATTGAACAGATACCGTTTCAAAATATAAACGGAAATTCAGATATAAATAATAATACTAATAAAAATATTTTATATCCTGAATGTTATAACTTCTAAAAAGATACAACCTCTCAAAGGCCATAAGAGACCTAACAACTGGCTAAAAAAAGTCCTCATATTAAAATTTGTGATGATAATGATAAATGTTGATTAGTGCCGATTTTGATATGTGAGTGTGCAAGTATGCTAACAGAACCAAAATCACGCACCCCCACTTAGGTATAATAGTGTCTAGTTCGCCTAACCCATGATATTAATTATAAGGTTAGAACCCTTCCATTTATATACTGGCCCACATACTCATTTCTTTTCTATAAGTGACAAGGCACTTTTTCTTAAACAAACTATCAACAATCCTCCACTTTGTTTGTAAAATAGAGTTACAAAAATAAAAATGTAAAAAAACATACCGCCGAAATATCCATAAGATTAATATACACACATAAAGGTCTCTTTCAAATTAAATATTTATTTAATACAACTATCTGAAAATTCTATAAAAGTTACATGTAATTATAGCTTTAAACTTACTACTGTGTTAAAGAATCATATATACCGCATAGACACGTACCTCTTCTGTCAACGAGAAGTTCTATAATTTATTGAGCACTATATGGCCTTGTGGTTGTTCCTCTTTCATGAGCATTCTAGAATGTAATCCTAACTTTTTGTAAGGAGCGGCACCACTAGAGCTCATATCGGTGAAGCATCTATCATATAACTCATAGACACATTACTAATTTTATTATTCTACATTAAAAATATATCTCAGCCTACAAAACATAACAGACGATATTGACCTCTCATGTCCACCCTAATACCAGTATCAAGCAGCCACTTTCTATAACTTGTTTTCAATTATTAAATCTTACAACTAGCAATATATTACTTATCATTACTGCTGATTTTAGTCTAAGGGGGAACAAGTACACCGTGAGTGTTATAACTTGTGTACGGCGTTCACTTAAGTGCTACGTCAACTTTTCCAGCGTCTACGTCAGCTTTGTAGGCGTGTCATGTCAGCTTTCGGGCATGCCACTTCAGCTTTTCGACGTCCACGTCAAAAATGGCACTCAAGTGAACGATTTTTGAAAGTTATGACACTTAAGTGAACATTTTGAAAGTTATGATACTCAAGTGAACGCCATATAAAAGTTATGGCACCGATAGTATACTTATTCCGTCTAAGGGTTTTGATACATTTCTTTTGAGGTCATCTTTACCACCACTTTTGATAAAGCCTTTGTAAAGTGATCAGTCAGATTTTTGCTTGACCTCACATAGACAATTGTTATGATACCATCTTGAATCAATTGTCTCATATACTCATGTCCAAAAAGGATATGTGTAGATTTTGGTATTATTTTCCAAGGCATTAGTATTTATCCTATTCAAGAATGGCTTTAGTCCACTCTATACAAAAGGTTGAATGAACAGCTCCACTTTAGATGGATTTAGGCTGTAAAGCAGGGGCTTGGAATAGTCAGAACCGTCGGTATCATGAAGGAGAACTACCAAATATGTCTCATCACCAGTTGCATGATGCAGATTTGAAGTTATGGTTTTTCGTATGATTCATAGATATGATTTACCTCCTCCATATTTGACAGTAAGAGTTATCTACGCCTCTGGCAGTTATATTCTTGCCTTGTAGCCATGAAGTAATTCTCAGTTATCCAATAAGAGGAAAGAAAACAGAAAGTGGCCAAAAGCTTGAATGACCGAACAATTCACTTCAGAGAAGCTTTGCTTGAAAATGGAAGGCTAATGTCAGCTAATGATCAAAATTGAAACCATGTCACTGAAAGATTTTATGAAACCACAGCCAACTTAAGCTCTAAAAGCTTTTAGTCTGGTCTTTTTGCCTAGTACTAAGTGTGGAAATATTCATTGAGGATGCAAATTGGGGCCTGGAAAGATTTGAACTTAGGACCTCTTGCTCTGATACCATAAAAGATTTTATGGGACCACATCCAACTGCTCTAAAAGCTTAAGCTGATAGAAGACGGCGTGATTTAATATTTATATATTCCAACAGTCACCCTTAAACTGAAGTAGTCAAGAGTCCAGAGTTACCCTTTTGCTAGGAATCAGCATCAGATCTGGCTTTGTTGAACATGAAACTTGTGTTATTGCAACGGCAAAAACAGTTGGAATCGAAAACCTAAACTTAGCTTCAATGACATTACGGACACAAATAGATAAATTAGCACAGATGGTTCAAGCAGAACCACCCTGTAAGCACCATTTAGTTCACTTCAAGTGCATTATCGAAACGGAAAATACTTCTAAAATCGTGTTAGGATCATCACCGCTGACTACATTTCACAATTTTTCTTGAACCCTTTTGCCATAAAGCCAGAAAAACAACAAGGATTGCTTCATTTCGATGCACCACTGTAGAGAAAGCACCATCACTCGAATTCCAAGAATCAAACGAACCTCTGAAGACGTAGTCGTGCAATTCTCGACGTCCAAGCGACTTGACTCAGCGAATCATTTTGCCACATCGGAAGGCGTTCTTTCGGCCGAACTTCGTTTGTTGCGGCTACCATATGGCTTTCAAGATTTGAAGTCGTCGAGATCGACATGGGAGGAAACCATCGCCCATCTCTTGACCAAATTACAAACAAAAGAGATGAATTGGGAAACGCGGGAACGAGGGGTTCGTCCGAGTACATGTGGATCAATACGATCTTTGATCACGTGGACACATGATCAACAGTTCCTATCGTCTTGGATGCGTGGACCCATATACAACTAAAGTTTTGGGAAAATTATACAAATCGTCCTTGAACTTTGCCCCAATGTGCAATGTGGTCCTTAAACTTTTAATTTGCTCAATGTAGTCCCCGAACTTTAGCAGAATGTGAATGTCGTCCCTAAAATTTTAAATAGTTTGATGTGGTCCCTAAACTTTCGGTGCATGTTCAATTTCATCCCTAAAATGTATGAAATATTCAATGTTGTCCCCGAGCTTGAATTAATAGAAGGGCAATATTGAACATTTTCATATAGCCTAGGAACTAAATTGAACATGTACCTAAATTTCATATACCACATTACACATTAGGGTAAAGTTCAAGGACCAAATTGAACAAATTAAAAATTTAGATACCACATTGCAATTCGGCCAAAATTCGAGGATCATTTGTGTCACACCCCGAATCCATCAAGTATGGGGGAAATGACACAACCGTCCTTCTGCACTAAGGAAGTAGCCTCAAACCACCTAAAATCCAACTATCAAAGTCCCCATCGTATCGCTCTCGCTCTATTGGCTGCTAATCGGGAAACTTGGAAAGATTGGAGTAAAAGAGGGGTGAGCAACCATAGCTCAGTGCATAGTGCGTATATCTTCTAAGCGCATCAAGCATCCACTATGCCTATTTGCAAACTATAATGAAACTCAATAGTCCAATTCATTATATACGTACAACTTCGAATATAAGCTATTCACTTCGAGCAAATATTTGTACGCATACGATCAAAAAGTACAATGAATTACACAATAAAGAAAGCGTTCACGTGAGTAGTAAAACACTACAATACTCATTATTCTCAGATACCACAGGTCGTATACATACAATGGCAAATACATATTATATTTTCCACAAAACTACATACTTATTAGAAATTTTCAATATAGCATATGTATTAGGTCAAACACTTTTATGTTTACAACAAACTAATTCCTTCAGTAATATCAACACAAAACATCAGCGGTCTATTCCATTGACCAATCTCGTCAAAAACACGTGCCAATGGTCCATCCATTGACCAATCTCGTGCTCGAGAATCTAATTGTGGTCACACATAACACCCGTGACAAAAGGCGACCAAGATTCCCCCCTTAGCAAGGTCTCCACCTACAATGCCGGTGACTCGGCCCACAAGGATATATCCTAAAATCGGTACGCATACCCACAAACTCCTCAATGGGTTCACAGCGATATTGAGCACCAACAAACTAACAACAGTATCCTCCAAAACCACAAAGCCAAATCAAATAGATATCATCAATTGGGCTCACAAACCAAAACTCATAATCCTTCCACAAAGAAAACTCATCCGCTATAAATACTTACGATAAAGTATTTCTCAAATCATTTTGTAGAACTAGTCATATAATCTTCCGTAACCTTTTTCACAAAACGTTTCTCAAATCATCTCAGAACTCATTTCATAAACCAGTTCACAAGGCGATACACACACACACACACACATATATATTTCTTCATAATACGTTGCATAACACGTTTTCTAAATTATTCGTAAATGGCCAAGAAGTAGTAAATGATCGATCCATATTTTTATGCAATAAAAATGCTATTTCATAACTCATAACATATTTAATCCACATAGCTTTTGAAATATGAGTTTACAAACTCAAAGAAGAGATAACACTACTCACTTGGAAATACCCAAAACCAACGACCTGCAGCTAAATGAGCCATCGATCTCGTAACCCTAACAATTAAATAAGAATCAACCTCAAAACTAAGCAAAATACTATCAACAACTATGAATTGGCTAAACTCTGCTTAAATGCTGACAAAATAATTTATACGCACCAACAAATTGCACAATCAAAGCAATTATTCAATCGGTCTGCAACACGAAACCCTTAAATTCTCGCTCCGATCAAACCGTCGCCCCAAATCTACTCTCATCAAACCCACATCTCTACAAAACCATAATTCACACTTTTCATGATATCCCACAACTCAACAACTCAAAAATTGGACTTCGCAACTTGAATTTCACTAGACTTCGAAATTTGAGCCCAAACCCGAAATATTACTCCGATTAGATGAACCTAGGATGCGAGCACTTATCGTAGTTGATTAGACATGGCAACGCCCCCGTGGCATGCATGCGAAACCCATCTTCTCTTCTTCCCCTTTTTTTCTTCTTTCCTTCCTCCTCTTTCCCTTTATGTTCGCATTTTCTCTCTCTCTTTGCATTCTGTTCCCTTCTTCTCACTTTAAGAATGTGCACTTTTCTCTTTCTTTATTGACTTTTCAACAAATTTTTTTTTTTTACTTTTCTTTACTTTTCAACCGTCTCCATTTTGTTTTGAAGATGGGTCCCACCATCTCTTTGACCTAGTCAAGGAAAGCGGTTTTTACAATTTGTGTTCTAAGCCCTAAGGATTTCTCTTGTCGGTGTCATGGTCTGGTCGAAGCCCCTCTGTCGAAGATGGGATTTATATGGTCGCTCAATGGCACATGTCGACTAACTCGAGCTCCCAATGTCAAGAAGCAAACGCACACTAATATATTAGCTGATGAACATATAAACGTATATACATTTCTGACAAAAAAGTCATTGGTAAAATATGGTCGAATGGGATGAACAAAGAAATCATGCTCCGAGGTGTAATGGCACTTTCTTTAAAGAATTATTTACCCCACAACGTTGCTAATGGTTACCGGCAAAAATCCTCCAAAATACAATAGAGACTCAAGCGAGAATATTATATAGCAATTCTAATATTTCTCCGATACTCTCCAAGAAACAATAAGAAAGGAAGGCCGTATTTCTCTTCTGTTTCAAGAACGAAATTGAAAGAGAAGAAGTAAGTAAAAAATGAACAGAACACTTGAATATATAACGAGAATTGAACACACCTTTTCCCGTCCGAAATGTAGTTAATTCTCATGCAGCTCTTCGTGTTCAAAACAGTTTATTTGATCGTACCTTTTCATATTTCGAAAACAGTTTTTGTAAGAGAGATTGCAACTTTTCAAAGATCTAAAATTGCTAACTCGAACGGACGCAATTCTTCATGTCTAAATTGTCAAGTCCAAAGAATTGCAACTCTTCATTGTCTAAGAGAATATTAAAATTTGAAAGAATAATGATATAATAGAAATTAACTTTAACTCTTACATGAATAGTTACACTGTTTCGATAGAGTTCAACAGTTAATTAATATTATAATTTTGAAAATTTTAAAAAAATAATAGCTTAATAGGGCCAATTCCGAACCGCGACCGTGACCGCGCTAAGTGCTAAGTGTATCTAATAATCGCGTCAAAATCGTGCAATCACACGTACACCCGCACACGGGTATAGTGGGGATTAGCCCACTTGCTCATTTCTTTATTTTAAAAGATCATAGTGGCCTTTTAACTTACAAAAAGATCTGCACTCTTCTTTCTATCCTATGTGGAATTAGAAAAGGCAACTTTTCTTTGTTTAAAAAAAAAAAACTTCAATAATCCCCAACTTTGCTTGTAAAACAAAATCACAAAATAAAATTCCTCACAAAATTAAAATTTCTCAAAAAATACAGCCAATGTTTCCATGAGATTAACATACCTACATAAAGGTCTCTTTCGAGTTAAACCTTTATTTTGTACAAATATCTCAAAATTCTATCAAAGTTACAAGTAGCTTGGGTTTAAATTTTTTATTCTAAATAATAGAATCGGACATACCACACATATACTAATGTCTTTTTTCAGCAAGAAGTTCATAATTACTCAGCACTATTATGGCTTTTTGCTTGTTCCTGTTTCATGAGCTCTTTAGAAAGTAACCCCAACTTTAGTAAGAAGCAGCACCTCTTCTAAGCACATATAGGTGAAGTATTACCACATGCTTCTGTTACTAATAAACACGCTACTAAATCGTATTATACTTCATTAAGAGTATAACTCAGCCTCTAAAACTTAACAGACGATACTAAGTTCTCATGTATGGGCTAATGTTAGTATCAAATAATCACTTTCAAGAACTTGTTTTTACCCATTAAACCTTATAACTAGTGATGTGCTAGTATCAAGTCCGGTTACCATTACTAGTATTTTTAATCAAAGGGTTTCAGTCTCATTTCTTTTGAGGTCACCTTTACCATATCTCTTGGAAGAACCTTTGTACAGGGATCCTCCAAATTCTTGCTAGACCTCACGTAAACAATTTTTTTGGTACCTTCTTGAACAAATTGTTTCGCGTATTCATGTCTTAGACTGATTTGTCTAGACTTACCATTATAAATGCTACTATAAGGGTTTGCTAAAGTAGCTTGACTATCATAGTGAATAGAAATGGGAGGCATAGGACTAGGCCATAAGTTGATGTCTATCAACAAATTTCTTATCCATTCAGCCTCTTTTCCACTTGCTGCTAAAGCAATAAATTCAGATTCCATAGTTGAGTGAGTTATGCATGTTTGTTTCTTGCTTGCTCAAGAAACAATATATCCACCTAACGTGAAGATCCATCTAGAAGTGGAATGTTTATCTCTCACACTAGAAATCCAACTAGCATTGGTGTATCCTTCTAATACAGCCGGATAATTACTATAGAATAATCCCAAATTTTTTGTGACAGTATTCCGATGTTCTATACTTGGATTACTGGTGTATCTATGGGAAAAGTACACTAGAAGTGTCATAACTTGTGTACGGCGTTCACTTGAGTGCTATAACTTTCAAAACGTTCACTTAAGTACCATAACTTTCAAAAATAGTTCACTTGAGTGCTACGTAGGAGCAAAATCGTTCACTTGAGTGCTACAGTAACTTTTCCGCGCATGCCACGTCGGCTTTTCGGCGTGCTACGGTAACTTTCCGCGTGTGCTACAAGAACTTTTCCAGCGTGCCACATCAGATTTCAGGCTGCCACGTTAGCTTTTCCGGCTGCCACGTCAACATGTCACTCAAGTGAACGATTTTTAAAAGTAATGGCACTCAAGTGAACACCGGACAAAAGTTATGGCACTTCTAGTGTACTTTTCCCGTGTATCTACTCAACTTACACATGGAAAAAGCAATATCAAGTATAGTCCAATGCATTGCATACATTAAAGACTCTATAGCACTCGCATATTCAAGTTGTGCTACTACTCTACCATGATTATAATTCAATTTAATACTAGTATCAAACGGAGTACTCATTTCTTTGAAATCAAGATGTTCAAATTTACTTAACATCTTTTCAACGTAGTTATATTGACTCAAAGAATAACCCCCACTATGCTTTTTAACTTTAATACCTAAGATAGTATCTACTTCACCCAAATCTTTCATTTTAAAGTTTGAAGTTAGATACTTCTTGGTCTCAATGACTCCAATCATATTAGTTCCAAAGATAAGCATATCATCTATGTACAAGCGGACTAAAACTCCATAATCTTTAGTGAATTTAGAATGAATACACTTATCAGCACTATTAGCTTGAAACCATTGGACAATATGACTAAATCAAATTTCTCATGCCACTGCTTCAAGACTTGCTTAAGTCCGTAAAGAGATTTAACTAATTTACATAGTTTCCTCTCATTTCTAGGAAGAACGAAACCCTCTGATTGTTCCATGTAAATTTCCTTATTTAAATATCCATTTAAGAAAGTAGTCTTGAAATCCATTTGATGAACGCAAAGGTCATAAATGGATGCTAAAGCAAAAAGAATTTGAATAGATGTTATACGTGCTACAGGAGCATACGCATCAAAATAATCCATTCCTTCCTTTTGTCTATAACCTTTAGCTACTAATCTAGCCTTAAAAGCTTGGATAGAACCATCAAAATTGTATTTTCTCTTGAAAACCCATTTGCACCGAATTTGCTTAGATAATTTTGGTAAGTCTGCTAATACCCAAGTATTATTGGACATAATTGAGTCCATTTCATCAACTATTGCTTCTTTCCAAAAAGAAGCATTTCTAGAAGACGTAGCATCATCAAAAATTTTAGGATCGTCTTCTACATTTAATACTAATGAGTATTTATTTATCACGTTATTATCTCTGTCTCTTTCGATAAAAAAAAAAAAGAGTAATAAAGTCTAGACCAAAATCCTTCTCTTTTCTTGCTCTAGTACTTCTCCTAATTTCAATCATATATTCAGAATCATTTGTTATTGTCTTATGAGAATCTATGAGTGCTTCTATGGATGTTGAATTATTCGTATCTTGCATTTGAGCATTATTCTCAATAATTTTAGAATCCGTAGAACATTTATTCTCAAAGAATTCAACATCTCTTGATTCTACAACGACGTTTGACTCGAAGCCTATAAGCTTTACTTTTCTCAGCATATCCAATAAAGACACTTTTTATGGCTCTAGGACCAAGTTTTGTCCTTTTAGGATCAGTTACTCTATAGTATGTCAAACACCCCCACACTTTAAGATATGACAGGTTTGGTTTTCTACCTTTCCACAATTCATAAGGGTTAGTGTTATTTCTTGTGGATGGTATTCTATTATGAATGTCACATGTAGTAAGCACTGCCTCTCCCCAAAGATTAATTGGTAGCTTCTAGTTCGAGAGCATACAATTGATCATTTCTCCTAAAGACCTATTCTTTCTTTCAGCCAAACCATTTTGTTGTGGAGTACATGGTGCTGAAGTTTGATGAATAATACCATGTTCTTCACAAAAGGCTGAAAAATCATTTAGGAAATATTCTCCTCCTCTGTTTGAATGAAGAACTTTAATTTTCCTTTCTAATTGATTTTCCACTTCATCCTTATATTTCTTAAACATAGCAAATGCTTCATCCTTTGATCTTAGGAGATAGACATATAAATACCTATTGCAATCATCTAAAAAGGTAATGAAATACCTTTTACCACCACTTGTTAACATGCTATTGAATTCGCAAATGTCACTATGGACCAAATCTAGTAAATTTGTATTTCTCTTAACACTAGGAAATGATTTCTTTATTAATTTGGACTTAGTCAGATTTCATATTTATTAAATTTGCCATTAAAGTTTATCAAGTCTTACTTTTTCATGTTTTGTAAATAGCGAAAATTTAAATGCACTAATTTATTATGCCATAAATGAGAAGAATCAACAATATAAGCAGAAGACACGATATTATTATTAATACTTAGTTGATACATGCTTTCATTGGCATAACCCTTTCCCAAAACAGCCCATTCTAGATTCAAACAAAACCCAAAACACCATTTTATAAAGCAAATCAACATAAATCAGATTTCTCCTGATTTCGGGTACAAATAGTATATTAAGAAGGGAAACCTTCTTTCCGAAAGTAAAGTCTAAAATGACTGTGCCTTTGCCAACAACTTTTACAAGAGCATTATTTTCCGTCTCAACCTCTTGAAGATGCACTTCAACAATCTCTTCAAAGTGTTTGAACATTGATTGATCCTTGCATATCTGCACAATTGCACTAGAATCGACATTCGACGGTGGCAGAATTGACTTCAGAAATCATGTTTACGGAATCATGAATTTCTCAGAAATTTTCATTTTCGAAAACTTGGTTGAAACCATGGCCACGTAGTTCTCTTCAACCATGTTTGCATCTGCCTTCACTATTGAAATGTTCTTGTCCTTGAATGTGCTCTTGCGGTGGTGTCTGCACTCCTTTGCATAGTGACCCTCCTTGCCACAAACAAAGCAGCAACTATTTTTCTTCTTTTGCGGCTTCTTAAAATTCTGCCTTCTCTTGCGTTTTAAGTTCTGGTGGTTTTTGGATTGAAATCCATTTCCTTCCATAGAATTCACTTTGGTATCATAAAAAACAGATTTATCACATAAACATGACTCTTCCTCAATGCGAAGATGTTTCTAAATTTGATCCAAAGTGATGTTTTCAGATTTATGCAACATCCTTTTTACATAATCTTTCCTACTTGAAGGTAATTTTGCAATAATTGCTTCGTTTGAAAATATTCCGAAATATTTATCTTGAGAGCACAAATTTTATTGACTAGTACTTGCAGTTCGTGGACTTGCTCCAACAAGGGTTTAGTATCAACGAACTTGAAGTCAAAATACTTAGCAATCAGATATTTGTTCGTACCTTGCTCCTCCACTTTATACTTGAAGTCACGTGCATTCCATATTTCTCTAGTAGACTTCATCTCGGTGAACAAGTCATAGAGATGATCGGATAACGTGTTTAGTATATGGCCTCGATAAAGCAATTCGTCCTCTTCATGTTTCTTCCTCTCTTTGTTGACCCTCTCAACATCTTCTATACTAGGCTCTCCTCCTTCAGTGGTAGGCGCCGGATCCTTTATAGGGATCAAAGTGGGGTCGAGGATATAGGAAATTTTCAAGGCAGTAAGGAGAAACATCATCTCGTATCTCCAATGAGCGAAATTATTGCCATCAAACTAGTCCAGTTTCACCATATCCTGGTTCATAACCTTGATTGATTCTGACTCCATTGTTGAATGAACAATTCCTTAAATTTGTTGGTAAAATATGGTCGAATGGGATAAACAAAGGAATCAGACTCTAATGTGTGATAACACTTTCTTTAAGGAATTATTTGCCCCACAATGTTACTAATGGTTACCGGTAAAAATCCTCCATGATACAATAGAGTCTCAAGCGAGAATATTAGATAGCAATTCTATTATTTCTCCAAGAGTTCTCTAGGAAACAATCAGAAAGAAAGGCTATATCTCTCTTATGTTTCAAGAACAAAATTGAAAGAGAAGAAGTGAGTAAAAAATAAACAGAACACTTGAATATATAACGAGAATTGAACATACCTTTTCCCGTCCAAAAAGTAGTTAATTCTCATGCAACTCTTCATGTTCAAAATAGTTTATTCGATTGCACCTTTTCATTTTTCGAAAACAGTTTTTGTAAAAGAGATTGCAACTTTTCAAAGATCTAAAACCGCTAACTCGAATAGACGCAATTCTTCATGTCTAAACTGTCAAGTCCGAAGAATTGCTACTCTTCATTGTCATAGAGAACAATAAAATTCGAAAGAATAATAATAATAGAAATTAACTTTAACTCCTACATGAATAGTCGCACTATTTCGGTAGAGTTCAACAGTTAATTAATATTATAATTTTGAAAATAAAAAAAATAATTATTGAAAGTGCCAATTTCGACAAGCGACCGCGCTAAGTGCTAATCATGTCAAAATCACGCATCCGCACGCGGGTCTAGTCTAGTGGGGATTTGCCCACTAGCCCATTTCTTTATTTTGAAAGACTATAGTAGCCTTCTAACTAATAAAGAGATTTACACACTTACTTCTATTCTATATGGGATTAGAAAAGGCAACTTTTGCTTGCTTTTCAAACAAACTTCAACAAAAATGACATAGGTATATGCTTAGAGCAATTTTTTGACCCAACCCAAATAGATCGGGGGTAAATTTTGTGGGTTCGATCGATGGCCTAGACCTAAATCACAAATAATTTGGGCAAATCGGTTCCGTTCGGTTTGGGCCGCTTGAGATCAAAGCCCGACTTTAAAAATAAAAATAAAAAAACACGAGAGTTCATTTATTTATTGCCAAATTTCAAAACTTGGATAATTTACCAACTAATTTTTTGGGGCGTTACAAAACATGAAATCTACGTTGATGTCAAGGTGGCACAAGTTTTGATTAGGGTTAGAGCTAGAAGTCCCGCCAGCACAATCAAAACAGGCTTTCAAGATACGGTTAGAATTTGATCAAGGTTCATGTTGGGGTGTTCTTCACACTCCTCATCGATGAGAAGACACCAAGGTAGTAGTTTAGGCCCGTATTCTATTTGTAATTTGAGCTTAGGTTCTTTAATAGTTATTGTTATATATTCTCTATTTCTCTTGTAATAGAGAGTTGTAATAAAGTGGTGGAATGTGTTAATTATAGTAGAATCATTTGCTGGATGTGGCTTGAAATCAAGTGTGAACCCGGATAAACTCGATTTCTCTTTCTTGTTTTAACTTTCTACTTTGTTGTGCTTTCGTCTAATCCCAACAGTTCAATGATTGAAAATAACTCATCTAGTTATATGGCCTCAGTATACTCATCTCAAAGTTTGGTGGGATATATGGATTCAAACAATTGAAAGTTTAGGAATAATATCGCCCAATGCACGAACAATTGGAAGTAAAAAAAAAATGACAGTGCATATCGATCAAACCAGAAACAACTATTTGTATCATCATCCTCTATATCTTTTCCGGCTCGATGAAGCTTTCAGGGTTCACTTAAAAGTGATCATTAAACCGGGAAAGATACGAAAGAGTTGACCTTATAGCTGCTCGACCGAATTTACATATGGTATCTTAACCCGTGTTCTCACACTTGGACTTGGTCCGACGTCTTGGTTACCACACAAGCAATTCCAATTCGTCAAAAGGTGCATGGTTTGAGGGGCAGAGTCAAATTTGAACAGCGGCTAGGAACAACCCCATGTTGGATAGTCAATGAAGGTGTGATCTTCTGGAAAAACCATTGTGTTTCAGCCACCCTTGAGCACCAAGGCTTCTTGACTCCCAGGAAATCTTGTTCATCTACTCTTGATCTGCAGAAAGTGCAGATCAACTGACCCACCGAACTCGTTAGGCTCGTTCCGTCATCCTTATTATGCGGCTCATGATTGCTTGGTGCTCCTGCTTGGTCGTCTTCTTCCTACTTCAGGCAATTCATACGGCCAGCGGTGTGGTTTACAATATTACTACATCGGAGCCGCTCTTTCCGAACCAAACCCTCGTCTCCTCTGGCCAAATCTTTGAGCTTGGGTTCTTCACGCCGAATGGGTCAGAAAGTCAGTATGTTGGCATATGGTACAAGAACTTGACGCCTTCTAAGATTGTGTGGGTGGCCAATAGGGAATGGCCGCTCGTGTACACAGATCAGTCTGCGAAATTAACGATAGGCGGTGATGGGAATTTGAAGCTCATGGATGGACAACAGGGTATAGTTTGGTCTACCAATGTCTCTAGTCTGTCCAATTATACGTCAGCAGCTCTATTAGACAGTGGGAATTTTGTTCTGCAAGATGGAAATTATAGCGAAATATGGGGAAGCTTCGAGGATCCGACAGACACTCTTCTTCCGAGAATGAAGCTGGGAGTAAATGTCAGGACTGGAGTGAAACACTTTCTAATTTCCTGGAAAAGCGACAGTGATCCATCTCCCGGAAGTTTCTCATCTGGAATGACATCAGAGACGCCACCTCAAGCTTTCACTTGGAATGGTTCGACGCCTTACTGGAGAAGCGGGCAATGGGACAAAACGCAATTTATCGGCATACCAGACATGGACCAATCGTACTCGAGTGGATTCAATGTCGAGCAGGATATTCAGCAGGGGACCACTTACTTTTCAGTCGATAGATACAATTTCTTTGGATACATCTTCGTTTCACCTGGAGGATCTCTTATGACATCGTACTGGGATGATGGAGCTGAGGCATGGTTGACAGATTGGGCAGCACCGAACAATACTTGTGAGATGTATGGAACTTGTGGTCTTTTTGGAGTTTGTAACTCATTGAATTCGCCCATTTGCAGATGCATAGATGGGTTTGTGCCAAAGTCAAATGGAGAATGGAACAATGGAAACTGGACCGGAGGATGTGCAAGAGAGACGGAATTGAATTGCCAGAAAAACACAAGCACATCAGCTCCAACAAATGTCAAGAAAGATGCGTTCTGGCAAATGAGCCGGATGAAACTACCCGACTCTGGGGACTATTTATCAGACATTGGAGATCAAGAAGGATGTGAAAGCTGGTGCCTGAGCAATTGTTCTTGCTTGGCTTATTCTTATGTCGGCACCATTGGGTGTATGGTTTGGAGCAAAGACCTAATTGATCTTCAGGAACTTCCCACAGCTGGGGAAGATCTATTTGTTCGAGTTGCACATGTAAAAGCAGGTCAGAAATTGTTTCATTCAGATGAGTTTGAGTCGACTCTAATCGACTTTTGCATAATTCTCTTTCACCCTTTCAGGAGGATCACGACACAAAGCAGTTATCATCAGCCTGGCTACTATTGCCGGGATCATGTTCTTTGCAGTACTTGTTTTTAGTCTTTACAAATGGAGTGCTGAAAAAATGGGTACTATTTTAGAGCCATGTCAGCGTTTTTCAGAGGATTGTGCACACTGTGAAGAAAGTAAGCTAATTCTTTACCAATGATAAACACAGGAAACTTGAACAAAGATCCAAGGCTCCTTGATTTAGTAGATACACCTGAAAAATCGGCCGAACTGATACAAGGAAATGCATGGAAAGAGCAGCTGCAGCAAGATGATTCACTGGATTTGACCCTTTATAGTTTTGATAGTATACTACTTGCTACAAACAAGTTCAGCACGACAAGTAAACTCGGGCAAGGAGGGTTTGGCTCTGTTTATAAGGTAAAACCATTTTGCAGGATATTGTTAACGGAAATATTCATGGTCTAAAAGCTATGTGAATTGCAAAACAGGGGAAGCTGAATGGGAAAGAGGTAGCCATAAAAAGACTTTCCAGTACCTCGGCCCAAGGCGTTGAAGAGTTCAAAAATGAGATCATCCTTATATCGAGACTCCAACATCGAAATCTTGTTAAACTCATGGGTTACTGCATTGAAGGAGAAGAAAAGATATTGGTATACGAGTATTTGTCAAACAAAAGCTTGGACACCTTTCTTTTTGGTTGGTTTTCTTAAGTCCGGATAACTAACTTTCTGTGATGTATTTCTTGCCATAGCACTAGAATTTGAAAATTGTTTTGTTTGTCATTTAGATTCAAGAAAGAAAGCAGAACTTGACTGGGGCAAACGATTTCAAATGATTCAGGGGATCGCAAGGGGGCTTCTCTACCTCCATCGAGATTCTTGCCTAAGGGTCATACATCGAGACTTAAAAGTGAGCAATATTCTTTTGGATGAAAAGATGAACCCAAAAATTTCGGATTTTGGGCTGGCACGAATGTTTGAGGGCACTCAGGTTTTGGTGAACACCCAGAAAATTGTTGGAACACTGTAAGCTCTCTAGCCCTATTTGAATTATCAGTTTATTGAGTCAATTTTTTCAAGCAGACTGAAATGATTGGTTTAACACAACTATGCTCTCTGTTTATGCAGTGGCTATATGTCTCCTGAGTATGCCATGGGCGGGATTTTTTCGGAAAGGTCCGATGTCTATAGCTTTGGAGTGTTGCTACTGGAGATCGTTAGCGGCAAAAAGAACACAGCTCTCTATGACCAGGGCCAACATCTGAATCTCCTTTCCCTCGTAAGTCTCAAATTCCAACCTTAATCAGTATTTTAAGTTCCCTGCGATATCATGACAGTGTTCTCTCTTATAGGCGTGGCAATTATGGAGTGATGGAAAAGCATTCGACCTAACAGATGAAGCAATTCCTGTTAGCTCTCCATGGGAGCTAATAAGATGCATCCATGTTGGGCTTCTCTGTGTTCAGGATCATCCCACAAATAGACCAGACATGTCGAATGTGGTTCTGATGTTAAGTGGTGAGTCAGATCTTCCTCAGCCGAGACAGCCGATATTCACTTTCCAAGCCGAAATGCCAGATCGTTCTATTCCATCACAGGAAGAAAGCATCTGGTCTGTTAACACTGTCACTGATACATTGGTCGAAGGAAGATGACTGCTATTTTTTGTCTTCATTTTTATTTTGCTTGCTTTGGAGATGATTTTGATGCTGTTTTCTAATATATTAGTGTTTATTCAATTCAAGTATGGCTTTAGTCCGCCCTGAACAAAAGGGTGAATGAACTGCTCCACTTTTTTTACACGAATTTTAGGCTGCAAAGTAGGGGTTTGAAATATATTCTTTTTTAACAGAACATAATCAACACAGGAATTTTTCTGATTTGGAATAGCCAGAACTGTTGGTATCATTGAGAAGAACTACCAAGTAATCACCACAGAACCAGTAGTGTTATGAAGGCATGATTTTCTGGTCTTTTGAACGAAAGATTCATTACCAAAGACAGACTAGGTTCCCACATAAGAAGCATGAGCATTGGCGCAGCAAAAAGTACTTCCAGATAATTCATAGATACGATCTATCTTCTCCAGAATTGCTATTGAAGTCATCTATGCCTTGTGGAAATTAGATTGCTTTGTTACAGACATAAAATTATTCTTAGTTATCTAAGACAAGGAAACAAAAGAGAAAGTGTCAAGGAGCTTGAATAACTGAACAATTCAATTCGGATAAGCATTGCGTAAATGGAATGCTAATATCAGCTAGTGATCAAAATCGGAGCCATGTGATCCTTAAACAGAATTGGTATGAAGTCATTTAGCTTCACTGAACAAGAAGCTTGGGCTAGTGCATTAACAGAAACATATGGCCAATTTTCATCAGAAGTGACTTCGACCTCTCATGTGTTATTTGTCCTGGGTTTAGTCAACTTTGAACAACGGCCAAGAGAAGAATGCCAATGTCCCAAAACAGTTCTCTTTTTATAAGCCACCATTTGACCCACAATGAACCTGCCATGGCATAATTGAAACTGAGTGGTCAAATGCCAATGTCATCATGATCTCTTGCAATATTGGGAATGCAGTTGAACTGGGACAGGCATCATCAGCTTCCAATATAAAACGTATTTGTTCAATAACAAAGCCTTTGAAGCCATCTCCAAAAGGACTTATGACCTCACACCTGTGGCAACGCGCTTTGGTTTGCAGAAATCTTGTCTTCGTTTCAAACCTGCAGGCAAAAAGGAAAAGTGAAGAACTGGGAGCCTTTTAACATTCTCAAGGAGCCCACGCCTGAACGCACTAGGTTTCCTTTTGGTGGTCATTCACGCACTACGATTACTATGCTAGTTATGATTGGTCTCTACTCTTCCTTGGTCATCTTCTTCCCTCTTCAGGCACATCAGAGCACTGCAGTTTTTAACATCACTGCAGCCGAACCACTCTTTCACAAGCAAACTCTTGTCTCCTCCGGTCAAATCTTCAAGCTCGGCTTCTTCACCCCTAATGGATCAGCAAATCAATATGTGGGCATATGGTACAAGAGCATGACCCCAACCAAGAATGTCTGGGTCACCAACAGGGATGCACCGCTTGCCCATTCAGATTAATCTGCAAAATTAACTATGGGCAGTGACGGGAATCTGAAGCTTGTGGATGAGCAACAGAACATAATATGGTCCACCAATGTTTCTGTCCCCTCAAATAATAGCACAGCAATGCTTTAAGATGGTGGAAACTTTGTTCTACAGGACAGGAATTCTGTTGAAATATGGGCAAGCCTTTATGATCCAACCGATACTCTTCTACCAAACATGAAGATAGGACTAAACAACAGAACCGGAGAGAGACAGTACTTAGTTTGCTGGAAAAACGACAATGATCCATCTTCTGGATATTTTGTCACTGGGATTTCATTGGAGACACCGCCGCAACTTTTCACCTGGAGTTGCTCGAGCCCTTATTGGAGAAGTGGCCCATGGGATAAATCGACTTTCATCAGCATACCAGAAATGGAGTCCTCATATTTTAGCGGGTAGGATCTCCAGCAAGATCCTCAGCAGGGAACCACTTATTTCTCTGCTGATACTAATAACAACTTTTTGCTTGCTTATGGCTTCATTTCACCTGGGAGAATTATAGCATTAATAAAATGGGATTATGGATCCAAGAGTTGGTTGACAAATTGGGCAGCACCAAGCAACAGTTGCGAAGTTTATGGAACTTGCAGTCCTTTTGGCCTCTGCAACTCACTAAACTCTCCTATCTGCCGTTGTGTAAAGGGGTTTATGCCGAGATCCAAAGAAGAATGGAACAGCAGGAATTGGACCAGAGGGTGCATCAGAGAAACAGAATTGAATTGTCAGAAGAACACAAGCAGGTTGGCTTCGATGCAGGTGAAGAAAGATGTCTATGTGCAAATGAACCGGATGAAAGTGCCTGATTCTGTGGAATACTTATCAGACATTGGAGATGGAGGTGGATGCCAAAGCTGGTGCCTGAATAATTGTTCTTTCTTGGCTTATTCTTATGTCGGCACAATAGGGTGCTTGGTCTGGGCTAAAGATCTGATCGATATGCAGGAGTTTTCAACAGCCGGGCAAGATGTACACGTTTGGGTCGCACATGACAATACAGGTATGAGAGAGGTTTCCCTACAATGAGTATCACTTGAATAGTGTCACATATCTTCCAATTCTTTTCTCATGTCAGGCATGTCGATACAAACAAAACGGGAAAAGTACACTAGAAGTGCCATAACTTTTGTACGGCGTTCACTTGAGTGCCATAATTTTCAAAACGTTCACTTAAGTGCCATAGCTTTTAAAAATCGTTTACTTGAATGCCATGTTGACGTGGCAGCAGGAAAAGCTGATATGGCAGCCGAAAAAGTTATTGTAGACGTCGGAAAAGTTCCTGTAGCACGCGCGAAAAATTATTGTAGACGCCGGAAAGATGATGTGGCACGTCGGAAAGGTTACTGTAGCACTCAAGTGAACGAATTTGCTCCGACGTAGCACTCAAGTGAATGATTTTTGAAAGTTATGACACTTAAGTGAACGTTTTGAAAGTTATGGCATTCAAGTGAACGCCGTACACAAGTTATGGCACTTCTAGTGTACTTTTCCCCAAACAAAACTTATCATCAGTGTAAGTACAGTGGTTGGCATCGTGTTCGTAGGAGCTGCAATTTTTGGTCTCTGCAAGTGGAGAGCTAGCGAAAGAGGTACGAATAATTCTTATCTAATGCTTAACTTCACATTAAATGTATTCTAGAAACATTACAAAATCCGTAAGGCTCTTGATTCATGGTATATAAAAGATAAAGCAGGAGAAATGTTGCATGGAAAGATCAGCTGAAGCAAGATGATGCATCCGAATTGATGATGTTCAATTTTAGTAACTTACTTCTTGTGACAAGCAACTTTGATGCAACAAACAACTTGGCCAAGGAGGGTTTGGCCCCGTTTATAGGGTAAAAGGCTTCTCTAAAATGTTTGTTTTTTAAAATTTTATGACATTATACCAGGTCTGATACTTCTATGAGTTCGGAAACCGGGAAAGCTGAAAGATGGAAAGGAGATAGCTGTCAAAAGACTTTCCAGTAGCTCAGGCCAAGGCATGGAAGAGTTAAGAATGAGATCATTCTAATATCAAAGCTTCAGCATCGAAATCTGGACAGACTCATGGGTTGCTGCATCGAAGGAGAAGAAAAAATTTTAGGATATGAATACTTGCCAAACAAAAGCTTAGACACCTTACTTTTTGGTTGGTCTCACTCTCTTCAGGTCATGCTTGTGCTGATAAGAATGATATATATTTTAGTAGTACTTCAAGTTACTAATTCTTTTCATTTTCTTCATTGCTTAGATTCAAGAAGGAAAGCAGAACTCAACTGGGATATACTTTTCGGGATCATTCGAGGCATCGCAAGTGGGCTTCTGTCGAGATTCTTACCTTCGAGTTATCCATCGAGATTTGAAGGCAAGCAATATTCTCTTGGATGAGAAAATGAACCCAAAAATTTCAGACTTTGGGCTGGCGCGGATCTTCAAAGGCACTCAAGTTCTGCTAAATACTCACAAAGTTGTTGGAACACTGTAAGTTTTCAAGCCTTGCCACTGGAAAATCAGTTCAATAAGGAAACTCTATAACTTGAGTTATTAACATGACCAAATCAATTGCAGAGGACATATGTCTCCTGAATATGCCATTGGAGGGATATTTTCTGAGAAATCAGACGTCTATAGCTTCGGTGTGTTGCTACTTGAGATTGTCTCTGGCAAAAAGAACACGAGCTTACACTACCAAGGCCAGCATTTCAATCTTCTTTCTTATGTAAGTGCAAGGAATACATTTTCGAGTGATATTCTGTAAATCTTTTCGGCTATGTATGTGCCCTATGAGCTCTAATTCTTACAGGCATGGCAGTTGAGGAGCAAAGATACTAGACTAGACCTAACAGATGAAGCAATTGTTAATACTTGTTCGCCATCAGAAGCGATGAGATGCATTCAGGTCGGGCTTCTGTGTGTGCAGGACCACACGAATGACCGACCGACCCAACATGTTATCTGTAGTCCTGATGCTGAGCGGTGAGTCAGAACTTCCTCAGCCAAGAACGCCTACATTCACCTTCAAAAGTGAAATGCCGAGTCACGATATCAAGTTGCAGTGGGAATGCATCTTGTCCACGAACACCATCACGAATTCTGTGGTCGAAGGAAGATGATGATCAACATTTTTTCTTTATTGTTTTTTTGCACTTGTAATGTTCTGTGCCAAAAGGTCGTTACTCACTCAATTTGAGAGTCCTAAAACTTTAACACAGATCGGAATTCTGCATTGTTATTGTCACATAGATTTTGCAATATGAACGTGTACTTCATGACAGGCAACTTACAAATCTCTGACAGGAAATGGGATTCATTGAACAAAGGTAATTATTAACTCCGGCCAAAACAAAGACATAGTTACTAGCTCAGAAGTTTAAATACGTCCACAAAATTTTGGCCTCTTTCAAATTGAGTTAGCGAGGAGTCGCGTTCAGTGTTCATAAGCTCATAAGATGACAGTATTCAAGTGAAACTCTGAGAAACAGTTGACCTGTATATTTCGAATAAGCATGCCCAGGTTATTTGGTGTGGCATTTTCTGTACCTGTCATCAGTTTTTTTCCCCCTTGACAGGGACTTGATAAAAGACTAAGCAACTTCTGGAAGGTTACATGCGAATGACTAACCTTTCGAAAGACGTTCAGCTATTTCAGATTCTAAGCTTGACATAGGTTAAAAAATGAATTCTAAAGTTGGCAGGATTGCAAGGTCTTAAGAAAACATTATCATCTCTAGGCCTTGGAGCCTTTTCGTAATCTACAATTGACTTTTGAGCGCCATGTGTTGTTTGACTGTACTCCAGGATTTTTCTAGGAAAAAGCAGAACCATAATCTAGTCTTTAACTAAACAATACTGATCAATGCAGCATCCTAGGACAAAACACTTCCTCCGGCTAGCTGGATTATAAAACTTCTCTGCTAGAAGAAATCCATCCATGAGGTTACTACTCGCCACAAGGCTTGGTATCTCAATTGAAATCCTTTCCCTAGAGTCATGCATAGAGATCATGAGGTGAGCTGTGACGTCCCAGGGCGTCACTTACTTAGGACGTACTTGCCTTTAATCTGATATTACATATAATATTTGGTGTATGCGGAATACTATGTATACAAACAAATCAGGCCATCAAACTAGTGCATTCAACGGATAGACACGCCCGCCTAGAAGGTATAGCCTTATAAGGTTCACTAACTCGTGATACAAACATTCACATATAACACATAAAACAAACACACATATTACCACAATAACTGATTTCATTTATATAGATAACCAGTCAATTACATCTTCTTTAGCAAAGGACAACAGCTGGGAGTCTACAAAAGGTTACTACTCCCGATCCATAAACTCATCATCCATTGTGATGCCCTGGATTTTGAATGCTAAGACAAGACATTAAATGAAGTGGGGCCACTCTTATCTTTTTCTCTTGGTCAAAGGCGGTAGCCCTCATCCCTTCTTCTTCTTCTCTCTCTCTCACTCTCGCTCTCTCTCTGTTTTCTGTCGTTCCTCTCCCCTGCACCGACTCCATCATCTTCTTCACTCTTCTTTCAGCTTCTGCCGTGCCACACCCCTCCCCCAACGACACCGAGCACCATCCTCAGTCACCACACTATCTTACATCAGCACCACCACCATCGAACACCCATCGCCTCCGTCGCAGCAGCTCCCACAGACCCGAACATCTCTGTGCCCTGTTCTACGCCTATTGTTGCTTTGCTGGGGTTTCTGCTGCTGCAGCTACTCCGGGCACCTCCGGCCAGCTCAACCAGCCTTCGGCCACCCTCAGGCGTCTCACGAACCACCGCCACGAAGCCCCGATGCCGCTGGAGGCCCAGAACAACCCCGGCCAGCTTGCCCTGCACCAAGTCCCCTGTTTTGGCCTGCTGCAGCTTCTGTTCGCTGCTGCCCGAGCTCCCTCCGGCCACTGCGAACCACCTCCGACCATCCACTGACCTCCCTTGATGTTATCCAGCCATCACCCAGTCAAGCCGCCGCCATAGCACGCCGGAACAACCACGAACAGCCCTGCACAGTCCCGGTTCCCCTGTTTTTCCTGCATCTACTCCTCCGTTTTGTCTGTTGCTGCTGCTGCTTCTGTTTGCAGCTCACAGCCGCTACTCCGGGCACCCTCTGCCACCACCACCACCTCCTTCGACTTCTCTCAGACCTCCACCAGCCGTCCCCGTCGTCGTCTCGGCCGTTCACCGCCCCGAACAGTGAAGAACAGCCGCCTCAGCCCCTGCCCGTGCCTGCTCTGTTCTGTTCGTGAGTGCCCTGTTCGGGCCTGTTTCGTGGGCCAACGGCTGGGCAGTGGCCCTATCTGACCAGGGCCGTGTCCTGTAAAATGGGCCGAATGGGCCGGCCAAGTTGGCCGAGAGCCTAGGCCGTATGCCGGCTCCGTGGGCCAAGTTGGCCGAGTGCCCAGATCCGTGTGCCGAGACCACGGGCCAAGTGTCCGAGAATTGGAGCCCAAGTGGCCTAGTCCGTGGGCAAAGTTTCCGGGCCAAGTCTAAAGCTCATGCGAAGGGATTTTCAAGGATCGCCGCATCTAATTGACTGTGAGTCAACCTTTAATCCTTGGCTAAGTCGTTAATTACGTTTGGATTAGTTTAATTAGATTATTAGGGTATTTAGGTAGATTAATTAGAGCCGGTTTAGGCTAGAGACTCGGTTTAGGTTAAATGGCCCTAATTAATTAGGTAATTTGACTGTGGCTAGTTTGGACCGAATGATTGATTGATTGATCGGCCTTGCTTGATCACGAGCAAACAATAGGTCAAGGATGAGCGTATGATTGATTGACGATTTGGATTTAATTACGTACGATTGAATTGAATTCTTGTCATTGAATTATTTATCTACGCTCGATTATAATATATATAGATTAATTGATGAAATGCCTTGGCGGATAACTAGTCAAATTGATTGATTGGTTGGAGTTTGATCACTTGGTTTATGGATGCGAGGTCGCATGGATAACATGTGCATTTGTGTGATTACTCAAGAGTTTAGGCGTGTGAGCATATCGCGTGAGCATTTGACTAAATGCATATTATAAACTGGTTATTTGCTGAGTATGCTTGAGTGGTCACATGATGGATTATTCTTGGCAAGTTTGTACCATGCCAATCGTACAGAACCATACGACTTGTCGGATGCTCGTCGATCCGTGCCGTGCCGGTCGTACGGATCACATGGATTGTCGGATACCGATTGCGGCTTGTGATGGACCGAAGCCCCTATAGGGATTCTTGATAGTGCCGTGTTGTGCCGGTCGTACGAATCACACGGGCTATCAGATACCGTCGCCGAAAGTAAGGGACGAAACTTAGTCCCGCCGGTAGACACCGCCGGTCGTAGTGTAAAGTCACACCCGCCGTGTGCAATTGGGCTAGATGGCCGTTAATAATCGGACCACGTGTGGTATCTGTGTGTGCGATTGGCATGATATCTATGGGTTGTTATGTGTGGCATATTATGTTGAGTATTGCATACCCCGTGATTTTCAATAGGTGAGCTGCATGTGATTGGGATATTTATATATCAATATGTGATTGACTAATAGGACCCTCCGAGTGAATCAACGTCTTAGCCGGGCTTAGGCGTTGACTCACCGAGATTTATATCTCACCCCATCGTTGTTAAACTATTTTCGGGTCCTAAGTGATGGAGCTAGTAGCCCTTTGAAAAGGCGATAAGGATGAGAGTGACGTAGCCCTATTTGGAGTAGGTACGAAATTGATTCTACCCCGTCCCGAAGTATGGGACCAATTAGTGTGTCATTTCGGTTGACTCACGATGTAATTGTAAATAAAATCATATTTTTGAATTAATGCGTTTTCCTACTTGCCTATCCCTATTTTATATTTTTGTCCGGGAATATTATACGTTTCCGCATGCGTAGTTAATCTCATGGGTTGATAGCATGCCCGTGACGCTATCCTCTTAACCCGAGGGACGAGATGACGGGGATGCCACGCGCTCGAGGATCGGGGCGTGACATCCATCGATACCACCAACATAGCATGTCCTCTGCCCTTCTCCGCCATCCTTATTGGCTAGCTAAATCTAAAAAGATTACAACCAATGAGGGTCGGTTATAAGCTCAACAAGTAAAATGTCTAAAATGCCAGCTATCGGAATCGTCAATCACTGGATACATGCCAGATATCACATTCGGCATCTCCATATATAAACTTTCAGTCCATCCGACCTAGCCATATTAAGGTTATTCACAAACATAGCCACAAATAACAAGCCATAGATCAAATAATCGACCAACAAATGAAACAAAGGGTCACATAGAGGACTATCGATGCTAAACCTCATAAAACAACTCGAATTCAACCCCCTAGGCCTTCTCGGCCATCGATCCTTCACCACCCATCCGCAAATCATCACTTGTCGTACTAAATTAAACCATCAACTCAACCAATTCAGAACCAAACAAAGGCTACTCAAGCAATAGCGATTACATGCAAACCATTTATAAGTCCATCGTGCACTAATACCTCCAAAACCGAACATGTCCTCTCTTGGCCAAGCTATTCGTCACTCAATTTCAATGATCCGTCCTCCAAATTCACAAATCCGACACCAAGAGAACCTTATCTAGCTAGAATCTGTGACATGCAAACAAGTTTAGGGGTCGTTCGCGCCCACACTCCTACCTCGGGTCCTATGTGCCCGAACCATCAATACGTCGCCTTTTGCGATGATCCAACCACCAATCCAGTTCACCCAAGCCTCAAGGATATCTATTCTACTAGAATCTAAGACATGCAAACAGGATGGACAACCGATGATTGAAGAATTAGAAATTTTACTCGCCTCTTAACCTAACATGAAAACGATCCCGAACCACCGCGCTGCAAGCTCGAGCGCGACCTTCTCCTCTTTGGCACAAGCAAAACCAACAATCAAAGAAAAATTAGAGAGGGAGGTCGAGTCGGTGAGAGGAAGAGGGGGAGAGAGCTTTCGGCCAAGAGAAAGAGAGAGAGAGAGTAAGAGGGTTCTTGAGAGTTTTCATGAAGATTTCAAGCACCAACGGGAGGAGAGACAGAAATTGAGCATATTATAGTGGATGGAAGGTTGATTGCATGCTTGTCAAGTGTCCTCCATGCACAATCCCACTTGTCCTTCGGCTCACTAGGTGCAATTCCACTTGTTGCTCTAATTTCTCATATAATTAAACTTTATGAACCGAAAAAGGCACCCTCTTCCTTCTGTCAATATATTTTTGCGCCATCAACTAAAGTCCCAAAAGTACAATTTCCAATTCTTGTTCCCCACCTATCCAAGCACAAATTAACTATTCCGCTTGTAAACTTAATTTGGCAAAAAATTCAAGTCGTCACATGAGCATCATTAAACCCACGTTAAATTACACATGTTGGGCTGGCACGAATGATTGCATTATAAAACACGTATCCGATGTGGCATGGTTTGTCGGTCCATATAGGTCAGAACCATATTCATTCATAGGATATTAGAGATGGATAGCATAGATATGAGAGGTGACTTCTACACAACACTCTATAGCGCATGAGATTTTAGTATCTGCACTTTCAATTGCTGCAAGAAAAATTATCCTTGTCGTCCATCCGATGATCCTCTTTAAATCTCAATTGCATCTTTGGTTCGATAGAAAGTTGGTTGTAATGATTTTAAGTTTATCTAAGGTTAAGCAACAATTCACATTCAACCCGGGAACCGTCGGGAGCTGGCCTTGCTAGTTTGGTTGAAAGCCTAGGAACCGACCATGTTTGGTTCGGTCTTCAAATCAAGCCTTGACCTGTTTGTTTTGTCTAGGAATCAAACAGATCAAGCCGATTTTAATCAATTTTGAACAGGCTCCGATAAGGCGAGCCTATACATATTTTCTAGAAATTGCTTTGTTAACAATTTAACAACTCAAAAGGAAAAAGAAGACCAAAAAAAGCTAAAAACGAAGGGCTTACCAAGACAAAGTATGAACTCAAAATATAAATGAAAAAGGTAATTCATTTTCCATATACGAAAAACTAAAAAAAAAATGGAGGATAGGTTCCTCGTTTCACCCGGGAATTGGCCAATATGGTTCTAGGCAAGTTATAGGACGGACTAGTTCGATTTCCTGTGCTAGGTTTTTTAGGAACAGTTCCCCAATTTGGTTCCGGGTCCCGGGTTTGGAGCCAAACCACCCGGATCGTGTTTAATCCCAAGCTTATGAATAGCAACATAAAGTTTAGTTGAGAAAGAGTAACACTGCGCGGGAGAAAATGCAAAAGATGGGCCAGAAAGAAAAATAAATTTGAGTCTTTTTCATAGGGAGAATGCATAAATTGGCTTACCATACTCATAGCAAAGGCGAAGATCTGGTGAGTATACCCGACGAGCTTCTAGTATCTTGATGTATCAATAGGAATCTCATCTTTGTCATCTCCAAGTTTCTGATTTGGATCTATTGGACTTTAGGCCGGTCTACAACCACTCATTCCAGTCTCCTTAAGAAGATCAAGAACATATTTCCTTTGTGAAACTACAATTCCCTTTTTTGACCGAGCTACCTCCATTCCAAGGAAATACCTTAGAGTTCCCAAGTCCTTGATCTCAAATTCAGAAGCGAGACATTCTTTCGACTTGTTCATCTCAGCCATATCATTCCCGATGAGAATGATGTCCCACTATCAGAATTGCAACCTTCCCATCACGAGAATGCTTTACAAACATGGTATGATTAGCATGTCCTTGAACAAATCCTTGTTTCTTCATAGACTGAGAGAACTTGTCAAACCAGGCGCTCGATGACTGTTTTAGTCCATATAGTGACTTCTTCAATTTACAAACCTTCAATCCAAACCTTCCATCAAAGCCCGGGGGAAATCCATGTATACTTCTTTGTCCAAATCTCCATTCAGAAATGCATTCTTCACATCTAGTTGCTGTAGAAGCCAATCAAGGTTGGTTGCAAGTAATAGGAGCACTCTTATAGTGTCTAGTTTTGCAACTCGGGCGAAGGTCTCAAACTAATTAATGCCATAGTCCGGGTGAATCCTTTGGCAACCAAGCTTTATACCTTTCAAGGGACCCATTAGCTTTATACTTGGTTGCGAATACCCACTTGCATCCGCCATGGACTTTCCTTTAGGTAGATCCACCATATCCCACGTTCCATTTTCTTCTAGAGCCTTCGTCTCCCCAAGGATTGCTTCCTTCCACTCAGGAACTTGTAAAGCATCCTGCACATTTTTTGGAATCTCCACACAAGACAAGGTTGAGGTAAATGCACGAAAATTGGGTGAGAAGTTTTTGTAAGACACGTAAAGAGACGTAGGATGTTTGGTACAAGACCTAACTCCTTTCCGAATAACAATAGGTATGTCAAGTTCTTCAATAGACTCGTTCTTTTTTTTACTATGATCGGGTTGGACAAATTGAGTTGGAACATTGCCCGATGATTGTATGGAGTTCGGGTCATGCCCTGGTTCGGACTCATGCCACCTTGAGGGAGCAGAAGACTCATTTCTTTGAGTTTTGTCTCTTCTTGTGTAGACTTAAGCATAGGATGGGAGCTTAGTATTCTTGGTAGTAGTTTTACACCTATTATGCTCACAAGTAGGATGAGATGCCAAAACAGGTGGACCCGAATTTTTATTATTTGAAAAACATGATTCAAAATTAGGTATAAGAGTAGCGGGAACAAAATTTTCAGGAAGAGGATTTCAAGTTCTGCAAAACGAAAGGACTACGTGATAGTATTGTGCGAATCTGCACTTTCTTTCCCCTTGAAGAGAAGCTCCAAAAATAGATGTTAATTCAGAAAAGGTGACAAACATTTTTTTTTGGAAATCGTGTTAAAGCATTTATAACCTTTTTGGTTAGGTGCATAACCAAGATAACACACATTTTTTTGCTCTAGGATCGAGTTTGCCTCGATTTCTATCATGGATGTGAACAAAGGAGGTACAGCCACATAGGTTTAAGGTTAAGGCTGCAACAAGTCTAGAGGCTTGATAAGTCTTCTAAAAGATTATCGGGGATGTTTGAAACTTTAACACTCTGGAATGCATTTTATTGATAAGATATATGGACATAAGAAGAGCTTCACCCCATAGATGTGGGAACTTTAGTTGTGAAGAGTAGAGCTCCGGTTACTTCTAAAATATGCTTATTCTTCCTCTTTGCCTCCTCATTTTGTTGAGGGACAAGAACATTGATGCACAATTTCCTTTTCCCAGAAAAATTGTCCCAAAATTTTATTGAAATATTCTTTCCCATTGTTACACCTAAAAATCTGGATTTATACTTGAAATTGTGTTTGTATCATGGAGTAAATTTTTTTGAAAACAGACTCTACTTTAGATTTCTCTTTTAACAAGTCACGCAACTCACCCTTTTATGACCATCAATAAATGTAACAAATCATTTCTTTCTTAAGGGCATAGGAATTCTAGATGGATCCCAAACATCACTATGAATTAATGAGAATGTCAGCTTGTAGGTTTGAGAGGAAAAATTGATTCGATGATGTTTGGCTAATTCACAAAATTCACATTGAAATGAAAATGGACTTTTATTTGAAAACAACTTTGGGAAAAAGAACTTCAAATAAATTCGGATGACCTAGCCTATAATGCCATAACATAATATCATCATGCTTACAAATTGTAACAGAAACGGCTAACCTGAACTTGTCCACTTAAGCTTGTTCCATCTTCAAAGGAATAGAGTCCTCTCTCTAGCACGACCAATCGCACCCCCCCCAATCAATCGTTCTTCTCTCTCAAGTCCTGAAACTAGCAATGAGATAAGAAAAAATTAGCTCGACACTTTCGATAAGAGGTTATTTTACTAATGGACAGCAAGTTACAATATAACTTTGCGACATGATGAACATTATGAAGCGTGAGGGCAGGTGAGAGCTTGATGGATCCTTAACCAGCTATAGCAGAAAGTGAACCATCTACAATTGTGATTTTTTATTTTATTTCTTGCACACAGATTATAGGTGGAAAAGAGTTTTGAATAACCTGTCATATGATTGGTTGCTCTTGAATCAAGAATCCATGGCGTATTTTGGTGTGGATTTTCTATGAGGAAATTAGTAGAAAAATTATTATATTTACGGGCTAAAGAACAAGATGGATTTAAAGAAGGTTGTGGAGGTTGAAGGAGTTTGGACAGGTGCTCTAGGTGTTTCTTTGTGAATGGAACCGAATCTGACTTGATTTGCTCTTCCTCATTTATTGCTTGGAACGCACGACCATCACTACTGGTCCTTCTCTTCCAACCTTCCTTTTTCCAATTTTGCGGTTTCCCATGATTTTTCCAGTAGGTTTCTTTGGTATGCCATGGTTTCTTGCATTGTTCACAACATGGTTTCTTCGTCCTCTCTTCTTCAGAATCAAGTCCCCGAGCTACAAGTGCATAATTTTCAGATATAGAGTTCACATTGGCTTCCGAATCATGTAGCATGATTTGCCTCCGAGATTCTTCCCTTCTAACTTCAGAGAAAACCTGGCGAATGGATGTTAGAGGTTTTCGACCAAGGATTCTACTTCTTACCTCATCCAAGCTTCAATTGAGGCTTGCTGGAAATATGTATACTCTATCATTCTCTTCTCTCTTCGTTTGTCTCTTGCAATTAGCTGAATTTTCCCATGTATCATCATAGCAATGATCTAATTCCTGTCACAAGGTCACCATTTCATTGTAGTAAATAGTGACCTCATGATCTCCTTGCCTTGATTGCCATAACTTTGTCTTCAATTCAAAGATCCGGGAAGAGCTCTTCAAATCAGAATATGTTTCTCTCACATATCTTTAGTGATCGGAAGGAATAGGTTGGTTTTCCAATTGCTAACTCCATAAAATTGATCAGCCAAGCAATCACTAAGGAGTTCTCCGATCTCCAAGCCTTCCATTTTGGATCACTTTTTGCTGGTTCCTTCACCTTGCCTGTTGTCAAGTGGCCAAGCTTCCTTTTACCATCTATTGCAAGTTTCACCGATTGAGCCCATAAAATTGGCGGGTTTTCCAATTGCTGACTCCATAAATTGATCAGCCAGACAATCGCTAAGGAGTTTTCCAATCACCAAGCCTTCCATTTCGGATCACTTTTTGATGGTTCCTTCACCTTGCCTATCTAGTGGCCAAGCTTCCCTCTACCATCGATTGTTAGTTTCACCAATTGAGCTCACTCCAAATAATTTTGGCCATTCAATCGTTGAACTGTTAATAACAGGTTGGAGTTCTAGGAGAATTGCTCTCCGCTAATGCTCGATTGTCTAGAGAGATCAGTTGAATTTCTCTCTAGCACGACACTAGAATCGGCATCCCTAAAAGCTTCGGTCATTGCCGTTTTCACCATAGTAGGAAATGGATTCAAAACCTCCGCTCCGATACCATGTTGATTTCATAAAAGAAAAGTAATTTCTTTTATTTTTTATTCTCTAATTTTTATTGTAGAGAATATTACACATAAATAGAGTCTAGGACATCTAGGCTATAGAAAGGAAATAGAAGCAGAAAAGGAAAAGATTTCCTACTTTCTAATCTTGAGAATTCAGAAATAAAGGAAATAAAATAAATGAAGACAAAAAGTATCATATCCCAAGATTTTCTCCTGATTCCAAAGATTTTCTCCCATTCTTCGACAAAAAACAAAAGACAAAAAATGGTGATCATCATCTTCCATCGACCACAGAATTCGTGATGGTGGTCGTGGAGAAGATGCACTCCCGTTGTGACCTGATATCATGACTTGGAATTTTCCTTTTGAAGGTGAATGTCGGCGGTCTCGGCTGAGGAAGTTCTGATTCACCACTCAGCATCAGAACTACTGATGACATGTTGGGTCGGTCGGTGGCGTGGTCCTGCACAGAGAGAAGCCCGACCAGAATGCATCTCATCACTTCTGATGTCGAACAAGTATGAACAATTGCTTCATCTGTTAGGTCTAGTCCAGTGCCTTCGCTCCACAATTGCCATGCCTGTAAGAATTCGAGACCATAGGGTGCATAAATAGCCGAAAAGATTAATTGAAGATCACTCGAAACTGTATTCCTCGTACTTACATAGGAAAGAAGATTGAAATGATGGCCTTGGTAGTACATGCTCGTGTTCTTTTTGCCAGAGACGATCTCAAGTAGCAGCACACCGAAGCTATAGACGTCAGATTTCTCAGAAAATATCCCTCCCATGGCATATTCGGGTGACATATATCCTCTGCAGTTGCTTTGATCATGTTAATCACTCAAGGGATATAGTTTCCTTATTGAACTGATTTTTCAGCGGCAAGGATTGAAAACTTACAGTGTTCCAACAACTTTGTGAGTATTTAGCAAAACTTGGGTGCCTTCGAAGATCCGCGCCAGCCCAAAGTCCGAAATTTTTGGGTTCATTTTCTCATCCAAGAGAATATTGCTTGCCTTTAAATCTCGATGGATAACTCGAAGGTTAGACTCTCGATGGAGGTACTGAAGCCCACTTGCGATCCCTCGAATGATCCGGAATCGTATGTCCCAGTTGAGTTCTGCTTTCCTTCCTGAATCTAAGCAAGGAAGAAAGCGAAAAGAATTGGTAACTTGAGTTACTACAATGATATATGTTATTCTTATCAGCACAAGCATGACTTGAAGAGAGGGAGAGAGACCAACCAAAAAGAAAGGTATCTAAGCTTTTGTTTGACAAGTACTCATATACTAAAATTTTTTCTTCTCCTTCGATGCAGCAACCCATGAGTCTGACGAGATTTCGATGCTGAAGCTTTGATATTAGAATGATCTCATTCTTAAACTCCTCCATGCCTTGGCCTGAGCTACTGGAAAGTCTTTTGACAGCTATCTCCTTTCCATCATTCAGCTTTCCCTGTTTCCCAACTCGCAAAAGTATCAGCCCTGGGATAATATCATAAAATTTTACTAAACAAATATTTTAGACAAGGCTTTTACCTTATAAACGGGGCCAAACCCTCCTTGGCCAAGTTTGTTTGTTGCATCAAAGTTGTTTGTCACATGAAGTAAGTTACTAAAACTGAACATGGTCAATTCAGATGCATCATCTTGCTTCAGCTGATCTTTCCATGCATTTCCAAGTGACATTTCACCTGCTTTATCTTTGACATACGGTGAGTCAAGAGCCATAGGGATTCTGGTAACGATTCTAGAGTATGTTTAATGTGAAGTTAAGCGAAAGATTAGAATTATTGGTACCTCTTTTGCTAGCTCTCCACTTGCAGAGACTGAAAATAGCAGCTCCTATGGACACGATGCCAACCATGGTACTTACGCTGATGATAAGTTTTGTTTGTATTGACATGCCTGACATGAGAAAAGACTTGAAAGATACGTGATACTGTTCAAATGATACTCGTTGTAATGAAACCTCTTATACCTGTATTGTCATGTGCGACCCGAACATATACATCCTGCCCAGCTGTTGAAAACTCCTGCATATCCATCAGATCTTTAGCCCAGACCAAGCACCCTATCGTGCCGACATAAGAATAAGCCAAGCAAGAACAATTATTCAGGCACCAGCTTTGACATCCTCCTTCATCTCCAATGTCCAATAAGTATTCCGCAGAATCAGGCACTTTCATCCGGTTCATTTGCACAAAGACATCTTTCTTCACCTGCATCAAAGCCGACCTGCTTGTGTTCTTCTGACAATTCAATTCGGTTTCTCTGATGCACCCTCTGGTCCAATTCCTGCTGTTCCATTCTTCTTTGGATCTCGGCATAAACCCCTTTACACAACGGCAGATAGGAGAGTTTAGTGAGTTGCAGAAGCCAAAAGGTCCGCAAGTTCCATAAACTTCGCAACTGTTGCTTGGTGCCACCCAATTTGTCAACCAACTCTTGGATCCATAATCCCACGTTATTAAGGTTAGAACGCCTCCAGGTGAAATGAAGCCATAACCAAACAAAGAGTTGTTAGTAGCATCACTAGAGAAATAAGCAGTTCCCTGCTGAGGATCTTGCTGGAGAACGTACCCGCTGAAATATGAGGAGTCCATGTCTGGTATGCCGAGGAAAGTTGATTTATCCCATGGTCCACTTCTCCAATAAGGGCTCGAGCCATTCCAGGTGAAAAGTTGTGGCGGTGTCTCCCACGTAATCCCAGTGACAAAATATCCAGAAGATGGATAGTTGTCATTTTTCCAGGAAACTAAGTTCCGTCTCTCTCCGGTTCTGTTGTTTAGTCCTATCTCCATGTTTGGTAGAAGAGTATCAGTTGGATCATCAAAGCTTGCCCATATTTCAACAGAATTCCTGTCTTGTAGAACAAAGTTTCCACCATCTGAAAGCATTGCTGTGGTATTATTTGAGTGGACAGAAACATTGGTGGACCATACTATGTTCTGTCGCTCATCCACAAGCTTCAGATTCCCGTCGTTGCCTATTTTTAATTTTGCAGATTGATCTGAGTGGGCAAGCGGTGTATCCCTATTGGCAACCCAGACAATCTTGAATGGAGTCTTGCTCTTGTACCATATGCCCACATATTGATTTGCTGATCCATTAGGGGTGAAGAAGCCGAGCTCGAAGATTTGACCGGAGGAGACAAGAGTCTGGTTCTGGAAGAGTGGTTCGGTTGCAGTGATGTTAAAAACTGCAGTGCTCTGATGTGCCTGAAGAAGGAAGAAGATGACCAAGGAAGAGTAGAGACCAATCATAACTAGCATAGTAATCGTAATGGGTGAATGACCACCAAAAGGAAACCTAGTGCGTTCAGGCGTCGGTCCCTTGAGAATGTTACAAGGCTCCCAGTTCTTCGCTTTTCCTTTTTGCCTGCAGATTTGGAAGGAAGAAAAGATTTATGCAGTCCTGCCAACTTTAGAAGTCATTATCTTGAGTTAAGGCAAGCTTAGAATATGAAATGGCTCAAAGTCTTTCGAAAGATTAGTCAGTCCCATGCAACCTTCCAGAAGTTGCTTAGTCTTTTATCAAGTCCATGTCAAAGGGAAAATATGTTGTGACTGGTACAGAAAATGCCACACCAGCTAACGTGGGCACGATTATTCGAAATACAGGTCAACTGATTCGCAAAGGTTCACTTGAATACTAATATCTTATGAGCTTATGAACTCTGAACAAGACTTGTGACGCCTTGGAAATTCGGAATTTGTAAATTGCCCGGATTCAATAAAAAGAAGAAAATTGAATTTCAATCTGTGCAAATTTTGGATCGTAAGGACGTAAATGACGAATTTTGGACGATTCTCGAAATGTCGTTTGGTTTCGATTGGGTCTCGAAATCTCAGTCTCAGCGACTTAGGATTTTTAATCCTCTTGGATGAAAAGATGAACCCAAAAATTTCGGACTTTGGGCTGGCTCGAATGTTTGAGGGCCCTCGGATTTTGGTGAACACCCAGAAAATTGTTGGAACACTGTAAGCTCTCTAGGCCTATTTGAATTATCAGTTTATTGAGTCAATTTTTTCAAGCAGACTGAAATGATTGGTTTAACACAACGATGCTCTCTGTTTATGCAGTGGCTATATGTCTCCTGAGCATGCCATGGGCGGGATTCTTTCCGAAAGGTCCGATGTCTATAGCTTTGGAGTGTTGCTACTGGAGATCGTTAGTGGCAAAAAGAACACAGCCCTCTATGACCAGGGCCAACGTCTGAATCTCCTTTCCCTCGTAAGTCTCAAATTCCAACCTTAATCAGTATTTTAAGTTCCCTGCGATATCATGACAGTGTTCTCTCTTATAGGCGTGGCAATTATGGAGTGATGGAAAAGCATTCGACCTAACAGATGAAGCAATTGCTGTTAGCTCTCCATGGGAGGTAATAAGATGCATCCATGTTGGGCTTCTCTGTGTTCAGGACCATCCCACAAACAGACCAGACATGTCGAATGTGGTTCTGATGTTAAGTGGCGAGTCAGATCTGCCTCAGCCGAGACGGCCTATATTCACTTTCCAAGCCGAAATGCCAGATCGTTCTATTCCATTTCAGGAAGAAAGCATCTGGTCTGTTAACACTGTCACTGATACATTGGTCGAAGGAAGATGACGGCTATTTTTTTTCTTGATTTTTATTTTGCTTGCTTTGGAGATGATTTTGATGCTGTTTTCTAATATATTAGTGTTTATTCAATTCAAGTATGGCTTTAGTCCGCCCTGAACAAAAGGGTGAATGAACTGCTCCACTTTTTTTACATGAATTTTAGGCTGCAAAGTAGGGGTTTGAAATATATTCTTTTTTGACAGAACATAATCGACGCAGGAATTTTTCTGATTTGGAATAGCCAGAACTGTTGGTATCTTTGAGAAGAACTACCAAGTAATCACCACAGAACCCGTAGTGTTATGAAGGCATGATTTTCTGGTCTTTTGGACGAAAGACTCATTACCAAAGATAGACTAAGTTCCCACATAAGTAGCATGAGCATTGGCACAGCAAAAAGTACTTCCAGATAATTCATAGATACGATCTATCTTCTCCAGAATTGTTATTGAAGTTGTTGAATTGTGTCTCGAGTTTAAAATTGTTTACGGATAAGTACCGATTTGTTAAATCGGTTAATTAAAGGAAAACAAATCTCCGCATGGCGTGCAACGAAAAGGGGGCTCATGACTTGGACTTTCATGTGCTGCAAATTACTTTTGTTTTTTTTAATTAGATGAAAGGGGCGCAAATATATTTATATATTTTGTGGGCCCTACAAAGTCTAGGTTGAAAAGAAGACAAAAAAACGTGGTTTGTTTTAAAGTCTTCAACCAAGTTGCAGTCGCAAAAAAAGGAGGTAGAAGCCGCGCGCAATAGACTTTGCGAGAAGGACGGCACGAGAGAAAGAGAAGGACGACGCAGTGAAGTTCTCTTGATCGCGCGAAGGAGTCTGAACACAGAAAATTTGTGCGTGAGTTTTATGTATCCGATCAAGTTGTTTATTTGTAAACAGTTTGGGTTTGGGTATAATTTAGGTGCAGGAAACACGAGCGTATTGAGCGATTGTAAATCCGATTCTCCGATTATAGTGGATTATTCTTACTGGCTCTTCCGTGGATGTAGGTACCGATATTCGGACCGAACCACGTAATCTCTGGTGTCCTTTATTGTTCATCGTTATTTCTCCGGGCTTTTCACATTGATTTATTTGCAAGATCCGGGTTAGTTTCCGCGCGTTATATTACAACAATTGATATCAGAGCCAGGTTCGGATATTCTGGATTGTGATTTGGGGCTTTTTCTTGTCTGATTATTATCTGGATATCGTGTGATTGCAATTATGTCTAGAGTGAAAGCCGAAATTAAGAAGTTTAACGGGAGAAACAACTTTGGATTATGGAGCCTCAAGATGGAGGTGTTATTGACAACTCAAGGTTTAGCAAAAGCATTGGAGGGCAAGGCCGAAGTTGCCCAAACGATGACAGATGCTGAAAAGGATGTGGTAATGAGGAAAGCTAGAAGTTTAATCTCGTTGAATTTATCGTATGAAGTGTTAATAGAGGTAGGCGAGGAGAAGGATACCGCAGCATTGTGGGCAAAACTTCAAGCGCTTTATGTAACGAAGGGTTTGAACAATCCCTTATATATGTTGAAGAGGATGTTCCAGTTCGGATATGCTGAAGGTACGTCTATCAGAACCCATCTATATGAATTTAATAAACTTATGATGGATTGGAAGAATGTCGGTAAGACACTTGATGATGAAGAGCAGGGCATGATGTTGTTAGCTTCCCTACCAGAGTCATGGGAGCACTTTACCGATTCACTATTGCGGGGGCGTACTACGATTACCTTGGAAGAGGTAAAGTCCACCCTATTTTCTAAAGAGTGGCAGAGAAAGTTGCAAGATGACAGTCTAGCGCAAAATGTAGCGCGAGGACTAGTGATTCGGGGTAGAGAGCAACAACGGGGGTCCAGTAGCGGCAGAGGTAAAAGCATATCTAAGTTACGCCATAGAAAGTCCAAGGGACACGTGAAGTGCTTTGAGTGTCACGAAAAGGGGCATATCGGGAGAGATTGTCCAAAGTTGACAAACAGAGGTGATAAGCAGAAAGCCACAACCAGTGTGGCAAACGTTCTTGAAGAGAGCACTAGTGATGCAGAGGCTGTCTTGTGTGTGACTGCAGGTTCGTCGGGAGATAAATGGATGCTAGATTTAGGGTGTTCTTATCATATGACACCTCATAGGAACCGGTTTACTACTTACCGGACTGCGGATGGTGGTAGAGTTCCGTTGGGAAATAACGCAGCCTGCAAAGTTGTAGGGATAGGGACGGTTTGGACTCGGATGCACGATGGCGTGGTGCGCACATCGACGGACGTGAGGCATGTACCGGAGCTCAAGAAGAACCTTATTTCTCTGGGGACACTCGATGATATCAGGTGTAAGTACACCACTGAAGGTGGAGTGCTAAAGATCTCTCGAGGTGCTATGATAGTGATGAAAGGGAAGAAAGTGAGTTCTCTCTATCATCTATTGGGAGAGATCGTGACGGGAGTTGCTGCAGTTTCATCGGGTGAGTCGGATCCTGATTTAACTCATTTATGACATATGCATCTAGGGCACATGAGTGAGGCAAGTATGACGATGTTGAGTGATAGGGGGTTGTTAAAGGGTCAAAAGACAAGTAAGTTAGACTTATGTGAGCACCGCATCTTTGGGAAGCAGCGCAGGATTAATTTTGCTACAGGTATTTATTCGACCAAGCAACCGGTAGAATATATTCATTCGGACGTTTGGGGCTCGCCTCCATTTCCTTCGAAAGGAGGTGCCCGTTATATGTTGACATTTATCGACGATTATTCCAGGAAGGTATGGGTGTACTTTCTGAAGCACAAATCTGATGTGTTTGATCGGTTCAAGAAATTTAAGGCATTGATTGAGAAGCGATCGGATAAACGGATCAAGTGTCCGAGAATAGATAACGGCATGGAGTTCCGTGATAAAGCTTTTACCGAGTTCTGCGAGAGAGAAGGGATTGTGAGACACCGCATAGTGCCCAGGACACCACAACAGAATGACATGGCAGAACGGAAGAACGGAACTTTACTTGAGCGGGCTCGAAGCATGCTTTCGCATGCTGGAATAGGCAAGGAATTTTGGGCCGAAGCAGTGAACATGGCCTGTTACTTGATTAATAGATCTCCATCATCTGCTATCGAGTGGAAGACTCCGGAGGAAGTATGGTCGGAGAAACCCGTTGATTACTCCGGATTGCGAATATTCGGATGTCCCGCGTATGCTTATGCAAGTGATGGTAAGCTTGAGCCGAGGTCGAAGAAGTGCATATTTCTGGGTTATGCACATGGGGTGAAAGGCTACTAGTTGTGGTGCACCAATCCCGGATCACCCGGTTTTCTAATCAGCAGAGATGTGATCTTCGACGAGACCGCAATGCTTCAACAGAGGAGTTCTGAGACACAACCAGTAGAGCAAACATATCATGGTGTTAGTAGTGAGGTGGAGCTTCAAGTGGAGACTCCGAGAGACCTCGAGGTAACAAATGTTGAGATTGCAAATGAAGCTGCAGCTCCCGAAGACGGTGATAGTGAACAACCAGTACAGCCGCAAGATAGTATAGCCACAGACAGACAAAGAAGGCAAATTAAACCACTTGTACGTTATGGTTATACGGATATTGTGTATGCTTTAACCGTAGGTGATGATGTGGAGATAGATGAGCCTTTGTCTTAGTGGCTAGGGGCTATGAGTGAAGAGATGGAATCACTCCATCAAAATCAGACATGGGAGCTAGTTAAAGTACCTAAGAGCTAGAAAATTGTCGGAAGTAAATGGGTCTACAAATGGAAAGAGGGCATTCCCGGTGTCGAGGCAGCAAGATATAAGGCGAGGCTTGTTGCAAAGGAGTATACCCAGCGGGAAGGCATTGACTACAATGAGGTGTTTTCTCCTGTAGTAAGGCATACTTCTATTCGTGTTTTACTTGCCTTAGTTGCTGCACAGGATCTCGAGTTGGAGCAGCTTGATGTGAAAACAGTGTTTCTTCACGGTGAGTTGGAGGAGCAGATTTACATGAGGCAGCTAGAGGGATTTGCTATTCCGAGTAAGGAAGACCATGTTTGCTTGTTAAAGAAATCTTTGTATGGGCTGAAACAATCTCCTAGACAGCGGTATAAGCGGTTTGACGCTTTCATGGCTTGTCGGGACTATTCGAAAAGTCAAATGGATAGTTGTGTTTATTTTAGGAGATTGGAGGATGGGTCTTTGATATATTTGCTGTTATACGTTGATGATATGTTGATAGCAACGAAAAATATGTCCGATATTGATGAGTTGAAGAGGCAGTTAAGTGCTGAGTTTGAGATGAAAGATTTAGGTGCTGCGAAGAAAATATTGGGTATGGAGATTTTGCGTGACAGGACTGCAGGATTATTACGTCTGTCTCAAAAGAAATATATTGAGAAAATTGTCGCACATTTTAATATGCGATCAGATAAGTCTGTGAGTATTCCATTAGCGAAGCACTTTAAACTTTCGGTTAAGTTATCACCACGGATCGAGGAGGAAAAGGAACATATGTCTTGTGTTCCTTATTCTAGTGTCGTGGGTAGTATTATGTATGCTATGGTATGCACTAGGCCCGACATTTCACAAGTCGTCGGTGTAGTTAGTCGTTATATGAAGCGTCCAGGTAAAACTCATTAGGAAGCTGTAAAATGGATCCTCAGATATTTAAAGGAGACAGCAGACGTTGATATAGTATACCGGAGGGACAGTAATGGTAGTGAGACCACTAGTTTTGTAGATTCTGATCATGCGGGTGACTTGGATGAGTGCGGGTCTTTAGCATGATACTTGTTTACGCTTGCAAGTGATGCGGTTAGTTGGAAGGTGTCTTTACAGGACCACATAGCCTTGTCGTCGACTGAGGCGGAGAACATGGCACCGACCTTTATAGCAAAAGAGGCAATTTGGTTACGGGGTATGCTCTTGGACTTTGGGTTAGAACATAAAAGTGTTGATATACACTGTGATAACCAAGGTGCGATTTATCTAGCATATAATCCAGTTTATCACGAGCAGACAAAGCATATCAATCTCGGGTATCACTTCATCCGAGATGTCTTAACGAAGGGTAAAGTTGTTGTGAAAAAGATAGCTACGAGAGAGAACCCTGCAGACATGATGACTAAGACTGTTCCTTTGACGAAGCTCAAGCTTTGCTTGAGCACTATTGGCGTCTGCAGAGAGTGAGCGCCTTTGGGGGCGTTAGGAGAGCAACATGGATGATGAGCATTATTGACTTGGCTTCAAACATCGAGTCAAGGTGGATAATTGTTGAATTGTGTCTCGAGTTTAAAATTATTTACGGATAAGTACCGATTTGTTAAATCGGTTAATTAAAGGAAAACAAATCTCTGCATGGCGTGCAACGAAGATCTACTTCCTCCTCCATAATTGTTATTGGCACTACAGGACAAGAAAAGGGGCTCATGACTTGGACTTTATTGTGCTGCAGATTACTTTTGTTTTTTTTTAATTAGATGAAAAGGCCACAAATATATTTATATATTTTGTGGGCCCTACAAAGTCTAGGTTGAAAAGAAGACAAAAAAACGTGGTTTGTTTTAAAGTCTTCAACCGAGTTGCAGTGGCCAAAAAAGGAGGTAGAAGCCGCGCGCAATAGACTTTGCGAGAAGGACGACATGAGAGAAAGAGAAGGACGACGCAGTGAAGTTCTCTTGATCGCGCGAAGGAGTCTGAACACAGAAAATTTGTGCGTGAGTTTTATATATCCGATCAAGTTGTTTACTTGCAAACAGTTTGGGTTTGGGTATAATTTAGGTGCGGGAAACACGAGCGTATTGAGTGATTGTAAATCTGATTCTCCGATTATAGTGGATTATTCTTACTGGCTCTCCCGTGGATGTAGGTACCGATATTCGGACCGAACCACGTAATCTCTGGTGTCCTTTATTGTTCATTGTTATTTCTCTAGGCTTTTCGCATTGATTTATTTGCAAGATCTGGGTTAGTTTCCGCGCGTTATATTACAACAGAAGTCATCTATGCCTTGTGGAAATTAGATTGCTTTGTTACAGACATAAAATTATTCTTAGTTATCTAAGACAAGGAAACAAAAGAGAAAGTGTCGAGAAGCTTGAATAACTGAGCAATTCAATTCGGATGAGCATTGCGTGAATGGAATGCTAATATCAGCTAGTGATCAAAATCGGAGCCATTTAATCCTTAAACAGAATTGGTATGAAGTCATTTAGCTTCATTGAACAAGAAGCTTGGGCTAGTGCATTAACAGAAACATATGGCCAAGTTTCATCAGAAGTGACTTCGACCTCTCATGTGTTATTTGTCCTGGGTTTAGTCAACTTTGAACAACGGCCAAGAGAAGAATGCCAATGTCCAAAAACAGTTCTCGTTTTATAAGCCACCATTTGACCCACAATGAACCTGCTATGGCATAATCGATACTGAGTGGTCAAACGCCAATGTCATCATGATCTCTTGCAATATTGGGAATGCATTTGAACTGGGACAGGCATCATCAGCTTCCAATATAAAACGTATTTGTTCAATAACAAAGCCTTTGAAGCCATCTCCAAAAGGACTTATGACCTCACACCTGTGGCAACGCGCTTTGGTTTGCAGAAATCTTGTCTTCCTTTCAAACCTGCAGGCAAAAAGGAAAAGCGAAGAACTGGGAGCCTTTTAACATTCTCAAGGAACCGACGCCTGAACGCACTAGGTTTCCTTTTGGTGGTCATTCACGCACTACGATTACTATGCTAGTTATGATTGGTCTCTACTCTTCCTTGGTCATCTTCTTCCTTCTTCAGGCACATCAGAGCACTGCACTTTTTAACATCACTGCAGCCAAACCACTCTTTCTCAAGCAAACTCTTGTCTCCTCCGGTCAAATCTTCGAGCTCGGCTTCTTCACCCCCAATGGATCAGCAAATCAATATGTGGGCATATGGTACAAGAGCATGACTCCATTCAAGATTGTCTGGGTTGCCAATAGGGATACACTGCTTGCCCACTCAGATCAATCTGCAAAATTAAAAATAGGCAGCGACGGGAATCTGAAGCTCGTGGATGAGGGACAGAACATAGTATGGTCCACCAATGTTTCTGTCCACTCAAATAATACCACAGCAATGCTTTCAGATGGTGGAAACTTTGTTCTACAAGACAGGAATTCTGTTGAAATATGGGCAAGCTTTGATGAGAAAATGAACCCAAAAATTTCAGACTTTGGGCTGGCGCAGATCTTCAAAGGCACTCAAGTTCTGGTAAATACTCACAAAGTTGTTGGGACGCTGTAAGTTTTCAAGCCTTGCCACTGGAAAATCAGTTCAATAAGGAAACTCTATAACTTGAGTGATTAACATGACCAAATCAATTGCAGAGGACAAATGTCTCCTGAATATGCCATTGGAGGGATATTTTCTGAGAAGTCTGTCGTCTGTAGCTTGGGTGTCTTGCTACTTGAGATCGTCTCTGGCAAAAAGAACACGAGCTTACACTACCAAGGCCAGCATTTCAATCTTCTTTCTTATGTAAGTGCAAGGAATACATTTTCGAGTGATCTTCTGTAAATCTTTTCGGCTATGTATGCGCCATATGATCTCTAATTCTTACAGGCATGGCAGTTGAGGAGCAAAGATACTAGACTAGACCTAACAGATGAAGCAATTGTTCATACTTGTTCGCCATCAGAAGTGATGAGATGCATTCAGGTTGGGCTTCTGTGTGTGCAGGACCACACGACCGACCGACCCAACATGTCATCTGTAGTCCTGATGCTGAGCGGTGAGTCAGAACTTCCTCAGCCAAGAACGCCTACATTCACCTTCAAAAGTGAAATGCCGAGTCACGATATCAAGTCGCAGTGGGAATGCATCTTGTCCACGAACACCATCACGAATTCTGTGGTCAAAGGAAGATGATGATCAACATTTTTTCTTTATTGTTTTCTTGCACTTGTAATGTTCTGTGCCAAAAGGTCGGTACTCACTCAATTTGAGAGTCCTAAAACTTTAACACAGATCGGAATTCTGCATTGTTATTGTCACATAGATTTTGCAATATGAACGTGTACTTCATGACAGGCAACTTACAGATCTCTGACAGGAAATGGGATTCATTGAACAAATGTAATTATTAACTCCGGCCAAAACAAAGACATAGTTACTAGCTCAGAGGTTTAAATACGTCCACAAAATTTTGGCCTCTTTCAAATTGAGTTAGCGAGGAGTCGCGTTCAGTGTTCATAAGCTCATAAGATAACAGTATTCAAGAGAACCTCTGAGAAACAGTTGACCTGTATATTTCGAATAGGCGTGCCCAGGTTATTTGGTGTGGCATTTTCTGTACCTGTCATAAGTTTTTTCCCCCTTGACAGGGACTTGATAAAAGACTAAGAAACATCTGGAAGGTTACATGCGACTGACTAACCTTTCGAAAGACGTTCAGCTATTTCAGATTCTAAGCTTGACTTAGGTTAAAAAATGAATTCTAAAGTTGGCAGGATTGCAAGGTTTTAAGAAAACATTATCATCTCTAGGCCTTGGAGCCTTTTCGTAATCTACAATTGACTTTTGAGCGCCATGTGTTTTTTGACTGTACTGCAGGATTTTTCTTGGAAAAAGCAGAACCATAATCTAGTCTTTAACTAAACAATACTGATCAATGCAGCATCCTAAGACGAAACACTTCCTCCGGCTAGCTGGATTATAAAACTTCTCTTCTAGAAGAAATCCATCCATGAGGTTACTACTCGCCACAGGGCTTGGTATCTCAATTGGAATCCTTTCCCTAGAGTCATCCATAGAGATCACGAGGTGAGCTGTGACGTCCCAGGGTGCCACTTACTTAGTACGCACTCGTCTTTAATATGATATTACATAAAATATTTGGTGTATACGGAATATTATGTAAACAAACAAATCAGGCCATCAAACTGGTGCATTCAACGGATAGACACGCCGCCTAGAAGGTATAGCCTTATGAGGTTCACTAACCCGTGATACAAAAATTCACATATAACACATAAAACAAACACACATATTACCACAATAACTGATTTCATTTATATAGATAACCAGTCAATTACATCTTCTTTAGCAAAGGACAACAGCTGGGAGTCTACAAAAGGTTACCACTCCCGATCCATAATCTCATCATCCATCGATACCACCAACATAGCATGTCCTCTGCCCTTCTCCGCCATCCTTACTGGCTAGCTAAATCTAAAAAGATTACAACCAATGAGGGTTAGTTATAAGCTCAGCAAGTAAAATGTCTAAAATGCCAACTATCGGAATCGTCAATCACTGGATACACGCCAGATATCACATTCAGCATCTCCATATATAAACTTTCAGTCCATCCGACCTAGCCATATTAAGGTCATTCACAGACATAGCCAGAAATAACAAGCCATAGATCAAATAATCGACTAATAAATGAAACAAAGGGTCACATAGAGGACTATCGATGCTAAACCTCATCAAACAACTCGAATTCAACCCCCCTAGGCCTTCTCGGCCATCAATCCTTCACCACCCATCTGCAAATCATCACTTGTCGTACTAAATTAAACCATCAACTCAACCAACTCAGAGCCAAACAAAGGCTACTTAAGCAATAGCGATTACATGCAAACCATTTAAAAGTCCACCGTGCACTAATACCTCCAAAACCGAACATGTCCTCTCTCGGCCAAGCTATCCGTCACTCAATTTCAATGATCCGTCCTCCAAATTCACAAATCCGACACCAAGAGAACCTTATCTAGCTAGAATCTGGGACATGCAAACAAGTTTAGGGGTCGTTCGCGCCCACACTCCTACCTCGGGTCCTATGCGCCCAAACCATCAATACGTCGCCTTTTGCGATGATCCAACCACCAATCCAGTTCACCCAAGCCTCAAGGATATCTATTCTACTAGAATCTAAGACATGCAAACAGGATGGACAACCGATGATTGAAGAATTAGAAATTTTACTCGCCTCTTAACCTAACATGAAAACGATCCCGAACCACCGCGCTGCAAGCTCGAGCGCGACCTTCTCCTCTTTGGCACAAGCAAAACCAACAATCAAAGAAGAATTAGAGAGAGAGGTCGAGTCGGTGAGAGGAAGAGGGTGAGAGAGCTTTCGGCCAAGAGAAAAAGAGAGAGAGAGTAAGAGGGTTCTTGAGAGTTTTCATGAAGATTTCAAGCACCAACGGGAGGAGAGAGAGAAATTGAGCATATTGTAGTGGATGGAAGGTTGATTGCATGCTTGTCAAGTGTCCTCCATGCACAATCCCACTTGTCCTTCGGTCCACTAGGTGCAATTCCACTTGTTGCTCTAATTTCTCATATAATTAGACTTTATGAACCGAAAAAGGCACCCTCTTCCTTCCATCAATATATTTTCGCGCCATCAACTAAAGTCCCAAAAGTACAATCTCCAATTCTTGTTCCCCACCTATCCAAGCACAAATTAACTATTCCGCTTGTAAACTTAATTTGGCAAAAAATTTAGGTCGTCACATGAACATCATTAAACCCACGTCAAATTACACATGTTGGGTTGGCACGGATGATTACTGTCACGACTCGAACCCCGGGGACTCGAAACATTCCCTCTATCCGGCCACGCATACGTACGGTTCTCCAGGATCCAAAGGCCAACAAAATTTACACTTGCGGAAGCAACAACAATCTCCGTACAGAAAACCAACTTACCATTATGATAACTTGGGATGGTAAAAACAAACTTATGTACATATATACATAGTTGTTACAAACTCTCTTAAAATTAAGGTTTTAGATGCCACTGTACAAGCCCGTGACCACTACAACAAAAAGACTACGTGGTTGAAGCCCACTACATAACCAAAAGAAAACGCTACAAAAGTCGAGAGGTCAACCATCCTAATCCTCGTCTTGGCTAACGGGCACTATCTCGTCTATAGCTGTCGGCTCGTCCTCGTCCAACTCTAAAGGCTGCTCCGCATCCGAAGGCTCCACGACTTCCCCATCCGCTTCTGGAGCCACGACCTCCGAGCCGGGCTCCACGTCATCGGGACCAGCGTCCGGGTGTACCACTATGCCATCTAGAGGTGGAGTACTAGTAGGGCCTCATTCCCAAACACCGTCATAGGGAATATTAAAACCAGTCAGCGGACCCACTGTCAAGTCCCCATGACGATAAGTCCAAGCCACATACGTGTGGGTCTTCCAAAAGAGCTCTCCGGTGTCCACCCAAATCGTAGTCACATGCCTATAATACACCTTGTCTTCTCCCACCGGATACTCGGTAACTACTGTATCCATGTCTCGTGGGATCCCAAACCTCTAGGGCGGATCATTCATTGCTGAGGCGAAGGGTCCGAAAAAGAGAGCCCACGACGGGGTGAGATAAAATCTCGGTAAGAAACCCCCCAACCCTAGGTTAGGACTCTAGTGGCTCCAGACACAACTTAGGTGTGCAATTCTCCATAAATCCTCCTTTACTAAAAAATTCAACAAATAAATTCCCAAATATTCCATTTTTCCTCAAAAAATTGCCACACCTTTACAAATATTCCATGTTACCCCCATATTGATATTTCACGTCTCAAACTGGAATAAAAATATTCCACGTTGCTTCAATGCCTGCGTTCCATGCCTCGAGCTATAATATAAATATTCCATGTGGATCCAAAGCCCGCGTTTAACGCATCAGGCTATCATATAAAATTCTACGTTGGTCCAGAGTTCGCGTTTAACGCATCGGGCTATATTATAACCGGACGGACCCGCGTAATAATGCCTCAAGCCATCATATAAAATTCCACGTTGGTCCAGAGCCCGTGTTTAACACATCATGCTATATTATAACTGGATAGACCCGCGTAATAACGCCTCAGGTCACTATCCCGCTTTTAACGCCTCAGAATAATATAATAAGCACAACCCCACGTTTAACGCATTATGGTAAATTAATAATAACGGAGCCTACGTCATAACGCCTCAGGAAAATTATGGTCTTATAAAATATGAACCCCATGTCATCACGCCTTAGGGTAAAAATTCCACATTTCCTCCCAAATATTCCACTTAAGACCATACAACAATAATTCCTCGGTCGCTCATTCAATACCACATGATCTCTTAAATCCTTCCGATCGATCAATCTTCGCCACATGAACTTGCTAAATTTCCTGATTAGCGGATCGAGATTGTGACATCCTGAATTCCGACCCACTTTCGAAGCTATGAATGACTAAAATATCTCATAGATGTATTTCAACTAAGTCTCACTCGGAGTTGATCCCTCTCGAGCAGACTAACCAAATGAGAATGGCTAGCTAGGAAAATCAAGTACATGGACCTAAGAACTTGATCCTGGATTGACTCTTTGGCCATGAAAATTATCGAGGGAATATTTAGGACCAATATAGGCCTATCCTAGAATGATCAAGGAACGATTTGGATAATACCCTATGCTTGGATCACGGGTGATTCCGTTTGACCTCGTATGGGTTTCGAACGTCCCTAAATTATTTTCTAACGATTATATCCATTGGGACTAGTGATTGACCCTCGCAATTGAATGACAACCAAAGTCGACATGGCTCGAGAAATTCTTAAACGTGATATTAATCACGGGTCGATACGTGTAACTCCTAAAAGCCGCCCGTTAGTTTGAGATACGTTGAAATTTCAACTGATCGAGATTGATCGCGAATCGAGCTTCGGGATTTGACGTCGGACCTTCAAGGGTTTCAATAATTAAATTTTGAACGTTTCCTCATCCAGCGTACGAATTCTTCGCGGTTCGCCCCAAGAGGTTCGGGAAAAATAAAATTTAGACTGGAAATGGGAAAAGGCCCATTTATCCTTGGAAAATATACAATTTTCCACTTTGGCTCAAGGCCATTTCGGTCAAATCACCCCATGGCTGAAATTGACTAGTCAACGTAGAGGGAAATGACCATCTTGCCCTTCTTGACTTTTTAGACCAAATTATTCACCCTAAAGAAAATATCCTAACCTTTTTCTAATAAATCTTTGGTCTTCTTCTTCAAAAAATTCAAAAACACACACTCTCTCTACCTCACTTTCTCTCTCTTGCTCATCACCTCTTGGTCGAATTCTCTCTCTCTCTCCCACCTCCATTGCCGAAAATTCTTCAAGCCGCCGCCGGTGTCGCCTTAAACCACTGGAGCTCTATTCTCTACCGTGAACCACCTAGAATCGCTGGAGTAGCTTGAGCTTTGGCCGACCAAGAGGAGTTGCCAGAGCTGCCGGTTTGGGGTCAAAACCTCTTCCGTTTTCTCGTTGGAAAACTTGCTAAAATAGTGGTAAGTTGGTCCCTACCCTTAGATTAGGTATCGGGGTGCTAATAGACTTGAGATTGAGTAGATTTGGGTAAAAATTTGGTTGTTTTTGCCCATTTTTATGCCTTGGCCGAGAATGAAGGGAGAGGAGAGAGAAAGATTGTGTTCTTGCATGAATAGTGATTTTTCATGATTAATAATGGAGGGTTAGGATTTTTTATGATTAATAACGTTATTCACTCACGTTAGAGAATTAATAAATCGAGACCATCCGATTAGGTCACACAAGACCAATGGCCAATCGGGCCACACAATTAATTTTTGTCGCCACAAAAATTAATCCGCACCACACGATCGGAATTATACTAACATAGCAATTAATTATTACCGTCCGATCGAAATTTCACCATCGTGCAATCAATACGCACCAATTAATCAAACTATACTAACGAGGTGATTAATCCGGGCCGTCCGATTAAATTACCCCCACATGCAATTAATCTCCATCACTCAATTTAATTTATAATAAGCAGGAATTTATCTCAACCATTGGATCAAGCTCCCTAGACAAGATTCATTCTAGGCCGTTGGATTAAAGCAAGATAAGCTAGATCAAATCCTAGCCATCCAATACTAATCATGCAAATTCATTATTCATTCAAGAACATCATCTTTTCTCTCTCCTCTCCTTCTCATTCTCGGCCAAGGCATGAAAATGAGCAAAACCAACCAATTTTTCACCTAAATCTACTCAATCTCAAGTCTATTAGCACCCTAGATACCTAATCTAAGGTTAGGGACCAACTTACAACAAATTTAGCAAGTTTTCCGGCGAGAAAACGGGAGAAGTTTTGATTCCAATCCCGCGGCTCCGGTGACTCCCTCAATCAGCTAAAACCCACAAGATCCGGTGGTCCAAGGTGGTTCACGGTGGTGGTTGAGCTTCGGCGATCCAAGGTGAATCCGGCGAGGGCTTGGAAAATTTTTGGCAATGGAGGTGGGGGAGAGAGGGAATCTCAGCCAAGGGGAGAGAGTGAGCTAGAGATAGAGTATTTTCTTAAATTTTTGGAGAAGAAGAACAAAATTTATTAGTATAAGGTTAGGATAATAATTGGGCTAGATATTTTTGGAGTTTCCAAGGTCAAGAAGGGCAAAAAAGTAATTTCCCCCCCTCACAAAGACCAGTCAAATTCGGCCAAGGGGTGATTTGACCGAAATGCCCTTCTGCCAAAGTGAAAAATTGGGTATTCTCCAAGGGCAAATGGGTCTTTTCCCATTTCCAGTCCAAATTTTTTTTTCTTGAACCTTTTGGGCTAACTGCAAAGAAATTATACACTGGATGAGGAAACGTCCAAAATTTAATTATTGAAACCCCTGAAGGTCCGACGTCAAATTCTAAAGATCGATTCACGATCAATCTTGATCAATTGAAATTTCAGTGTATCTCAAATTAACGGGCGGCTTTTAGGAGTTACGCGTATCGACCCGTGATTAATATCACATTTAAGAATTTCTCGAGCCATGGCGACTTTGGTTGTTATTCAATTGCGAGGGTCAATCACTAGTCCCGATGGACACGATCGTTAGAAAATAATTCGGGGATGTTCGGAACCCACACGAGGTCAAACGGAATCACCCGTGATCTAAGCATAGGGTATTATCCAAATCGTTCCTTAATTATTCTAGGATCGGCCTATATTGGTCCAAAATATTCCCTCGACAATTTTCATGGCCAAAGAGTCGGTCCAAGATCAAGTTCTTAGGTCCACATACTTAATTTTCCTAGCTAGCCATTCCTATTTGGTTAGTCCGCTCGAGAGGGATCAATTCCAGGTGAGATTAGTCTGGAATACATTGATGAGACTTTTCATTTATTCAAGGCTTCGAAACGAGTCGGATTATAGAATGTCACAATTACATTGTAAAACACGTATCCGATGTGGCATGGTTTGTCGTCCATATAGGTCAGAACCATATTCATTCATAGGATGTTAGAGATGGATAGCATAGATATGAGAGGTGACTTCTGCACAACACTTTTTAGTGCGTGAGATTTTAGTATTTGCACTTTCGACCGATGCAAGAAAACTTACCCTTATCGTCCATCCTACGATCCTCTTTAAATATCAATTGCATGTTTGGTATGACAGAAAGTTGGTTGTAATGATTTTAAGTTTATCCAAGGTTAAGCAACAATTCACATTCAACCCGGGAACCGACAAGAGCTGGCCTTGCTAGTTTGGTTAAAGCCTAGGAACCGACCATGTTTGGTTCGGTCTTCAAATCAAGCCTTGACCTGTTTGTTTTGTCCAGGAATCAAACAGATCAAGCCGGTTCAAACCAATTTTGAATAGGCTCCGATAAGGCGAGCCTATAAATATTTTCTAGAAATTGCTTTGTTAACAAGTTAACAACTCAAAAGGAAAAAGAAAACCAAAAAAAGACGAAAAGGATGGGCTTACCAAGACAAAGTATGAACTCAAAATATAAATGAAAAAGGTAATTCATTTTCCATACACAAAAAACTATTAAAAAAAAAAGGAGTATAGGTTCCTCGTTTCACCCGAGAATTGGCCGATATGGTTCCAGGTAAGTTATAGGATAGACCAGTTTGATTTCCCGTGACGGGTTTTCTAGGAACAGTTCCCCAATTTGGTTCTAGGTCCCGGGTTTGGAGCCGAACCACCCAAATCGTGTTTAATCCCAAGCTTATGAATAGCCACATAAAGTTTAGTTGAGAAAGAGTAACAATGCGAGGGAGAAAATGCAAAGATGGGCCGAAAAGAAAAATACATTTGAGTCCAGTTCTCAACACCCTATTTTAGACCCACCAAGCTACACCTCGGCTCGGTTTTCTCAGCCCATTTCACGTTTAGGCTAAGTATTTAGGGTCTATTTATTTCGGCAAAAAATCCACATTTTTTAAATTATTTTTTCTTAGAAATGATCACTTATAAAGCCTACAAAATGAATGAACAAAAAAAAATCATCGCTCTTGTATACACATGAAATTGATGAGGCATAATGAATATATTTTTTGTTGGCTAATTCTTTTAAATGGTACTATCAAATCATTTATTTTTTGTGAAACAAAAGGGCCATTAGTGATGAGCAACGATTGTTTAAGATCCAAATCCTAATCAACATTCAACAGAGAAGCACCAAAGAAGTATGGCAATATGAGAAACTCCTAACCTTGCAACATCATTCATTTCGAGCAGTGTTGAAAAGTTTGGCCTTTTGGAGTGAAGTTCGTTCATGTGCTTCAACTTACACTCTATGGTATAAAGGATGCTCAATTAACAAAGTGATAAGTCACAATTACTGTAAAAGATGCTGAACAATGTTATGTTTATCGTAAATTAAGATCTCACGCGCTACGGTGTTGCGCAAAAGTCATCTCTCACGTATATGCTATGAATAAACATGGTTCTAACCTATATGGACCGAAAATGGTCCAATAGCTAAAAAAACTCCAACTTTAGCATTTGTGATAATTATATCCAAAATTTTTTTTGTCTCATAAAAAACCTTCAACTTCTACTTTTGTCCCAATCCTACCAGCCTAGTATAAAAAGAACTTCAACTTTAGCATGTGTCCCAATTATATCCAAAACATTTTTTTTATCTCAAAAAAACCTTCAACTTTTACTTTTGTCCCAATTCTACGACCGTAAATTTTTCGCCCATAATCACCGTGAGTTAATCCTATGTGGCATTCGACATCGTTAATGAATTACACTTTAGCAAAGCTGACATGAAAAAAGCCTCGAACTTCTCTTTCATTGTTTGCTTCCCTTACATATTGTCGGGAGATACAAAGTTTCATATTCTATTCAGCACTCAACAGTTCAAAGAACAACTAGACAAGAAGATATTTGGACGAACGATCTAAAATCTCATCGTCCCCGAAACTTACTGTTTCTCAATTTCGAAGAAAATTTGAGTCACGTAGGACTAATTAACGGTAATTATGGACAGAAGGCTAACGGTGGTAAAATTGGGATAAAAATAAATGTTAAGGGTTTTTTATGCGAAAAAAAAGAATTTTTGGATATAACTGAGACAGATGTTAAAGTTGAAGGTTTTTTTGTGTATTAGATCGGTAAAATTGGGACAAATGTAAAAGTTGAAGTTTTTTATGAGACAAAAAAAAAATTGGATATAATTGTCACAAATGCTAAATTTCGAAGTTTTTTTTTTGTATCGGGCCAATCGACAATGCCATGCCGCATCGAATACAGGTTTTATAATGTAATCATCCATGCCAGCTCAACATGTGTAATTTAATTTGGGATTAATGGTGCTCACCTCAAAATCTCAATGCATGGCTCTGAGGAAAGAATACCAACAAAGATATGAAGTCTATTGAGCAAGATCCTCCTGGACGAAATTCTTTAAGTAGAAACAGTGTTTTGCCTCGGGATTCTGCATTCATAAATATTTTTTTGTCATAAGAATAGCTTATGGTTCTGGGTTTTCCTAAAAAATTCCTAGAGTCCAGTCAAACAACCCTCAAAGTCAATTGCAGATTATGAAATGGCTCCAAGGCCTTGAGCTGATAATGTTTTGTTGAAACCTGGCAATCCCGCCAACTTTAGAAGTCATTGTCTAACCTAAGGCAAGCTTAGAATATGAAATGGCTCAAAGTCTTTCGAAAGATTAGTCAATCGCATGCAACTTTCCAGAAGTTGCTTAGTCTTTTATCAAGTCCCCGTCAAGGGGAAAATATCTAGTGACCGGTACAGAAAATGCCACACCAGCTAACCCGGGCACGATTATTCGAAATACAGGTAAACCGATTCACAGAGGTTCACTTGAATGCTAATATCTTATGAGCTTATGAACTCTGAGCATGACTCCTCTCTACTTCAATTTGAAATGGGCCAAAATTTTATGGACGTATATGAACTTCCGAGCTAGTAACTATGTCTTTGTTTTGGCCAGAGTTAATAATTACCTTTGTTCAATGAACCCGACTTCCCGTCAGAGCTCTATAAGTTGCCTGTAATGACATACACATTCATATTGCAAAATCTATGTGGTAGTAAAATGAAGAATTTTGATCATTGGTTCATGGGAGTGTTAAAGTTTTAGGACTCTCAAATTGGGGGAACACCAACCTGTCGGCACAGAACATTACAAGTGCATGAAAAGTTTTGATTTCAAAGAAGAAAAGTAATTTATTTTATTTCTTATTCTCTTATTATTGTTATAGAAAACATTACACATAAATAAAGTGTAAGACAGTTATGCTATAGAAAGTAAATAAAAATAGAAAAGAAAAAGATTTCCTACTTCCTAATCTCAAGGATTTAGAAATAAGAGAAATAAAATAAATGGAAACAAAAAGTATCATATCCCAAGATTTTCTCCTAATTTCCGAGATCTTCTCCCGATTCTTTGACTCCCCCCTCAAGTTGGTGTGTAAATATCTAACATGCCCAACTTGCAAATGAGAGACTTGAAGTTAGGTCCGAACAGTCCCTTCGTTAGAATGTTGGCTATTTGTTGCGTTGTTCGCACAAATGGCATACAAGTTGCTCCCATCAATCTTCTCCTTGATAAAGTGTTTATCGATCTTGTTATGCCTCGTACTCTCGAGCTTGCGACATCCCTACCAAACCGCCACAGGTCACGAAGGATAGTGTCTCGGGTACACTATCGACCTACGAATCTACGGCGCATGCGGAGCGTGCACCACTCCCAAACAACAAGATCAACAAGGATACAAAGCAGGAATAAATACAACAATCAATCGGACAAAAGACATTCATTTCATAATAATAATAGATGGTCCTTAACTTTACAGAGCTACCAACTACATATACAACCCCATGCTTTGGGTTGGCCCTCTAGGACTCACAAAAAGATACAAGAGTCGAGTAAGGTTAAACTCTTATATACTCTCAAAAGACTACTCCACCACGGTCTTCCTCCTTGACCAGCTACCTCCAAAAAGTCCATCTCGACCTACGACCACTAGACATGGCCGTTATCAGAAGAGGATGATAGGACCATCTCTGATGACTCGAGGGCACGACCTCCATGTCGGACTCGAGATCTACTATCTCCCCGTCGAGAGTATCAACGTCCATCGGGTTCCGGGCAAGGGCATAAATGGCCGGATTAGATGGCCCTTCAAACCCACGGAGTGCGCCAATGAGACCATCCTCGTCACGAAAATACCAGGCCTTGAAGAGATGTGCCACCAGGTGTGGCATCCCATCATCGACCCAAATTGTCGTGACGTGATGCTCCCAAACATGCCCCATGCCTACGATCGTATAAGACATGATATTAATTGACTGGTCGGATGGGGACCCCGAATCTAACAGGCCTCTCCATCACTTAGGACTTGAAAGGTTAAACAACGGGGTGAGAATAATCTTAGTGAGTCAACACCTAAGCCTGGTTAGGGCATTGATTCGCTTAGAGCATTCTACCAAGCAACTACAGAAGTATCAAGCATATAATTCACTCACATGCAAACTTACCGGTCTTCCGTCATGCATAATGCAATGCTTAACTCAAATCAATAGCCACCATCGACAAACAACCGGCAAGGCATTACATCAACTTGCATGCACAGGACACCACACGAAACCCATTTGTTAACAGATAAGGCCACTTGGCCCGGCACACTAGACAGTTGGTGCCTAGCTCACTATACGATTGGTGCTCTACAGGCGGGACCAAACATCGTCCCATTACTTCGGCGACGGCAACTACTATGCCAATGTAATTCCGATCGACACGGCATGACATAGTAGGCATTCCAAAAGGAGCGTTGGTCCGTCACAAGCTGCGACCGGCATCTGATCAACCCGGCGACATGGATTGACGTGCATCCGACAAGTCGTGTATTTTTTATCGACACAGCACGATCTTGTCGGGGACAACCATTATGTGACCATTCAAGCACATCCGACAACAATCAGTCAATTTTTCATCTTTACACTTAACCGGATACTCATACGGACATGCTCAAAGACTCGGCACTAGGCCATTTTCATGCTAAATCATGCAATTTGATTCCACACAGGTGGTATGAATGCATCACTTGTCCATCAGACTTTGCATCTAAAAACATGGGATCGATACCTACAGCTTTCACCCATAACCTCCAACAAGCAAACCAAAGTATCTAGACAAACAAATGATCGGGATGATTAGCCAAACAAGTTCTATTATTTTAACGATAAACATTGATCCAAGCTCATAAAATTGAACTATCAAAAATCCAATCCAATAGGCAATCAATCATTCACTCGGCTCTGCCCTATCGCTCGCTCGCGATCAAACAATGGCAATCCACTGCCCGGTCAAACAATCCAATCTAATCACCAATGAGCCACAGATGACCCGACTAAGCGGCATGACTTAATTAATCGTGGTCATTTAACCTAAACCTAGTTTCTATCTAAACCGACTATGATTGAGTTACCTAAACACCATATTAGACTAATTACACTAACTAATTACCACTAAACGTAATTAGTGCCCTAATCGGGGTTTAGGGTTTAACTCACAATTAATCTAACTCGGGCAACTAAACAACGATGAAAAGGGAGGCGGCGATCCTTAGCGGGCCTTCGGTGGAGTTCTCGGCCACCTTAGGTTTCGGAGGCCTCCGGCTTGGTTTTAGGGCCGGCCGGATAGTGGCGGTCCTTGGCTGGGAGGCACGGCGACAACGGAGGCTCATGGGTGGCGGTGGGGCTGGTCGGGAGGCGAAAAAAGTCGGTAGTGGCACGGCGAGCGGTCACGGTCCATGGTGGCTTGGGTGGATGGCTTGGGCGGCAAAAACAAAGGAGGTCAGCCTGGTTCGAGGGTGGCTGGGGCTTCATGAGTCTCCTAGTGGTTGGCACGAGGTTGAGCCGGCTAGCTCGGGTCGGCGACGACGAAGGCAAGCGGCGACGACTCGGGCTGCGGGTGGCGGCTGGTGGCGTCGGGTTGAGGTAGCTCGGGGGTTGCTTGAGCGGGCTGGTCACGGCCCGAGCTCGAAGTGGCACGGCAACCGACGGGTGAGGACGAAGGGCATGGGGACTGGTGGCAAGGTGGTGGAGGGCTGAACGACGGGCGACCGAGGTAAGTGTTTGCGGTGGTGGTTGGTGCATGACAGCAAGCAAAAAGGAAGAAGAAGAAGAAGAAGACAAAAAGGAGAGGGGGCGGGGGGGTCGGGTGTTAGTGAGGGAGGGGGGAAAGAAGAGGGAGAAAGGGAAGAGGAAAGGTGACATGATGGTTGGGGGGGTTGTTGAGTTGGTGGTGACGGGACAAGTAGTACTCCATCACCCATTCAAGCTTTTGTTTTATTTGCAGTAAAACTGCGAATAATTCAAACATTAGGTAATTTAGGACTGGTTGGACATTTGGCTCAACCGACAGAGGGTAATTTTGATCTTTTCGCAGATCGGGCTCGGTCGGGGTTAGGCTCGGGTGCGCGGATTTCAATCCTAAAATGCGACGCCTAAACTAACGAAACCTAATCTAAACCGACCGACGTCTCAGAAATCATCCAACCATTGTTACTTAAATCCTTAAAACCCAGTTTTATTCAACAAACTGGAATCACGGTTGGACCTTAACTAGGTCCAGTTAACTTACAAACGTGGAGGTTTCAAGGCGTCACAAATCTCAACATACTTATTTCTATTATGTAGCACCGATTATGTGCAATGTTGATTGTAGCCTTGTTCATACGTCTTGGTGAATACTTTGGCAACCAAGCTTTATACCTTTCAAGGGACCCATTAGCTTTATGCTTGGTTGTGAATACCCACTTGCATCCGACTATGGACTTTCCCTTAGGTAGATCCACCATATCCCACATTCCATTTTCTTCTAGAGCCTTCATCTCCTCAAGGATTGCTTCCTTCCACTTAGGAACTTGTAGAGCATCCCGCACAGTTTTTGGAATCTCCACACAAGACAAGGTTGAGGTAAAGGCATAAAAATTGGGTGAGAGGTTTTTGTAAGACACGTAATGAGATGTAGGATATTTGGTATAAGACCTAACTCCTTTTTGGATAGCAATAGGTATGTCAAGTTCATCGATAGACTCATTTTTTTTTACTATGATTAGGTTGGACAAATTGAGTTGGGACATTGCTTGATGATTGTATGGAGTACTAGTCATGCCTTGGTTCGGACTCATGGCACCTTAAGGGAGCAAAAGACTCATTTCTTTGAGTTTTGTTTCTTCTCGTGGAGACTAAACATAGGATAGGAGCTTAGTATTCTTGGTAGTAGTTTCGCACCTGTTATGCTCACAAGTAGGATGAGATGCCAAAATGGGTGGACCCGAATTTTTATTATTTGAAAAACATGGTTCAAAATTAGGTATAAGAGTAGCCGGAATAGAATTTTCAAGAAGAGGATTTTCAGGTTTTGCAAGACGAAACGACTCTGTGATGGTGTTGTACAAATCTGCACTTTCTTTCCCCCTTGAAGAGAAGCTTAAAAAAAAAGTGTTTATTCAGAAAAAGGTGACATCCATGGTGACAAACAATTTTTTTTTTTGGAAATCAGGTTAAAGCATTTATAACCTTTTTGGTTAGGTGCATAACCAAGAAACATACATCTTTTTGCTCTAGGATCAAGTTTGCCTTGATTTTTATCTTGGATGTGAACAAGGGAGGTACAACCACTTATTTTTAAGGTTAAGGATGCAGCAATTCTAGAGGCTGGATAAGTATTCTAAAAGACTCTCGGGGATGCTTGAAACTTTAACACTCTGGAATGCATTCGATTGATAAGATATGTGGATGTAAGAAGAGCTTCACCCCATAGATGTGAGAACTCTAGTTGTGAAGAGTAGAGCTCTGGTTACTTCTAAAATATGCTTTTTCTTCCTCTCTGCCACTCCATTTTGTTGATGGGTGTCGGGACAAGAACATTGATGCACAATTTCCTTTTCCAAGAAAAACTGTCCCAAAATCTTATTGAAATATTCTATCCCATTGTTACACGTAAAAATCTGAATTTGTACTTGAAATTGTGTTTGTATCATGGTGTAAAAATTTTTGAAGATGAACTCTACTTTAGATTTCTCTTTTAAAAGTACGCTCAACTCATCCTCGTATGATCATCAATAAATGTAACAAACCAGTTCTTTCCTAAGGGCATAGGAATTCTAGATGGACCCCCAACATCACTATGAATTAATGAGAATGTTTTCGGCAGCTTGTAGGTTTGAGAGGGAAAATTGGTTCGATGATGTTTGGCTAATTTGCAAAATTCACACTGAAATGGAAATGAACTTTTATTCGAAAACAACTTTGGGAACAAGAACTTCAAATAGAGAAAATTCGGATGGCCTAGCCTATAATGCCATAACATAATATCATCATCCTTACAAATAGTAACAGATTCGAAACAACTAGCCCGAACTTGTCTACTTGAGCTTGTTCCATCTTCAAAGAAATAGAGTCTTTCACTCTCTCTAACACTACCAACCATCCTCTCCAGGGTTAAATCTCGAAACTCACAATAAGATGAGAAAAAATTAGCTTGACACTTTCGATCGGAGTTTATTTTACTAACAGACATCAAGTTACAATATAGATTTGCGACATGAAGAACATTGTGAAGCGTGAGGGCAGGTGAGAGCTTGATGAATCCTTATCCAACTATAGCTGAAAGAGAACCATCTACAATTGTGATTTTTTTTTTAATTTCCTGCACACGGATTATAGGTGGAAAAGAGTTTTGAATAGCCTATCATATGATCGGTTGCTTCCGAATCAAGAATCCATAGAATATTTTGGTGTGGATTTTCTATGAGGAAAACAGTAGAAAAACGATTACCTTTATGAGCTAAAGAACAAGATGGATCTAAATAAGGATGTGGAGGTTGAACGAATTTGTACAGGTGCTCTAGGTGTTCCTTTGTGAATGGAACCGAATCTGACTTGATTTGCTCTTCCTCATTTGTTGCTTGGAACGCTCGACCATCACTACTGCTCCTTCTCTTCTAGGCTTCCTTTTTCCAATTCTGCGGTTTCCCATGATTTTTCCGGCAGGTTTCTTTGGTATGCCATGGTTTCTTGCAATGTTCACAACATGGTTTCTTCCTCCTCTCTTCTTCAGAATCAAGTCCCCGAGCTACAAGTGTAGAATTTTCGGATATATAGTTCACATTTGTTTCCAAATCACGTAGCATGATTTGCCTTCGAGATTCCTCCCTTCTAACTTCAAAAAAAACCTCGCGAATGGATGTCAGAGGTTTTCAACCAAGGATTCTGCCTCTTATCTCATCCAAGCTTCGATTGAGGCTTGATAGAAATATGTATCCTCTATCATTCTCTTCTCTCTTTATTTGTCTCTTGCAATTAGCTGGACTTTCGCATGTATCATCATAGCAATGATCTAATTCCTACCACAAGGTCACCATTTCATTGTACTAAACAGTGACCTCACGATCTCCTTACCTTGATCGCCATAACTTTGTCTTCAATTCAAAGACCTAGGAAGAGCTCTTCAAATCAAAATATGTTTCTCTCACAGATCTTTAGTGTTCGGAAGGAATAGGTGGGTTTTCCAATTGTTGACTCCGTAACATTGATCAACCAGGCAATCACTAAGGAGTTCTCCGATCTCCAAGCCTTCAATTTTCGGATCGCTTTTTGCTGGTTCCTTCACCTCGCCTGTCAAGTGGCCAAGCTTCCCTCTACCATCGATTGCTAGTTTCACCGATTGAGCCCATAAAATTGGTGGGTTTTCCAATTGCTGGCTCCATAAAATTGATTGGCCAGGCAATCACTAAGGAGTTCTTCGAACTCTAAGCCTTCCATTTCGGATAGCATTTTGCTGGTTCCTTCACCTCGCCCGTCAAGTGGCCAAGCTTCCCTATACCATCGATTGCTAGTTTCATCGATTGAGCCCACTTCAAATAATTTTGGTCATTCAATCGTTGAACTGTTAATAGTAGATTGGAGTTCTAGGAGAATTGCTCTCCACTAATGCTCGATCGTCTAGAGAGACCAGTTGAATTTCTCTCTGGAACGACACCTGAATCGGCATCCCTACGAGCTCCGATCATCTCCGTTTTCACCATAGTAGGAGATGGATTCAAAACCTTCACTGTGATACCATGTTGATTTCAAAAAATAAAGTAGTTTCTTCTATTTTTTATTCTCTAATTATTGTTATAGAGAATATTACACATAAATAGAGTCTAGGCCAGCTAGGCTACAGAAAGGAAATAGAAGCAAAAAAGGAAAAGATTTCCTACTTTCTAATCTTGAGAATTCAGAAATAAAGGAAATAAAATAAATGAAGACAAAAAGTATCATATCTCAAGATTTTCCCCCGATTCCCGAGATCTTCTCCCGTTCTTCTACAGAAACAAAAGACAAAAAATGGCGATCATCATCTTCCATCGACCACAGAATTCGTGATGGCGTTCGTGGAGAAGATGCATTCCCATTCTGACTTGATATCATGACTTGGAATTTCACTTTTGAAGGTGAATGTCGGCGGTCTCGGCTGAGGAAGTTTTGATTCACCTCTCAGCATCAGAACTGCTGATGACATGTTGGGTCGGTCGGTGGCGTGGTCCTGCACAGAGAGAAGCCCGACCAGAATGCATCTCATCACTTCTGATGTCGAACAAGTATGAACAATTGCCTCATCTGTTAGGTCTAGTCCAGTGCCTTCGCTCCACAATTGCCATGCCTGTAAGAATTCGAGACCATAGGGCGCATAAATAGCCGAAAAGATTAATTGAAGATCACTGGAAACTGTATTCCTCGTACTTACATAGGAAAGAAGATTGAAATGATGGCCTTGGTAGTACAAGCTCGTGTTCTTTTTGCCAGAGACGATCTCAAGTAGCAGCACACCGAAGCTATAGACGTCAGATTTCTCAGAAAATATCCCTCCCATGGCATATTCGGGTGACATATATCCTCTGCAATTGCTTTGATCATGTTAATCACTCAAGTGATATAGTTTCCTTATTGAACTGATTTTTCAGCGGCAAGGATTCAAAACTTACAGTGTGCCAACAACTTTGTGAGTATTTAGCAAAACTTGGGTGCCTTCGAAGATCCGCGCCAGCCCAAAGTCTGAAATTTTTGGGTTCATTTTCTCATCCAAGAGAATATTGCTTGCCTTTAAATCTCGATGGACAACTTGAAGGTTAGACTCTCGATGGAGGTACTGAAGCCCACTTGCGATCCCTCGAAAGATCCGGAATCGTATGTCCCAGTTGAGTTCTGCTTTCCTTCCTGAATCTAAGCAAGGAAGAAAGCGAAAAGAATTAGTAACTTGAGTTACTACTATGATATATGTTATTCTTATCAGCACAAGCATGACTTGAAGAGAGGGAGAGTGACCAACCAAAAAGAAAGGTATCTAAGCTTTTGTTTGACAAGTACTCATATACTAAAATGTTTTCTTCTTTTTCGATGCAGCAACCCATGAGTCTGACGAGATTTCGATGCTGAAGCTTTGATATTAGAATGATCTCATTCTTAAACTCCTCCATGCCTTGGCCTGAGCTACTGGAAAGTCTTTTGACAGCTATCTCCTTTCCATCTTTCAGCTTTCCCTGTTTCCCAACTCGTAAAAGTATCAGCCCTGGGATAATGTCATAAAATTTTACTAAACAAACATTTTAGAGAAGGCTTTTACCTTATAAACGGGGCCAAACCCTCCTTGGCCAAGTTTGTTTGTTGCATCAAAGTTGTTTGTCACATGAAGTAAGTTACTAAAACTGAACATGGTCAATTCCGATGCATCTTCTTGCTTCAGCTGATCTTTCCATGCATTTCCAAGTGACATTTCACCTGCTTTATCTTTGACATACGGTGAGTCAAGAGCCATAGGGATTCTGGTAACGTTTCTAGAGTACGTTTAATGTGAAGTTAATCAAAAGATTAGAATTATTGGTACCTCTTTTGCTAGCTCTCCACTTGCAGAGACTGAAAATAGCAGCTCCTATGGACACGATGCCAACCATGGTACTTATGCTGATGATAAGTTTTGTTTGTATCGACATGCCTGACATGAGAAAAGAATTGAAAGATACGTGATACTGTTCAAATGATACTCGTTGTAATGAAACCTCTTATACCTGTATTGTCATGTGCGACCCGAACATATACATCCTGCCCAGCTGTTGAAAACTCCTGCATATCCATCAGATCTTTAGCCCAGACCAAGCACCCCATCGTGCCGACATAAGAATAAGCCAAGCAAGAACAATTATTCAGGCACCGGCTTTGGCATCCTCCTTCATCTCCAATGTCCGATAAGTATTCTGCAGAATCAGGCACTTTCATCCGGTTCATTTGCACAAAGACATCTTTCTTCACCTGCATCGAAGCCGACCTGCTTGTGTTCTTCTGACAATTCAATTCAGTTTCTCTGATGCACCCTCTGGTCCAATTCCTACTGTTCCATTCTTCTTTGGATCTCGGCATAAACCCCTTTACACAACGGCAGATAGGAGAGTTTAGTGAGTTGCAGATGCCAAAAGGACCGCAAGTTCCATAAACTTCGCAACTGTTGCTTGGTGCCACCCAATTTGTCAACCAACTCTTGGATCCATAATCCCACGTTATTAAGGCTAGAACGCCTCCAGGTGAAATGAAGCCATAACCAAGCAAAGAGTTGTTAGTAGTATCACCAGAGAAATAAGCGGTTCCCTGCTGAGGATCTTGCTGGAGAACGTACCCGCTAAAATATGAGGAGTCCATTTCTGGTATGCCGATGAAAGTCGATTTATCCCATGGTCCACTTCTCCAATAAGGGCTCGAGCCATTCCAGGTGAAAAGTTGCGGTGGTGTCTCCCACGTAATCCCAGTGACAAAATATCCAGAAGATGGATAGTTGTCATTTTTCCAGGAAACTAAGTACGGTCTCTCTCCGGTTCTGTTGTTTAGTCCTATCTCCATGTTTGGTAGAAGAGTATCAGTTGGATCATCAAAACTTGCCCATATTTCAACAGAATTCCTGTCTTGTAGAACAAAGTTTCCACCATCTGAAAGCATTTCTGTGGTATTATTTGAGTGGACAGAAACATTGGTGGACCATACTATGTTCTGTCGCTCATCCACGAGCTTCAGATTCCCGTCGCTGCCTATTTTTAATTTTGCAGATTGATCTGAGTGGGCAAGTGGTGTATCCCTATTGGCAACGCAGACAATCTTGGATGGAGTCATGCTCTTGTACCATGTGCCCACATATTGATTTGCTGATCCATTAGGGGTGAAGAAGCCGAGCTCGAAGATTTGACCGGAGGAGACAATAGTCTGGTTCTGGAAGAGTGGTTCGGTTGCAGTGATGTTAAAAACTGCAGTGCTCTGATGTGCCTGAAGAAGGAAGAAGATGACCAAGGAAGAGTAGAGACCAATCATAACTAGCATAGTAATCCTAGTGCGTTAATGACCACCAAAAAAAAACGAAAAGCCTAGTGCATTCAGGCGCCAGTTCCTTGAGAATGTAAAAGGCTCCCAGTTCTTCGCTTTCCTTTTCGTCTGCAGATTTGAAAGGAAGAAAAGATTTCTGCAAACGAAAGCGTGTTTCCAAAGGTGTGAGTTCATAAGTCCTTTTGGAGACAGCTTCAAAGGTTATATTATTGAACAAATTAGTTTTATTTAGGAAGCTGATGATGCCTGTCCCAGTTCAAATGCATTGACTATATGTGAAGAGATCATGATGACAATGGCATTTGACAACTCAGTTTCGATTATGCCATAGCAGGTTCATTGTGAGTCAAATGTTGGGTTTTAAAAAGAGAGCTGTTTTTGGATGTGAAGCCAGTAGACATTGTCATTCTTCTCTTGGCCATTGTTCAAAGTTGACTAAATCAAGACAAGTAACATATGAGAGAAACCAAAGCGAGAAGATGGATCCAAAATGCAGTTTTCGATTTCAATAACATTGTTGCAGCTACAGACAATTTCAGCATGGCAAATAAATTGGGGCAAGGAGGTTTTGGTCCAGTCTATAAGGTCAGCTAAATATTAAACGTCTCTATAATAAAGATTTACTTGAGTGATGGATGGAATAGTAGTTCGGAGACTTTGGATAATAAAGGGCAAGCTAAAAGATGGTAAGGAGGTTGCTGTCAAAAGGCTTTTCAGTAGTTCAGGCCAAGGGATCGAGGAGTTCAAGAATGAGATTGTTCTTATATCAAAGCTCCGCCATCGAAATCTCATTCGGCTCATTGGGTGCTGCATTGAACTAGAAGAGAAAATTCTGGTATATGTATACTTGCCTAACAAAAGCTTGGATACATTTATTTTTGGTCAGTTCCTACTTTCCAAGAAAATGGTTTCTCTCTTATCATAAAGCAGGGGAAAGTACACTAGAAGTGTCATAATTTGTGCACGGCATTCACTTGAGTGCCATAACTTTCAAAATGTTCACTTAAGTGCCATACCTTTCAAAAATCGTTCACTTGAGTGCTATGTCAAAGCAAAATCGTTCACTTAAGTGCTACAGTAACTTTTCCGGCATGCTACGTCACCTTTCCGGCGAGCCACATCATCTTTCCGGCGAGCCACGTCAGCTTCCGGCTGTCCACGACAGTTTTTCCGGCGTCCACATCAACATGGCACTTAAGTGAACGATTTTTGAAAGTTATGACACTTAAGTAAACGTTTTGAAAGTTATGGTACTCAAGTGAACGCCGTACAAAAGTTATGGCACTTCTAGTGTACTTTTCCCCATAAAACAGGCTAGAATTGTGAAATCAAAATATCCTCAGTCCAAAAAAGGTTCTTCAGTGGAATATTTTACAGAAAATATCATCACTTATAAAGAGTTTTTTCTTTTTTGGTGCCTGTTGTCATAGATATGAAAAGGAAAGCTGAACTTGACTGGTCTAAGCAGTTCTGTATCATTGGGGTGGTAGCTAGAGGGCTTCTCTATCTCCACAGAGATTCTTGCCTTCGGGTCATCCTTCGAGACTTGAAAGCCAGCAACATTCTCCTCGACAAAAAGTTTAAGCCGAAGATTTCTGATTTTGGCCTCCCAAGGTTGTTTCTGATAGGGTAGTGGGAACACTGTATGGACTTCGATTACTAGACATAGGAAAAGCTATTCATTTGCTTCCAATCTTCCTCGTTGTATGCAAGAACTTACAAGTTTTTCTTTTCTGGTGAAATTTACTAATTGGCTTCATTGACTGCAGCAGCTATATGGCTCTAGAATGCGCAATGGCCGGGATATTTTCCGAGAAATCTGACGTCTACAGCTGTAGTTTAACTATTTTAATTTACATTCTAGTAAAATCACCAGCTTGTGCAAAGTCTACCATGACATTCCTGTTAAATTTCACTAATTGTAAACCCAGAATTTACACAATCTGTTTCGATCAAGACAAGATCGCCTTAAAATATGAGCCTACTGAGCTATGATTCCTGAAGGCTGGGTAGAACATTTTCAGAATCTGCTTCAGACTATGTACAAGTTCTCTTATTATTTGAATCTTTCACCATTGACGCCCCAAGTTTGTTCTCTATCTATCACATGCCAACAAAGAGGTGAATTATTGGAGGCATGGAAATTGTGGCTGGAGGGAAGAGGATTGGATTTGATGGACACAACGATTTCCACCTCTTCTTCTCCATCTGAAGTAATGAAATGCATCCAAATCGGTCTTCTGTGTGTCCAAAACTTTGCTGTGGATAGACCAAACATGTTGACTGTAGTTCTGATGCTGAGTGGTGAATCGAACCTTCCACAACTGAAGGAACCGGCATTTATCTTCCAAAATTCATTTGCTCCTGGAATTCTGTCGCCCCACCAAAGTAGTTGGTCCAAAAACATCGTCACTAACTCCGTGCTTCAAGGAAGATAAGCGCAGTTCCAAGTACTGATTGGGCACTCTTCTTTGTGGGAAATACAGGGTTAAAAAATAAGTTTGTACTAGGTACACATGTGGATGAACTTCAATACTAGTACACCTTAATTTTGTATAGTTAAGAATAGCATGCAACTTCCACTGACTCTTATTACATGATCATGTTTTTTCTTTCTCTAGCTTAATAAGATTGATGGCCTATCTCAATTCAGCTTAATATTACAGTTATGCATCTGGTGTCAATACATGGGTGGCCCACATATAGTTTCCCTTTTTTTTTTTTTGGCTGCAGAAAGATTGAATGCGTCTCATGAGCTTTTTGCTAAAAATGAATTGGAAGGTCTGTATGTGTATCCATCTGGTTGCAAATTTTGCACCAAAAGTACTTTATACAGAAGGTAAACTTGTTCTGCAAGTGACATACTGAACAGAGTAAATCACTGACTAAGTAGTCGGTTCGAAGACATAATCTCCAACTCTTTCATTAAAGGAAGGTGATTAAATTTGCAGATTCATCGCTCTGTTGAATGTTTTGTGTTAACTTGAAGACAATTTCAGGTTGTAGGATGTGCAAGGACAGAGCTTCATGTTAATGTCGAGTGCTTTCATTTTCTTGTATGTCAAATGTACAGTGTCCCATTTGTTATTTCATGAATCTTATCGTTGAAACAAAGTCAGTATGCAATTTTATGTCTTTCAGTGTCTTTGTTTGTAAGAATATCAGAAGTTCAGGACTCTACCGCAAGAACAAATCATCTTCAAAAGCCAAACTATCATGAGTGTATCTACCTTAGTTGACCTCAATTAAGGCAAAACTCCCAAGAAGATGCAATAGAAAAGTCAGATCATCTTGAAGCATTCCATACCAAGCATTGTTTACCCCTACAACATCAGAACAAGCAGGGTACAGAGCCCAGCCTTCACCTGGCCAATGTATCAAGACTAGTACATTTTCTACTAGCCTTGGTATAGGCAAAGCCTGAGGACAGATGGGATGAACTCGATGATCTACCGATGTTTAAGTGAAAAAGAGTCCATGTCTAACTGATAAAAGAAATATCCATTCTGAGAATGACTAGACATCCTTAAAATAATCATGTTCTGTTAGAGAGCATTTGAGATGAAGATTGCACGACAGAAGAACATTAATGAGGGAGGAAGAATTGTATTTGTTCTTGATGATTGACGTGATGGACTTGGTTTTCATGATTGACTTGAAGAAATAGGCAGGCTTTTACACTTTCCTATAATGAGGAAGTTAACCTAACAGTACTTGGCTTATAAAGGTCTCTTATGGAAACGAAATCACTAGTTTCATGCACATTCGCAAAAGTTGAAAAGTTCAATTACACAAAATGTCTTGGACTGTCTTCCCCCTTCCCCATTAGCCAGGGATTTTATTGTTTGCACGCTATGTATTCCATATGACGGGTCCTTCACTTGTGAAAAGTGACACAGAAACAGACAATCCACAAAGACTGTTAGGTATTTGGTATGCGGCTACTAGCAAATCTTCATCAAGTATTGGATCATGGAACCAACACATCATGATGAACTTCTTTACCTCTCTATCAATCCAACGGACGCTGGATTTTTTGTCAACTTGATTTTTTGTACTCCTCCTGGTAAGTTTATATGCAAGCATGCAAGACTACAATGGACAGTCCATTACAAGATTTCTCCAGTAGATGGATATTCTGTGTTTTTCTTTACTCTATTGCATTTCGATTTCATTGTTTTCACTGGCAGAAGTATGCAAATCAGTCGATGTGTTAAGCTCATCTGAGCCAATTCGTGATGGTGACACTCTGGTGTTGGCAGGAGAAAAGTTTCAGCTAGGTTTCTTCAGCCTGGAAACTCCAGCAACAGATTCCTCGCAATATGCTACCACAAGATCCCAGATAAGACCATTGTTTGGGTGGCAAATCGAGATAATCCTGCGAATGATACGTCAGGGGTTCTGAGGATAGGTAATGAAGGGAAACTAGTCCTCATCGACCGAGCAGAAAGAGTCTTGTGGTCGTCAAATAACATGAATACTTCTTCGCAAAGCATAGTTGCTCAGCTCCTGGATTCTGGAAAGTTTTGAAAGATGACAGTGAAAATGTCTCAGGAAACTATCTCTGGCAGAGTTTCGATCATCCCTCTGACACGTTGTTGGCAGCATGAAGCTTGGTTGGAACCTGAGAACGGGGTTGGACCGGCACATGACATCCTGGAAGAGCACAGAGGATCCCTCAACTGGAGGCTTCACCTATGGTGTCAATCTTGGAGGAATAATTCCCCGGCTAGTCATACATAAGGGACATGCCAAGTATTTCCGAAGTGGGCCCTGGAATGGAAAATGGTTCAGCGGGGTTCCGATGACCTCTAATTTGATATTCATCCCCAAGTTCATCAACAACTCTCAGGAGGTCTACTACATGTTCAATGCTTTCAATGAATCCACCATCACGAGGTCCGTATTAAACGCTTCATGGATCCACCAACAGTACATGTGGAACAAGAAAGCGCAGGAGTGAACCCTGATCTATACATTGCCACATGACGCCTGCGATGTCTACGGGAATTGCAGGCCTAATACCATGTGCAGGTCGGCTATTTTCAATTGTGCAGCTGCATGACCGGTTATCGACTGAAGTCCCAGGCAGAGTGGGATGTGCTTGTGTGGTCTAGCAGGTGTGTCAGTAAGCACCCATTTAATTGCTCTAAAGGAGAAGGGTTTACAAGGCTCCACGGTGTGAAAATGCCTGATTTGTTGCAGTTCACGATGAACGCTAGCATGAGCCTGAAGGAATTTGAATTAGAGTGCTTCAAGAACTGCTCTTGCAGGGCCTACGCGAACATAGACGCCACGGGAAGTGCAAAAGGCTGTCTCCTATGGTTTGGGGATCTCAATGATGTCAGAAAGTCTATCGAATACGCAAACCAAGATCTTTTTATTCGTGTTTCAGCCTCAGACCTGGGTAGTAGTTATAACTCTGTTCTATTCTTCCTCTTCCTGGAAAAGCGATAATCCTATTCATCATTCAACTTGATGACCTTGAGCCTCTCTCAATGTTCTCAGACTCGGCGAATTCCAAGTGGAAAGAATGGGTGGCGGTGGCAATTTCCGCTGCATTTGTCATTCTTTCGGTGGTGCTGTTCTTCTGCATTTTCCGGAAGAGGAAAAAAAAATGCTCAAGGTACTCCATTTCCATCGGTTGAGTTGAGCTCTTGCTCTATTGGAATTGTGGCTCTGACTACAACTTGCTTTCAGAACGTCAATTACAATTCTTGGTTCTCGTTTTTTTCGTACTTGGGCATCAAGTAATAGCATCACTCCATTTACTACCATCAGTCTTCTTTACATGAGGGTCGACAATCAATAATGAAAGCCGATAGCTTACAGTAAAGAAACTTACATGTTCTCATCATGTCAAATGAATTTTAGATCTCTTGATACAAGAAAAGTTCTACGAGTTAGGCCCCATTGCTTACACCTATGTCTCAGTCGATTCATGCAACATATAACTTAGCCATTTATTCTAGGGAACGAGAGAATGTATGTTCTGATGAAAGTTCAATGATCAACAGGGATAAGATTCAACCTTCAAGCTAAAGATGACAATAGCTTACCGCTTCTGATCTTTCATATGGTCACCATCTTAAGGGCGACTAACAACTTTTGTGATTCAAATAAGTTAGGAGAACGAGGTTTTGGCCCCGTATACAAGGTAGAGTTTGGTCTACAATTGCATTTGTTGTACAAAAGAACGGTGCTGTTCATTCATGCAATTTCATTGGTCTTGTCCCGCGTCACTCGGGAAAAACTATGCAATTCACTTGCCAGGGTCAGCTATCAAATGGACAAGAAATAGCAGTCAAGAGATTGTCGGAGGACTCCTAGCAAGGTCTTAATGGATTCAAGAATGAGGGGGAAAAGTACACTAGAAGTGTTATAACTTGTGTACGGCGTTCACTTGAGTGTCATAACTTTCAAAACATTCACTTAAGTGCCATAACTTTCAAAAATCGTTCACTTGAGTGTTACGTCGGAGCAAAATCGTTCACTTGAGTACTACAGTAACTTTTCCAGCGTGCCACGTCAGCTTTCCGGCGTTTACAGTAACTTTTCCAACATTCTACAGTAACTTTTCTAGCTGCCACGTTAGCTTTTCCGACTGCCATGTCAACATGGTACTCAAGTGAACGATTTTTAAAAGTTATGGCACTTAAGTGAACGTTCTGAAAGTTATGGCACTCAAGTGAACGCCGTACAAAAGTTATGGCACTTCTAGTATACTTTTCCCAGAATGAGGTCTTGTTAATCACGAAGCTTCAGCACCAAAATCTTGTTAAGCTTCTGGGGTGTTGCATTGAAGAAGAGAGGATGCTAATCCATGAATACATGCTTAATGGAAGCCTAGACACTTCTAAATTTGGTTTGCTTTGATCGATACCTTCTCCTAGTCGAATCTGATTCAATGCGCAATTTCCATCCAAATTACTGATTAGAAAAAGGATTGAATCACGTAAAACAAGGGAAAATTCTCTAGTATGGAGAAGGCGATTCGACATTATCATAGGAATGGTGAGACGACTCCTTTATCTCCATCAGGATTAGAGATTGAGAATCATACATAGGGATCTCAAAGCAAGCAATGTGTTGCTTGACAGTGAGATGACCCCTAAAATATCGGATTTTGGTGTAGCTAGAGCCTGAGATCCGGCACTAGCGAAGACAGAGGATAGTCAGCACTTAGTAAGTAGTGACTAGTGAGTAGGATTCTCATGGGAATATACACATTCATATTCAAATTCCTATTCTGGTCATGCATATTGTTTTTCCTGCAGTGGTTACATGGCACCAGAATACGCAATAGACAGGCTTTTCTCGACAAAATCAGATGTTTTTAGCTTTGGAGTACTATTGCTGGAGATAATATGCGGAAAGAAGAATGGAGAGTACAATCATCCGGACCACTGCTTTAATCTTGTCGGACATGGGCAACATCGCCCTAAGAAGTCAAAATTCTCAGTATATAGCAATACTTCTGTTGAATAGGGCCTAAAAAAATTCACTTCTTTTTTGTCAGGCCTGGAAGTTGTGGCTTGAGGGGAAAGTGAGCGACTTCATAGATCCACAACTTCCGGATTCTTTCGATCTGTCGGAAGTTGTTAAATGCATTCAAATCGGGGGTATTATGCGTGCAATGGCGTCCTGACAATATACTGAATATGTCATCTGTGCTTCTGATGTTGGACAGTGAGAGCGCTTTGCTGCCACAGCCCAAGCAGCCCGGTTTCTACGTTGAGGGGAGCTCTGAAAATGCAGACGTTGAAATGACGCGACGAAATTGTAACTCGAATGAGATTACCATGACATTATTGGAAGGTACATAGATTGCCAAGCATGTGTAGTCTCTTGCTTCTGCTGAGTTTTTCCATCGTGAGACAGCGACGCATCACTAACCGAGAGACGTTCAAAGTTCACTAGAAGCAATGTACCTGATCATGGAAGCAACCAAAAACGGAAGTTTAACGTTGGTCCGGTTCCTCCACCTGCTAAAGAGGATTGGTGAGAAAGACATTTTGTAGCCAGGAAAGCGGGAATTAACAGCCGCCCGCAGCCCATACTCTGAGCATATACTGTGTTGGCAACATCATTTTCATCACAATGTGTTGATTATAGCAGTTATAAAAACAAAATCTGAGGGCGCGCATGACAACACTTATGCTCTAGGAATCGACTTCTAGCCGTAAGTAGATTTTTCTACTTCTGCTTCTAAACAAAATCTGATTTTTCTACTTTTGCTTTCTCGTAAAATTTGATTTTATGCTTCTAGAGATAAGTAAATTTTTTTTTCTCCTTCAAGTGGGTCAAAAGCTACTTCAGTAGCAAAAAAATGCTCGAGAAATTGAAAAATAAAGTTACATAACCAAACGATTTTTTACTTCAGAAGTTGCGTTACCAAATGGATTTCTGCTATAGAAGCTATTTTGGAGTTTTGGAGCTGAAATTCTACCCCGGAAGTGTTTTCATGCACGCCCTTAATAGTTGGAATACTCGATTGTTTCATACCAAATGATGTTACAATCACACAGTACAAGTCTTATAAAAGCAAAAAACTTATTGCACTTTCTTAGCGTAATATCCTATGTGTTGCATGCTCATACGTACTGATCTGATCCCCAGGCTAGGCATTTCCAATGATTAGTGAAAGTTCCACATGCTTCGACCTTGGAAGAAGCACCAGGTTGATGCATCGGGTTATACTCGTTTAATGTCGCTCTGCGACTGCATCAGAACACCATGGACATGTCGAAAAAATTTCTGGTAGAATCGAAGTTCGTTATGCTTGTAAACATTCAACAGTCGATTCCCTGCACGTGTTTTTGACACGGGCGTGGTCGCCTTTCAGTAGGCCAAGCTGCTCTTGCCCGAGGCTGAATACTTAGGCTGTCGTCCATGACCACTATTTTAGCAGACATTATAGGAGCATGATCGGTATTCCATACACCCGAGCACTATCAAACCATGAACGATATGTCGAGAGCAATGTCATCCTCAGTGGACACCGGACCATGCCTGTATCACGTTCGGTTCGCTGTGGACACGCTCATCATGCCCTTCCTGTTATTAGGCATGAATATGCATGTGCTCTTCTCCTAGCTATAAAGGACAAAGTCACAGACCACCGAGAACTAGCTAGGAGACGCGAGAAATACTGATATTCTGATCACCAATTACAGAGCGGCGGGTTCTCTTATCGGAGGATTAGTTTGAACATATACTAGAAATTGAAAGACCACAGTTTGAACAAATTAAAATTTGAGAGATGAAACATTGCATATTGAGCTAAAGTTCAGGATTGCGGTGAACAAGTTAAAAGTTCAAGAACCATATTTCACATTAAGCCAATGTTCAAAGACCGTTAATATTGAATCTTCAAGAAGTTGACTCAGAGGACACTTCCAGGAAGGCCAAGTCTCTGGTCGGTTCTCTCCCGTGAGGTCTAAAACTAAGCAGCAACGGGTCAATCCACGTGAATCAGGTCAGGACAGGCTTGCCTTAGTCACATCTTTTATCAACTAAGCACCCTCTATTTTCGTAACTACAAATTTACGCCACCAATTTCAAGGGTGGGTATAACAATTAAACTCTCGTATTCTTGGTCGGTGTCCGATTTGGTTCTTGATTTTTAATTTTGTTTGATTTAACCCGTAATACTCTTTGGATGGAGCCAATTTGGCCGGACTAATCAATTTGCTCTCCCTCTCTCACACACACACAATTTGGTCAATTTAGTTCCATTCAAAGAGCGTAAGGATCACATTTAACATTGGCCAGACATGCATCGACTATTTTCGACACTACCCCCTCATTCTAATAATAGTACCCCTATCCCTTCAAAGCCGCTACGGTACCTCTCGCTGAGGCACCAGCGAACCCCATCGTCACAATTGCCAAATCCTGCCGTCGAGGTCTCCTAGCCACCTGCCATTTCGGCTGCCATTGCTGCGACGGAACCCGCCATATCACCTCCTCTCTCTCTCTCTCACTCTCTCGCTCATAAAAAAAAAAAAAAAAATTTGCCGAAAACCAGACGTTCAGTGATACAGAAACATCAAGAATGCCAGAGTCTTCATGGATTTCAGAGTTGTTGGCCCGACCTCAATTGTCGAAGTCCAACTCCTAACTCTTTCCCTACGTATGAACAAGTCCATGCCTACACCTTGATCTTCTCTCAAACTTCCCTTTCTCGCGTGGGAACCCTCAAATGGAAATTGAACAATTCAGAATGGCCACGCCAGAGTCCCAAACCAGACACTCCTTAGGATTGAGTCAATAGTCCGGACATCACCAACCTCCAAATCACAGGATACAGGAGCGAGCAAGATGGATAGACCGAACAGGGAACCATCCGGTTCCTGGTTCAAAGGGCAACCTAGGAGCCGGACTGCCCGGACCAGGCCGACTACTTTTTATCTTTTTTTATTTCTTAAATGTAAACCCAATAATATGCTGATTATTTTTTATTTATTAAATGTAACCTAATTTTAGTTAACACATTAAAATCGAAATCTATGTTGCTCACCTTTACTAATTCACTCGGTTCCATTGAACCGCTCGGAAATCGGATCGGACCATCAAGTCCAGTTCTCGGTTGCTGGGTGGGACTGGACCAAAATAAGAACCAATCACCCCTAATATGGTATTCGCATGGATCGATTGTGTTATTAGTCAATGGCGATCGACTCAGTTCGCCTTATTTAGATTAGCATTCCACATTACCACATTTAGACGATATTTTGTGAGACTTTCTCCCAAACTCCCCTTGATTACACTTCCATCTTGAATTGTAAGGACACAATGCTCCAACTAATTAATTTCGTTAGAAGTCCTATAACTTTATGCACAAGGTTCGATAGATCAATCGACTCGCTTGATTATGCAATCAGGTCCATTGATCATTTTCAGGAAAATTACGATGAAGTCCGCCTTTGTTGACGAAATCATTCGCATACTTTGCCTTGAGCTTTGTCATCCTCTTTTTCAACAACCACTATTCATTGTGCAAATTACTTTCCAAATGTTTGGTCACGGCTGGCATCTAACTTTTAGTACTCTCTTCCACAAATGTTTGGTCACGGCTTGCGTCTCTTACACCCCACGTTTCTCTGGGGGTCAAGTTCGGTTTTATTCAACTTTGATCTGCTGCTGTCTAGAGAAGAAAACACGCGTCTATTTAATTTTAGGTTAAATACTTACGTCCACTTCATGCAACCATTTTTGCCACGTCGAGCTCCCACTTGAATATGAGCCGTCCGCCACGTGTCAATATTTTATAGGGCCGTTTTTTTTTTTTTTTTTTGGTTGCAGCAATTATGAACATGTATGATAAAAGAATGTTAAAATGCGAGAAAGGTGTCGCACTGTAGTTAGCATGCACTAAACGTTTGGGATTCCACTAATTCCCACAATAAAAATGAATTTTTTATTAAAAGCAGAAACATTAAAAATTGGAGAATTTTCTTCACAAGAATGATGGGTCAAAACCCTTGTTGACTTTACCATAGCGCTTCTTGTGCTCTAGCACAAAGTCTACGATCACATGGTTGTAGACTGAAATTGATTTCAATTGTGGGTGCTTCTAGAGTCCCGTGGGAACAAGGGAACCGGTCTAAATTTTATCCCTATTTCTTTTTTTTTTCAATTTATCATAATTTAGCCGAAATCATGTGGAGGTTAGTCGAAACGACATATTTTGATTGGACTTTATAGATCGTAATTTGTAAGCAGTTGTCACTCGTTTGCGCATGTAACCGGCAATTTATCGTTTTGGAAACGGTAATTTTTGACAATAGAGTCAATAACGTGACAAGGCTAACCATTTAGTAATCGACGTGTAAGGCTCTAACATGATAATATATCTCAAATTTTCGTGAGTGATGATACGGATTTTTCCTGGATAACTGCAATTTTCCCAATAAGGCACCATAATCGACAAGCTAAATACCTCAAATTGTCATATGGTTGAATATCCTATAATTAGTGGCTTCCTACTAAAAAGCATGAACTATATATTCGCTTTCCCAATCTCAGTAACTTATATTAATGATTGTAACATCTTTTTCGGTTTGCAAGCTTAAGGCCCCTAATAATTGGTAATTATTCTCAATGTGTGGTAAATTTTTGACAATCGTACTGTCAATAATTTTTCTTCAAATGTTCGTAAGCAATAAGGTCAATTTGCTATTTGGGACCTAAGAATTTCCTATGGTGATAAATGGATTTTTAATTGGAAAGGGCCACTCATTCAACCACCATTGGGACTGGCATCTTGGAATTGTGGAAGCTGATGGGTGACATTAAAGAGGTGAGGTGGATTTGTCAGAGTCAAAGACAGAGAAGAAAGAAGGATGCAGAAAGGTCAAATATTCTATTCAAAGGAGTCCCTTATCTTATATTGTTCTGTTTTTCAAATCTTTACGACGATCATGTTTTATAAGCGACTCGATTAACTTCGTGAATCACATCAGATGTGAATCGAAATCAATCTGAGTGATCCTAACACGAGATTGTGATACATCTAAACCACACAAGTCAGTCGCTGTTTATCAACTTAGCCAATAACGAGCCTAATCGGTCTATGTGCTATGTCTCTAGGACTTATCCAACAAGTTTTTCAACTTGTTGAATTGACAACATAGACCTAACTTTAAATGCGTCTTATTAGAATGGATGAATGAATTATCCAAACATAATGAACGAGAAGAATGGGTTCATTATGGATGAGTCAAACGGATGAACAAGTTTTATAAATTGCTCGACCGACCTCGTGAATCAGATCAAATGCGAATCAAAACCAATTCGAGAAATCCAAACACGAGATTGCAATGCACTCAAACCACAGAGATCGGTCCGTTCTTAATAGTAGATTGGAGTTCTAGGAGAATTGCTCTCTACTAATGCTCGATCGTCTAGAGAGACCTATTGAATTTCTCTCCGGCACGACACCTGAATCGGCATCCCTACGAGCTCCAATCATTGCCGTTTTCACCGTAGTAGGAGATGGATTCAAAACCTCCACTCTGATACCATGTTGATTTCAAAAAATAAAGTAGTTTCTTCTATTTTTTACTGTCTAATTATTGTTATAGAGAATATTACACATAAATAGAATCTAGGGCAGCTAGGCTATAGAAAGGAAATAGAAGCAAAAAAGAAAAAGATTTCCTACTTTCTAATCTTGAGAATTCAAAAATAAAGGAAATAAAATAAATGAAGACAAAAAGTATCATATCCCTCCTGATTCCCGAGATCTTCTCCTGTTCTTCGACAAAAAAAAAAGACAAAAAATGGCGATCATCATCTTCCATCGACCACAGAATTCGTAATGGAGTTTGTGGAGAAGATGCATTCCCATTCTGACTTGACATCATGACTTGGAATTTCACTTTTGAAGGTGAATGTCGGCGGTCTCGGCTGAGGAAGTTCTGATTCACCGCTCAGCATCAGAACTAGTGATGACATGTTGGGTCGGTCGGTGGCGTGGTCCTGCACAGAGAGAAGCCCGACCAGAATGCATCTCATCACTTCTGATGTCGAACAAGTGTGAACAATTGCTTCATCTGTTAGGTCTAGTCCAGTGCCTTCGCTCCACAATTGCCATGCCTGTAAGAATTCGAGACCATAGGGCGCATAAATAGCCGAAAAGATTAATTGAAGATCACTGGAAACTGTATTCCTCGTACTTACATAGGAAAGAAGATTGAAATGATGTCCTTGGTAGTACAAGCTCGTGTTCTTTTTGCCAGAGACGATCTCAAGTAGCAGCACACCGAAGCTATAGACGTCAGATTTCTCAGAAAATATCCCTCCCATGGCATACTCGGGTGACATGTATCCTCTGCAATTGCTTTGATCATGTTAATCACTCAAGTGATATAGTTTCCTTATTGAACTGATTTTTCAGCGGCAAGGATTGAAAACTTACAGTGTTCCAACAACTTTGTGAGTATTTAGCAAAACTTGGGTGCCTTCGAAGATCCGCGCCAGCCCAAAGTCCGAAATTTTTGGGTTCATTTTCTCATCCAAGAGAATATTGCTTGCCTTTAAATCTCGATGGATAACTCGAAGGTTAGACTCTCGATGGAGGTACTGAAGCCCACTTGCGATCCCTCGAATTATCTGGAAGCGTATGTCCCAGTTGAGTTCTGCTTTCCTTCCTGAATCTAAGCAAGGAAGAAAGCGAAAAGAATTGGTAACTTGAGTTACTATGATATATGTTATTCTTATCAGCACAAGCATGACTTGAAGAGAGGGAGAGAGACCAACCAAAAAGAAAGGTATCTAAGCTTTTGTTTGACAAGTACTCATATACTAAAATTTTTTCTTCTCCTTCGATGCAGCAACCCATGAGTCTGACGAGATTTCTATGCTGAAGCTTTGATATTAGAATGATCTCATTCTTAAACTCCTCCATGCCTTGGCCTGAGCTACTGGAAAGTCTTTTGACAGCTATCTCCTTTCCATCGTTCAGCTTTCCCTGTTTCCCCAACTCATAGAAGTATCAGCCCTGGGATAATGTCATAAAATTTTACTAAACAAACATTTAGAGAAGGCTTTTACCTTATAAACGGGGCCAAACCCTCCTTGGCCAAGTTTGTTTGTTGCATCAAAGTTGTTTGTCACATGAAGTAAGTTACTAAAACTGAACATCGTCAATTCGGATGCATCAACTTGCTTCAACTGATCTTTCCATGAATTTCCAAGTGACATTTCACCTGTTTTATCTTTTACATGCGGTGAGTCAAGAGCCTTAGGGATTCTGGTAACGTTTCTAGAGTACGTTTAATGTGAAGTTAAGCAAAAGATTAGAATTATTGGTACCTCTTTTGCTAGTTCTCCACTTGCAGAGACTGAAAATAGCAGCTCCTACGAACACGATGCCAACCATGGTACTTACGCTGATGATAAGTCTTGTTTGTATCGACATGCCTGACATGAGAAAAGAATTGAAAGATACGTCATACTGTTCAAATGATACTTGGTGCAGTGAAACCTCTTATACCTGTATTGTCATGTGCGACCCGAACACATACATCCTGCCCAGCTGTTGAAAACTCCTGCATATCGATCAGATCTTTAGCCCAGACCAAGCACCCTATCGTGCCAACATAAGAATAAGCCAAGCAAGTACAATTATTCAGGCACCAGCTTTGGCATCCTCCTTCATCTCCAATGTCCTTTAAGTATTCCGCAGAATCAGGCACTTTCATCCGGTTCATTTGCACAAAGACATCTTTCTTCACCTGCATCGAAGCCGACCTGCTTGTGTTCTTCTGACAATTCAATTCGGTTTCTCTGATGCACCCTCTGGTCCAATTCCTACTGTTCCATTCTTCTTTGGATCTCGGCGTAAACCCCTTTACACAACGGCAGATAGGAGAGTTTAGTGAGTTGCAGAGGCCAAAAGGACCGCAAGTTCCATAAACTTCGCAACTGTTGCTTGGTGCCTCCCAATTTGTCGACCAACTCTTGGATCCATAATCCCATATTATTAAGGTTAGAACTCCACCAGGTGAAACGAAGCCATAAGCAAACAAAGAGTTGTTTTTAGTATTAGCAGAGAAATAAGCGGTTCCCTGCTGAAGATCTTGCTGGAGAACGTAGCCGCTAAAATATGAGGAGTCCATTTCTGGCATGCCGATGAAAGTCGATCTATCCCATGGTCCACTTCTCCAATAAGGGCTCGAGCCATTCCAGGTGAAAAGTTGCGGCGGTGTCTCCCATGTAATCCCAGTGACAAAATATCCAGAAGATGGATAGTTGTCATTTTTCCAGGAAACTAAGTACCGTCTCTCTCCGGTTCTGTTGTTTAGTCCTATCTCCATGTTTGGTAGAAGAGTATCAGTTGGATCATCAAAGCTTGCCCATATTTCAACAGAATTCCTGTCTTGTAGAACAAAGTTTCCACCATCTGTAAGCATTGCTGTGGTATTATTTGAGTGGACAGAAACATTGGTGGACCATACTATGTTCTGTTGCTTATCCACGAGCTTCAGATTCCCGTCACTGCCTATTTTTAATTTTGCAGATTGATCTGAATGGGCAAGCGGTGTATCCCTATTGGCGACCCAGACAATCTTGGATGGAGTCATGCTCTTGTACCATATTCCCACATATCGATTTGCTGATCCATTAGGGGTGAAGAAGCCGAGCTCGAAGATTTGACCAGAGGAGACAAGAGTCTGGCTCGGGAAGAGTGGTTCGGCTGCAGTGATGTTAAAAACTGCAGTGCTCTGATGTGCCTGAAGTAGGAAGAAGACGACCAAGGAAGAGTAGAGACCAATCATAACTAGCATAGTAATCGTAATGCGTGAATGACCACCAAAAGGAAACCTAGTGCGTTCTGGCGTCGGTCCCTTGAGAATGTTAAAAGGCTCCCAGTTCTTCGCTTTTCCTTTTTGCCTGCAGATTTGGAAGGAAGAAAAGATTTATGCAATCCTGCCAACTTTAGGAGTCATTATCTAACCTAAGGCAAGCTTAGAATATGAAATGGGTCAAAGTCTTTCGAAAGGTTAGTCAGTGGCATGCAACCTCCCAGAAGTTGCCTAGTTTTTTATCAAGTCCCTGTCAAAGGGGAAAATATCTTGTGACTGGTACAGAAATGCCACACCAGCTAACGTGGGCACGATTATTCGAAATACAGGTCAACTGATTCGCAGAGGTTCGCTTGAATACTAATATCTTATGAGCTTATGAACTCTGAACACGACTTGTGACGCCCTGAAAATTTGGAATTTGTAAATTGCCCGAATTCAATAAAAGAAAGAAAATTGAATTTCAATTTGTGCAAATTTTGGATCGTAAGGACGTAAGTGACGAATTTTGGACGATTTTCGAAATGTCGTTCGGTTTCGATTGAGTCTCGAAATCTCAGTCTCTGCGACTTAGGATTTTTAATCCTCTTGGATGAAAAGATGAACCCAAAAATTTCGGACTTTGGGCTGGCTCGAATGTTTGAGGGCACTCAGGTTTTGGGTGAACACCCAGAAAATTGTTGGAACACTGTAAGCTCTCTAGGCCTATTTGAATTATCAGTTTATTGAGTCAATTCTTTCAAGCAGACTGAAATGATTGGTTTAACACAACGATGCCCTCTGTTTATGCAGTGGCTCTATGTCTCCTGAGCATGCCATGGGCGGGATTTTTTCCGAAAGGTCCGATGTCTATAGCTTTGGAGTGTTCCTTCTGGAGATCGTTAGCGGCAAAAAGAACACAGCCCTTTATGACCAGGGCCAACATCTGAATCTCCTTTCCCTCGTAAGTCTCAAATTCCAACCTTAATCAGTATTTTAAGTTCCCTGCGATATCATGACAGTGTTCTCTCTTATAGGCGTGGCAATTATGGAGTGATGGAAAAGCATTCGACCTAACAGATGAAGCAATTGCTGTTAGCTCTCCATGGGAGGTAATAAGATGCATCCATGTTGGGCTTCTCTGTGTTCAGGACCATCCCACAAACAGACCAGACATGTCGAATGTGGTTCTGATGTTAAGTGGCGAGTCAGATCTGCCTCAGCCGAGACAGCCTATATTCACTTTCCAAGCCGAAATGCCAGATCGTTCTATTCCATCACAGGAAGAAAGCATCTGGTCTGTTAACACTGTCACTGATACATTGGTCGAAGGAAGATGACGGCTATTTTTTTTCTTCATTTTTATTTTGCTTGCTTTGGAGAAGATTTTGATGCTGCTTTCTAATATATTAGTGTTTATTCAATTCAAGTATGGCTTTAGTCCGCCCTGAACAAAAGGGTGAATGAACTGCTCCACTTTTTTTGCATGAATTTTAGGCTGCAAAGTAGGGGTTTGAAATATATTCTTTTTTGACAGAACATAATCGACGCAGGAATTTTTCTGATTTGGAATAGCCAGAACTGTTGGTATCATTGAGAAGAACTACCAAGTAATCACCACAGAACCTGTAGTGTTATGAAGACATGATTTTCTGGTCTTTTGGACGAAAGATTCATTACCAAAGATAGACTAAGTTCCCACATAAGAAGCATGAGCATTGGTGCAGCAAAAAGTACTTCCAGATAATTCATAGATACGATCTATCTTCTCCACAATTGTTATTGAAGTCATCTATGCCTTGTGGAAATTAGATTGCTTTGTTACAGACATAAAATTATTCTTAGTTATCTAAGACAAGGAAACAAAAGAGATAGTGTCGAGAAGCTTGAATAACTGAACAATTCAATTCGGATGAGCATTGCGTGAATGGAATGCTAATATCAGCTAGTGATCAAAATCGGAGCCATGTAATCCTTAAACAGAATTGGTATGAACTCATTTAGCTTCATTGAACAAGAAGCTTGGGCTAGTGCATTAACAGAAACATATGGCCAAGTTTCATCAGAAGTGACTTCGACCTCTCATGTGTTATTTGTCCTGGGTTTAGTCAACTTTGAACAACGGCCAAGAGAGGAATGCCAATGTCCAAAAACAGTTCTCTTTTTATAAGCCCCCATTTGACCCACAATGAACCTGCTATGGCATAATCGATACTGAGTGGTCAAACGCCAATGTCATCATGATCTCTTGCAATATTGGGAATGCATTTGAACTGGGACAGGCATCATCAGCTTCCAATATAAAACGTATTTGTTCAATAACAAAGCCTTTGAAGCCATCTCCAAAAGGACTTATGACCTCACACCTGTGGCAACGCGCTTTGGTTTGCAGAAATCTTGTCTTCCTTTCAAACCTGCAGGCAAAAAGGAAAAGCGAAGAACTGGGAGCCTTTTAACATTCTCAAGGAACCGACGCCTGAACGCACTAGGTTTCCTTTTGGTGGTCATTCACGCACTACGATTGCTATGCTAGTTATGATTGGTCTCTACTCTTCCTTGGTCATCTTCTTCCTTCTTCAGGCACATCAGAGCACTGCAGTTTTTAACATCGCTGCAGCCGAACCACTCTTTCACAAGCAAACTCTTGTCTCCTCCGGTTAAATCTTCGAGCTCGGCTTCTTCACCCCTAATGGATCAGCAAATCAATATGTGGGCATATGGTACAAGAGCATGACCCCAACCAAGATTTTCCGGGTCGTCAACAGGGATACACCGCTTGCCCATTCAGATCAATCTGCAAAATTAACTATGGGCAGTGACGGGAATCTGAAGCTTGTGGATGAGCAACAGAACATAGCATGGTCCACCAATGTTTCTGTCCACTCAAATAATAGCACAGCAATGCTTGAAGATGGTGGAAACTTTGTTCTACAGGACAGGAATTCTGTTGAAATATGGGCAAGCCTTGATGATCCAACCGATACTCTTCTACCAAACGTGAAGATAGGACTAAACAACAGAACCGGAGAGAGACAGTACTTAGTTTGCTGGAAAAACGACAATGATCCATCTTCTGGATATCTTGTCACTGGGATTCAGTTGGAGACACCGCCGCAACTTTTCACTTGGAGTGGCTCAAGCCCTTATTAGAGAAGTGGCCCATGGGATAAATCGACTTTCATCGGCATACCAGAAATGGACTCCTCATGTTTTAGTGGGTATGATCTCCAGCAAGATCCTCAGCAGGGAACCACTTATTTCTCTGCTGATACTAATAACAACTCTTTGCTTGCTTATGGCTTCATTTCACCTGGAGGAATTCTAGCATTAATAAAATGGGATTATGGATCCAAGAGTTGGTCGACAAATTGGGTGGCACGAAGCAACAGTTGCGAAGTTTATGGAACTTGCAGTACTTTTGGCCTCTGCAACTCACTAAACTCTCCTATCTGCCGTTGTGTAAAGGGGTTTATGCCGAGATCCAAAGAAGAATGGAACAGCAGGAATTGGACCAGAGGGTGCATCAGAGAAACAGAATTGAATTGTCAGAAGAACACAAGCAGGTCTGCTTCGATGCAGGTGAAGAAAGATGTCTCTGTGCAAATGAACCGGATGAAAGTGCCTGATTCTGCGGAATACTTATCAGACATTGGAGATGGAGGAGGATGCCAAAGCTGGTGCCTGAATAATTGTTCTTGCTTGGCTTATTCTTATGACGGCACAATAGGGTGCTTGGTCTGGGCTAAAGATCTGATCGATATGCAGGAGTTTTCAACAGCTGGGCAAGATGTACACGTTCGGGTCGCACATGACAATACAGGTATCAGAGGTTTCCCTACAATGAGTATCACTTGAACAGTATTACATATCTTCCAATTCTTTTCTCATGTCAGGCATGTCGGTACAAACAAAACTTATCATCAGTGTGAGTACAGTGGTCGGCATCATGTTCGTAGGAGCTGCAATTTTTGGTCTTTGCAAGTGGAGAGCTAGCGAAAGAGGTACGAATAATTCTTATCTAATGCTTAACGTCACATTAAATGTATTCTAGAAACATTACCAAAATACGTAAGGCTCTTGATTCACGGTGTATAAAAGATAAAGCAGGAGAAATGTCGCATGGAAAGATCAGCTGAAGCAAGATGATGCATCTGAATTGACGATGTTCAATTTTAGTAACTTACTTCTTGCGACAAGCAACTTTGTTGCAACAAACAACTTGGCCAAGGAGGGTTTGGCCCCGTTTATAGGGTAAAAGCCTTCTCTAAAATGTTTGTTTTTGAAAATTTTATGACATTATAACAGGTCTGATACTTCTATGAGTTCGGAAACCGGGAAAGCTGAACGATGGAAAGGAGATAGCCGTCAAAAGACTTTCCAGTAGCTCAGGCCAAGGCATGGAAGAGTTTAAGAATGAGATCATTCTAATATCAAAGCTTCAGCATCAAAATCTCGTCAGACTCATGGGTTGCTGCATCGAAGGAGAAGAAAAAATTTTAGTATATGGATACTTGCCAAACAAAAGCTTAGACACCTTACTTTTTGGTTGGTCTCACTTTCTTCAAGTCATGCTTGTGCTGATGAGAATGATATAGATTTTAGTAGTACTTCAAGTTACGAATTCTTTTCGTTTTCTTCCTTGCTTAGATTCAAGAAGGAAAGCAGAACTCAACTGGGATATATGTTTCGGGATCATTCGAGGGATCGCAACTGGGCTTCTGTACCTCAGTCGAGATTCTTACCTTCGAGTTATCCATCGAGATTTGAAGGCAAGCAATATTCTCTTGGATGAGAAAATGAACCCAAAAATTTCAGACTTTGGGCTGGCGCAGATCTTCAAAGGCACTCAAGTTCTGCTAAATACTCACAAAGTTGTTGGAACGCTGTAAGTTTTCAAGCCTTGCCACTGGAAAATCAGTTCAATAAGGAAACTCTATAACTTGAGTGATTAACATGACCAAATCAATTGCAGAGGACAGATGTCTCCTGATTATGCCATTGGAGGGATATTTTCTGAGAAGTCTGTCGTCTAGAGCTTCGGTGTGTTGCTACTTGAGATCGTCTCTGGCAAAAAGAACACGAGGTTACGCTACCAAGGCCAGCATTTCAATCTTCTTTCTTATGCAAGTGCAAGGAATACATTTTCGAGTGATCTTCTGTAAATCTTTTCGGCTATGTATGCGCCATATGATCTCTAATTCTTACAGGCATGGCAGTTGAGGAGCAAAGATACTAGACTAGACCTAACAGATGAAGCAATTGTTCATACTTGTTCGCCATCAGAAGTGATGAGATGCATTCAGGTCGGGCTTCTGTGTGTGCAGGACCACACAACCGACCGACCCAACATGTCATCTGTAGTCCTGATGCTGAGCGGTGAGTCAGAACTTCCTCAGCCAAGAACGCCTACATTCACCTTCAAAAGTGAAATGCCGAGTCACGATATCAAGTCGCAGTGGGAATGCATCTTGTCCACGAACACCATCACGAATTCTGTGGTCAAAGGAAGATGATGATCAACATTTTTTCTTTATTGTTTTCTTGCACTTGTAATATTCTGTGCCAAAAGTTCGGTACTCACTCAATTTGAGAGTCCTAAAACTTTAACACAGATCGGAATTCTGCATTGTTATTGTCACATAGATTTTGCAATATGAACGTGTACTTCATGACAGGCAACTTACAGATCTCTGACAGGAAATGGGATTCATTGAACAAAGGTAATTATTAACTCTGGCCAAAACAAAGACATAGTTACTAGCTCAGAAGTTTAAATACGTCCACAAAATTTTGGCCTCTTTCAAATTGAGTTAGCGAGGAGTCGTGTTCAGTGTTCATAAGCTCATAAGATAACAGTATTCAAGTGAACCTCTGAGAAACAGTTGACCTGTATATTTCGAATAAGCGTGCCCAGGTTATTTGGTGTGGCATTTTCTGTACCTGTCATAAGTTTTTTCCCCCTTGACAGGGACTTGATAAAAGACTAAGAAACATCTGGAAGGTTACATGCGACTGACTAACCTTTCGAAAGACGTTCAGCTATTTCAGATTCTAAGCTTGACATAGGTTAAAAAATGAATTCTAAAGTTGGCAGGATTGCAAGGTTTTAAGAAAACATTATCATCTCTAGGCCTTGGAGCCTTTTCGTAATCTACAATTGACTTTTGAGCGCCAAGTGTTTTTTGACTGTACTCCAGGATTTTTCTAGGAAAAAGCAGAACCATAATCTAGTCTTTAACAAAACAATACTGATCAATGCAGCATCCTAAGACAAAACACTTTCTCTGGCTAGCTGGATTATAAAACTTCTCTGCAAGAAGAAATTCATCCATGAGGTTACTACTCGCCACAGGGCTTGGTATCCCAATTGGAATCCTTTCCCTAGAGTCATGCATAGAGATGATGAGGAGAGCTGTGACGTCCCAGGGTACCACTTACTTAGTACGTACTCGTCCTCGTCTTTAATCTAATATTACATATAATATTTGGCGTATGTGGAATACTATGTAAACAAACAAGTCAGGCCATCAACTAGTGCATTCAACGGATAGACATGCCGCCTAGAAGGTATAGCCTTATAAGGTTCACTAACCCCGTGATGCAAACATTCACATATAACACATAAAACAAATACACATATTACCATAATAACTGATTTCATTTATATAGATAACCAGTCAATTACATCTTCTTTAGCAAAGGACAACAGCTGGGAGTCTACAAAAGGTTACTACTCCCGATCCATAATCTCATCATCCATCGATACCACCAACATAGCATGTCCTCTGCCCTTCTCCGCCATCCTTACTGGCTAGCTAAATCTAAAAAGATTACAACCAATGAGGGTCAGTTATAAGCTCAGCAAGTACAATGTCTAAAATGCCAACTATCGGAATCGTCAATCACTGGATACATGCCAGATATCACATTCGGCATCTCCATATATAAACTTTCTGTCCATCCGACCTAGCCATATTAAGGTCATTCACAAACATAGCCAGAAATAACAAGCCATAGATCAAATAATCGACTAATAAATGAAACAAAGGGTCACATAGAGGACTATCGATGCTAAACCTCATCAAACAACTCGAATTCAACCCCCTAGGCCTTCTCGGCCATCAATCCTTCACCACCCATCCGCAAATCATCACTTGTCGTACTAAATTAAACCATCAACTCAACCAATTCAGAACCAAACAAAGGCTACTCAAGCAATAGCGATTACATGCAAACCATTTAAAAGTCCATCGTGCACTAATACCTCCAAAACCGAACATGTCCTCTCTCGGCCAAGCTATTCGTCACTCAATTTCAATGATCCGTCCTCCAAATTCACAAATCCGACACCAAGAGAACCTTATCTAGCTAGAATCTGTGACATGCAAACAAGTTTAGGGGCCGTTCGCGCCCACACTTCTACCTCGGGTCCTATGCGCCCGAACCATCAATACGTTGCCTTTTGCGATGAACCAACCACCAATCCAGTTCACCCAAGCCTCAAGGATATCTATTCTACTAGAATCTAAGACATGCAAACAGGATGGACAACCGATGATTAAAGAATTAGAAATTTTACTCGCCTCTTGACCAAACATGAAAACGATCCCGAACCACCGCGCTGCAAGCTCGAGCGCGACCTTCTCCTCTTTGGCACACGCAAAACCAATAATCAAAGAAGAATTAGAGAGGGAGGTCGAGTCGGTGAGAGGAAGAGGGTGAGAGAGCTTTCGGGCAAGAGAAAAAGAGAGAGAGTAAGAGAGTTCTTGAGAGTTTTCATGAAGATTTCAAGCACCAACGAGAGAGGAGAGAGAAATTGAGCATTTTATAGTGGATGGAAGGTTGATTGCATGCTTGTCAAGTGTCCTCCATGCACAATCCCACTTGTCCTTCGGCCCACTAGATGCAATTTTACTAGTTGCTCTAATTTCTCATATAATTAAACTTTATGAACCGAAAAAGGCACCCTCTTCCTTTCGTCAATATATTTCCGCGCCGTCGACTAAAGTCCCAAAAGTACAATTTCCAATTGTTGTTCCTCACCTATCCAAGCCCAAATTAACTATTCCGCTCGTAAACTTAATTTGACAAAAAATCCAAGTCGTCACATGAGCATCATTAAACCCACGTTAAATTACACGTGTTGGGCTGGCACGGATGATTACATTATAAAACACGTATTCGATGTGGCATGGTTTGTCGGTTGATATAGGTTAGAACCATATTCATTCATAGGATATTAGAGATGGACAGCATAGATATGAGAGGTGACTTCTGCACAACACTCTATAGCACGTGAGATTTTAGTATCTGCACTTTCGACTGATGTAGGAAAAATTGTCCTTGTTGTCCATCCTATGATCCTCTTTAAATCTCAATGGCATGTTTGGTACAACAGAAAGTTGGTTGTAATGATTTTAAGTTTATCTAAGGTTAAGCAACAATTCACATTCAACTTGGGAACCGTCGGGAGCTGGCCTTGCCGGTTTGGTTGAAAGCCTAGGAACCGACCATGTTTGGTTGCCTTCGAATCAAGCCTTGACCAATTTGTTTTGTCCAAGAACCAAACAGATCAAGCCATTTTTAACCAATTTTGAACAGGCTTCGATAAGGCGAGCCTATACATATTTTCAAGAAATTGATTTGTTAACAAGTTAACAACTCAAAAGGAAAAAGATGAAAAGGAAGGTCATACCAAGATAAAGTATGAACTGAAAATATAAATAAAAAGGTAATTCATTTTCCATACACAAAAAACTTTAAAAAAAAAATGGAGGATAGGTTCCTCGTTTTACCCAGGAATTGGCCGATATGGTTCCAAGCAAGTTGTAGGATAGACCGGTTCGTTTTCCTATGCCAGGTTTTCTAGGAACGGTTCCCCAATTTGGTTCTAGGTCCCGGATTTGGAACCGAACCACCTGGATTGTGTTTAATCCCAAACTTATGAATGACCACTTAAAGTTTAGTTGAGAAAGAGTAACAATGCGAGGGAGAAAATGCAAAAGATGGGCCAGAAAGAAAAATAAATTAGAGTCCAATTCTCAACATCCTATTTTAGACCCACGAAGCTACACCTTGGCTCGCTTTTCTCAACCCATTTCTAGTTTCTGCTAAGTATTTAGGGTCTATTTATTTCGGTGAAAATTCCACATTTTTTAAAATATTTTTTCTTAGAAACGATCACTTATAAAGCCTACAAAAATGAATAAACAAAAAAAAAATCATCGTTCTTGTATACGCATGAAATTGTTGAGGCATAATGAATACATTTTTTGTTGGTTGATTCTTTTAAATGGTACTATCAAATCATGCATTTTTCGCGAAACAAAAGGGCCATTAGTGATGAGCAACGATTGTTTTAAGATCCAAATCCTAATCAACATTCAACAGAGAAGCACCAAAGAAGTATGACAATATGAGAAACTCCTAACCTTGCAACATCATTCATTCCGAGCAGTGTTGAAAAGTTTGGCCTTTAGGAGTGAAGTTCGTTCATGTGCTTCAACTTATACTCTGTGGTATAAAGGATGCTCAATTAACAAAGTGATAAGTCACAATTACTGTAAAAGATGCTGAATAATGTTATGTTTATCGTAAATTAAGATCTCACGCGCTACAGTGTTGCGCAAAAGTCATCTCTCACATATATGCTATGAATAAACATGGTTCTAACCTATATGGACCGAAAATGGTCCAATAGCTCAAAAAAACTCCACCTTTAGCATTTATGACAATTATATCCAAAACATTTTTTGTCTCATAAAAAACCTTCAACTTCTACTTTTATCCCAATTCTACCGGCCTAGTATAAAAAAAACCTCAACTTTAGTATGTATCCCAATTATATCCAAAATATTTTTTTTATCTCACAAAAAACTTTCAACTTTTACTTTTGTCCCAATTCTACCACCGTTAATTTTTCGCCCATAATCACCGTGAGTTAATCCTATGTGGCATTCGACATCGTTAATGAATTACACTTTAGCAAAGCCGACATGAAAAAAGCCTCGAACTTCTCTTCCGTTGTTTGCTTCCCCTACATATTGTCGGGAGATACAAGTTTCGTATTCTCTTCAGAGCTTAACAGTTCAAAGAATGACTAGACATGAAGATATTTGAACGAACGATCTAAAATCTCGTCGTTCCTGAAACTTACTCTTTCTAATTTTGAAGAAAATTTGAGTCACGTAGGACTAATTAACGGTAATTATGGATGGAAGGCTAATAGTGGTAAAATTGGGATAAAAATAAAAGTTAAGGGTTTTTTATGAGACAAAAAAAAGTTTCGGATATAATTGAGATAGATGCTAAAGTTGAAGGTTTTTTTTTTTTTTTTTGTGTATTAGATTGGTAAAATTGGGACAAATGTAAAAGTTGATGGTTTTTTATAAGACAAAAAAAATTGGATGTAATTGTCACAAATGCTAAATTTCGAGGTTTTTTTGGGTATTAGGCCGATCGACAATGCCATGCCGCGTCGGATACAGGTTTTATAATGTAATCATCCATGCCAGCTCAACATGTGTAATTTAATTTGGGATTAATGGTGCTCACCTCAAAATCTCAATGCATGGCTTTGAGGAAAGAATACCAACAGAGATACGAAGTCTATTGAGCAAGATCCTCCCGGACGGAATTCTTTAAGCAAAAACAATGTTTTGCCCCCGGATTCTGCATTCATAAGTATTGTTTTGTCATAAGAATAGCTTATGGTTCCGGGTTTTCCTAAAAAATTCCTGGAGTCCGGTCAAACAACCCTCAAAGTCAATTGCATATTATGAAATGGCTCCAAGGCCTTGAGCTGATAATGTTTTGTTGAAACCTGGCAATCCCGCCAACTTTAGAAGTCATTATCTTAAGCTAAGGCAAGCTTAGAATATGAAATGGCTCAAAGTCTTTCGAAAGATTAGTCAGTCGCATGCAACCTTCCAGAAGTTGCTTAGTCTTTTATCAAGTCCATGTCAAGGGGAAAATATATTGTGACCGGTACGTAAAATGCCACACCAGCTAACCTGGGCACGATTATTCGAAATACGGGTCAACTAATTCACAGAGGTTCACTTGAATACTAATATCTTATGAGCTTATGAACTCTGAACACGGCTCCTTGCTACTTCAATTTGAAATGGGCCAAAATTTTGTGGACGTATATAAACTTCGGAGCTAGTAGCTATGTCTTTGTTTTGGCCGGAGTTAATAATTACCTTTGTTCAATGAACCCGACTTCCCGTCAGAGATCCGTAAGTTGCTTGTAATGACATACACATTCATATTGCTAAATCTATGTGGTAATAAAATGAAGAATTTCGATCATTGGTTCATGGGAGTGTTAAAGTTTTAGGACTCTCAAATTAGGGGAACACCAACTTGTCGGCACAGAACATTACAAGTGCATGAAAAGTTTTGATTTCAAAGAAGAAAAGTAATTTCTTGTATTTCTTATTCTCTTATTATTGTTATAGAAAACATTACACATAAATAAAGTCTAAGACAGTTATGCTATAGAAAGTAAATAAAAACAAAAAAGAAAAAGATTTCCTACTTCCTAATCTTGAGGATTTAGAAATAAGAGAAATAAAATAAATGGAAACAAAAAGTATCATATCCCAAGATTTTCTCCTAATTTCTGAGATCTTCTCCCGATTCTTTGACTCCCCCCTCAAGTTGGTACGTAAATATCTAACATGCCCAACTTGTTGATGAGAGATTTGAAGTTAGGTCCGAACGGTCCCTTCGTTAGAATGTTGGCTATTTGTTGCGTTGTTCGCACAAATGGCATACAATTAGCTCCCATCAATCTTCTCCTTGATAAAGTGTTTATCGATCTTGTTATGCCCCGTACTCTTGAGGTCGCGACATCCCTACCAAACCGCCACAGGTCACGAAGGATAGTGTCTCGGGTACACTATCGACCTACGAATCTATGGCGCATGCGGAGCGTGCACCACTCCCAAACAACAAGATCAACAAGGATAGAAAGCAGGAATAAATACAACAGTCAATCAGACAAAAGACATTCATTTCATAATAATAATAGATGATCCTTAACCTTACAGAGCTACCAACTACATATACAACCCCATGCTTTGGGTTGGCCCTCTAGGACTCACAAAAAGATACAAGAGTAGGGTAAGGTTAAACTCTTGTATACTCTCAAAAGACTACTCCACCACGGTCTTCCTCCTTGACTAGCTACCTCCAAAAAGTCCATCTCGACCTACGACCACTAGACATGGCCGTTATCAAAAGAGGATGATAGGACCATCTCTGATGACTCGAAGGGCACGACCTCCATGTCGGACTCGGGATCTACTATCTCCTTGTCGGGAGTATCAACGTCCATCGAGTTCCAAGCAGGGGCATAAATGGCCGGATTAGGTGGCCCTTCAAACCCACGGAGTGGGCCAAAGAGACCATCCTCATCACGAAAATACCAGGCCTTGAAGAGATGTGCCACTAGGTGTGGCATCCCATCATCGACCCAAATTGTCGTGACGTGAAGCTCCCAAACATGCCCCATGCCTACGATCGTATAAGACGTGATATTAATTGACTAGTTAGACGAGGACCCCGAATCTAACAGGCCTCTCCATCACTTAGGACTTGAAAGGTTAAACAACGGGGTGAGAATAATCTCGGTGAGTCAACACCTAAGCCCGGTTAGGGCGTTGATTCACTCAGAGCATTCTACCAAGCAACTACAGAAGTATCAAGCATATAATTCACTCACATGCAAACTTACCGATCTTCAGCCATGCATAATGCAATGCTTAACTCAAATCAATAGCCACCACCAACAAACAACCGGCAAAGCATCACATCAACTTGCATGCACAAGACACCACAAGAAATCCATTTGTTAATAGATAAGGCCACTTGGCCCGGCACACTAGACAGTTGGTGCCTAGCTCACTATACGATTGGTGCTCTATTGGCGGGACCAAACATCGTCCCATTACTTCGGTGACGGCAACTACTATGCTAGTGTAATTCCGATCGACACGGCATGACATAATAGCAATTCCAAAAGGAGCGTCGGTCCGTTATAAGTCGCGACCGGCATCCGATCAACTTGGCGACACGGATTGACGTGCATCCGACAAATCGTGTATTTTTTATCGACACAGCACGATCTTGTCGGGGACAACCATTATGTGACCATTCAAGCACATCCGACAATAATCAGTCAATTTTTCATCTTTACACTTAGCCGAATGCTCATATGGACATGCTAAAAGACTCGGCACTAGGCCATTTTCATGCTAAATCATGCAATTTGATTCTACACAGGTGGTATGAATGCATCACTTGTCCATCAGACTTTGCATCTAAAAACATGGGATCGATAACTACGACTTTCACCCATAACCTCCAACAAGCAAACCAAAGCATCTAGACAAACAAACCATCGGGATGATTAGCCAAACAAGTTCTATTATTTTAACGATAAACAATGATCCAAGCTCATAAAATTGAACTATCAAAAATCCAATCCAATAGGCAATCAATCGTCCACTCGACTCTGCCCTATCGCTCGCTCGCGATCAAACAATGGCAGTCCACTGCCCATTCAAACAATCCAATCTAATCACCAATGAGCCATAGATGACCCGACTAAGCGGTCTGACTTAATTAATCGTGGTCATTTAACCTAAACCTAGTTTCTATCCAAACCGACTATGATTGAGTTACCTAAACACCATATTAGACTAATTACACTAACTAATTACCACTAAACGCAATTAGCACCCTAATCGGGGTTTAGGGTTTAACTCACAATTAATCTAACTCAGGCAACTAAACAACGATGAAAAGGGAGGCGGCGATCCCCGACGGGCCTTCGGTGGAGCTCTCGGCCACCTTAGGTCTCGGGGGCCTCCGGCTTGGTTTTAGGGCGGGCCGGACAGTGGTGGTCCTTGGCTAGGAGGCATGGCGACAACGGAGGCTCATGGGTGGTGGCGGGGCTGGTCGGGAGGCGAAAAGGGTCGGCAATGGCACGGCGAGCGGTCACGGTCCATGGCGACTTGGGTGGATGGCTTGGGCAGCAAAAACAAAGGAGGTCGGGCTGGTTCGAGGGTGGCCGAGGCTTCGCGAGTCTCCCGGTGGTTGGCACGAGGTTGGGTCGGCTAGCTCAAGTCGGCGACGACGGAGGCAAGCGGCGGCGACTTAGGCTGGAGGTGGTAGCTGGTAGCGTCGGGTTGAGGTAGCTCGAGGGCTGCTCGAGCAGGTTGGTTACGGCCCGAGCTTGAGGTGGCACGGCAATTGACGGGTGAGGACGAAGGGTAGGGGATTGGTGGCGAGGTGGTGGAGGGCTGGATGACGGGCAACCGAGGCAAGTGTCTGCGTTGGTGGTCGGTGCATGATAGCAAGCAAAAAGGAAGAAGAAGAAGAAGACGAGAAGGAGAGGGGGGGGGGGGGTCGGGTGTGAGTGAGGGAGGGGGGAAAGAAGAGGGAGAAAGGGAAGAGGAAAGGTGACGTGATGGTTGGGGGGGTTGTTGAGTTGGTGGTGACGGGACAAGTAGTGTCCCATCACCCATTAAAGCTTTTGTTTTATTTGCATTAAAACTGCGGACAATTCAAACATTAGGTAATTTAGGACTAGTTGGACATTTGGCTCAACCGACGGAGGGTAATTTTGATCTTTTCGCAGATCGGGCTCGATCGGGGTTAGGCTCGGTGTGCGGATTTCAATCCTAAAATGCGACGACTAAACTAACGAAACCTAATCTAAACTAACCGACGTCTCAGAAATCATCCAACCATTGTTACTTAAATCCTTAAAACCCAGTTTTATTCAACAAACTGGAATCATAGTTGGACCTTAACTAGGTCCAGTTAACTTACAAACGTGGAGGTTTCAAGGCGTCACAAATCTCAACATACTTATTTCTATTATGTAGCACCGATTATGTGCAATGTTGATTGTAGCCGTGTTCATACGTCTTGGTGAATCCTTTGGCAATCAAGCTTTATACCTTTCAAGGGACCCATTAGCTTTATGCTTGGTTGTGAATACCCACTTGCATCCGACTATGGACTTTCCCTTAGGTAGATCCACCATATCCCACATTCCATTTTCTTCTAGAGCCTTCATCTCCTCAAAGATTGCTTCCTTCCACTTAGGAACTTGTAGAGCATCCCGCATAGTTTTTGGAATCTCCGCACAAGACAAGGTTGAGGTATAGGCATAAAAATTGGGTGAGAGGATTTTGTAAGACACGTAATGAGACGTAGGATATTTGGTATAAGACCTAACTCCTTTTCGAATAGCAATAGGTATGTCAAGTTCATCAATAGACTCATTTTTTTTTACTATGATTAGGTTGTACAAATTGAGTTGGGACATTGCTTGATGATTGTATGGAGTACTAGTCATGCCTTGGTTCGGACTCATGGCACCTTAAGAGAGAAGAAGACTCATTTCTTTGAGTTTTGTTTCTTCTCATGGAGACTAAACATAGGATAGGAGCTTAGTATTCTTGGTAGTAGTTTCGCACCCGTTATGCTCACAAGTAGGATGAGATGCCAAAATGGGTGGACCCGAATTTTTATTATTTGAAAAACATGGTTCAAAATTAGGTATAAGAGTAGCCGGAATAGAATTTTCAGGAAGAGGATTCTCGGGTTTTGCAAGACGAAACGACTCTGTGATAGTGTTGTGCTAATCTGCACTTTCTTTCCCCCTTGAAGAGAAGCTTAAAAAAAGTGTTAATTCAGAAAAAGGTGACATCCATGGTGACAAACAATTTTTTTTTTGGAAATCGGGTTAAAGCATTTATAACCTTTTTGGTTAGGTGCATAACCAAGAAACATACATCTTTTTGCTCTAGGATCAAGTTTGCCTCGATTTTTATCTTGGATGTGAACAAGGGAGGTACAACCACATATTTTTAAGGTTAGGGATGCAGCAATTCTAGAGGCTGGATAAGTATTCTAAAAGACTCTCAAGGATGCTTGAAACTTTAACACTCTGGAATGCATTCGATTGATAAGATATGTGAATGTAAGAAGAGCTTCACCCCATAGATGTGAGAACTCCAGTTGTGAAGAGTAGAGCTCTGGTTACTTCTAAAATATGCTTTTTCTTCCTCTTTGCCACCCCATTTTGTTGATGGGTGTCGGGACAAGAACATTGATGCACAATTTCTTTTTCCAAGAAAAACTGTCCCAAAATCTTATTGAAATATTCTATCCCATTGTTACACGTAAAAATCTGGATTTGTACTTGAAATTGTGTTTGTATCATGGTGTAAAATTTTTTTAAAATGAACTCTACTTTAGATTTCTCTTTTAAAAGTACACTCAACTCATCCTCGTATGATCATCAATAAATGTAACAAACCAGTTCTTTCCTAAGGGCATAGGAATTCTTGATGGACCCCCAACATCACTATGAATTAATGAGAATGTTTTCGGCAGCTTGTAGGTTTGAGAGGGAAAATTGGTTCGATGATGTCTGGCTAATTCGCAAAATTCACACTAAAATGGAAATGAACTTTTATTCGAAAACAACTTTGGGAACAAGAACTTCAAATATAGAAAATTCGGATGGCCTAGCCTATAATGCCATAACATAATATCATCACCCTTACAAATGGTAACAGATTCGAAACAGCTAGCCCGAACTTGTCTACTTGAGCTTGTTCCATCTTCAAAAGAAATAGTCTCCTTCACTCTCTCTAACACTACCAACCATCCTCTCCAGGGTCAAATCTCGAAACTCACAATAAGATGAGAAAAAATTAGCTTGACACTTTCGATAAGAGATTATTTTACTAATAGACATCAAGTTACAATATAGATTTGCGACATGAAGAACATTGTGAAGCGTGAGGGCGGGTGAGAGCTTGATGGATCCTTATCCAGCTATAGCTGAAAGAGAACCATCTACAATTGTGATTTTTTTTTTAATTTCCTGCACACGGATTATAGGTGGAAAAGAGTTTTGAATAGCCTATCATATGATCGGTTGCTTCTGAATCAAGAATCCATAGAGTATTTTGGTGTGGATTTTCTATGAGGAAAACAGTAGAAAAATGATTACCGTTATAAGCTAAAGAACAAGATGGATTTAAAGAAGGATGTGGAGGTTGAAGGAATTTGGACAGGTGCTCTAGGTGTTCCTTTGTGAATGGAACCGAATTTGACTTGATTTGCTCTTCCTCATTTGTTGCTTGGAACGCTCGACCATCACTACTGCTCCTTCTCTTCTAGGCTTCCTTTTTCCAATTCTGCGGTTTCCCATCATTTTTCCGGCAGGTTTCTTTGGTATGCCATGGTTTCTTGCAATGTTCACAACATGGTTTCTTCCTCCTCTCTTCTTTAGAATCAAGTCCCCGAGCTACAAGTGTAGAATTTTCGGATATAGAGTTCACATTTGTTTCCAAATCACGTAGCATGATTTGCCTCCGAGATTCCTCCCTTCTAACTTTAGAAAAAACCTCGCGAATGGATGTCAGAGGTTTTCAACCAAGGATTATGCCTCTTATCTCATCCAAGCTTCGATTGAGGCTTGATAGAAATATGTATCCTCTATCATTCTCTTCTCTCTTCATTTGTCTCTTGCAATTAGCTGAATTTTCCCATGTATCATCATAGCAATGATCTAATTCCTGCCACATGGTCACCATTTCATTGTAGTAAATAGTGACCTCACGATCTCCTTGCCTTGATTGTCGTAACTTTGTCTTCAATTCAAAGATCTAGGAAGAGCTCTTCAAATCAGAATATGTTTCTCTCACATATCTTTAGCGATCGGAAGGAATAGGTTGGTTTTCCAATTGCTAACTCTATAAAATTGATTAGCCAAGCAATCACTAAGGAGTTCTCCGATCTCCAAGCCTTCCATTTTGGGATCGCTTTTAGTTGGTTCCTTCACCTTGCCTGTTGTCAAGTGGCCAAGCGTCCTTTCACCATCTATTGCTAGTTTCACCGATTGAGCCCATAAAATTGGTGGGTTTTCCAATTGCTGACTCCATAAAATTGATCAGCCAGGCAATCACTAAGGAGTTCTTCGATCTCCAAGCCTTCCATTTCGGATAGCTTTTTGCTGGTTCCTTCACCTCGCATGTCAAGTGGCCAAGCTTCCCTATACCATCGATTGCTAGTTTCATCGATTGAGCCCACTCCAAATAATTTTGGCCATTCAATCGTTGAAATGTTAATAGTAGATTGGAGTTATGGAAGAATTGCTCTCCACTAATGCTTGATCGTCTAGAGAGATCAGTTGAATTTCTCTTTAGCACGACACTAGAATCAGCATCCCTACGAGCTCCGATCATCGCCGTTTTCACCATAGAAGGAGATGGATTCAAAACCTCCACTCTGATACCATGTTGATTTCAAAAAAGAAAAGTAATTTCTTTTATTTTTTATTCTCTAATTTTTATTGTAGAGAATATTACACATAAATAGAGTCTAGGACATCTAGGCTATAGAAAGGAAATAGAAGCAGAAAAGGAAAAGATTTCCTACTTTCTAATCTTGAGAGTTCAGAAATAAAGGAAATAAAATAAATGAAGACAAAGAGTATCATATCCCAAGATTTTCTCCTGATTTCCAAGATTTTCTCTCACTCTTCGACAAAAAACAAAAGACAAAAAATGGTGATCATCATCTTCCATCGACCACAGAATTCGTGATGGTGTTCGTGGAGAAGATGCACTCCCGTTGTGACCTGATATCATGACTTGGAATTTCACTTTTGAAGGTGAATGTCGGCGGTCTCGGCTGAGGAAGTTCTGATTCACCGCTCAGCATCAGAACTACTGATGACATGTTGGGTCGGTCGGTGGCATGGTCCTGCACAGATAGAAGCCCGACCAGAATGCTTCTCATCACTTCTGATGTCGAACAAGTATGAACAATTGCTTCATCTGTTAGGTCTAGTCCAGTGCCTTCGCTCCACAATTGCCATGCCTGTAAGAATTCGAGACCATTGGGCGCATAAATAGCCGAAAAGATTAATTGAAGATCCCTCGAAACTGTATTCCTCGTACTTACATAGGAAAGAAGATTGAAATGATGGCCTTGGTAGTACAAGCTCGTGTTCTTTTTGCCAGAGACGATCTCAAGTAGCAGCACACCGAAGCTATAGACGTCAGATTTCTCAGAAAATATCCCTCCCATGGCATATTCGGGTGACATATATCCTCTGCAATTGCTTTGATCATGTTAATCACTCAAGTGATATAGTTTCCTTATTGAACTGATTTTTCAGCGGCAAGGATTGAAAACTCACAGTGTTCCAACAACTTTGTGAGTATTTAGCAAAACTTGGGTGCCTTCGAAGATCCGCGCTAGCCCAAAGTCCGAAATTTTTGGGTTCATTTTCTCATCCAAGAGAATATTGCTTGCCTTTAAATCTCGGTGGATAACTCGAAGGTTAGACTCTCGATGGAGGTACTGAAGCCCACTTGCGATCCCTCGAATGATCCAGAATCGTATGTCCCAGTTGAGTTCTGCTTTCCTTCCTGAATCTAAGCAAGGAAGAAAGCGAAAAGAATTGGTAACTTGAGTTACTACTATGATATATGTTATTCTTATCAGCACAAGCATGACTTGAAGAGAGGGAGAGTGACCAACCAAAAAGAAAGGTATCTAAGCTTTTGTTTGACAAGTACTCATATACTAAAATTTTTTCTTCTCCTTCGATGCAGCAACCCACGAGTCTGACGAGATTTCGATGCTGAAGCTTTGATATTAGAATGATCTCATTCTTAAACTCCTCCATGCCTTGGCCTGAGCTACTGGAAAGTCTTTTGACAGCTATCTCCTTTCCATCATTCAGCTTTCCCTGTTTCCCAACTCATAGAAGTATCAGCCCCAGGATAATGTCATAAAATTTTACTAAACAAACATTTTAGGGAAGGCTTTTACCTTATAAACGGGGCCAAACCCTCCTTGGCCAAGTTTGTTTGTTGCATTAAAGTTGTTTGTCACATGATGTAAGTTACTAAAACTGAACATCGTCAATTCAGATGCATCATCTTGCTTCAGCTCATCTTTCCATGCATTTCCAAGTGACATTTCACCTGTTTTATCTTTGACATACGGTGAGTCAAGAGCCTTAGGGATTCTGGTAATGTTTCTAGAGTACGTTTATTGTGAAGTTAATCAAAAGATTAGAATTATTGGTACCTCTTTTGCTAGCTCTCCACTTGCAGAGACTGAAAATAGCAGCTCCTATGGACACGATGCCAACCATGGTACTTATGCTGATGATAAGTTTTGTTTGTATCGACATGCCTGACATGAGAAAAGAATTGAAAGATACGTGATACTGTTCAAATGATACTCGTTGTAATGAAACCTCTTATACCTGTATTGTCATGTGCGACCCGAACATATACATCCTGCCCAGCCGTTGAAAACTCCTGCATATCCATCAGATCTTTAGCCCAGACCAAGCACCCTATTGTGCCGACATAAGAATAAGCCAAGCAAGAACAATTATTCAGGCACCAGCTTTGGCATCCTCCTTCATCTCCAATGTCCGATAAGTATTCCGCAGAATCAGGCACTTTCATCCGGTTCATTTGCACAAAGACATCTTTCTTCACCTGCATCGAAGCCGACCTGCTTGTGTTCTTCTGACAATTCAATTCAGTTTCTCTGATGCACCCTCTGGTCGAATTCCTACTGTTCCATTCTTCTTTGGATCTCGGCATAAACCCCTTTACACAACGGCAGATAGGAGAGTTTAGTGAGTTGCAGAGGCCAAAAGGACCGCAAGTTCCATAAACTTCGCAACTGTTGCTTGGTGCCGCCCAATTTGTCAACCAACTCTTGGATCCATAATCCCACGTTATTAAGGCTAGAACGCCTCCAGGTGAAATGAAGCCGTAACCAAGCAAAGAGTTGTTAGTAGTATCACCAGAGAAATAAGCGGTTCCCTGCTGAGGATCTTGCTGGAGAACGTACCCGCTAAAATATGAGGAGTCCATTTCTGGTATGCCCATGAAAGTCGATTTATCCCATGGTCCACTTCTCCAATAAGGGCTCGAGCCATTCCAGGTGAAAAGTTGCGGCGGTGTCTCCCACGTAATCCCAGTGACAAAATATCCAGAAGGTGGATTGTTGTCATTTTTCCATGAAACTAAGTACTGTCTCTCTCCGGTTCTGTTGTTTAGTCCTATCTCCATGTTTGGTAGAAGAGTATCAGTTGGATCATCAAAGCTTGCCCATATTTCAACAGAATTCCTGTCTTGTAGAACAAAGTTTCCACCATCTGAAAGCATTGCTGTGGTATTATTTGAGTGGACAGAAACATTGGTGGACCATACTATGTTCTGTCGCTCATCCACGAGCTTCAGATTCCCATTGCTGCCTATTTTTAATTTTGCAGATTGATCTGAGTGGGCAAGTGGTGTATCCCTGTTGGCAACCCAGACAATCTTGGATGGAGTCATGCTCTTGTACCATGTGCCCACATATTGATTTCCTGATCCATTAGGGGTGAAGAAGCCGAGCTCGAAGATTTGACCGGAGGAGACAAGAGTCTGGTTCTGGAAGAGTGGTTCAGTTGCAGTGATGTTAAAAACTGCAGTGCTCTGATGTGCCTGAAGAAGGAAGAAGATGACCAAGGAAGAGTAGAGACCAATCACAACTAGCATAGTAATCCTATGCGTTAATGACCACCAAAAAAAAAAAGCCTAGTGCATTCAGGCGCCAGTTCCTTGAGAATATAAAAGGCTCCCAGTTCTTCGCTTTCCTTTTCGTCTGCAGATTTGAAAGGAAGAAAAGATTTCTGCAAACGAAAGCGTGTTTCCAAAGGTGTGAGTTCATAAGTCCTTTTGGAGACAGCTTCAAAGGTTATGTTATTGAACAAATTAGTTTTATTTAGGAAGCTGATGATGCCTGTCCCAGTTCAAATGCATTGACTATATGTGAAGAGATCATGATGACATTGGCATTTGACAACTCAGATTTGAAAGGAAGAAAAGATTTCTGCAAACGAAAGCGTGTTTCCAAAGGTGTGAGTTCATAAGTCCTTTTGGAGACAGCTTCAAAGGTTATATTATTGAACAAATTAGTTTTATTTAGGAAGCTGATGATGCCTGTCCCAGTTCAAATGCATTGACTATATGTGAAGAGATCATGATGACAATGGCATTTGACAACTCAGTTTCGATTATGCCCAAGCAGGTTCATTGTGAGTCAAATGTTGGGTTTTAAAAAGAGAGCTGTTTTTCGATGAGAAGCCAGTAGACATTGTCATTCTTCTCTTGGCCATTGTTCAAAGTTGACTAAATCAAGACAAGTAACATATGAGAGAAACTAAAGCGAGAAGATGGATCCAAAATGCAGTTTTCGATTTCAATAACATTGTTGCAGCTACAGACAATTTCAGCATGGCAAATAAATTGGGGCAAGGAGGTTTTGGTCCAGTCTATAAGGTCAGCTAAATATTAAACGTCTCTATAATAAAGATTTACTTGAGTGATGGATGGAATAGTAGTTCGGAGACTTTGGATAATAAAGGGCAAGCTAAAAGATGGTAAGGAGGTTGCTGTCAAAAGGCTTTTCAGCAGTTCGGGCCAAGGGATCGAGGAGTTCAAGAATGAGATTGTTCTTATATCAAAGCTCCGCCATAGAAATCTCATTCGGGTCATTGGGTGCTGCATTGAACTAGAAGAGAAAATTCTGGTATATGTATGCTTGCCTAACAAAAGCTTGGATACATTTATTTTTGGTCAGTTCCTACTTTCCAAGAAAATGGTTTCTCTCTTATCATAAAGCAGGGGAAAGTACACTAGAAGTGTCATAATTTGTGCACGGTGTTCACTTGAGTGCCATAACTTTTAAAACGTTCACTTAAGTGCCATAATTTTCAAAAATTGTTCACTTGAGTGCTATGTCAAAGCAAAACCGTTCACTTAAGTGCTACAGTAACTTCTCCGGCGTGCCACGTCACCTTTCCGGCGAGCCACATCATCTTTCCGGTGAGCCACGTCAGCTTTCCGGCTGTCCACGTTAGCTTTTCCGGCGTCCACATCAACATGGCACTTAAGTGAACGATTTTTGAAAGTTATGGCACTTAAGTGAACGTTTTGAAAGTTATGGTACTCAAGTGAACGCCGTACAAAAGTTATGGCACTTCTAGTGTACTTTTACCCATAAAGCAGGCTAGAATTGTGAAATCAAAATATCCTCAGTCCAAAAAAGGTTCTTCAGTGGAATATTTTACAGAAAATATCATCACTTATAAAGAGTTTTTTCTTTTTTGGTGCCTGTTGTCATAGATATGAAAAGGAAAGCTGAACTTGACTGGTCTAAGCAGTTCTGTATCATTGGGGTGGTAGCTAGAGGGCTTCTCTATCTCCACAGAGATTCTTGCCTTCGGATCATCCTTCGAGACTTGAAAGCCAGCAACATTCTCCTCGACAAAAAGTTTAAGCCGAAGATTTCTGATTTTGGCCTCCCAAGGTTGTTTCTGATAGGGTAGTGGGAACACTGTATGGACTTCGAATTACTAGACATAGGAAAAGCTATTCATTTGCTTCCAATCTTCCTCGTTGAATGCAAGAACTTACAAGTTTTTCTTTTCTGGTGAAATTTACTAATTGGCTTCATTGACTGCAGCAGCTATATGGCTCTAGAATGCGCAATGGCCGGGATATTTTCCGAGAAATCTGACGTCTACGGCTGTAGTTTAACTATTTTAATTTACATTCTAGTAAAATCACCAGCTTGTGCAAAGTCTACCATGACATTCCTATTAAATTTCACTAATCGTAAACCCAGAATTTACACAATCTGTTTCGATCAAGACAAGATCGCCTTAAAATATGAGCCTACTGAGCTATGATTCCTGAAGGCTGGGTAGAACATTTTCAGAATCTGCTTCAGACTATGTACAAGTTCTCTTATTGTTTGAATCTTTCACCATTGACGCCCCAAGTTTGTTCTCTATCTATCACATGCCAACAAAGAGGTGAATTATTGCAGGCATGGAAATTGTGGCTGGAGGGAAGAGGATTGGATTTGATGGACACAACGATTTCCTCCTCTTCTTCTCCATCTGAAGTAATGAAATGCATCCAAATCGGTCTTCTGTGTGTCCAAAACTTTGCTGTGGATAGACCAAACATGTTGACTGTAGTTCTGATGCTGAGTGGTGAATCGAAGCTTCCACAACTGAAGGAACCGGCATTTATCTTCCAAAATTCATTTGCTTCTGGAATTCTGTCGCCCCAGCAAAGTAGTTGGTCCAAAAACATCGTCACTAACTCCGTGCTTCAAGGAAGATAAGCGCAGTTCCAAGTACTGATTGGGCACTCTTCTTTGTGGGAAATAAAGGGTTAAAAAAATAAGTTTGTACTAGGTACACATGTGGATGAACTTCAATACTAGTACACCTTAATTTTGTATAGTTAAGAATAGCATGCAACTTCCACTGACTCTTATTACATGATCATGTTTTTTCTTTCTCTAGCTTAATAAGATTGATGGCCTATCTCAATTCAGCTTAATATTACCGTCATGCATCTGGTGTCAATACATGGGTGGCTCACATATAGTTTCCCTTTTTTTTTTTTGGCTGCAGAAAGATTGAATGCGTCTCATGAGCTTTTTGCTAAAAATGAATTGGAAGGTCTGTATGTGTATCCATCTGGTTGCAAATTTTGCACCAAAAGTACTTTATACAGAAGGTAAACTTGTTCTGCAAGTGACATACTGAACAGAGTAAATCACTGACTAAGTAGTCGGTTCGAAGACATAATCTCCAACTCTTTCATTAAAGGAAGGTGATTAAATTTGCAGATTCATCGCTCTGTTGAATGTTTTGTGTTAACTTGAAGACAATTTCAGGTTGTAGGATGTGCAAGGACAGAACTTCATGTTAATGTCGAGTGCTTTCATTTTCTTTTATGTCAAATGTACAGTGTCCCATTTGTTATTTCGTGAATCTTATCGTTGAAACAAAGTCAGTATGCAATTTTATGTCTTTCAGTGTCTTTGTTTGTAAGAATATCAGAGGTTCAGGACTCTACCGCAAGAACAAATCATCTTCAAAAGCCAAACTATCATGAGTGTATCTACCTTAGTTGACCTCAATTAAGGCAAAACTCCCAAGAAGATGCAATAGAAAAGTCAGATCATCTTGAAGCATTCCATACCAAGCATTGTTTACCCCTACAACATCAGAACAAGCAGGGTACAGAGCCCAGCCTTCACCTGGCCAATCTATCAAGACTAGTACATCTTCTACTAGCCCTGGTATAGGCAAAGCCTGAGGACAGATGGGATGAACTCGATGATCTACTGATGTTTAAGTGAAAAAGTGTCCATGTCTAACTGATAAAAGAAATCCATTATGAGAATGACTAAACATCCTTAAAATAATCATGTTCTGTTAGAGAGCATTTGAGATGAAGATTGAACGACGAAGAACATTAATGAGGGAGGAAGAATTTTATTTGTTCTTGATGATTGACGTGATGGACTTGGTTTTCATGATTGACTTGAAGAAATAGGCAGGCTTTTACACTTTGCTATAATGAGGAAGTTAACCTAACAGTAGTTGGCTTACAAAGGTCTCTTATGGAAACGAAATCACTAGTTTCATGCACATTCGCGAAAGTTGAAAAGTTCAATTACACAAAATGTCTTGGACTGTCTTCCCCCTTCCCCATTAGCCAGGGATTTTATTGTTTGCACGCTATATATTCCATATGATGGGTCCTTCACTTGTGAAAAGTGACACAGAAACAGACAATCCACAAAGACTGTTAGGTATTTGGTATGCGGCTACTAGCAAATCTTCATCAAGTATTGGATCATGGAACCAACACATCATGATGAACTTCTTTACCTCTCTATCAATCCAATGGACGCCGGATTTTTTGTCAACTTGATTTTTTGTTCTCCTCCTGGTAAGTTTGTATGCAAGCATGCAAGACTACAATGGACAGTCCATTACAAGATTTCTCCAGTAGATGGATATTCTGTGCTTTTCTTTACTCTATTGCATTTCGATTTCATTGTTTTCACTGGCAGAAGTATGCAAATCAGTCGATGTGTTAAGCTCATCTGAGCCAATTCGTGATGGTGACACTCTGGTGTTGGCAGGAGAAAAGTTTCAGCTAGGTTTCTTCAGCCTGGAAACTCCAGCAACAGATTCCTCGCAATAAGCTACCACAAGATCCTGGATAAGACCATTGTTTGGGTGGCAAATCGAGATAATCCTGCGAATGATACGTCAGGGGTTCTGAGGATAGGTAATGAAGGGAAACTAGTCCTCGTCGACCGAGCAGAAAGAGTCTTGTGGTTGTCAAATAACATGAATACTTCTTCGCAAAGCATAGTTGCTCAGCTCCTGGATTCTGGAAAGTTTTGAAAGATGACAGTGAAAATGTCTCAGGAAACTATCTGTGGCAGAGTTTCGACCATCCCTCTGACACGTTGTTGGCAGCATGAAGCTTGGTTGGAACCTGAGAACGGGGTTGGACCGACACATGACATCCAGGAAGAGCGCAGAGGAACCCTCAACTGGAGACTTCACCTATGGTGTCAATCTTGGAGGAATAATTCCCCAGCTAGTCATACATAAGGGGCATGCCAAGTACTTCCGAAGTGGGCCCTGGAATGGAAAACGGTTCAGCGGGGTTCCGATGACCTCTAATTTGATATTCATCCCCAAGTTCATCAACAACTCTCAGGAGGTCTACTACACGTTCAATGCTTTCAATGAATCCACCATCACGAGGTCCGTATTAAATGCTTCAGGGAACCACCAACAGTACCTGTGGAACAAGAAAGCGCAGGAGTGAACCCTGATCTATACGTTGCCACATGACGCCTGTGATGTCTATGGGAATTGCAGGCCTAACATCATGTGCAGGGTCGGCGATTTTCAATTGTGCAGCTGCATGACCGGTTATCGACTGAAGTCCCAGGCAGAGTGCGATGTGCTTGTGTGGTCTAGCAGGTGTGTCAGTAAGCACCCATTTAGTTGCTCCAAAGGAGAAGGGTTTACAAGGCTCCACGGTGTGAAAATGCCTGATTTGTTGCAGTTCACGATGAACGCTAGCATGAGCCTGAAGGAATTTGAATTAGAGTGCTTCAAGAACTGCTCTTGCAGGGCCTGCACAAACATAGACACCACGGGAAGTGCAAAAGGCTGTCTCCTATGGTTTGGGGATCTCAATGATGTCAGAAAGCCTATCGAATACGCAAACCAAGATATTTTTTATTCGTGTTTCAGCCTCAGACCTGGGTAGTAGTTATAACTCTGTTCTATTCTTCCTCTTCCTGGAAAAGTGATAATCCTATTCATCATTCAACTTGATGACCTTGAGCCTCTCTCAATGTTCTCAGACTCGGCGAATTCCAAGTGGAAAGAATGGGTGGCGGTGGCAATTTCCGCTGCATTTGTCATTCTTTCGGTGGTGCTTTTCTTCTGCATTTTCCGGAAGAGGAAAAAAAAATGCTCAAGGTACTCCATTTCCATCAGTTGAGTTGAGCTCTTGCTCTATAGGAATTGTGGGTCTGACTACAACTTGCTTTCAGAACGTCAATTACAATTCTTGGTTCTCGTTTTTTTCGTACTTGGGCATCAAGTAATAGCATCACTCCATTTACTACCATCAGTTTTCTTTACATGAGGGTCGACAATCAATAATGAAAGCCGATAGCTTACAGTAAAGAAACTTACATGTTCTCATCATGTCAAATGAATTTTAGATCTCTTGATACAAGAAAAGTTCTAAGGGGTAGGCCCCATTGCTTACACCTATGGCAACCAATATAACTTAGTCATTTATTCTAGGGAAATGTTGTTCTGATGAAAGTTCAATGATCAACAGGGATAAGATTCAACCTTCAAGCTGAAGATGACAATAGCTTACCGCTTCCGATCTTTCATATGGTCACCACTTAACGACGAACAACTTTTGTGACTCAAGTAAGTGAGACGAGGTTTTGCCCCGTAAACATGTTAGAGTTTAGTCTACAATTACATTTGTTGAAAAAGAACGGTGCTGTTCATTCATGCAATTTCATTGGTCTTGTCCCCCTCTCGGAAAAACTATGCAATTCAAGTGCCAGGGTTAGCTATCAAATGGACAAGAAATAGCAGTCAAGAGATTATCAGAGGACTCCTAGTAAGGTCTTAATGGATTCAAGAATGAGGTCTTATTAATCACGAAGCTTCAGCACCAAAATCTTGTTGAGCTTCTGGGGTGTTGCATTGAAGAAGAGAGGATGCTAATCCATGAATACATGCTTAATGGAAGCCTAGACACTTCTAATTTGGTTTGCTTTGATCGATACCTTCTCCTAGTTGAATCTGATTCAATGCACAATTTCCATCCAAATTATTGATTAGAAAAAGGATTGAATCACGCAAAACAAGGGAAAATTCTTTAGTATGGAGAAGGCGATTCGACATTATCATAGGAATTAGGAATGGTGAGACGACTCCATTATCTCCATCAGGATTCGAGATTGAGAATCATACATAGGGATCTCAAAGCAAGCAATGTGTTGCTTGACAGTGAGATGAACCCTAAAATATCGGATTTTGGTGTGGCTAGAGCCTGAGATCCGGCACTAGCGAAGACAGAGGATAGTCAGCACTTAGTAAGTAGTGACTAGTGAGTAGGATTCTCATGGGAATATACATGCACATTCATATTCAAATTCCTATTCTGGTTATGCATATTGTTTTTCCTGCAGTGGTTACATGGCACCAGAATACGCAATGGACAGGCTTTTCTCGACAAAAACAGATGTTTTTAGCTTTGAAGTACTATTGCTGGAGATAATATGCGGAAAGAAGAATGGAGAGTACAATCATCCGGACCACTGCTTTAATCTTGTCGGACATGGGCAACATCGCCCTAAGAAGTCAAAATTCTCAGTAATACTTCTGTTGAATAGGGCCTAAAAAAATTCACTTCTTTTTTGTCAGGCCTGGAAGTTGTGGCTTGAGGGGAAAGTGAGCGACTTCATAGATCCACGACTTCTCGATTCTTTCAATCCGTCGAAAGTTGTTAAATGCATTCAAATCGGGCTATTATGCGTGCAATGGCATCCTGACGATAGACTGAATATGTCATCTGTGCTTCTGATGTTGGACAGTGAGAGGGCTTTGCTGCCACAGCCCAAGCAGCCCGGTTTCTACATCGAGAGGAGCTCTGAAAATGCAGACGTTGAAATGAGGCGACGAAATTGTAACTCGAATGAGATTACCATAACATTATTGGAAGGTAGATAGATTGCCAAGCATGTGTAGTCTCTTGCTTCTGCTGAGTTTTTCCATTGTGAGACAGCGACGCATCACTAACCGAGAGACGTTCAAAGTTCACTAGAAGCAATGTACCTGATTATGGAAGCAACCAAAAACGGAAGTTGAACGTTGGTCCGGTTCCTCCACCTGCTAAAGAGGATTGGTGAGAAAGACATTTTGTAGCCAGAAAAGCGGGAATTAACAGCCGCCCGCAGCCCATACTCTGAGCATATACTGTGTTGGCAACATCATTTTCATCACAATGTGTTGATTATAGCAGTTATAGAAACAAAATCTGAGGGCGCGCATGACAACACTTCTGCTCTAGGAATCGACTTCTAGCCGTAAGTAGATTTTTTCTACTTCTGCTTCTAAGCAAAATCTGATTTTTCTACTTTTGCTTTCTCATAAAATTTTATTTTTCTGCTTCTAGAGATAAGTAATTTTTTTTTTCTCCTTCAAGTGGGTCAAAAGCTACTTCAGTAGCAAAAAAATGCTCGAGAAATAAAAAAATGAGGTTACGTAACCAAACGATTTTTTACTTCAGAAGTTGCGTTACCAAATGGATTTCTGCTATAGAAGCTATTCTGGAGTTTTGGAGCTGAAATTCTACCCCGGAAGTGTTTTCATGCACGCCCTTAATAGTTGGAATACTCGATTGTTTTCATACCAAATGATGTTACAATCACACAGTACAAGTCTTATAAAAGCAAATAACTTATTGCACTTTCTTAGCAGGTAATATCACTATGTGTTGCATGCTCATACGTACTGATCTGATCCACTTACTAGGCTAGGCATTTCAGGAATGATTAGTGAAAGTTCCGGAAAAACATGGCATTCGACCTTGGAAGAAGCACTCAGGTATTTTTGAAAGTTATGGCATCTAAGTGAACGTTTTCAAAATTATAGCACTCAAGTTTAATGTCGTACTCATGCGACTTATCCCTTCTTAGCAATATCCTATGTGATCATGCTCAGAAAAAATTTGATCACCAGGCTAGGCATTTCCAATGATTAGTTACGTTCCACATGCTTCAACCTCGAAAGAAGCACCAGGTTGATGCATCAGGTTATAATCGCTTGATGTCGCTCTGCAATACCATGGACATGTCAAAAAAATTTCTGTTAGAATCAAACTTTGTTATGCTTGTAAACATTCAACAGTAGATTCCCTGCCCCGCGCCCATCAGTGGGCCAACCTGCTCTTGCCCGAGGCTGAATACTTAGGCTGTTGTCCATGACCACTATTTTAGCAGACATTATAGGAGCATAATCGGTATTCCATATACCCAAGCACTATCAAACCTTGAACGATATGTCGAGAGCAATGCCATCCTCAGTGGACACCGGACCATGCCTGTACCACGTTCGGTTCGCTGTGGACACGTTCATCACGCCCTTCCTGTTATTCGGCATGAATATGCATGTGCTCTTCTCCTAGCCATAAAGGACAAAGTCACAGACCACCGAGAACTAGCTAGGAGAGGCGAGAAATACTGATATTCTCATCACCAATTATAGAGCAGCGTGTTCTCTTCTCGGAGGATTAGTTTGAACATATACCAGAAATTGAAAGACCACAGTTTGAACAAATTAAAATTTGAGAGATGAAACATTGCATATTGAGTTAAAGTTCATGATTGCGGTGAACAAGTTAAAAGTTCAAGAACCATATTTCACATTAAGCCAATGTTCAAAGACCGTGAATATTGAATCTTCAAGAAGTTGACTCAGGGGACACTTCCAGGAAGGCCAAGTCTCTGGTCGGTTCTCTCCCGTGAGGTCTAAAACTAAGCAGAAACTGGTCAATCCACGTGAATCAGGTCAGGACAGGCTTGCCTTATTCACATCTTTTATCAACTAAGCACCCTCTATTTTCGTAACTACAAATTTGCACCACCAATTTCAAGGGAGGGTATAAAAATTAAACTCTCTTATTCTTGGTCGGTGTCCGATTTGGTTCTTGATTTTAATTTTGTTTGATTTACTCCTTAATACTCTTTGGATGGAGCCAATTTAGCCCCCGACTAATCAATTTGCTCTCCCTCTCTCACACACACACAATTTGGTCAATTTGGTTCCGTTCAAAGAGCGTAAGGATTACATTTAACATTGGCCAGACATGTGTCGACTATTTTCGACACTGCCCCCTCATTCTGATAAGTGATAATAGTACCCCTATCCCTTCAAAGCCGCTACGGTACCTCTAGCTGAGTCACCGGCAAACCCCAGTGTCACAATTGCCAAATCCTGCCGCCGAGGTCTCCTTGCCACCTGCCATTTCAGCTGCCATCGTTGCGATGGAACCCGCCGTATCACCTCCTCTCTCTCTCTCACTCATTAAAAAAAAAAATTTGCCGCAAAGCAGACGTTCAGCGATACAGAAACATCAAGAATGCCAGAGTCTTCTTGGATTCAGAGTCGTTGGGCCGACCTCAATTGTCAAAATCGAACTCTTAACTCTTTCCCTACGTATGAACAAGTCCATGTCTACACCTTGATCTTCTCTCAAACTACCCTTTCTCGTTTGGGAACTCTCAAATGGAAATTGGACAATTCAGAATGGCCAGGCCAGCGTCCCAAACCAGACACTCCCTTAGGATCAAGTCAATAGTCCGGACATGACCAACCTCCAAATCACAGGATATAGGAGTGAGCAAGATGGACAGATCGAACAGGGAACCACCCGGTTCCTAGTTCAAAGGGCAACCCAGGGGCCGGATTGCTCGGACCGGATCGACTACTTTTTTATCTTTTTTTATTTCTTAAACATAAACCCAATAATATGCTGATTATTTTTTATTTATTAAATGTAATCTAATTTTAGTTGACATATTAAAATCGAAATCTATGTTGCTCACCTCTACTAGTTCACCCGGTTCCATTGAACCGCTCGAAAATCGGATCGGACCATCAAGTCCAGTTCTCGGTTCTTGGGTGGGATTGCATCAAAATGAGAACCAATCACCCCTAATATGGTATTTGCATGCATAGATTGTGTTATTAGTCAATGGCGATCAACTCGGTTCGCCTTATTTAGATTAGCATTCCACATTACCACATTCGGACGATATTTTGTGAGACTTTCTCCCAAACTCCCCTTGATTACACTTCCATCTTGAATTGTAAGGACACAATGTTCCAACTAATTAATTTCATTAGAAGTCCTATAACTTTAGGCACGAGGTTCGATAGATCAATCGACTCGCTTGATTATTCAATCAGGTCCATTGATCATTTTCAGGAAAAGTACGATGAAGTCCTTCTTTGTTGACGAAATCATTCGCATACTTTGCCTTGAGCTTTATCAACCTCTTTTTCAACTACCACTATTCATTGTGCAAATTACTTTCCAAATGTTTGGTCACGGCTGGCATCTAAATTTTAGTACTCTTTTCCGCAAATGTTCGGTCACGGCTTGCGCCTCTTACACCCCACGTGTCTCTGGGGGTCAAGTTCGGTTTTATTCAACTTTGATCTGCTGCTGTCTAGAAAAAACAGTCTATTTAATTTTAGGATAAAACTACGTCCACTTCAGCAACCATTTTGCCATGTCGAGCCCACTGAAAAGAGCCGCCCGCCAGCAATATTTTATAGGGCCGATTATTATTTTTTTGTTGCAGCAATTATGAACATGTATGATAAAATAATGTTAAAATGCGAGAAAGGTGTCGCACTGTAGTTAGCATACACTAAACGTTTGGGATTCCACTAATTCCCACAATAAAAATGATTTTTTTTTAATTAAAAGCAGAAACATTAAAAATTGGAGAATTTTCTTCAAAAGAATGCTGGGTCAAAATCCCTTTTTGACTTTAACATGGCGCTTCTTGTGCTCTAGCACAAGGTCTACGATTCACATGGTTGTAGACTCAAGTTGATTTCAATTGTGGGTGCTTCTAGAGTCCCATGGGAACAAGGGGACCGGTCTGAATTTTATCCCTATTTCTTTTTTTTTTCAATTTATCGTAATGTATCCGAAATCATGTGGAGGTTAGTCGAACCGACATATTTTGATTGGACTTTATAGATCGTAATTTACTCGTAAGCAGTTGTAACTCGTTTGTGCATGTAACTGGCAATTTATCTTTTTGGAAACGGTAATTTTTTACAATAGAATCAATAACGTGAAAAGGCTAACCATTTAGTAATCGACGTGTAAAACAGTAACATGATAATATATCTCAAATTTTCGTGAGTGATGATACGGATTTTCCCTGGGTAACTGCAATTTTCCAGTTAGTCACCGTAATCGACAAGCTAAATACCTCAAATTGTCATATGGTTGAATATCCTATAATTAGTGGCTTCCTACGAAAAAGCATGAACTATATATTCGCTTTCCCAATCTCAGTAACTTACATTAATGATTGTAACATCTTTTTCGGTTTGCGAGCCTAAGGCCCCTATTAATTGGTAATTATTCTCAATGTGTGGTAAATTTTTTACAATCGTACAGTCAATAATTTTTCTTCAAATGTTCATAAGCAATAAGGTCAATTTGCTATTTGGGACCTACGGATTTCCTATGGTGATAAATGGATTTTTAATTGGAAAGGGCCACTCATTCAACCACCATTTGGACTGGCACCTTGGAATTGTGGAAGCTGATGGGTGACATTAAAGAGGTGAGATGGATTTGTCAGAGTCAAAGACAGAGAAGAAAGAAGGATGCAAGAAAGGTCAAATATCCTATTCAAAGGAGCCCCTTATCTTATATTGTTTTGTTTTTTTAAATCTTTACAATGACAATGTTCTATAAGCTACTCGACTAATTTCATGAATTAGATCAGATGTGAATCGAAATCAATCTAAATGATCCTAACATGAGATTGTGATACATCTAAACCACACAGGTCAGTTGTTGTTTATCGACTTAGCCAATAACGAACCTAATCAGTCTATGTGCTATGTCTCTAGGACTTATCCAACAAGTTTTTCAACTTGTTGAATTGACAACATAGACCTAACTTTAAATGCATCTTATTAGAATGGATGAAATGAATTATCCAAAAATATTGAACGAGAAGAATGGGTTCATTGTGGACGAGTCGAAAGGATGAACAAGTTTTATAAATTGCTTGATTGACCTCGTGAATCCGATCATATGTGAATCAAAACCAATTTGAGAAATCCAAACACGAGATTGCAATGCGCTCAAACCACAGAGATCGGTTCGTTCTTACTGACTAAGCCAATAACGAATTAATCAAGATCTGTAATTTGTCTCTAGGGTTTATCCAACAAAATTTGTCCCTTGGCCTTTCCACCAAATAGAGCCGTACATCAACGTGCGACTTGAGTCAAACAAATTAGGTTATTCTTTCTGCCACCATCAAATTTGTCCGAATAACGTATACTGCCACAAAATTTATACTTGCGTCTGTTTCTTGCAACCACCTTCCTAGAGAAAATGCCCTCCTCTGTAGCCGCTGGCTCCTACCACGTTTGAAAACACACGAATCCGACAAAACTCCAATCCTGAGCCACATTCTTACATATAATTCGCCATCTGGGTTCTGTTTCTTCAATGGAGATTCTTCACTTCTTCATCTTCATCACCTTGCTCTCAGCAGCAGCAGAGCTCAGCAAATCTGCTGACACAATAACTCTGTCTCAGCCGGTGAGGGATAACGAGACCCTTGTTTCGGTGGGAGCAACGTTTGAGCTCGGATTCTTCAGCCCTGGAAATTCGTCTAACCGGTATGTCGGGGTATGGTTCTACAACATCCCAGTGAAGACCATTGTCTGGGTCGCGAATAGAGATGATCCAGTGAACGACTCTTCAGGAGTTCTGCAGATCGGGACAGGAGGGAATCTAGTCATCGTCGACAGAGCAGGAAGAGCTGTTTGGTCCACGGACACGGTGAACGTGACTTCTGGTAACATGGCTGCGCAGCTCCTTGACTCCGGGAATCTGGTCCTGACTGATGAAAGCAACAGCGGTTCGGGGAATTTCCTGTGGCAGAGTTTCGACCACCCTTCCGATACGTTGCTCGCGGGGATGAAGCTAGGATGGGACCTGAGGATTGGTTTGAATCGGTACCTCACTTCCTGGAGGGATTCGGACGATCCTTCAACAGGAGACATCACATATGCAGTTGAACTCCAGGGACTGCCCCAGAAGTTCCTTCGCAGGAATGCTTCGGTAATTGAACGGAGCGGGCCATGGGATGGTATCCAGTTCAGTGGATTGCCCCTGCACCCGAATGCAATCATCAACCCCAAGTTCGTGACGACTGCTCAAGAAGTGTACTACACCTATCAACTCAACAACGAATCCTCCATCACGAGGGCTGTGCTCAGCCACTCTGGCACACTTCAACGCTGTGTCTGGAACAATAACACGCAGTGGACAGTCATATATGAGTTGCCGAACGATGCCTGTGACGAATATGCAAAATGCGGGCCTAACGCTGTGTGCACGATTGGTGATGCCCAGATATGCAGCTGCCTGACAGGGTACACCCCAAAATCACCCCAGGAATGGGCTATGCACGTTTGGTCCAGCGGGTGCGTTAAGATTAAGGCCTTGAATTGTCCTAAAGGAGAAGGGTTCAAGAAGCTGAAGGGCGTGAAGGTTCCTGATATGTTGAGTTACTGGATGAACACAAGCATGAACCTCGACGAATGTAGAGCCATGTGCCAGAAAAATTGTACTTGCACCGCCTATACCAATACTGACATCGTCGGGAAGGGAAGCGGGTGTCTTCTTTGGTTTGGAGATCTTCTTGACATCAGAAAGCTTATTGAACCAAGCAGCAATCAGAATGTTTTCATCAGGGTCATGGATTCAGACCTAGGTATATATTGGAAATTCAGTGAAGTTAGATTCTTGTTCCCCAATCTGTTCCTGAAGTTTTTCTTACATTGTGGGTTGTAGGCAATCATAAGTGGAAATTGCGGTTGGTGGTGGCAGTAGTCGCAGCATCACTCTCTCTAGCAATTCTGTTGCTACTTTGTTTCTGGAGGAGGAGAACGAAAAAGCGTCTTGGTAAAATGTCTTTCTTCCTCAGCAAATATTGACCTTGGTTTATAATCTCTAGGGCAGCCATTTCAGTTTCCTCGAGGCACTGTCATTGTATAAGCTATTAGGCATCTTTGATGCTCAAGTTTGTAAGAATGCTAGAATCAGGGCTTCATCGACATCGTTGCAACAATAAATGAGAGGCTAATAAATAAATGAGCATTGAAACAAGACAAGCTCACTGCTATTCAAACTTCATGAAGATCTTTTCCTAGAAAAACAAAGTGGATCGAGCAATTTCCAGCTGATATATTACAAAACTTTCTCGCTTACGCAAGCCTTCAACTATTTTTGGCAGGGAAACTATCGGAGGTGCAAGCTGGGAGCGTGGACAACTTGGAGCTGCCTATACTAGATTTGGAAGACATTACTAAAGCGACTGATAGCTTTTCGTATCTCAATAAAATCGGAGAGGGCGGTTTTGGTCCTGTTTATAAGGTAAGGACCTTTTCAATATTTCTATCTGTGAATATGGATATTGGTTCTATTGATATCAGCTGGATCTATAAGAATTCACCTATCCCAATAACAAGAAAGGGGGAAGGGGTGCCTCTTCACAGAGGGGATCATTCCATCAGAATAGAAGTCAAAGAGGGTATTTATGCTCATCAACTCTCATACGAGCTTCAGGGCTTCATTCATCTGACGGCCCTTCATTCCAGAGCAGTTAAAAAGTACTATGATGGCCCCATATAAGAAAAGAAGACTCGGATATGTACTTTTCAAATTATTTCATGGATATAATGATTTCAGCTTCATCATTTTGAATGGTTGTCCTGAACGTTGAACATAAATATCGCAGGGTCTAATGTCTGATGGAGTTCAAATAGCTGTCAAGAGACTGTCCCAGAACTCAAGACAGGGTTCTGATGAGTTCAAGAACGAAGTCTTGTTGATTGCAAGACTTCAACACCGAAATCTTGTCAAGCTATTGGGGTGCTGTATTGACGGAGAGGAAAGGATGTTAGTATATGAATATATGCTGAACGGAAGCCTTGACTCCTTAATATTTGGTCTGTTCCTAGCACCTCAACTTATTGATCCTGATTTAAGTTAGTTTGTACTTTTGATTTGTGAATTCCTTTGGTTGATTTGACCCCCCTGAAAAAACTTGTAGGTAATAGAGCAGGTAATTCTCTTGTGTGGAGGCGGCGGTTTGATATCATTGTGGGTGTTGCAAGGGGACTTCTATATTTACATCGCGACTCAAGATTGAGAATAATTCACCGGGATCTAAAAGCTAGTAATGTGTTGCTGGATAGTGAGATGAACCCAAAGATATCGGATTTTGGCATGGCTAGGGCTTTTGGAGGAGATCAATTCCTGGAGAAGACGAAACATGTAGTCGGGACTTAGTAAGTGCCTGTCGAAGTTCTCAGCATACTAAACATTTCCCATATTCTGATGCATTATTTTAGTGGCCATTTTTGTGAATTGACAACGTATTTCTGCCTCGAAATGTAATGCAGTGGATACATGTCTCCAGAGTATGCAATAGACGGAATTTTCTCGACTAAATCTGATGTCTTTAGCTTTGGAGTCCTAGTCCTGGAGATAATTAGCGGCAGGAGGAACAGAGAATTTCATCATCATGATCACCATTTCAACCTTCTTGGACATGTAAGCTTCCACTCCAAGTTTCTACTTCGAGTTCTGATACTACTCAGAACAAAATGCCTAAAACTCTATGACTTTCAGGCCTGGAAATTATGGCTTCAAGGGGAGGCCGTTGAACTCATCGACAAGCAAATGGAGGATTCATTTCCAATGTCAGAAGTCATCAAGTGCATTCAGATAGGCCTCTTGTGCGTTCAGCAAAGTCCAGAACAAAGGCCGACTATGTCATCTGTGCTTCTGATGCTGGACAGCGAGGGCGCCTCGTTGCCGCAGCCCAACCAGCCGGGATTTTACACAGAGAGGATTCATGATCAATTAGACAGCGAAACAAACGAGTTAACTATTACCATAGTCGAGGGTCGGTGAAGACCCACGAGGTTTCTTGCACACAAAGTTAATGTGTAGTCAAGGAATTTGCTGTTAGATTGTAGATTAGAACTTTAGTTTGTGGTGTTGTCTGCATAAAAGATGTGAATAAGTACCTCTGCCTTCTTTGACAAAGTACTTGCTCTTGAGAAAGCACCTGATGTGTGCTTCTCTTTGCCTATATATATGCGACTCCATTCATCTTGACAAATGACAAAGCGTCTCTTTAGGAAGAAAAGCAAAGATTGGACCTTTATGAAAGTTAATGAATTGGATATCTGGAAAACATTTATCTGCTTGGTTGTTACGAATTCTAACCCAAAAGCATAAATTGATAGATCAAGTGAATGAGTTTCCAGGCCATCAAAACTAAGTAGTACATTCGTAAATCTGAGTTCGTTCACTTTCCAAGATGCCTTTGAAGACAGAAATATCAGGACTAAAGTTTTCCGTTCCCAAGATTCGAGATTGAGAATAATATGTTTGTATCTCAAAGCAAGCAACGTGTTACTCGACATTGAGATGAATCCTAAGTTGTTAGAAAATGTCTCGAGTTTGAGCCCGTATGAAACCCGACCCAATAGAATGTGCGGATGCTTAACCACGTGAAAGTCAAAAAGAAGGGAAAGGGGCACATTATTAAAAGTTGTGACTGTAGTCTGAGAAAGAATGACGTAGGCATTTCCTTTCCTAGTAAATGCCGCCTAATCTCGCCCTTGACATATCCGATTAAATTCTTGCATTAAGAATTTGTCTAATTTCCTTTATGAGATTGAGAGATCATTTTTGAAGGAATTGAAGGCTAAACATTGTGCGAGTTATTGCGTGTAATCGAAGGTTAGGAAACATCAATGAGTGTTGGAGTTGCTCCAGTGTGGCTGTAATATTTATTGTGTCACTTGATCAATAGTGAATGTATGCGGTACTCTCTCTGTCGATGTACGCTACGCCAACCGAACTACGTAAATTCATCTTCCAATTTATATTCCTTCCGTCTATTAATTTTGTTCAACCGCTTTTGCTCGAAACGATACGCTTTTGCTCCTGACAGGCAAGAACGAACAAGGGACGTCAAAGAGCACTAAAACTTTACTTGGTTTGATTCGAGTGACCTAATACATGGTCAAAGCCAGCCGCCAAGAAATTTATTATGAATCCGGAGAATACAAAGTTTACAATTTTCAATCACTCAACTTTTTCCCGGTCTTAGATTACACCAAAAGCAAACTCACAATTTTCTTTCCCAATCTCTTGTTTTAACCGTGTGGATTTCCATCTCTTCTGGCTACTATATTTGTTACCAAAAAAGAAAACCCGTTTTAAAAAGCCTATTCAAACTAAGAAACCGCTCAAAATAGCGATCTATTTACTAACCAACAAGTAGTATTTAATGCTTCGACCAAGAGATCTTCATCTAACCCAGTATTGAAGAGTAAAGAGCGAGCTCCCGTCGGACTCTGTTCAACTACAATAGTGCAGTGTTTCACCATGCCTTCTTCAATGCAGAAGCTCCTAAAAAAAAAAAAAAAATAAAAAGAAAATTTCAACCATCAGTCAACTTTTAGGCATATGATCACCCTTCCTATCTGATTTTCAATCATCGTCTTCCACGGCTACAAGTTGTCAAAATTAAGATAGAGCGAGAGATGACGAGGATGATGGACAAACTTGGATGATTTCGTAGACGAAAAATTCAACAATCTCCTGTGTATTGTCTAATCTACTGGAAGAGGAAAAGTCTTGAGAAATTACAATAGGATACATGTGTTAGCGTGAGACTGAACCCAGCACGCTAAGCAAGTCCCAAAGTCGCAATCTTGATGACTGACCATGTACCTGTGTTTGTCTTGAAGCTGACTAAACGGACAACTCAAGAAAGGCCGAATCTCCGGTCAAATTCTATCTTGCGAGGTCTAATAAATAAACAATGGCGACTCAAGTACGGCGACGACGATCGTCCGGGGTAGGACCATGGATGAATCAGCAACGGCTGATCCACGCGAATCAGGCATGTCTCGAAATTTAGCCTCCTTGTGAGATTATTTCTTTAGGCAAATTGCCTTCACACAAGTTTACCACTTAATACAGCACCATCGGTTCCACAGAACCGTGCATGTCTTATTTCAAGGACAATATACAATGTTGTGTTCAGTGATGTTCAATTAGTCGAACTTAATTTTGTCGTTTTCTTTTATTTTTTTTTTTTTTCCCCAGAACCGTGCATGTCCGTTATTTTCCAAGGCACAATATGACAATTGTTTTTGTGTTCTTAGTCAATGTTCAATTTAGTTCTTGAACTTTAATTTTATTCAATTTACTCCTTAATACTCTTTGAATGGAACTAATCTTGCCCTTCTAATCCATTCAAAGAGTATAAGGATAAGATTGGACATAGGCCAGGTATATGTGGACTAATATTGACATTTTCCCCTCTTTCCAATAGTATCCCTGACCATTTTTTTTTCTCCATCATAGCCGTTAATAGACATCATTCGTTCATAAAACTATAACCAATGCCCCTAGCTTTGTTACCCAACAAACCCGCCCACGCCATTGCCAATTTGCCAACACCTACTTGTGGCCTCGTGGCTTTCGCCGCCACCATCGTGAAGGAATCCACCATAGCACCTCCTCCCTGTCTCAACCTGTTTCGCCTCTCTATCTCAACCTATTTCGCCGGAATTTCTCCGCGGAAAAATATCTTGCTGCAAGATTCGTTCTTTGACTTTTAAATGTGATAAAGGGTTATGTAGCAATTCTAGATAGGAGAGATTTAAATAGTCAGAAAATCAACACCTAAGTTGAGTAAAGATTCCAATATAATTACACAAACGAGGTCCCGACCAAAGTTTGACTCAATGGAGAGGCTTAGTAAGTATAATTGAAAGGATATCGATACGGATAAACTTGGAAGAAATTACACAAATATAAACCAGGCTAGAGTTTGACTCGATGGGATGGCTTAGCAAGCACAATTCCTACCACAATAACAAATCAATGCACCCAAAACGATGCCGGAGTTAGAGTCGACAACAAAGCCTTGAATACGCTTCAATGCTACATCGGAGTGTTGACTCAACGGAGCAAAATCTAAGATAAAGATAAATGTCAAAGTTTGACTCGACGCCAAGAGTCCGAAAGGTACAGTTAATAAAAGTAAAGTGCAATGCCATAAGTAAAAATAAAGTAATTTTGTTGATTTGTTGGGGGGGCTTTTCTATGGATGATTGATGGTATTTATAATGGTTGAGTAGATACCGCCCTTAGACGGTTATTGCTTTTGGCGTGTCGATAGCTACCACGTCCACCGTTTCCCACGAACTCACTTGACTATGTCTTCAGGCAGCTATTTGAGTCTTATAGGAAGCCCTTGAGGAACTACCGACCTTCTTCAAGCCTTCAGGTCGGATCAGTCCTGTTCTCTTACCAGCCCTATGCTCTTATTGTTCTAGTGAATCCTGGCCATGTTTCTCACTTTCTAGGATTCTTTGAGCCAAGATTTCAAGAGGTTGTTCTGGTGCCCAAGTAACCATCAATCGCTTCAAAATTGCATGTATCGGCTCAAAACTCCCTTCTTCCTTAGCTCATGTGGGCTATACCCACGTTCTCCGTGTTTTCAAGAGGCTGTGTTAACACTCGGACAACTGTCGATAACTGTTCTCCAGCCAAGTATTCAAAGGAAAAACTTCATCTTTTCTAGCGCACCTTTGGAAAACATTTAGATCCTTGGTTATAGTTGTTTCGTCCATCTAACACATATAGTTAACTTGGACATGTGGCGTCAACATATACTGGTGTCAATAGCTCGTTCAATATTTCCTTCTTGATCGATACATATAGGAGTCTTCACGTGCTCAGTGCATGACCTCTTTGTATCTTGACACTAGGCCTCGATATTTTCTTCTCACGTGTATAGCGCGTGTATCGATTTCTCCCATGCATAGCACGTGTATTAGCAGACAGATTATTTTGAGTGCCAACACAACGACACTCCCCTAACCTAGATCCAAGGCTGTTAATGGCACTACCATTATACTTGTCAAATAGGTGGATCAAGTTTGGATCGAATTAAAAATGGTCCAACCCAAATTGGCATATTCAACCCGTTTTAACCAATTTTTCAGGCAATATGAAATTTAGTGACCCAACTCATATTTTTTAAAGACTTTCATATTTAATCTAATCTAGGAAAACTTGTTTCTAATAAATTTATAAAAAAAAATTATATTGCTAAAACACAATGGATAAATTTTTATAATTTTTATAAAAAAATATCTCCTTGTTTTTATGTAATAATGTGCAAATAGTTCCTTGATTTTGGCTAAATGATTGTTGCATTTTTGTCTATTTTTTTCTTTTTGTTTTCTTCTAGGTGGGGCGAGGGCCACACCCATGCCAACTACACGCGAGGGCTGCGACCCTCTTCTGCAGCCGACAAGGGCTTCACGGCCCTCAACCAACAACCCTCACAGGACTTCGTAAGGAAAAAAAGGAAAATAGAGAAACAAGTAAAACATAAACACAAAATATGACATGTTTCTGATCCATTTAAGATTGTTATGTACCCATGACCCACTTAAGATTATTTATAGCCTTAAGGCAACTCATTCATGTCATAAATGCCATGAACAACCTCATCCATTTCACTATGGGCCTCGACGACCTTGGATCAAGCTCTTCCGCCGAGGTCAAACGACCACGAGGATCGCCACCAAGGTGAGCAGAGGGTTGGTTGGGGGCGGCAAATTAGGCTAGAGTTTCAAGCATGTAAATGGTTGGTGACGACATTTTCTTTTTGGATTTTTAGTATTATATTTTGGTTCGAACAGGGTAATTCAGTTTTTTCGGGTAGAAGTACATTAGAAGCGCCAAAAAGTTACATACGACACTCACTTTAGTGTCAAAAATTTCTGTTGGATCATTTAAATGTCAAATTTTTTTTTTAAAAAAATGATCACTTAAGTACCAATTTTGATCTACTTAGCTGAAAATTTGATGTGACATTTTTTATTAGCATTTGATGCCAACATGGCTCACTAGAGGTCTAGTCAGCAATAAAAAAAGAATAAAAGTTCAAAAAAGTAAAAGGATGAAAGGAAGTTCTAGTTTCAAATATAGATGGTGCATATTAGAGACAATTACGACATCTCCTTTAATTCTCCATGTCTAAGAAATATGCATGAAACACCAAAAATATACATAAATTATACAATTCTTTTCTCTTCCACATAATTCTTGTCTTGGTATTAGAGCAATTTTAAGTGCTGCCGGTGTACATCACACCCGGTGCACACCCAAGAGGAGATATGAAGCACACCTCTTATCTCATGTCATCTCCTTTTGAATAACTACTAATAGCCATCTCTCGATGTCGATCCTCAACATTGTTGGTCCACCCACCCGGACCACCGGATCGGTTTTTTCTCTATGCTTATTATTACAATACTCAAACCCTACATTACTAAATACTCATTCTTCAACTTCACTCTCCCCCTCCCAAAACCCTAATTGCTCCATTCCTAATTTGAAGTGAAACTTCAGAACGTTGTAGCAAATTACTATAATAATTGCTATGATCTTTATAGATTTGTTTGTAGAGATGATCATCATGTTGGCTTATCATGAGCTTGTTCTATTAGCATAAATTATGTAGTAATTATACTATGTGACAGCGCTTGCAATCTTGCAGGGAATTAGGAAAAAAAAGGGGGGAATATACTGCCGGTTCATGGACCAACTTGAGAACCGTGCCGCGGTTGGGCCCAGAACCAAGTGGGCGGTTCTCAGTTCCACAAACTGGAAACCAGTCATTTTGGTCTGGTTGCTAATTTCAAGGTGAGAACCACCTATTCTGGAACCGATCACCCCTACTTCAAATCCCAAATGACTTTTTTTAAATCAATTTGAGCTTGACGGGGAATCTTAGAGATAATTAGAATATTTCCTTTCATCTCCATGTCTCTCATGAAATTTTTAAAGCAATCAAGATAATGAATATCGACACTCAATGTATCTAAAAGAAATCCTCAGCAACAAAAAAATTGATCTTTTATTGGCACGGTTTAACTAATATTCTGAAACATATTTGATAGCATGAACAAGTTCAAAATATAGTTTGCAGCACATGTTAAGATTTATGTGAAGCATTCCTTGGTCAATCTGGTTCTTGTCTACAGTGAGAGTGGTGGGCTTGTCATACTGATTTTGTCCAAGGAACTGACGCGAAAGGAGTAATTCCTACCCCTGGATGGGAACCAAAGCAAGTGACATGAACTAAGCCATTTGCTGTTGCCGAATACACGGGATGGTCTAGTTTTGTGACATTATTTTCAAGGGATATTTGCAATCACCGAACGTCTGTACTGTTCAACCCCGGGGTGCCTCAATTTTGCTTAGGACGAGGAGTGCTCTGATACAATCTTGTTCCTAAGTTGAAGTGTGTGGAGCCAAAGAGAAGCCATCCATCAAGATTGGCGACAGTGAAAAGCACTTCTAGACGTCCACACGGAATCCACCTAATAAAGTAAATTCAATAGAGGTTGTTGAGCAATGAGCAGGTGAAGTCCTCATCTTAGTCTGCAAATGCTTTGCCTTATTCCACTGTCCTCGCTAATGTGTATGCATCTCCCCTGACTTGATTGGTGGGGGCAGTTCTATTAGAGATGGCGATGTTTTGACCTCTAGGAAAGTTTACTCCAAACCTCGAACGTGAGTTTCTCCTTTTTATCGCTCTTCTCCCATGAACTTGACGATTCCTCCCTGGCGTGGAGGGTCAAAGAAGCTATGTCCTTGCCACCTTGCAATAATTATACGACTTATGGTTTTGACAGGTTGTCTGGAGTTCAAGCATTAGGAACCGCAGAAGGGATATCAAGATTGACTGAACTCCAGGAGATCAACACCTTGATGCATCTAATAAGTTCTTCTCAATTTGCTTCTCTTACAAAAGTGATCACCCATTAGAAGAAAGGGCATTTTGATTCATGCCAATGTCTGCTTTTTGTACTCATGAATTGGCCTAGCAACCTTCTCAACTTAATTATATCGTCAGTTCTTTACAGAGGGTGCATTTCCGCTGACCTGATTACACGAGAGAGCTCAATGAGAGATGGTGATCTGTTGATCTCTGGTGGTGGGAATTTTGCTCTTGGCTTCTTTAGCCCTGGCAATCCTAGCCATAGGTACTTAGGGTTATGGTACAACACAATTCCTGAGAAAACGGTCGTGTGGGTCGCCAACCGGGACAACCCCATCAAAGATACTTCGGGACGTCTCAGCATCGACAATCTGGGCAATCTCATACTCTACGACACAAAGAGAAGCATCTCTGTTTGGGGCAGCAATCTTTCGATATCGTCAGCGGCGAGTGATTGCTTAGCTCAACTTTTGGATTCGGGTAATCTTGTTCTGTTTCAGGATAGCAAGAAAAGTTCAATCCTTTGGCAGAGTTTCGACCATCCGACTGATACTTTGCTCCCCTCCATGAAACTTGGGCTCAACCGCACCAGTGGCCTAAATAGAATCCTTACGTCTTGGAAGTCTCCCGATGACCCTGGTATGGGAACGACTTATTTCATGATCAACCCCAGTGGTTTCCCGCAATTAACCTTGTACAAAAATCACGTTCTGTTGTGCCGAGTGAGCCCCTCGAACGGAGTCAGATTTATACCTGCTTATTCCTCATGGTCTAACTTTAGCTTCAGAATTGATGCTGATGAGGTCGTCCTGGTGTCAAATACTTCGAACTCATCTATCTTGGTGAGGGGAGTGGTTCAAGAGTCCGGGATCGTGCAACTGTTCATATGGGTCGAAAATAAGAGTGAGTGGATCAATTTTTTCACCAGACCAGATGATCAATGTGACTTCTATGGGCATTGCGGTGCCAATGGAAACTGTAATTCTGATAGCACGGACCAAAATGAGTGCAAGTGCCTACCTGGGTTTACCCCCAAGTCCCCGAACAATTGGAGCATGAGAGACAGTTCAGGTGGATGTATAAGGAAGAATCCAGAATCGGTTTGTCGGAAGGGTGAAGGGTTCGCAAAAGTAGCCAATGTAAAAGTGCCAGATGCTTCGGTCGCATCTGTCGACATGAATATAACTTTGAGGGAGTGCGAAAGTGCATGCTTGAGGAATTGTTCATGCATGGCCTATGCAGATGCAGATTTTACAAGAGGAGGAAGTGGATGCTTAATGTGGTACGGAGACCTGATGGACACAAGAGTGTCCCCAGGTAGAAGTCGAGACTTATATGTGCGCGTGGATGCACATGTACTAGGTAATCCTAGAAAAGGAAAATCGGTATGAGATTCTAATTTGCTCAAATTTCTGTCACTACTAAGTTGTGATGGCCATTGCACAGTCAGTCTTATCTGATAGATCGACTAAAAGTTTCTCCTCTCAGCTGAGTTTCAGAAGAAAGGATTTCTTTCGAGGAGAAAGGTGTTGGCAACCTTGATAATGTTAGTTTCTGCTGCAGCAATAATCTCTCTTGCAGTGTCCATTGTGCTCGTGAAAAAGAAAAGAAAAGGTAAGAATTATCTGCATGTTTCTTGGACTCGCTACACCACAGTCCCTTCTTTTGCTGCTTTTAAAGCCAGATATATACATGTATCGCACCAAAGTTCTGGCGCTTTTAGCAACTCAAGGATTTGGGTCTTATGAAGCCACAGATGCTTGTCACGATGATGACAACTATTGTCGGCTCATACTGATTCATAGTTTTTTTTGTGTGATAGGCTCTGCGGTTGGAAAGGAGCTAGATGGAACAACAAAAGATCAAGTATTACCCCTCTTTGATATCAGCACAATTAGAGCTGCCACAGCCAATTTTGCCTCAACGAACAAGCTTGGACAAGGAGGATTCGGTCCAGTCTACAAGGTACTATACCATGTCCTAACACTAAAATCCTTTGATCTCCCTATCTGCTTTAGTCTCAGTTGTCCAAGATGGTTGAGGTATACCTATGAGGTCAACAAATGGGTCTCCTCAAGAAAGCCTGAACTAAAAAACAAGGTAACAAGGTAACAAAGTAGTTTTCGTGGATGTCTTAAGGCGACCCGATATTTCAGGGGCGCTTGCCCGGTGAACAGGAAGTAGCTGTGAAGAGATTATCGAAGAGTTCAGGACAAGGGAGTCAGGAATTCAAGAACGAAGTCATGCTTATAGCCAAACTCCAACACAGGAATCTCGTGAGGCTTTTGGGTTGTTGCATCAGTCGAGACGAGAGGATGCTAATCTACGAGTACTTGCCCAACAAAAGTTTGGATTGCTTCATTTTCAGTATGGCATCACCTTCTTTTTCCTCTTCATGTTAATCTGATTGCTGAAACACCTCGCCATTGGCATTGATTTAATGACATAACGGCCAGTGACTTCTTTCTTCCCGGCTTTGGGTCACAGATGAAGCAAACAGGACAACCCTCGATTGGAACCAACGTTTCAAAATTATTCTTGGAATTGCCCGAGGAGTTTTGTATCTTCACCAAGATTCAAGACTTAAAATCATACATCGAGATCTCAAAGCAAGCAATGTCCTCCTTGATTCTGCAATGAATCCAAAAATTTCTGATTTTGGGATGGCCAAAATGTTTGGAGAAGACCAGATCCAAGCAAATACCAACAGGGTGGTTGGAACATAGTAAGTTGTTCTATAGTAAGTTATTCTATACTGCCAACCAAGTCAACCAATGCCCTCAATAAGGGCAGAGATACAAACTGATTAGATGTGCTGAGATATTGATGTTGTTCAATTTTGTGTAGTGGTTACATGTCTCCAGAATACGCAATGCAAGGATTATATTCGATCAAATCCGATGTTTTCAGCTTTGGTGTCATGTTACTGGAAGTAGTCAGTGGCAAGAGGAACACTGATTTCGACAATGACAGTGCATCTCTGAATCTGATAACACATGTAAGGACATAGAACAAAACATTCCCTTCACACCGATTTACCTTCAACTGCTTCTCGAAATCAGATCTCATTGCCTAATCACTCTATGATGTTACCTTCAACTTTTGTAGGTTTGGAACTTATGGAAAGAAGGAAAAGACTCAGACATAGTTGATCCATTGATGGCCCAACCCTACAACTCAAGTCAGGTTTTGAGAAGCATCCAAATCGGCCTATTGTGAGTGCAAGAACACGCGGCAGACCGACCAACCATGATGGACATTGTCTTAATGTTGGGTAACAAGGCAGCTCTTGCCTCTCCTACTAAGCCTGCATTTGTTTGGAACGGAAGCGGCAACATTCTCGACCTTCCACCGATTGCAGGAGCTTCTGAGAACGAGGTAACCATAACTGACCTCGAGGGTCGATGATCAGACTCAATGTGACCATGGTTCATAATCCTATGCTTCAAATAACATAAAGCACTCCAATGTAGCAAAACAAGAAATTTACTAAAGGTGAGCTCCTCAGATGCTAAGAAGATACCAGGTCAGCATTGTAACTTCTACAAAAATAGAGTTCACTATCTAAAAAGCAGAATTCTAGGCAACAGCTACTTTTATGAGCAGTATAGACATTAGTGATCGGAGATACAGATAATGAAAGTTTCAAATGAGTGTCATAATTTGTTCAGAATTAGTGCTTGTTTGTACAATTAATCATACTAGTACTCGCTCACTTGATCCTAATGGCGATTCTATCGTTCCATGCCCGAAAAATCGGACTGTTTGTACCTTGTAAAACTCAATATTGATAACCTATTTTCATCTACATTGCGCGAACAAGTCCCAATTCCAGCTTCTGACCATACAAATTCTGAAGCGCCTGAACTAACATGCATTAACGCTCACCCTCAGTAGCAGAATAGCTAGCACAGCTCCACCTATTTGGAGACATTGAAGAAATGGCTTAGGACCGTTTGAATATCATCAATTAGGGAACCGATGTACTGACTAGTTTACTCCTTTGCCTCATGTGACTCAAGGCGCTTCAAGATTTCGTCATGCAGACAATTTCTAGCAAATTGGTGTCGAATCGTGTGAACATAGGTCCGATGAGTTAATTTTAGATGAACTTAAGTGATTTACATGTAAGCTCACCAATAGGTTGAAAGGGTAGTTTAATCTTTTCTATAATTAGTGAGCCCTAATGCTCACTATATATATAGATGATGTAATCTGAGAATTATATTATGACAATTATGTTTTTCATCATGGTATTAGAGCCTATGGTTACCAAAACCCTTCTTCACTTTCAGTAATAAAAAAAAAAAAAAAAGGATCCAGAGCGGTCGGCATTGCTCGACGCCACCCGGCGTTGCTCGACCCCGCTCAACCCTAGATCTATCACGTCCCGATCCTCGAGCACGCGGCATCCCTGCCATCTCGTCCCTCGGGTCAAAAGGATAGGGTCCCGGGCATGCTACCAACCCTTGAAATTAATTACGCATGCGGAAACGTATACTCTCCCAATCTATAAATATAACAAGAACAGCAAAGTACGAACATTCATAACAATCAAATAACGAAATACAGCCATCGATACAATACCAAAAGTGGGTGATAATTAATCCTTCAGAGCTACTATCCTACACAACCCCATAACTTGGGGCAGCTCTCTAAGACCAACAAAAGGGTAATAGGGTCGGGAAGGGTTCACTTCTCAACTATCCCATAAAGAGACTATATAGCTACAGCCCTCGGCATCAACTCCAAAAAAGATCCTAAACTCCATCACTTTGGACCCGAAAAATGTTAACCACGGCGAGGTGAGATAAATCTTAGTGAGTCGACGCCTAAGCTCGGCTAGGACGTTAATTCATGCCGAACATCCTATCAACTAATCACATATTACAGAGCAGATGTTTCAACCACATGCAACTTACCCGCCAGGATGCCACACGTATAAAACAAAACAGACACGACATGACAGTTGCAATAAATAATGCAGAAGTGACACGACAGTCGCATTAAACAATCTAAACAATCCATGACGTGACAGTCATAGCAATCATTCCACTAGCAGTATATTATATCAATCCACCGGCAGTATACTATGTCAATCTACACACAAAACACCGTTCGTAGTCCAGTTATTGATGGTTAAGGCCATTCGGCCAGGCACACTAGTCAATTGGTGCCAGCACACTAGTTAGTTGGTGCTTTTTCCGGCAGTACCAGGCATCGTCCCTTACTTCCGGTGACGGCATCTGATAGTCCATGTAATTCCGATCGTCACGATACGGATCTATCGAGAATCCCTATAAGGGCTTCGGTCCTTCACTAGCTGCGACCGGTATCCTATCGGTCCGAGTACAATGACCGTCGTGCATCCAATTCAATCAAAGAACAGTGATTGTCGGGGATATCCAACCAATCAGAAGACAATGATTGGCGGACCAACCATCAAGTAGCCACACCAGCATGTCAAATACCATTCAACTCTCATTTTCACATTTAGCCATTTACTCGTATGAGCAAGCTCATAGACTCGGCCACAGGCCATTTCATGCCAAACATACGACTTGAACCCACATATGGTCACACAGATAGACACATTATCTACCAAATTTTGCATATATAAACAGAATGCTCAACCCTCAACAATCGACAAATCAATTGGTAATCGGTTAAAGCATTTAATCAAATTATCGATATAGATGATCGATCAAGCACGATCAATCAAATCAATAACACATATTCGATCCAATTAATTCCAATTCGTACGTCAACTTAACAAGGTTCAATCTAATTTAGCAATAATCCATCCCAACTTGTTATTCGATCATACGCTCGTCTCTAGCCTATCGCTCACTCGCGATCAATCATCGACAATCATTAAGTCACCCTATTTAATTCTAATTAGCCATAATCGAACTAACTTAACTAATTGGGGCTATTTAACCTAAACCAAGCTCTACTCTAAACCGGCCCTAATTAATTTACCGAACACCCTAAAAATCTAATTAAACTAAATTCGAACACAATTAGCGTCCTAACCAAGGATTAGAGGTCAACTCACAGTCAACTAGGCAAGGCGAGTGCAACGGCGATCCTTGAGAACCTTCGGTGCAAACCTTGAACTCGATTGGATCGCGGGCCCAAAACCTCGGATAATGAGTCCAAACTCTTGATCCACTTAGCCCACGGGCCTAAGAAAAGGCCCAATTACTTGGCCCAACACCCTCGATCACGGCCCAAGTCGATTTGGGCCACGGCCCAGCTCATAGGCCCACCGTCCAAGCCCAAATGGAGCTACCCGGACCAAAAACAGGGGAAACCGAGGGGGATCCGGGGTTGTCTCGTGGATTGGTGGGTGGTGGTTGGCTCCGTGCTCGACGGTGGATGTCCAAGGAGGTTGAGGGAGGGTGATGGTGGTCGGTGGTGGCTCCCGGTGGCCGGAGCTAGCACCGGAAGCAGCCAACAGGTGCTGTAATAGGCGAAACAGGGCAGAAGAAACAAAAATAGGGCAAGTTGGTCGGGCTGTTTCGGAGCTCCAACAGTGTTGGGACTTCGTGGGGCTGGTAGCCGAGGTTTGAGGGAGTGTTGGGACGTGTATAGTGGCCGGAGGTGGCTGGAGAAGGCGGCGGAACAGCGGCGGCAGCAACTCCGAGCGGTGTAGGCTAGGGCAACGAAAAACAGAGCAAGTCGGTGATAGGACCGGCTGTTCGTGGGTGTTCCGGTGAGGCACGGTTGCGACTCGACCCGGTGGTGGCTGGATGGTGTCGGAGGAAGTCTATGGAGGTCGGGGAAGGGCGGAGCTGGGCTGAGGAAGGCCGAACATAACAGGAAACGGCCGCAGAAGCAACCCGGCAAAAAACAGAGTAAGCTGTTGGGGCTTCTTCCAGCCGGTTTTCCGGCGACTCCGGCGGCGCGACGGTGCTCCGATGGTGTCGGGGGGTTCCGGGAGTGTTATAGTTGGTCGTGGTGGCTTGAGGCAGCAGAGGTTATAGCCAAAAAATGAAGAAAGAAGAGGAAGAAAAGAGGTTAGGCATAGTCGATTAATGGGGGGGTAACGTGGGAGAGAGAGAGAGAGAGAGAGAGAGAGAGAGAATTCTGGAGATTGACTAAGGGGCTGAAATGATAAGGTGGGGCCCACTAATTTATAATCTTGTCCACTAGTTCATAAAACCCTAGGGGTATTTTTGTAATTTCACACTTTGGCCGGGGGTATTTTGGTAATTCCACATTCTAGGGTAATTTGGACGTCCGGAAACCCAACGGAGAGTTATTTAACCCGAATTTGAGTCAATTTAGCCCAAACGAGGATTAATATGAAATTTTCTAACTCTAGGACGCAATTACTCATTTAATCGGAATTTATTCCAATTTGAGTAACGATCTCGGAAATTTTCAATTTCCGATTTCTAATTTCTTAATATCCAATCTTGGGCATCAAATGTCTCCTTTACTCTGTTTGTTCCTTCATAGGTGACGTGAAGCTTATCCCATATTTCTTTCGATGAGGAGTAATCAGCAATACGTCTATATTCGGTAGGAGGTAATGCACTATAAAATGAATAAATAGCCTTTGCATCAAGAGCATCTCTCTTGGTTATCTCGGTTGCAGATAGAGCAGCCATCGGCATTGTGTTGTCCCCCGCACTTGTAGTCTTTATCGTTGGTTTTACTTCTCTTTGTACGACATCCCAGATTTAGGGATCCCGGCATCCGAGGAATGCTTTAAATTTGTTCTGCCAATCGCTATAATATTTTCCTTCAAAGTATGGTGGCCTGTTGTTGCTTCCACCTTCGATCCAAGAAGGAGAGAAATTGCTAGCCATAAAGATCGTTAGCTTAGAAGCAAAAACACTTCACAAAATATGAACACCAAGATCTGATACCAATTGTTGGTGGCTAGTGATTTCACCTAGAGGGGGGGTGAATAGATGATAGAGTGTGATTTTAAGAATTTATTGCGGAATTTAGATCATACAGCGTAAAATAGAGATTTCGGATAATGGAGATAGAGTGCATCGCAACGAGCAAGTAATTCGATTGATGCAGGATATGTAATGTGATCAATGCGCGCTGTTCGTGTGCAATTTAGCTATCACAAGATATCTAGAGTGATCAAAGTAAGAGATAAGGAAAACTGCACAGAAGATTTATATTGGTTCGGCTTTGGTTAAGCCTACGTCCACTTCTTCGCTTGACAGCTAATCGGCTGGATTCCACTAGTAAGCCGCTCGGAGGTTACAGATCAATTATCTCCTTGACATATAGGACTTCACACCTAGCGCTCAACATTCGTGTGTACACCTCCTCACAATTACAATGGGTGGATCAAGAAGTGTGTTGGAAATGGAGTTCACTTTATCTAAGAATTATGAACACTTTTCCCTCTTAAATCCGATATTTTTTCCCTTCGTTTTCGAGATGTCTTTTGTACTCTTCCACCTCCAATCTAGTCGTTGCAAGGCATCCAGAAGAGATCTCTCCAAATCTACCCTTTTGGACGAGATGATTACTAAAAGAAGATCTCTTAGCCGTTGGGGATCGCCAAAGGAAAGTCTTCCCCGCTTGAATCAAATCGCCCATACAATTATGATCCCGGGTTTCCATAGATGGTTTATTCCATTTGGAAAGTCTTTGTTTGTCTCCTTGGTTCCGCATCCTTGATTGATCTCCATCACCGAGAATCTTCAAGAATGATCCAGCTCGATGGCATCCGTTGATATGCATCAATTAAGCTCAATTTGTATTCCTCTTGAAGTTATGATTACTGCTCGTGAAGTACTTCTCTCAGAGCTTGAGCATCATTCCAACGTCCGAGTTATCCCCGCTCATCATCCGAGCTCGAACCAGCATCTGAGACTCTCAGAAACAACATCCGAGCCAAATCCTTTTGCTAGATTCAATCTCGTGCATCCCCACACCAAAGGATAATCTGCAAAACAAGAAAATCACGGCATTATCTCAAAACACAAGAGCACTTGGATTGTTTTGTTAATTTCAAACCGTCTAGGAATTTTTCTCAACGGAATTGGTTTGGTTGGTTAACTGTTGAGTCGAGTCCGCATTGCATTATGTGTGACCTAGAGGGTAAGCTTGCATGTGAATGAAATATCTGCTCTGTGTTGATATGGCTATTTATTAGGGTGTCCGAGTGAATCACCTGTTGACACCTGATTTTTAATCAAGTTTTCCTTAGTTTTATTTTCTAAAAATTCTCAAAAATTCACAAAAAATCAAAAAATTGAAAAATCAAGTTTGGTAGCATTGGCCAAGCATAAGGAACCATTTTTGAACAAAAAAATAATTTTTCATATTTTTCACATTTTTTAATATTTTCAGAAAATAGGAAAATACTAGAAAATCCATAAAAAATACTTCTAGAGGTCACAAAAATATAGAAAAATGTCCCATATTTTTCTTTTTATTCCCTCTTCATATTAAACTCAACAAAAATTAAAAATTGAAGCCAATTTTAGGTGTTTCTTCATAACACTAAGGATTGAATTCGCATAAAAAATACAAATTCAGTCTTTTTATTTGCAATTTTTTACACATTTTGAGTCAAGACATTCATTTGCAGTCCTTTCTAGCTTTAATTTGATCAATTGCATCTCCAATTGCACGAATCACACAAATTGGGCAAAAATTCCTAAGATTCTTGCAATTTAGTCCCTCAACTTTTTAATTTTTGAAATTGCTTTTAATTGAGGGACTTTCGTGTCAAAATTGGACTGCCACCCTAGGTTTTCATACATTCTAAATCGATTGGCAGGGGTGGCTTGGTCTAATTTGATCATTTGGGTGTCCAATTGAAGTTTTCCCCAATTTGCAATTTTAGAAAAATTTGAGGTTTTTGTAGAAATTGGTGAAAACTTTTGGGTAAAACCACATTTTTAGATAATATTTGGGCCCCTAAGTGCAATTTTGAGGTTTAATTGTGAAAATTATCCACAGATTTTGATTAATTTTGAAAAATAATCGTCCGAACCGGTTTAGATCGGTCGGACCGCCGGTCGGACCGATCGAACCGGTCTAGAATAGTGTCATCTTCTTCACAGGTTCGCACGAGTTGCGGGTTTAGGGGGCGAGATTCAACGGTCAAATCGAAGGCCAATCCGAACCTAATTGAACTAATTGATGTGGGGGTTTTGTTACGCGAGTCAAGCCGCGTCAATTGCCACTAGTGGCTCGACCAATGCTCGCCGAAGGAGCTCCGGCGAGCCGATCAAAGCCCCGGTGCCCAAAAAAGTCAACATTTTGCAAATCACGTGAATTCATGCTTGTTTTAGCTCGATGGTGGGCCAAACGGTCTTGGATGGAATCCTAACTATTCCGTCATCGTCCGGTGACCAATTGGCACGTGCGGGGCATGAGGGAGGCTCGACGAAGGCTCGCCCGTGCGCGCCCAAATTCAAAAGCTCGATATAAATAGCTGAGGAAGATTCGCGAAAGGGGGAGGCTCATTCATGTTTGCAACATACTCGGAGGGCTAGAGAGAGAGAGAGAAAGCGAGAGAGAGTTCGTTCTCCCGCTCGCTCGGTCGAGAACTTGAGCTCAACCGTGAGAAGTTCGTCCGCGCAATCCAGAGCAAATCGAGACCTCGGATCAAATCCAGAAGCTTCGTAGCAACTCCAGGAGTCGATCACACCAGCTCAATCAACTTGCGAGCTCCAAAATTGTGAGTCTAACTCTCGAGCTTAACTATGCACGTTCATGGCTTCGCATTGTCACATACATGATTGATGCAATTATCGTGTGTATTTTGATCCTTGAACTATGCCGATCCTCTCCACATCTTTGTTCTGTTTCAATTTCGCGCAAAAACCTCCAATCGAGTCTACGAACCTCAACCTCCATCGCCGATTACTATTGAAGCCTGTCTAGGGAATCCTAGATCAAACCAGGTCAATCAAACCTGCAGGTAAGGTTTCCGAACATCGTTTGAGTGATTCCCGTGATTTAATTGGACTATTATGCTTTGGATTGTGATGTTGAGTTTTGCGATCTCGAGTCTATGTGTGGTGTCTATCTCGCAATTTAGCCGATGAAGTCGTATGATTTTTGGATATGTTGTAGAGGAAGTTCAGACGAGTCGATTGGCGTTGGTTTCGCGTCATTCCGGCAAGATCTCATCGTTGGATCTCACCGGAGGAATGTCGCCCGTTCATCCGGTATCGTCGCGAGGAAGAAGATGAGCCGACCCGGCAGGTCAACGAGTCAACGTGTCTAAGGTGTCGTTGCCCTATTGGTCCAGCTTGGATCCGAGTCGGCTCGGTCGTTGGCGCGAGCGAGCCGACTCAGATCTGATCCAACGACCGAGATAAATCGGTGAATTTGATTCTCAATCGTTAGATTGAATTTTTGTATTTTCTGTTATTTAGTTTATTAGATAGAAAATACAATAAATCATAAACGATGTCGTTTAGGTTAGTGAACGGGCGACGTCGTTTAGGGTATGAGACAGAAGCGTCGTCGTTTTGGCTTTAATAGGGACGAACGGTCTAGATCGAGTCTAGGATCAATCGTGGCCGTTCGTAGTATTGGTTGATACAGCGTCGTCTTGGTCATAGGCGAGCCAACGATTGAGATTAGATTTAGGTTGAATCATGACCGTTCGTTCAAATGCTTGATGCGGCGTCGTTTAGGATAAGCGGAGCAAATGCGGCGTCGTTTTGGTTTAATGTGCACGGACGGCTAAGATTAATTCCAAGATTGATCTCAGCCGTTCATTCTTTTTATATATATTCGAATATTAGGAAATTGATTTTAGAAAAATCAAAAAATGAATAATAAATAGGATACGTCACCGTTTTTGTGTAGAGCGGGTTTGAGCGGGTCCGGACCGAGTTGACCGGTTTGACCCGGTCCGAGAATATTAATAAAAAATACATAAAATTTCTAAAAAAATCCAAAAAATTGCAAAATTCATAGAAAATTCATAAAAATTCCCAGATTTTCCCAAAAAAATTTCTAAAAAATATCTAGGTCAATTCGAGACTCATATAGTCTGGATCGAGAAATTTTAAAGTTTTGAGGGTCGGTCTATACTGATCCGGAAAATTCCCGACTTTTAGAAAATAAATGGAAAATCCAAAAAAATTAGAAAAATTTCAAAAAATTCTAAAAAATCACAAAAAATGGGAAATGGTCACATCCAACTAGCCCGACCCTGATTTTGTGATTTTTGGGTCCCGAACTTTCCAAAATGACCATTTTACCCCTCCGGGCCTTTCGCCAAAAAAAAAAATTCCCCGAACCATCCCGACACTTAATTGATTTTTTCGTGGGCTGATAGGGCCATATTAGACATGCCATGATCATTTGATTGCTTGATTTGATTGTGATTACTCTTGATTGCACATTTTAATTTTTTGATTGTGAATGATAGGTTAGCAAATTCTCGTCCGCATGCTTCCCTAGATCGTTAGAGCCTACCTCACCCTAAATTTCATCTGCATGAATTCTTAGGTTAGAAAATCACTCAACTTCGATAATCGAAAGGGCGTCGATGTAAATCTCGGCGTAACCAAGTCCCCGGACCCAAATCTCCGGTTCTCGCAGAATCGAATGGTTTCTCCCAACCGCTCGATAGGGTTCCCGATCATACCCTTTAAAAAATTGATCGGTGGCGACTCCATATGCATGTACACTATGCACATGTCACCCGACCACACTAAGGTCGACCCCGATAAAATTTTCTTTACATCGCGATTCGAGTAATGGGTCTTGGGAGAGACCCGCGTGCCGAAGATCCACCGTCAACTGGGTCGGAAGCGCGGCTCGTTAACTCTCGCGTATTCGACGAAGGAGGGTCGCGACATCAACGTCCTAACCGGGCTTAGGCGTTGGCTCACTTAGATTAATTTCTCATCCCGTCGTGGTTAACAATTTTCAGGCAATGATAGAGGCCGTGGACGTTAAGGCGAGGATTGTTGTAGGATTTTTGGGAGTAGATGAGGGTTTAATCTTACCCGACCTTATGTCTTTTTGAGGTCCTAGTGAGCCACCCCGTAGTATAGGGTTGTACATATTTACTGTAGCTCAATAGGGTTAAATTTCATATACTACGGCTATTGAATGAGATTGTATTTTGTGAATTGATTGTGTTAATTTTTCTACTGCACTATCCCGCTATTGTTGATTGTTTGGGAGAGTTGCACGTTCTACATGCGCCGTAAATTCATAGGTCGATAGCCTACCCGGGACACTATCATTTATGACCTAAGGCGAGTAAGGTAGGGATGTCGCGAGCTCGAGAGTCGGGGCGTGACAGATAGAGTTTAAAACCGACATGCAATAGGACCGGGCTCGGTCCGAGGAAAGCCATAGGATATGTGAATTTTCAATGGGCCAAGTGGATCTATTTTTTAGTATAATTCGGGCCATGTGAGCTTTGTTAAGGCTTTTAATTAAACGTCCATTATTTGGAATGAGCCTTAATCGAGCCTGAAAATTTGAGACGATCCCATAATTAAGCATGAGAATTTCGGCCAAGGCCTTGCAATGGTGTACTGAAATTCTTAAGAAGGTTTGGACCTAAATTTAAATTCAATTCAGCCCATTCAAGTCTATTTAATTGACGGGACCTTCAATTAATTAAGCTGTTAATTAATTAAAGCCCAGTTCGAGCTCAAATTTGCGCAAATAAGGCCACAAAGCAAAAAAAATTGGGCAAGACCATTTTGCACTCCTATTGGCCGAAAATTTGAGGTATTTAAGTCCTCAAAGTCAGAATTTTCAATCGGACAGTCGATATCTAGTTAGAGCTTTTGAATCCAACGGTCATCGGCAAGCCCCGTGCTTACTAGTAAACCCTAGTTCTCTATATACATAGATGTTTAGGGTTTAAAAGAGGGAGGAACACAAAAAAAAAGGGGGAAGAAAAAAAGGAGCACACACGGCCAAAAAAGGGCAAGCGCGAGAAGAGGAGAACGAGGCGTGTTCAAAGCTGCTGTCCATAGGTGTTTTTGCATCGAATCGGTCCGAGTTTTGTCTCGCGAACTAAGGTAATCCTCATATACTTTCAGCTTTGATTCAAGCATGTTTTTTTTTAATCTTGTTTTTGCTGTTGTTTCACACTAAAAACCGTTGTTGTTTCATATTGTTTAATGCTAAATTCGCCATGGTTTGATGTCCAATTTTTACTACCATTAATGATACGAAATTGCTGTTGTTTTCGCCTCTGTTCAATGCTGCTATTCGTTTTATTCTCGTGCCGGTTCGCTGCTATTTTCCTATTGAAATCACCGTTGTTTTCACGTTGAAATCACCCGTTGTTTTAGGATGTTTTTGCTACTATTTTAGGAAGGAAATTCCTACTGTTTAGGATGTTTTTGCATGCTGTTAAGTACCGGAACTTGCTGCAGTTTAATGATGAAAGCTACTACTGTTAAATGTAAAAACTTGTTGCTATTCATGGTCAAAATCAGCCGCTATTTAGGGTCGAGGTTCGCTGCTATTTAGCGTTCAATCTGGCTGTCCCTTGTGTCATTTATCTGCTGATGATCATGCTTTTTTGGCACTTGATTTTCTAATCATAGGTGACTTTTTGCTTGATCTGTCGATATGCTGAAGATTGTTTGTTTGATTTGTTTATTTGGCGAGTCTTATCCCTTAACCCTTTTTTTTCGAAATTGAGAATATATTGAGCATGTTATCTTCAAACGATATATATTTCTGAATTTCGATTATCTTGCGGTTCGAATTTCGAAGGATCTAAACCACGATCTTTATCTTAAGCGTTTGTGCATAATCTGATGATCCTTGGAAAATTTGAAAATTAGAGTATTTAGGGATAAGATCACACTGGATTTTGAGGCAATCATATCTTGTAGACTATTGATATATTTTCGGAATATTCAAATAACTCAAGATTCAATCTGATTTTTTTTTAAGAGATATTGAATGCATCTTTAAAATTCGGGAAGTTGTCTAATATACTTTGAAAATTTCAGAAGATAATTTTCCAAATTTTAAAAGATATCAATCATTTGTGGATAGGAGCTTATCTCCTTGAAAATTTCGGAATCCCCTAAGGATTTTCGAAAATTCAATAAATATTTGCACATTTTTAAACAAAACTGTCTATAATGTATGCTCCCCGGTGCCTAATCCTGTCGGAAAATTAAATCACACACCACGCCCATGATCTTATGGGATGAGATGGTGATTTAAATATAGAAATTTGTATTCTACCCTTTGGCGAGAAGGGACATTGTATTTCTATATATTTATCCGCGTGCTGGCTCGAATCCTCGAGGATGTAGCGGATAAAATCTCGCTACGGCCCAAATCTTCGGGAATGAGAAGATTTATTGGAAAATTCAGAATATTCGGAATTAAAGGTATATTATGGGCATTTTTGTTTAATTTTGTTCAAATTCATTAAAAAATTTGAAAATAAAAAGAAAAAAGAAAAAGGCAAATATATATAAAAAAAACATCCAATTCATATAAACCAGTCAAAAAGATATTTTCATGAAATTGGTACCAAAGGGCGTTAATTTTTAATTAATGTAACTAAGTCCCCAAACTCCATTTCACTGGTTCGTAGAGACAAAATAGTTCTCCCGCTATTTTATATGGGTTTCTAATCAACCTATGTTAAATGATTAGTGGCGGCTCCTAAATTGAAAATCAAACCCAAGTTGTGAATTGGTAGGGCTTGGGAGAGTCCGCATTAGGTTAATTAATTCATCTAATTAACTTAATAATCCATTAATCTAATTTTTTTTTAGGTCGCGACACTCATTCTTCATCTTCACTCTCACCCTCCCAAAATCCTAATTGCTCCATTCCTAATTTGAAGTGAAACTTCAGAACGTTATAGCAAATTGCTGTAATAATTGCTATGATCTTTTATAGATTTGTTTGTAGAGATGATCATCATGTTGGCTTATCACGAGCTTGTTCTATTAACATAAATTATGTAGTAATTATACTATGTGACAACGCTTGCAGTCTTGTAGGGAATAGGATAAAAAAAGGGAATATACTGCCGGTTCCAGGACGTAGTCGAGAATCGTGCCCCGGTTGGGTCCAGGACCAAGTGGGCGGTTCTTAGTTCCACAAATTGGAAACAAGTCATTTTGGTCTAGTTGCTAATTTCAAGGTGAGAACCAACCTATCCTGGAATCGATCACCCCTACTTAAAACCCCAAATGACTTCTTTTAAGTCAATTTGAGCTTGACGGGGAATCTTAGAGATAATTAGAATATTTCCTTTCATCTCCATGTCTCTCATGATTTTGCATGTGATTACGTTGATTACATAGATTATAATTGATATCATAGTTATCTTGTTACCTTATATAGTCTTCTAATAAAGTTCATAAACAGGCTCATGTACTCTGCATTATGACACGTAGAGTAGTTTACATAAATAACTCAATTCTTCTCTCTACCGCATAATTCTTATCTCAAGCTCAACGGGACTTTAGATTGGTCCTGCGTTGGAATCTCTTTAGCCCTCTTATTTGCTACCCCATTATATATTTCCATGTCATAGTACTAGGCCAAAATTCTCGTTGCGAAAGGATGGTTTGTCATTGGCTGGTGCAAAAATAATTTTGGTATTGTACCTCATAAAAAATGCTAGGACATAAACATCCAGCGAAACAACATTGTCTTTGTGGATTTTGGAGTAGCTGGACCTAGGACCATGCAACCGGTTGTGTTCTACCTGAAAATCGGACCAACCGCCCGTGGAAACATGTGCAATTCGGGTTCCTGCGGAAACAGGTACAATTCTTGGTTTGAAATTTTGGAACAATACTGTGCAGATAGGTATTAGGTTGTAAGTATTGATCCCACCCACAGGAGAGCGAAAAAAAGTTATGGCTCTAAAGTGAATGTCATACGAAACTTTTGGCACTCTAGGTGTGTTTCTTCTTCCCTATTATTTGTCTTAGGTTTTTTAAAAAAATGAAAGAGAAAGAAAGAAACTGGTTCATGAGTAGACCCTAGAACTAGACCGAACAAATGGAGTCGATTTTAATACAGACATTGTAATTTTTTGATTACAAAATTTGAGAACCGATTCTAACATGGTGTAGGTCTTGGAACCAATCAGTCTTAGTCACACCTACTGCAAGTGTCAAGAGAGAAATTAATTCTTTCGATGTGCATGCCGTCATTGAAAGGAAAAACAAGTCCATCTTCAAAACTTAGGGTGTGATTGGTTCATCTTTCCCAAGGGGCTTTGGGCCTCTAAAGCCCTTTGGGGAAATGCTAAGGTGTTTGGCAAGACTTTTCAAGGGGCATTGAGCCAAATGCCAGCCTTAGAAAGGCTGAAAGCCCAATGCTGATAGGTAACAGCATTAGGCTTTTAGCATTTTCAGAATGCTAAAGGCCTCATTAGTAAAAATTAAATAATTACACATTTTGTCCTAAAAACTTACAAAAAATCCATCTTTACCCCTATTTTAAAATTGAAACCCTAATTGCTCATCTCCTCCTTTCAAGTAACTGCTCATCTTCTTCTTCTTATTCAAGTGAGGCTGGTGGAGGGCCGACAAAGGCTGGCGAGTGATGCGCGACCCCCGATGGCCTCAACGAACGGCCTTCGATGCCAAATCTAGCTCGGCAGTGGCCAGTGAATGGTTTTATTATTTTTTTAGGAAAAAAAAGAAATAAATAAATAAATTACATATAAAAAAGAAATATGCAGCCAAAAGCCCCTTGTAATTTTGTACTATATAACCTAAAGTTGCATTTCAAAGTATATTTTACTGAATACCATTTGCATTTCCCCAGAGCCGCTTTGGAAGATATTTGCATTTGCTCAAAGCCCATTTTCAAAGCCGAACCAAACGCACCCTTAATCTTCCATCGAACTTCCTTTTCTCGTGTGTCAATTCAATAGTGATTGGCTCGGTCTGACATATCTAAGTTAGCATTTCGTATTAGCGCAGTTAATTTGTTCAATATCATGCAATATATTCTCCCAAGCTCCCCTAACGATTGTGCTTTCAATTTTGAATTTTAATCACACAATGAACAATTTAATAAGTTTCACTAGAAGTCCTGAAATTATGGATGCGAGATCGATCAATAGTCTCTCGATTATGCAGTCTTCTAGTCCTTCTTTGTTATGGTCTCTCTTATATCCCCCAACAGGCAACAAATGACGCCATGGGAAAATGGGAATTCTTGAGCATCAAATTTGTTAAAGGGAATTATTATTTTCCGAAACCGTTATGTCTCCTAAGCACGCCTAATTATTGCACACCTGCATGCTGATATAGTGAGGTCTAGCCCACTTGCCCATTTATTCTGTTAAAAGGCTATAGTAGCCTTCTATTGGTCAAAAACCATTCCACATGACTGAACATGTAAGGGCAAATTATTCATGAAGTGACGCAGCATATGACACATACGTCATCTTGAATGTTTTGCTATCATCCTCTTTTTTAATAAGCGACTATTTATCGCGCACGTCATTTTCTAATTCAATTTTATAGATCGATCTAATTTCAACGCGTAGGAGAGTTTTAAATGTGACATTTTTTTTGTCACATTGTAGTCTGTTTACACTGAATGCCTGTTTCCTGCAACTATCTTCTTTCTGGATATAAACCCCCTCCTCTGTGGCCGCCAGCCATGTTTGAAAGAACATCAATTCGACAAAACTCCAAGCCTGATCCACATTTTCACATGTAATTCACTATATGGGTTCTGTTTCTTCAATGGAGATTCTTCACTCTCCTCTTCACTTCTTCATCTTCATCACCTTGTTTTCGACAGCAGCAGAGCTTGGCAAATCTGCTGACACAATAACTCTGTCTCGGCCGGTCAGCGATAATGAGACACTTGTTTTGGCAGGAGCAAAGTTCGAGCTCTGATTCTTCAGCCCTGGAAATTCGTCTAACCAGTATGTGGGGATATGGTTCTACAACATCCAGGTAAAGACCATCTTCTGGGTCGCGAATAGAGATGATCCAATCAACGGCTCTTCAGGGGTCCTGAAGATTGGGAGAGGAGGGAATCTAGCCATCGTCGATGGAACGGGACGGGCCGTTTGGTCCACGAACACAATGAGTGTGACTTCTAGTAACGTGGTTGCGCAGCTCCTGGACTCCGGGAATCTGGTCCTGACAGATGAAAGCAACAACGGTTCGGGGAATTTCCTGTGGCAAAGTTTCGATCATCCTTCCGACACGTTACTTGCGGGTATGAAGCTAGGATGGGACCTGAGGATTCGGTTGAATCAGTACCTCACATCCTGGAGGGATTCGGACAATCCTTCGACAGGAGACATAACATACGAGGTCGAACTCGAGGGACTGCCCAAGAAGGTCCTCTGCAGGAATGCTTCGGTAATTGTATGAAGCGGGCCTTGGAATGGTATCCAATTTAGTGGAGTGCCGATGAGCCCGAGTGCAATCCTCAATCCCCAGTTCATGACAACCGCTCAAGAAGTATACTTTGCCACTCAAGTCATCAACGAGTCCACCATCATGAGGGTCTTTCTTAGCCACTCTGGCACGATCCAATGCTGTGTCTGGAATGATAACACGCAGTGGACCATCATATATTAGCTGCCGAACGATTTCTGTGACGAGTATGCAAAATGAGGGCCTAATGCTGTGTGCACGATCGGTGACCCCCAGATATGCAGCTGCCTCACCGGGTACACCCCGAAATCCCCCCAGGATTGGGCGGTGCTAGTTTGGTCTGGCAGGTGCATTAAGAAGAAGTCCCTGAATTGTCCAAAAGGAGAAGGGTTCAAGAAGCTGAAGGGCGTGAAGGTTCCTGATATGTTGAGCTACTGGGTGAACACGAGCTTGAGCCTTGACGAATGTAGAGCCAAGTGCCTGAAAAATTGTACTTGCACCACATATGCCAATTCAGACGTTACCAGGAAGGGAAGAGGGTGTCTGCGTTGGTTTGGCGATCTTATTGACATAAGAAAGCTCACTGAATCAATAAGCAGTCAGAATGTTTTCATCCGGGTCATGGCATTGGACATAGGTACATTCGAAAGTCACTTTTGTTTTTTTCTCTATCTTGTTGTCTGCCAAGATGTTCATAAAATTTCTCTCACATTTTGGATCTTAGGCAATCATAAGAGGAAATTGCGGTTGGTGATGGCAGTAGTAGCCGCATTGCTCTCTCTATCCATTCTGCTGCTACTTTGTTTCTGGAGGAGGAGAGTGAAAGAACGTCTAGGTAAAATGTCTTTCTTCAATTCAGAAGTGCAACTGTTCAGTTTCCTCGAGGCATTTTCAAACATTGTATATGTCATCAGGCATCATTCTTGGTCAACTTGTCAGAGTACTAGAATCAGTCTTCGTTGGTATTTTTGGAACCATAAATGTGACGGTTAGACGAGGACTAAAAAGATTTCGAGTTGCGAAAGTCTCTTCCTTACACAAGCCTTCAACTATTTTTGGCAGGGAAAAAATCAGAGGTGCAACCTGGGAGTGAAGAAAACTTAGAGCTGCCTATACTAGACTTTGAGGACATTACTAAAGCGACTAATAGCATTTTCGTATTTGAATAAAATCAGAGAGGGCGGTTTTGGTCCAGTCTATAAGGTAAGGATCTTTTCAGTGATATAGGTATAAAGAAAAGAAGATACGGATATATACTTACCGAAGTAGACATGGATATGAAATTTTGGCTTTTTTGTTTTGAGTGTTTGTCATAAACGACGAGCATTAATATCACAGGGTCTAATGTCTGATGGAGTAGAAATAGCTGTCGAGAGGCTGTCGCAGAAGTCAAGACAGGGTTGGGACGAGTTCAAGAATGAAGTCCTGTTGATTGTGAGACTTCAACACTGAAATCTTATCAAACTGTTGGGATGCTGTATTGCCGGAGAAGAAATGATGCTAGTATATGAATATATGCCGAATGGAAGCCTCAATTCGTTAATATTTGGTCTGTTCCTAGAACCTCAACTCAGTCTCAAAATGTAGTTGATAACTTCGAATTCTTCCTTTCAGATAGCAATGGTCCTGTTTTTAATTCAGTTTATGAGTTTTGACTGTGAATAACTTCCAATGGTTGATTTGGCCCCATAAAAACTTGCAGGCAATAGAGCAGGTAACTCTCTCGTTTGGAGGCGGCGTCTTGATATCATTGTGGGTGTTGCAAGGGGACTTCTATATTTACATCGCGACTCAAGATTGAGAATAATTCATCGGGATCTGAAAGCTAGTAATGTGTTGCTGGATAGTGAAATGAACCCAAAGATATCAGATTTTGGCATGGCTAGGGCTTTCGGAGGAGATAAATTCCTGGAAAAGACAAAACGTGTAGTCGGGACTTAGTAAGTGCCTTTCGAAGTTCTCGGTTCTCGGCATACTAAATGTTTTCCATATTCTGATGCATTTGTTTAGCGGCAACTATCTAGTAATTGACTATGTATGTACGCATCGAATGGAATGTAGTGGATACATGCCTCCGGAGTATGCAATAGACGGAATTTTCTCGACTAAATCGGATGTTTTTAGCTTTGGAGTCCTAGTCCTGGAAATAATAAGTGGCAGGAGGAACAGAAAATTTCATCATCATGATCACAATCTCAACCTTCGTGGACATGTAAGCTTATATTCCAAGTTTCTACTTTATTTTCCGACACTGTCCAAATAGAATTGCTTTGAACTCTGCAACTTTCAGGCATGGAATGTCATGCCCCGATTCTCGAGCACGCAGCATCCCTACCAAATCGCCTCAGGCCGCAGTGGATAACGTCCCAAGTACACTATCGACCCAAAATTTTACAACACTAATGTGGAAATATATGAACTCCCAATCAGACAAAACAACTGGGATAGTAACAAGGAACATCCATAACAGTCAAATACCAAAATACAATTGTCGATACCATATCAAAAGTAGATGGTAATTAATTCTATAGAGCTACTGTCATATACAACCCCATTCTTTGGGGCGGCTCTCTAAGACCATCAAAAAGGGACTAAAGGCCAGGCAGGGTTAACATCACTTCTATTCCCAAAAGAAGCTACATCACCATGGCCTTTAGCCTCAACTCCAAAAAAGGACCCTATACTCCATCATTTCGAACCTGAAAAAAAGTTAACCACGATGGGGCGAGATAATTGTCAGTGAGTCAACGCCTAAGCCTGGCTAAGGCGTTGATTCATCCAAAATGTCCCGTCCATCAACCATATATTGCAAAGCAATCAATCTCAATTACAGACAACTTACTAGCCAGGAGACCACACGTAATGCGACATGAACAGATTATAACAATCATATCAGTCTAACTCAATTATCAAGGCACTCAATCATTTACGATGCATCATGTCATCATTCAGACATTGGACACCACACGAAGTCCATTCGTTATTGACGATGATTGGCGCAATTAGCGCGTTCAACCCACACAATCGGCGAGGCTCACACTACGCTTAGCGGTGTCATCCGGCAAAACCAGGCATCGTCCCATATCCTCTCGGCGACGGCAACTACAAGCGGTGACCGCACCAACCACGGTGAGTAGGCATTCCAATAAGGAGCATCGGTCCTTCACAAGATACGATCGGCATCCGACAATCCATGAACCCCATACCAGTAGAACATGGAGAGTCGTGCAATTGACAAGTCGTGTGGCTTCGTGCCCTAGGCACGATACGAGCTCGTCAGGCTTTGCATCATCGTCCCATCATATGACCATTCAATCCATCCAACAATCATTCCATTTTTATTTTCAAGTATAGCCACATGCTCATGTAGCCATGATCAAGGTTCGGCCTTCGGCCATATTTATGCTAAATCATGTATTCGATGCCAAACATGACCATATGAACACTCAACTCGTCTTCTCAACTTTACAAGTAATACGAGATAATTAATCCCCAATCAAGCATCCAATCTATCAAGAGTCAATCAACTCACTCAATCAAACAATCAATATAGACAATCGACTCAAACGTGTTGACTAATTTAAGCGTGGACATTCATTTGAGTCATACACATTTAAGCTCAATTCCAAGGTAATCACTAATAGCTTATTCAATTAGTCAATCGTTCATATGCTCGTTCTAGCTTATCGCTTGCTCGCGATTGAACAAAAGCAACCATTCAATCAATCAATCCAATGCAATTATCCATAGAATCCTAGCTAATCAAACTAACTTAATCAATTAGGGCCATTGAACCTAAATCAAGTTTCTAACCTAAACCGGCCCTAATCGAACTACCTAAACACCTAATAATCTAATTAAACTAATCTGAAACATAATTAACGACTTAACCAAGGATTAGAGGTCAACTCACCGTCAATTGGGCGAGGCGAGTACAACGGTGGTCCTTGAAAATCCTCGGGCAAGAACGTCGGACTTGGCTCGGACACTTGGCTCACGGGCTAAATTTCTTGGACAAATGGCCTAAATTCTTGGCTCGCGATCTAGGCTCATAGGCGCAATTTCTTGGCCAACTTGGCCCATGGGCCAGGGTCACGGGCCCAGGCTCTCTGCCCACTTTACAGGACACGGCCCAGGTCAGATTAGGCCACGGCCCAGCTCACAGGCTCACGGACAGGCCCGAACAGGGCACGGCCAGAATAGAGCAGGCGGAAAACAGGGCACGTCGGGGCTGAGGCGGCTGTTTTCGTGGCTGAGGGTGTTCAAACAGATGCTGGGATGGCTGGACTTCGACCAGGGAGGGCTGTGGTGGTCGGAGGTGGTCCGGACAGCGACGGCAAGGCGGAACAGTCTGGTTTTTCCAAAACCGGGCAGATTGAGCAGTACAGACGGCGACGTGTACAGTTTCAATTTCGGGGACTGATCTGGGGGCTTTCTTTAGCTGGCAATATCTCAGAGAGGTAGAGGAAGGTGTGTACAAAATTTGGGGTGGTTTCGGGTCCGTTTGCTATGCGAACGAAGCTTTGTTTCTCCAAGTCAAACTCTGAAAACTGCACTGTACAGCAGCAGGGAAGGGGCGGTTTTGGGCTGTTCTGCAAAGTTTCGGGACTTCAGGCGGCTATACGATGGTGCAGGGTGGTCGAGGATAGGCTGGAGGATGCTGTGGTGGTCGGAGATGGGCAGAGGAAGGCGGTGGAGTGGTGAACAGCAGCTGGAAACAGAACCGGGCGAAACCGGGGCTAAAACAGAGCAGACTGGAAGTAGCAGCTGTTTCCACTCCTCTGACGGTTCTGTGGCAGCTTCCAGCAGTCGAAGGTGGCGGCTGGAGGTCAAAGGAAGACTGAGGTGGTTGGAGGAAGTGGTGATGGCAGCTGAGATGGCCGTACGAAGACAAAACAGCGGCGGACACAGCAGGGCAGAGCAGGGGCTGTTGCGGGACTTCCGGCTTCTCGCGGCTGTTCTGAGCTCAACAGTGGCCAGCGGTGGACGTGTGGTGGACTGGGGTGGTGGTGACTAGGTGGTCAAGCAGTGGCAGTGATGAGGGTGGGAGTAGTGTGGTGGTTTTTGCATGAAAACAGGAAAAGGGAAGAAGAAGTGCAGAGTCGGTTGAAGGGGGAAAGTGGCGTGGGGGAAAAGGAGAAGGAGAAGAGAGAGAGAAGAGTGTAGAGTTTTGACTTGAGGGTGGCTTAGGTGATAAGGTGGGTCCCACTCCATTAATCATTTTGTCTTGACCTTCATAAAACCCTAGGGGCAAAATTGTCATTTCAAAATTTGACAGAGGGTAATTTGGTCATTTTGCAACCAAGGATAATTGGAGCATCTGGAAATCCGACGGAGGGTAATTTACTCCAATCTCGGGTCAATTTGGTCAAAATGAGGCTTGGGCGCTAGAATTGCCATTTCTAAAGCGAGACGACCAAACGATCGAACCCTAAACTAATTCGATCGACAAATCGAGAATTTTCCAATTTCCGGCACTAAATCCTAATAAATTCAATTCTAAGCAACAAACTGGAATTCACAATCTTTCCATAACTGAATTCTACTACTAAATGGAAGTCAAATTTCCAAAGCGTCACAACTCTTCCCACCTTAGGAAATTTGGTCCCCGAAATTTAACTATAGTTACAATTCTTCAAAAAGATCGGGATAAGTATTCCTCATAGCTTCCTCATTTTCCCACGTAGGTCCTTCAGCTCCATGATGTTGCCAAATCACTTTTACTAACGGAATTGTCTTATTCCGGAGCACATGCTCTTTCTGATCCACGACCTTGATTGGGCGCTCCACATATGACGCTCTCTCGTCCAACTCAATCTCTTCGTAACTCAGCACATGAGCGGGGTCGGGTTCATACTTCCTCAACATCGAGACGTGAAACACGTTATGAACTTGAGCAAGTCTCGGCGGTAACACAAGATGATATGCCATATTCCCAATTCGTTCCAAAATCTTGAATGGTCCAACATATCTTGGACTTAACTTGCCTTTCTTGCCAAAACGAGACATTCCTCTCATTGGTGACACTTTCAAGAACACATGGTCGCCTACATGAAACTCCAAAGGTCTACGTCTTCTATCGGCATAGTTTTTCGACGACTTTGTGCTGTCTTCAGCCTATCTCTAATGAGCTTGACGGCCTCCATTGACTGTTGCACTAGTTCGGGGCTTGTAATTTTTCTTTCGCCCACTTCGTCCCAACACAATGGTGTTCTACAAACACTACCGTATAATGCCTCAAATGGTGTCATTTGAATACTCAGCTAGTACTATTGTTGTAGGCAAATTCAACTAGATGTAATTGTTCCTCCCAATTACCTTGAAAGTCTAGGACGCAAGCTCGTAGCATATCCTCGAGCGTCCGAATTGTCCTTTCAGACTGACCATCCATCTGCGGATGATATGCCGTACTGAATTGCAGTTTCGTTCCCAAAGCAGACTTTTCCAAAACGTTGTAGTGAACTTGGGATCACGATCCGAAGTGATCGTCACTGGAACTCCATGCAGTCTCACGATATGCCTCACATATAGGCCTGCATATCTATCTAAGGCAAAATCTTTTCTAATAGGAATAAAATGAGTTGACTTTGTCAATTTGTCAACTATAACCCAGATTGAATCATGACCTCTCTGACTTCTTGGTAATCTCATGACAAAGTCTATCGTAATGTGCTCCCATTTCCACTTTGAAATTTCTAATGGCTGCAGCAAACCTCCAGGTTTATAGTGTTGTGCCTTGACTTGTTGGCAAGTCAAACACTTAACCAGATGTTTGGCTATATCTGCTTTCATTCCATTCCACTAATAGTGTTGTTTCAGGTTCTGGTACATCTTTGTACTACCAGGATGGATACTATAGTTACTACGGTGTGCTTCCGATAGGATATCCTCCTTTAATCTTTCGTCGTCAAGTACAACCAAACGTCCACGAAACTTAAGTATTCCATCCTCGGTTACTTGAAAGTCTACCCTTTGTTTAGTTGAGTCCTCCCGAAGGATCTTTTGAATGGTGGGATCTATCAACTGCAAGGTCTTAATCCTTGCCTGTACTTCAAGTTCGATCCTTAGGGTAGCTACAAGACTCAATAGACGACTTATTTCCAACTTGAAATCGGAGTCCCTAACTTCCTCTAACAAACGCCATTCATGGACTTGTAATTGAGCAATCGCTGATTTTCTACTCAAGGCATCAGCGACCTTATTCACCTTATCGGGATGGTATAGAATCTTGCAGTCATAATCCTTAAGCAACTCTATCCATCGACGTTGTCTCATGTTCAACTCCTTTGTGAAAACAAGTACTTCAAACTTTGGTGGTCAGTGTATACCTGAAATTTTTCTCTAATTAAATAGTGCCTCCAAATCTTTAAAGCAAACACGACCGTAGCTAATTCTAGATCATGTGTAGGATAATTCAACTCGTGAGGTCTCAACTAACGAGAGACATATGCGACTACTCTTCCATGCTGCATCAAAACGCAGCCTAAACCTTAAAGCGAAGCATTGCTATAGATCTCAAATCCTCAAGGATTAGACGGAATAGTCAAAACAGGAGCCGTAGTTAGTTTATGTTTGAGATCTTGAAAACTACGCTCACACTTATCAGTCCATTCGAATTTCACGTCCTTTTTCAGTAGTCGTGTTAAAGGCAAAGCTATAGCTAAGAATCTTTCTACGAAACGTCTATAGTAGCTTGCCATACCCAAGAAGCTTCTAACCTCAGTCGCCATCGTAGGTCTCGGCCAATTCATCATTGCCTCAATCTAAGATGGATCTACGGTAACACCTTCACCAGAAATCACGTGGCCTAAAAATGCCACACGAGTTAATCAAAACTCGCATTTACTAAACTTGGCATACAATTGATGCACCCTAAGAGTGTCTAAAACAGTCCTCAAATGCTGTTCATGATTCTCATGACTCCACGAGTATACCAAAATGTCATCTATGAATACAATCACGAAACGATCCAAGAATTCCTTGAATACCCTATTCATCAAGTCCATAAAAGCAGCAGGAGCATTCATCAACCCAAATGGCATTATCGTGAACTCATAATGTCCATAGCGCGTTCTAAACGCTGTTTTCGGTATATCCTCCTTCCTAATCCTCAATTGGTGATATCCTGTCCTAAGGTCGATTTTGGAGAATACCGAGACTCCTTGCAACCGATCGAACGGATCATCGATCCTTGGCAAAGGGTATTTATTCTTGATCGTCACTTGATTCAATTGTCTATAATCGATGCACAAGCGCAACGATCCATCCTTCTTTTTCACAAATAGCACGGGTGCTCCCCAAGGCAACTCACTAGAACGGATAAACCCTTTATCTAACAATTCCTGCATTTGAACTTTCAGTTCCTTCAATTCAAACAACGACATTCTATATGGCGCCTTAGAGATTGGCTCCGTCCCTGGAGCTAATTCTATCACGAATTCTATTCCCTTTCCGGTGGTAAACCAGGTAATTCCTTAGGGAAGACATCCGAAAATTCTCGCACAATAGGGATATCTTCTATCATGCCCCGAACCCAGCAGTACGCAAACATCCCACCAGGCCGTTTGACTTTCTTTAGTCTCCCAGGATCCCTCGGCCATCAAACTAAAGCTTAATGTAAAAGAAATACACATGCGGAAGCGAATGCAAAACTCCTTTCATTATAAACAAAGATGACTTAGGATGAAGGATGGTACCTCTCTTAGTATTCACCAAACTGGCTGCATAGTCAAAGTAGACAATACAAAATTATCAATTTCTTAAGGCTACGAAAGGTTACATCCGAATAGAGCTTAATATCTAAGTCCTCCCAAAGATGGCTTCCGATGTCACTCCATGGCGATCACATGGTCCATTACTTGAGACCTGAAAATGTTAATCCCACGATGGGGTGAGAATAAATCTCGATAAGCAAATCCCTAATCCTAGGTTAAGGCACTAGTGCCTCCGGACACATCCTAGGTGAGCAATTCTCAATAGATTCTCACTCAGCCAGTGGATCACACAAATAAGTTCCAGATCACACAAATAAGTTCCAGAAATAAACTTCATTCTTTCATCCAACTCACTACGCCTTTACTAAGGCCACGCTACTCAAAAGCCCACGTTTAACGCATTAGGCTACAATACGTATGGACAGACCCACGTAATAACGCCTCAGGCCATTATACTAGTCCGGACTCGTGTAATAACGCCTCGGGTCAATATAATTACTCTCAATGCATGCGTAATAATGCCTCGGGCCATATAGTATTCCAGACACGCGTAATAACGCCTCGGGTCGATCTAACTCACGTTTAACGCCTTAGGATGAATACAAAACCCCGCATAATAACGCCTCGGGATATAATATAGTCTCTTATACATATTGACCCCGCGTAATAACGCATTAGGGTATAACTTCCACAAGAGTATAATATGGTCTTATATACACAATATCCCCACGTATTAACGCCTCAAGGTACAACTTCCTCAATCACATTTGATTCTTCTTAGAAAAGACCACATAATAATAATATTCTCTCAAACGCTCGATTGATACCACACGTTCATAATATATCTTTCGATCAATCAGTCTAAACCATACGATTTTGCTAAACTTCTTGAATAGCAGATCGGGACCATTATCGGGAGCACACGATTGCACTATTCTCGCCGATCGCTCGATTGGGACCACCCGATCTTTCTAATTATTCCCATCCACTCAATCGAGACCACTCGATTTATTCACAATAAGGCTATAGGCCAATATGAACCACACAATTAATTTATACTAATGCCACAATTAATTTACGCCACATGGTCAATTTGTGCTAACGTGACAATTAATAAATGCCGTACGATTAAAAAATTATGCTAACATGTAATTAATACGCACCACAATTAATTCATGTTAACGTAGCAATTTATCGGGCCCGTACGATGACATCATCATAAAGTAGCATTTAATCTATACCACACGATTAATGTATCATGAAGTAACAATTAATCATGGCCACACGATTCAATCGGCATAAAGTAACTTTTAATCTACGCCACACGATCACACATCATAAAGCAACTACCAATCTTGGCCACACAAATTTCAATCATGAAGAACTCATCAATCAAGACCACATAATCTCTCTCTCTCTTCTATTTTTGGCCAAGGAAATTCAAGAGCCAAAACTAACAAGTTTTCATCCAAAACTACTCAAATCCTCATCCTTTAGCATCCTAACTACCTAATCAAGGTTTAGAAACTTGCTTACCTTGATTTCTAGCTAAATCCTTTGGTGAAAAAGCTGGAAAAACCGATGCAAGGAGGCTCTCTCTCAAACCGGGTCAGATTCGGCCTCTTCCGGACCTTTGTCCCTTCAAACAGACCTACGGGAAAAACCACCCAGCCAAATTGAGCTTATAATATGTCCTTGGAAAGCTAAGACAATAAGCTTTCAAATGCCGGTGGTTTTACCTCAAGGCCACGTCGGACGAAGAAGTTATGGCTGGAACAGTGGGGTTGTCGGAACAGGGCAGCGGGCTGGGCGAAAATTAGAGAAGTGCAATGAGAGAAAGTGGTATCCAAAATGAAGAAGATGAAGATGATAGGATAGAGTAAGATATTTTGGCAAGATATTATGGGGAATTAATGGTATTGAATTTGAGGAGACAAAGTCTTGTGGGCCCCACTAATAATTCACTCAATTTGCTCTTGACATTGCAAGAAGGGCAACTTGGTAATTTCCTCACTTTGACTAGTCAAAATCTTCAGCCACTAGGGGGTATTTGATCGAAATGCCCCTTGACCAAATGGCTAGATGGGTATTTTTTCAAGGGTAAATAGGTAATTTCCCATTTTCGATACATATTTCATTTTTCCGAACCTTTTAGGGTGAACCGCGAAGAAATTATATTCCGGATGAGGCAATGTTCAAAATTTAATTATTGCAACCCCCGAAAGTCCGATGTCTAATTTCAAAGTCTAATTTGCAATCAATCTCAATCAATTGGAAATTTCAGCGTATCTCAAACTAACGGGCGGCTTTTAGGAGTTACGCGTATCGACCCGTGATTAATATCACGTTTAAGAATTACTCGAGCCATGGCGACTTTGGTTGTCATGTAATTGTGAGGGTCAATCACTAGTCCCGATGGACACGATCATTAGAAAATGATTCAGGGACGTTCAAAACCTATACATGATCAAACGGAGTCACCCGTGATCCAATCGTAGGGTATTACCCAAATCATTCCTTAACCATTCTAGGATCGGACTCTAATGGTCCAAAGTATTCCCTCAACAATTCTTATGGCCAATAGTCAATCCAGGATCAAGTTTTTAGGTTCACGTACTTGATTTTCCTAGCTAGCCATTCCCCATTGGTTAGTCTTCTCAAGAATGATCAAATCTGAGTGAGATTTAGTTGAGATACATCTATGAGATATTTCATTCATTCATAGCTTTGAAAGTGGGTCGGAATTCAAGATGTCACATCTTCCAACTTGGGTTCCTCAGCAATGACATCAACAACAGACGCCAAATAGCCTTGGAAACCACTTTCCAACGGATGAGTCGCCTCAAGCGACGAAATCACTCCAATCGAGGTTCCACCTTGGTTACCCATAAACTCAAAACTAGCCTTACCTCGATGGATGAACTAAATTATCTTATGATAGCAATCCATTGTAGCCCTTTGCTTTGTTAGCTAGTCCATTCCAACAATCAAGTCAAAGTCGTACATTTCCACCACGATCAAATCTATCTTATCCTCATGATCACCCACAACAAGTTTACAATCTGGGCAACCTACGGCAGCTATCACGCTATCTTTTAAGGGTGTAGAAATTCTAAACATAGTACCCAACGGTTTCGGATATAAACCAACGAGTTTAACAAATTGTTCAGCTACGAAGGAATGGGTAGCTCCGGGGATCAAACAGAGCATAAGCAACTTGGTAATGTAAGAGAATCGTACCTGTAACGGTCGGCGAATCCTTTGCCTCATCCCGGGTGACCGCAAACACCCTTCCTTGTGCTAGAGGTCAATTCTGAACGTTCTATGGCGCATACCCTCCAAGTTGCCCTCTCGGTGGCCAATTCCTCTACTGTTGGGGGCGATCTCTCACTTGATGGCCAATTTAACCGCACCCAAAGCATGCTCCAGTCCTAAGCGGGCACAAACCAGGTCCATGCCTTCGGTGGCACAAATGACACTCGTCGTTCGAACGATACATCGGCTTGTTAATCGCACTAGTCCTATTTGGCGGAATGTGGGTTCTACCGCTAGGGATTGGCTGCTTTCCTTGTCTAATATTCCTTCTATTCGAGCGTATAAATCATTGTCTAGAGGCCACAAGCCTTTCCATCAGATTCCTTTCCACCAATTGAGTGAGCTCTCTCATAAAGCTCATTATAATCTTTTAGGTTGAATGGTACCAATACATCTTTTATCTTTGGTTTCAATCCATCTTGGAATCTGCTAGCTCTATCCTCGGGATCTTCAACCATCCTTGAAGCATATCGAGACAATTCGGCAAACTTGTCCTCGTATTGGTCCATTGTCATCCGATTCTAACGCAGACGCAGGAATTCATTCATTTTCTGTTCTCAAGCACACTCCGAGAAATACTTCCCATAGAAGGCTTCTACGAATGTATCCCATCTCGGGGCTGTCCCTTTAGGGAAAATTCATCCCTTGGATGCATCCTACTAAGTGCTCGCATTATCCCGCATCTAATAGACGGCCAAGGTGACCTTGTCCTCATCGGTGCATCTTAGTAGGGCAAACGCCTTTTCCAGTTCTTTAATCCACAAGGTAGCAATCTTGGGATCTCCTTCTCTCGGAAACTTAGGTGGCTTCAATTTCAAAAATGATTCCACTAACTTGTGCATTTGCACACCTTCATTCACATTCACAATCGAAGGGCCTCCATGGGATGTCTCAGATTCTGTAGCATTCCGATTTCTTGTTCGTTGTCTCACCAATTCCCCAAGCGCTTCAAGAATTTCATTGATCATCCTCGGGTCCCATCCAAGAGGTCCGTGGGACGCTCCTTCACTTCCAAGGTCTCCTTGATCCTTGGACTCTACCTGGCAAGCCCGACTCAAGGTGCGGACGATTCAACTCCCACGATGTCCTCAATCCGTCAGGCAAGCCTACCTTGGGGTATTTTTTTACCGCGCTCGCTCATTTTACAGGCATTATACGGAGTCCTATTCACCCCATAGCAAAGCACGATAAGAAGGCAACCCAAAAACTTAAAAACACAAGCAGCAATCACATGCACAAGCGTATAATTCTACTAACTATCCCATTTCCCATCGCTCCTTATCACTCCAAACCAACGACCCGGATGGATCGGGTCGACCTTGCTTTGATACCACCTTGGGCGGGGATGTCATGTCTCGACTCTCAAGCACGCGGCATCCCTACCAAATCGCCTCGGGCCGCAATGGATAACGTCCCAAGTACGCTATCGACCCAAAATTTTACAACACGTATGCGGAAACATATGAACTCCCAATCAGACAAAACAACTGGGATAGTAACAAGGAACATCCATAACAGTCAAATACCAAAATACAACTGTCGATACCATATTAAAAGTAGATGGTAATTAATTCTATAGAGCTACTGTCATATACAACCTCATTCTTTGGGGAGGCTCTCTAAGACCATCAAAAAGGGACTAAAGGTCGGGCGGGGTTAACATCACTTCTATTCCCAAAAGAAGCTACATCACCATGGCCTTCAGCCTCAACTCCAAAAAAGGACCCTATACTCCATCATTTCGAACCTGAAAGAAAAAGTTAACCATGACGAGGCGAGATAAATCTCGGTGAGTCAATGCCTAAGCTCGGCTAAGGCATTGATTCGTCCAAAATGTCTCGTCCATCAACCATATATTGCAAAGCAATCAATCACAATTACAAACAACTTACTAGCCAGGAGACCACACGTAATGCGACATGAGCAGAGTATAATAATCATATCAATCTGACCCAATTATCAAGGCACTCAATCATTTACGATGCATCATGTCATCATTCGGACATTGGACACCACATGAGGTCCATTTGTTATTGACGATGATCGGCGCAATTAGCGTGTTCAACCCGCACAATCGGCGAGGCTCACACTACAATTAGCGGTGTCATCTCGCAGAACCAGGCATCGTCCCATAATCTCTCGGTGCCGGCAACTATAAGTGGTGACCGTACCAGCCACGGCAAGTAAGCATTTCAGTAAGGAGCATCGGTCCTTCACAAGCTGCGACCGGCATCCGACAATCCATGAACCCCGTACTAGTAGAACATGGAGAGCCGTGCAAGCGACAAGCCGTGTGGCTTCGTGCCCTAGGCACGGTACAAGCTCGTCGGGCTTTGCATCATCGTCCCATCATAAGACCATTCAATTCATCCAACAACCATTCCATTTTTATCTTCAAGTATAGCCACATGCTCATGTAGCCATGATCAAGGTTCGGCCTCCGGCCATATTTATGCTAAATCATGTATTCGATGCCAAACATGACCATATGAACACTCAACTCGTCCTCACGACCATATGAACAATCAATATAGATAGTTGACTCAAACGTGTTGACTAATTTAAGCGTGGACATTCGTTCGAGTCATACACATTTAAGCTCAATTCCAAGGTAATCACTAATAGCTCATTCAATTAGTCAATCGTTCATACGCTCGTTTCTAACTTATCGCTTGCTCGCGATTGAGCAAAAGCAACCATTCAATCAATCAATCCAATGCAATTATCCATAGAATCCTAACTAATCAAACTAACATAGCCAATTAGGGCCATTGAACCTAAATCAAGTTTCTAACCTAAACCGGCCCTAATCGAACTACCTAAACACCTAATAATCTAATTAAACTAATCTGAACGTAATTAGCAACTTAACCAATGATTAGAGGTCAACTCACCATCAATTGGGCGAGGAGAGTACAACGGTGGTCCTTGAAAATCCTCGGGCAAGAACGTCGGACTTGGCTCGGACACTTGGCTCATGGGCTAAATTTCTTGGACAAATGGCCTAAATTCTTGGCTTGCGATCTAGGCTCACAGGCGCAATTTCTCGGCCAACTTGGCCCATGGGCCAGGCTCATGGGCCCAGGCTCTCAGCCCACTTTACAGGACACGGCCCGGGTCAGATTAGGCCTAGGCTCAGCTCACAGGCTCATGGACAGGCCCGAACAGGGCACGGCCAGAACAGAGCAGGCGGAAAACAGGGCACGTCGGGGCTGAGGCGGCTGTTTTCATGGCTGAGGGTGTTCAAACAGATGCTGGGATGGCTGGACTTCGACCAGGGAGGGCTGTGGTGGTCGGAGGTGGTCCGGACAGCGACGGCAAGGCGGAACAGTCTGGTTTTTCTAAAACCGGGCAGATTGAGCAGTCCGGACGGCGACGTGTACAGTTTCAATTTCGGGGACTCATCAGTTGACGCCTAAATTTTGACTAATCTATTTTTTGCATAAAAATTATAAAAAATCATCTCATATATTTATTTTTAGCGTACATTGCATTGGCATATAATTGGGCAAACGAGAACACTTAATTTAGCATGCGTCTAGACTAGGCACGGGATGGAAAAATATACCGAGAAGATTTGAAACTTCAGGGACTGTATGTGCAAATACTTAAAACTTCGAGGGCGTATGTGCAAATACTTGAAACTTCGGGGGCTGCATTGCAAATACCAAGAGAAGATGAAGAAGGGAAGATGATGAAGGGAAGATGATGAAGGGAAGGTGATGAAGAGAAGATAAAGAAGAGAAGATAATGAAAGAAAGATGGTGAAGGGAAGATGAAGAAGAGAAGATGAATATGATGAAGGGAAGGTGATGAAGAGAAGATGATGAAGAGAAGATGAAGAAGGGAAGATGATGGAGAAATTTGGCTATAAAAGGGGGAGAGTTCTTGAGAATTGAGAGAGGGAGTGAAAGAGAATTGAGAGAGTTTTAGAGTGGAAGAGTATTGAGAGAGAATTTGTGAGAGAAATTCTTTAGAGAGGAAAAAGAGAGTTCTTGAGAAAAATCGTAAGAGAAAATTTGAGAGTGAAGAAAAGAGTTTTAGTCGAGCATCATCTTCGACGAGTCCCGGCACGTACTTCGCCTCTCGCCATCCAACAACGCCACTACTTGCCATTTTTCGACGATAGCCACGTTCTTCCAATTCCGAGATCTTGAAGGAAGCCATAACGTGTACGTGAGTAAGATTTTGTGTAATAGAAGGTAACCCTTTCCATCTCGATCTACAAAAAATGTAATCGTTTGGTGTGAACATTTGTTTGTTTATTTTAGACATGTCACGTGTCCCAAAATTTAGCATTATTACATGTTAATTTATTTTTGTAAATACTCGTGATTGGCTGCGTTTTCTTTCTTTCTAAATCACCCATGGTGTATATCGTACAAAGTTCAATGTTTTACATCCCCATCAAAAAGAAGAAAAAAACCAAAAAAATTGCATCTTTGAATTTCAAGTAAAATCCATCAAAATTGCCAAATCAAATATTTTTCATGAAAATGGTACCGAAAGGGCGTTAGAGTAATCTAGCGTAACCAAATCCCAATTCAAAATCTACGGTTCGCGGAAATAAGATAGTTTTCTCCCGCTATTTTATTTAGGTTTCTAATCAACCTACCGAAAATGATTAGTGGCGACTCCAAATTCAAAATATATTGCATGTTAATCATTTGAACCTTAAGTTGCGATTTGGTATGGACTTGGGAGAGTCCGAGTTAGGTTAGTTAATTAATTAACTTTGATAATCCATTAGCCCGAAAATTAACTTGTTTATTTTTTAGGTCGTGACTTGACTTAGCGACTCATTTGGGGACTAAAGAGGACTTAGGCCAGAATAATTTCATGAAAAATAAAATCACTTGATCTGGCAATCTTTTTTGAATTTTAATCCTTAGGTGTTAAATGGTTTTGCGGGAAAGGGAGTTATAAGGGGAGGAGTCCGTGGCTAACCTACATTTTGCGAGGCTTGGTGATGAGAATTTTAATTTTTGAACTATCGGAGTGCTGATTGCTTTTAAAATGTCGTGCATGCCTCTATATAATTGCACTACACCACCTTGACTTGTGACCGAACCCGGGTCACCCGATAGTTTCGGGATGGTATTTATGTGGTTCTTTAACCTTGGCGGTAAGGCTTCGCTAAAGGTTATCCCGCTTGGATCCCGAATTCTTCAAAAAATGGCTCAAGAGTTATTCTCATGCACATAAGGCTATGATGCATGAGAGTTGCTCTTGTCGACCCGAACAAGCCGAGATGATTGGACCCGACTAGTCGTGACTATGTATGCAAGGCAGCAACTAGTCATGATGAACGTACGCGAGGCTGCGACATGTCGTTCTGTCTTTCATTTCATTTTGCTAAAAGAACTAAAATCTGAATCCACACTTCATGTGCATGTCTTTGTGATTGACATTTTTTTCCTACGACGGTAATTTCTTGTCTCTTATGCCCTGTTATCTCATTTTTATTTTGGGCTGGTCCATGGTTTAGGTTGATTTAATTGGCACGTGATCTATATACGAATGGGTCGCAACGATATCCGTTTCGTGCCTACTCCAAAGCTAGAGCTCAAGAAGCTATGGGGTAAGTTGAAACCGGATGGCCAGCGTGCGTGCTCAAGCGTATCGGGTTCATGTTGCCAATTCTTGAGATTGATGTTCAAAGCGGGATCATGCAAGCACTTGCTCATTTTTGGTGCCCCGAGACGACCACGTTTGTGTTCGGAGGTAAGTTTGAGCTCACACCCACTCTGGAAGAATACAGTATTGCCATCGGAAAATCAATTGAGTTGGATGTGGTTGAACCACCTATTCGGGTAGATCCGGTGGTAGTGCTTGCTGAATTTTTGGGTTCGACTAAAAAGAAATTGAAAAAGTGCTCAAGGGTAAGCTACCGGGCATGCCCATTATCTTTCCTCATTGAATGTTTTGAAAATAACTCCGACCTCATGAGATCTAAGATTTTTATCTTAACCTTTTTTGGACTTATCATTTTTCCATTCCGTCGAAACGCTATAAATCCCGTGATAGCATGGACGGTAAAACAAGTTTGTGGTGGGGTCAATTTTGTAAACACCATCCTTGCTGAAACTTTCATTTCACTAACATGTTTCGCTCATTCCAAAAAAGAAAACAAGAAAGAAAAAGATAAGACTTTTCGAGCCCCAATTGAGCTTTTACAAATCTGGTTTTTCTCACACCTTTCTCAATTCGGGGAAAACATGATTGTATTTGAAATGGGTATGACTAACAACCCTATTTTAAGATTTAAACAAATACAGGGATCGAACTAAAAACTTGCACTATACGCGAGTGGGTCCATTTATTCGAGAATCCAAATCCTAAGATTTTCCTTTGGCAAGCTGTATGGTTCCGAGTGGTAGAAGCTCGATTGTGCCATGGCGACCGAAACCCGTGCCTTTGATGGGCATTTATGGAGCAACCAGCTATCGGCCTCTTCGGGTTACACGACAATTTCGGGTTACGGGATATCCCGCCTTCACTTGGGCCCAACGAATTCCAAGTTCAATTTGAGAAGGACGAGAACTACGGAGCGGGCGAGACGTCATTACGAGGCTTGGCAGGAGTGTTCTAATCGAAGGCGATTTGGCCCATAGAGGAGCTCACCGGAAAAATGAGGAGTCACTTTGCCACAACTCGGTATATTCGGTTTCATGCCATCCCCGCTGAGATACTCCCGAAGATCCCGATCGTGACAATGCAGCATACCCGTCAAGCTCAACTCAAAGCCGGCGAAGAGAAGGCGATGAAGGCCCAAGAAAAGGCGAGATGCTTTGGCAAAGGAGAATGCACGATTGCGGCGCGCCTTGAAGGCCCATTCGTCTATAGATCACGTGGCCTCTAAAAAAGAAAAACCGTTTGATTTCTTGGTTTGCTTAAATTGAGTCATGTATTTACTTTCATAGGTTGATTGTTTAGGAATCTCATCGTCTTATTTCCAATTTCACACTTTGCTTATGTAGTTTTTACAATTTCATCGAGTTGTCCTCAATTCGATTTGGCTTGTTCCTGTTGTACGATTTTTACTAAATCCTATGATCGAGTTTTGAGTAAGTGCCAAACACGAAAGTTATAGACCTATGTTTGAACTAATGTCTTACAAAATTTCAGAATTAAATTCATAATTTAATATGGCCCTTCGTTTTTCAACAACATGCGGTTATAATAGTTTTCTGAACGTGATTTTTGGAAAGACACATTAAACTGCTTTGATCCGTGCATTTCTAATCCGATTGGCCAACATAAAAGTTGTTCATCATCTTCTCAACTATAAGCTCGTAAAATTTGGACATGTTTTGATCAACGCGCAAATTGATACGGATTTTTTCGTAAAAGCGGACAAACTGAAAATTACATGTTTCAATCCTTTGGTTATAATCACTTTGTTCGTTTGAGTCTAGAAGGATGCCATGGACCGGCTCGATATGCTTGCTCTCTGTACTCATTTTGCGTTTATTACTACGTACGGGTAATTTATCACGGATCCTCCACATATTACTCGATCGATCGCGAGGAAGATGGCCGACATCAACGCCACCGTCGGTCTTGCCCTAGGCGAGAAACTTGGCTCCTTGACCGAGCGCTTGAAGGGATGATGTCCCGAAAGATGGAAGAAATGATGGCTGCCTTCGCCGCCAAACTTCAATCATCCACCACCAGCCCACCGCTAACCATTCCTGCTCCATTTCCTCCTATGGACAACTCCGGTAAAGCCACGGAAACGCTCCCTATCGAGACAATGCCGCTAGAAGATGTGATCTTCACAAGCGTGAGCGCGAGCACGAGCACGCCGCCCGTAGTCCCAATCCCCCAAGCCAGCCCCGTGGCCCCCGGGTTGAATGGTGATACGGCCAAGCGGTTGGCCCAAATGGAACGAGAGGATCCGAGAGGTTGAGGGGACTCACAACATACCCCAGTTGACTTGTCTGTCTTTTCAAAGGTCACGAGTGCCGGAGAAGTTCAAGATGCCCGACTTTGAGAAGTATGATGGAACTTCCAACCCGGTTCGGCACGTTCGGATGTACCAGGCAAGAATGAACAAGCATGCGACCAATGGCCCCCTAATGGTCCAGACTTTCCGAGGCTAGTTTAAAAGAAGCCTGCCATGAGGTGGTATACGGACTACGAGATCTATCGGATGGATGATTGGGAGAAGGCAGCTAATGCTTTCATCAAACATTTTAGCTTTAACTTGGACGTACTCACCACCGAGAGAAGATCTTGAACAGCTTGAGATGAAGAAAGGAGAAACAATCAAGCGAGTATGCCACCAGGTGGAGGAACGTGGCATCTCGGCTAAACCCGGTCCCTCCGGAAAGGGAGCTCATGAAGTTGTTTGTTTCCACTCTGCCGCGAATTATGAAAACCCGAGTGCGGGATCCTTGCTCACGTCATTCAGCCATCTCATCGCAATGGCTGAAGAAATTGAAAACGGTATGAAGAAAGGTTGGTACGATGATGTCACCACGATGACTAAGAGGTTTGCGGTAAGGAAAGATAAGGAACCGGCTCCACGAGGTTAACATGACCTACAGCCCGAAAACCCATGACCCGGACGCCGGTTGTGCAGATTCCTAATCGGCGGCGGGCTAATTTCGGCGTGCAACGACAAAGAGGGAATCAACGGCCCCCTCGGCGGTTTACTCCTCTACCGGGAACCCCGTCACGGTACTCGCGGTTCTACGTAAGAGAGTTTGCGACTTCCGAGCCTCTACGATCCGGTAACACGAGCTCGCCAAGATATGATCCATCAAAGAAATGTGATTACCCTTTGCGGGGAGCTGGACATGACACCGACAGTTGTTTCGTGTTGAAGCATCGGATTCAAGATCTTCTTGATTCTAAGGCATTCTCGTTTCAAGGCAACAAACCGCCGAATGTCGAGAATAATCCTTTGCCGGATCATTCAAGTAAAGTTAATGCTATATTCGGGCGGGGATTAGACGGGTTGGTCTTTGTTAAAGTTGAAGTAGCCGATGTTCTCAATGCTTCGATCGGGGCGAGGATATTATGAGGTTGGTGAACCGATATCACTCGATCGATTGAAGGAAAAGGTCTCCGCTCTCATGAAGAATGGATTCATAGTGCAGGGCAAGTCAAACCGGGACGGTGGCCACTATATCCCAGTTGTCATTGGCCCAGGATCGGGAGGCTTGCAGCTTTGACCCAACCCGAGACTTTTCAAGAGTCTCGGGTGGAAGATGCTAAAGTGACTAACTTGATCAAGAATGACCCGGAGTTAGCGAGACATGCCCGCCTTGGAAGATGTAGTGGATGATGAATTTGGAATAGTCATTGCCTCGCCTCGGCCTTTTCCGTACGCTAATGACAAGGCGGTTCCTTGGTCCTACGATCTTGCCACGATAACAAGATCGGGACGCGCTTATAGTGATGACCAACCGACTAAACAAGTCACCGAGAAAGATGCTAAGGAATTCTTGGCCGTAATCAAGGCAAGTGAGTACGGCGTTGTCGACCCGATTGCGGAAGTCACCGGCTCGGGTATCCCTACTCGAACTTCTACGATCATCCGAGAAGCATCGGGAGTCCTTGATGAAGGTACTCGGCGAAATTCACGTACCCGAGAATGTTGAACAGGACAAACTAGAGAACTTTGTGGGGACGATCCTTCTAAAGGATCGGGTTGCATTCGGCGACGATGAGATTCCTCTTGAAGGGCGAGGTCATAACAAAGCTTTGCACATAACAGATCAAACATAAGCAAACTCACGTAGCTCGGGTACTTATTGACAACGGGTCGGCACTAAATATTTGCCCATTAGCCACATTGAATCGTCTTGGAATCGGCTCGGCCGGGTTGCGGACGGCCAAGACTTCCGTCCGCTCATTCGATGGCGTAAAGAAGGATGTCTTTGGGCGGATCAACTTGGAAATTCAGATCGGGCCTTCTTTGTTTGACATTCTCTTCCGGGTATTAGACATTCCTTCGGCCTTTAACCTTCTCTTAGGCCGACCTTGGATTCATAATGCCGGAGGCTGTCCCATCAAGCCTTCATCGAGAAAATTAAGTTCGTGGTCGAACGAGAAGTTGGTATTTGTCCATGGGGAGGAAGATCACCAGATTTTCAATGAGACGGCCATCCCTTACATCGAGCCGACTCATGTTGAAGAAGATTCCTACCACGCTTTTGAGATAGTACACACCATCCATGCATCACCGGGAAAGTCCTTTGCCGGTTCGAAATATCGGCCACTTCTCTTATGGTGGCTAAGATAATGGTTGGCAATGACTTCAAACCCGGTATGGGTTTAGGTCGACATGGCCAAGGGATTCGCACCCCAATTGAACCCAAAGGCCAATCTCATACAAGCTGATGCAGGATGTCGAGGACGTGGACATAAAAGAGGCGTAATGGGTCGCGGTAGCGGGCATGCGATCCTTTACCCCCACCTCTATATACCACTTTCCGATCGGTGGAGTGGTTGGAGGTTACGATAATTTGACCCAATTCGAAGAAGACTTGGGGATTGTGTTCCCGACACACCGAAGGATCGAGATATTCCAGTTGAGCCAATAGGTGCGAAGAGGATGAAGGGGTCTTCGATATCGCTGGTTGTTTTGACGATGTAACCATTCTTTGCTATATCTGAAGACGGAGCGCATGAAGAGGAACCTTACCCGGCACCTAAACCTTCCAAATCATTCGTCAATGCCATATGTGATGATCCATTGGAGGGTTTAGATTCGAGTAACATCTTTATGTTTATGCAATCCCTTGCGTGGGACCTTTTCTGTTTCCTTTAGGTTTTGGGACACATTGGGATTTCTATTACGTGTTGCACTCTTGAATTTTTCCTAGAAGATGTAATTTCATATCAATAAAATTGCACTATTTTTTCGAATCTTGTTGAAGTATCCCAAACCAACCCGATGACGATAACCAACGACCAACAAGTTTGTCATCATGGTAAGAACCGAGGTTGGGCTTCTTCAAGAATTCATGTCCCACGATTTTGAAAAAAAATAATAACAAAAAAAATAAATAAAGTTCTTCAAAAAAAAAAAAAAAAAAAAATAACACAATTAAACCTTGTTTGTTTTTTTTTATTTTGTTACTTTATGTTTCAGGGGGATACATGAGGAGGGAAATCTAGTGGATTCGAAGTATACGACCTAGATGAGTGCAATCCAGTTATGAGGAAATTCGTCGGGATTTCGAACGACATGAGGAGATCAAGCCCTTGGCCGGTGAACAAAGCTGTCTCGGTCAACCTAGGCGATCTGAGAAAACCCTAAAGAAGTTAAGATCGGGGCAAACCTTTCCAAAGAGATGACTGGTCGCTTGACTAAGCTCTGAAGGATTACCGGGATATTTTCGCACTGTCCTATGCGAGATATGCCCGGTCTTGATCGTTCCATTGTCGAACATTGTTTGCCGATAGATCCTTCGGCTAAGCCGATGGTGCAAAAGTCAAGGAGGGCCGGACGGAGTGGTCCGAGGAAGATCAAAGAGGAGGTCATGAAGGCGCTTGACGTCGGATTCCTTGAGACTACAGAATATTCGATTGGGTTGCCAATATAGTCCCGATCATGAAGAAGGATGGGCGTATTCGGGTGCATGTATCGATTATCGAGATTTGAATAAGGCCGAGTCCCAAAGATGATTTTCCCCTCCCGCATATCGACGTACTTGTTGTCGATCTTGCGGGATTTGAATTGTTTTCATTCATGGATGGTTTCTCCGGGTACAATCGATTCGATGAATGTCAATGACAAGTTGAAAACCACTTTCACCACACCATGGGGAATGTTTCATTACGGGTGATGCCGTTCGGTCTCGAAATGCTTTGGAGCTACTTACCAACGAGCCATGGTTGCCCTTTTCCACGACATGATGCATAATGAGATTGAGGTTTACGTTGATGACATGATAGCAAAAACAAGGCATGGAGAAGATCATGTCGAAACGCTCAAGAAATTGTTCGATAGACTCCGAAAGTACAAGTTACGCCTCAACCCCGCCAAGTGTGTCTTTGGGACCAGCTCGGGCAAGCTTGCTCGGATTCGTGGTAAGCAATAAGGGTATTGAAGTCGACCCTTCTAAAGTCAAGGCTATTCGTGAGCTTAAGCCGCCGACTGACGGTTAAAGAAGTTCGAAGTCGATGGGCGAGGCTAAACTATATTGCTCGATTCATCTCTCGATTATCGAAACCGCTAAGCCATTCCTCAAGCTGTTAAAGAAGAATGCGCTAATCCAATGGGATAGCGAATGTGAAGAAGCTTTTGGGAAACCTGACGACATCTCATGAGTCCACCCGTGCTTATTCCTCCAACACCGGGCAACCTTTAATCCTCTACCTCACAATCCTTAGTGAGTCTTTGGGTGCTATGTTAGCACAAGAGAGCGAGGAGGATGGAAAAGAACGAGCCATTTATTATCGAGCAAGAAATTCACCGCCTTGAAATGAAGTACACCAGCGGAGAGAAAACATGTGCGGCGTTAGTGCGGGTCTTGCACGGGCTTCGGCAATATACCTTGCATTACCGGGTACTTTTGGTGACAAAGTGCGATCCTATCAAATACTTGCTTAATCAACCCGCCTTGATTGGTAGACTTGCCAAATGGCGAGATCCTCATCTCCGAATTTGATGTTCAATATTTGTCCCAAAAGTCAATCAAGGGACGGGCTATAGCGGATGTCCTAGCTGAAAATCCGGGCGAGATGATGATGCCTATTATTCGAGGATCGGATCATGTCGGTGGAAGATTACATCTGGACTATGTATTTTGACGGAGCTGTCAATTTATCGGGATCGAGGCACGGGCGCGGTTACGATATCTCCAAGTGGTCGACATTATCCCGTGGCCGCAAAATTGGTATTCCCTTGCACAAATAATATAGCGGAATATGAGGCATGCATCCTCGGTGCGCAGTGCTGCGATTGAAATGGGGATAGCCCGACTCAAGGTGTTCGGAGATTCCGCTACGATTATCCTTGATTGTTGGAAAGTGGAAGACGAGAGATGCTAAATTGCTACCCTACCATGAGTATCTGGATAAACCTGGTGGAGGAATTTGAGGATATCTCATTTGAGTATCATCCGGGACTCATAATCGATTCGGCGATGCATTGGCTACCTTGTCTTCAATGTTACAAATCACCAATGGACTTGAGGTTGACCACTTGAAAATCGAGGTATTAAAAAAGCCGGCATATTGTATGGCCGTGATCGATGAACACGATAGTAAGCCGTGGTACCATGACATCAAAACTTATATTCGAAGCGGCGGTTCCACGAAGAAAGTACCGTATCGACCAAAAGTACATAAGGAAGATGGCTTGAAGTTCTTCTTAAATGGAGAAAATTTATACAAGCGATCATTCGATTACGTCTCGCTAAGATGCGTTGATTCAACCGGGCGATTCGTCGATGATGGAAGTGCATGAAGGGATCCGTGGTCCACACATGAATGGCCACATGTTAGCTAAGAAGGTTATGAGGATGGGTTATTATTGGCTCACGCTCGAAAGAGATTGTATTCAGCATGTCGGAGTTGTCACAAATGTCGATTCATGGTGACAAGATTAATGTCCCTCCCGAATGAGTTGCATCGATTATCGAACCATGGCCGTTTTCTATGTGGGGCATTGATGTTATTGGCCCTATCAATCCTAAAGCATCCAATGGGCATCGATTCATCTTGGTAGCAATTGACTATTTCTCTAAATGGATCGAAGCCGCATCCTATTTAGCGGTCACGGCCACGAAATATCGTGAAATTTATCCGTCGAGATATCATCGCTCGATATGGTTCACCTGAAGCCATAATCACTGACAATGGCTCAAACTTGAACAACAAGTTAATGGACGAATTGTTCAAGGAATTCAAGATCAAGCATCTGAACTCTTCCCCATATCGTCCTCAGATGAATGGAGCGGTAGAAGCCGCCAATAAGAATATTAAGAAAATCTTAGCGAAGACGGCTGAAAATTATCGCGATTGCCATGAGAGGTTGCCATTTGCACTTATGGCGTATCGGACCTCGATCCGGACATCTACTGGGGCAACCCCGTATTCTCTTGTATATGGAATGGAGGCTGTTCTACCAATTGAAGTGGAAATTCCTTCGTTACGTATATTGTCTCAAGCTAAGTTGACTGAAGCCGAATGGATCCAGCAGAGGGCGGCCCAATTGAATCTAATCGACGAAAAGAGACTTAAGGCTGTATGTCATGGCCGGTGTTATCAGCAGAGGGTTGCTAAATCATTCAACAAAAAAAGTTCGGCCTCGATATTTTCAGATCAATGACCTGGTCTTGCGAAAATTGTTGCCAATAGTCCCACTCCCGGAAGGGAAGTTTGCTCCAAACTATGGTGGTCCATATATAGTAAAGAAGGTGCTCCCTGGTGGTGCTTTGATTACGGCGAGATGGATGGTCGTGTATTTACCAACCCAGTGAATTCGACTACGTAAAGAAATATTATACTTGATTTACTCGATGCTTTCATAATCGAGTTATAATATTTATCCGATTCACAAGTTGTTCACATTTGGGCATTCGTTTGTTTCATCGCTACCAATTTTCTTTGAGAGATCGTTTCGAATGGGGGGTCTCTCGGCCCAATTGAATCGGCCATCGGTAGCGTGAGATTTACATATTCACGAGTAAAAGGGGTTATTTTGCGAAAAAATATGATGACCAAGATGAAATCAAGAAAAACTTGCATTCGTTTCATCCATTAGAAAGCCTTACAAATAGATCATCGGGGTGGGAACGTAAAGCCAAGCCGAGCCCTAATGAGCATCACAAAGGAGCTTAACCGGTCCTCCATACAATTGATGCTCCGCCTACACCGATCGCTTCGAGAATCAAGATCCGCCGGCATAAAGAGGAGGAGCTCACATTTCTCTTTAAGCTCGGCTACCTTGTCCTCGTGATACTCGACAGAGATTCCAAGTCATGGATCGGCATTCTCCCGCGGGCTATATCCGAGGGTCGGATCGTCCATCCTTTCTTCCAGCCATGTGCATTGGAATTTCAAAACAATATTGAGCGGATCCCGCTCAAAGATGGTCTGAGACATGGCCAAACGTTCCACCAAGTTTCCCCTCTCACGAACCAGCAAGGAGACTTGATCATTACCGTAGTCAAGGGCCTTCTTATAATTGTCGGCTACAAGGCGGCCAACACCAAGTTATCTGTCCGATCCCGATAGCGTGCCCTCACAAGATAGGCCAAAGTAACATCTTGATGAGCGTGATTGTAAGCCTCCAGGAAGTTAGTGAAGAGGGTAGGGAAGATCCTATATTCCTCTTCTAACTTGGTACCTTGAATAGAAGTAATGTCCATATCCCTAAACATAAGGCAATTTCAGTTTCGACCTCCGGATGGTTGGCTATATAAGAGTAGCCCTGGCCTAGGAGATTATAAAGTTTCTCCCATTTGGCCGAAACCTCGGCCCGAGAAGACGTGTGCGGGGAGGGAGGCCATTGTTGTTGAAGCAACTAAAAAGAATGGATGCGAAAGAGTGCTTAGAAGGTTGGAGATGAAGATATGAAAGCGATAATCGTCTCGGCGTTAAATCCTAATTTAAAGGGCAGGAAAAGTCATAGCAATAATTATTGTGGGGGGCCGAGTTAATTATATGGGTGAAACTACGGACGTTTCGTCCGTGAATCACGGATCTACCATCTCGAGGCTCACGAATTCGAAAAAGTTGCGAAACGACTTAAAGGTTCCACCATATTAAAGAGGGACAAGCATCTTTGCGAAAAAGATTTGAGGGTCCCACCATGTTAGAAGGAAATGAAGAAGACAGAGCGGGAAACACGAAATCTTGGGAGAAGCAACGGCTTAGTGGTTTTCATCCACGTTAAAGGGAGGCTACGGAACATGCATGTTTACTCAAAGAATTTGAAGAGAGTAAGCATACGGCGGAGAGTAGAGTGAACAAAAGGCAAGAAGTATTTCAATCCAACATGTTTGGAGGCTACCGGCACTTCTTTGGAGGCAACCAACCTAGACATCCCCGAGAATGAACTGCTGAATTTCGAGGCCGGATCAGCGCAAAAGCCGTAAAACCCAACTCCCTTGGCGGTGAAGTTCAAGATCTCGATAACAGCACCAACAATAGCGGCAGCCGCAGGCCGTAGTCAACCCAAAAGAAAAAACATCAAATCAAAGAGCTCGAAGCTGCCTTTAAGGAGTGCCCTTACGTGAACGGGAAACGAAAAAATGAGTTGAGCCGGAAGCTAGGAATGGAGCCCTTGAAGGTCGGGTTTTGGTTTCAAAACAAGCGGGCCCGAGTGAAGGTTCGAAGTGAAAGTCATGAACTTGCGTCTCTAAAGGAAGAAAATGAAGAGCTTCGAGCGAGAGATCAAGAGGTATAGGGAAGCTCTTAACATCGCTATTTGCCATGTCTGCGGCAACCCCATCACCTTTGGTGGCATGTTCCTTGATGAGCCACGTCCGAGCATTGAAAATGCTCATTTATCGATTCATCCTCTCGAGCAAGTTCTCGCACAATCGGATTTCGTTGGGGATACATCCCGAGAAAGTCGGCCTTGCGGAGCGCGAAACCGATGCCCTTCGAGGGAAGTGACATGCATCACTACAATTGGAGTTTCCACGATGTCACGATCGGCCAATTCAACACCGATGAAACTCCGAATACGTAGCCTACATGAAGCTTGAGTTTTTATTATGGGCTTTCAAAATATCACTCTTTTGAGCATTACTAGCTAGCCCTTATGAATTCTCAAGAGAAGTAGAGACATGCGTGAATGAATGTCTTGTTTGTTACAAAGTCCCCATGTGAGACATTCTTCCTTTTACGCCTAGAGTTAATCAATGGGCAAAGAACGAGTACTATCCGCAAATATCTTCATGCTTAAATGCGTGAATTCTTTGTCGATTTATTTGAACGCCGAAAGGAAAAGCATTAAAAGCCTTCACATAGATAGATGCAAAAGATTTGAGAAAAAAATAGCTGCCTCGTTATTAGAGAAAGCAAAAAGATTCGAGGAAATAAGCGCCTCGGGAGGAAGTGAAAAGATTTGAGGAGGGAAATAACTGCCTCGTTCGTAGGGGGAACCGAAAAGATCGAGGAAGGAAATAAGCGCCTCGTTCATAGAGAAAGCGAAAAGATTTGAGGGCTCCTACATATCGAGAAAAGGAAAAAGATGACAGATTGAGTGAGAGGCAAGAGTTATTACGAAATGGATCCAAGGCACTAAGACCGGAAAGGAGAGAAAAAGTTGTCCTCTTTCGTAGAAAAAGCGAGAACCTATATGCGAGACTAACGGATCGAAAAAAAGTTTATAAATGACCACCGGAACTCGTCACGAAAGACCACCATCACTTTTGTGATTTTCGGACGATTGTTTTGTAAGTCCGAGAACATCTAAAGCCCGGTCTACGGTCGAAACGGCCATTTTTGATCTACATATGGAAGGTTTTAAAAGAAAAACACGTTCATTCCCGGGCGGAAGTATGGGAACTTTCCTATCCTCGAAGATCTGCGAGTCATGGTCATTGATGGCAACCCCGTTTCCCTCTCAATCCTCGTTGCTATCTTTGAGAAGTTGCATGTACGGGGTTTTTGCTAATGCGAAAGCAACGGATGCCTTACAAGTGCGAGGCGAGTACAAATATGATTTTGACATCGTCGTCACAGCCGTCGTAGGGATCGACATGGACGGTTTCGATCTCTTAAAGATCATTGATTCGAGTTGGACGTACGGGTTATCGTAGTATCGGCAAGTAATGATCAGCGGTTCATAACAAGGGCCATATCGCATGGTGCTCGAGGCGTCTGCGAAGCCGATGCTGCGTTCAAGTGCTCCAAAACATTTGGCAGCATCTTTGTAAGGAAGCAATTACTTGTACAAAAAAACCACGACCAAGGCGACGACGACGATTTTGTCCAAAAGAAAAGGCCCCTTTGGTCCGCCAAGCTTCATTCTATATTCATTGAGGCGGTTCGACAGCTAGGAATCAATTCAGCACGACCATTGGGCTGTACATAAAATGATGAATATAGACGGACTCACCATGCAAAGTGTCACAAATCACCTTGAAAGGGTTAGAGATAAGGCGAGGAAGCACGATGCAGCTTGGGACCAAGGCGACCGGACCGAGTTGGCTGGAAGATCAATTCCGGGAAAATCTACGAGCAAAAGGTACCCGGCCACTTCCCAATCAAGAATACAGGTCATACCAACCTTCCGCTGGTGGTTCTAGTAGCGGACGAGTTGATCATCCCTACAAGTTCCCGAGCAACGACGGAGGCTCAAGCTTAAGGAGTCGGGCGCTCCACGGCAATGTCGTCACCGGTGTTAGCAAGTAACAATGCCCAATTCGAGTATCAATTGCTCGAAAAATCGAAGATTACTTTGATGATGAGCTTGCTACCTTGATGAGCCTGTTTGGAAATGAAGGACCTCCGTGAGCCGTGATCCGAAGCAAGTTATTATGGGTCTTCAAACAACGATTGTTGGTGTTTAGTCCAAGACGAGAATCGGTTGATCGTTGAAGTGGCCGACAAGAGAGGTGGAACTAATCTCGCATGAATATTCCTTTAATTCCATGTATAGTTCCCCTACGTGGGATATTTTTTACTTTCTAACTGTCTAGAATTTGCCTAGAGTTAAAGGACGAATTTTCTCCTCTCTTGTCAAATGCGTAAGTTCCTTACTAAGCTAGGCCTATAGCAAATCAATTTGTGGACGACGCCTCCGAACGCCCGTAAAGAGAAATTCGAATAGCCTTACTTGGGAGAATACGAGTAAAAGGCCAAGCGGGCTCAAAGATGGGTAACTCCGTATCGTCCCAATTGGCTCTTAGTCATTTCAAACTCTAAATTATGCTTATTTTATTCTCGACGAGGGATTGCCAACCTGTTTTGAGAACAATATAGCAAAAAACGAACCAACCATGGACGCCATACATCACCACGGCCTAGTGGTTGGGGGAATGACAAGTGGTCCGAGGCATCCGGGTTCGATCCTGGGATTTGGCATCAATGTACAAAGATTAATAAAAACTTTTTTGCTTCGCGATTCGGTGCTCGATTGAAACTCAGCCAAGATGGTTACTGAACCCGGAGAGATAACATCCCCGACACACGCGTCGATCCGGATGAATTGATCTTTTCAATTCAAAGTTTGCAAGGAATACGTACAAGGGTAAAGCGGTATCGTTTCAACTCGTTTAGAACGTGAGAACGTACATTGACGCTTTCCCTTTTGATTTTTACGAAGTCATTTGCCTTTCCAAATAGGGAAGTATCCCTTCTCTGAAAAAATTAATGAAATGAGAAATTCCCTGGAGCCTTTGACAATCTCATGTCTCAAACTAGATAATGAAGTTTTGCAACTCATTTGCATGAGCAGGGGCAACTCACAATTCACGCCCTTAAGAATTTTCTTACGTGCTTGCACCAAGATAAAAAGTTGCTACATTTTATATGCTCGAAAACACTCATACATTGCATAGTTTGTGCATGATTGTTCCTCGTATTTAATTTACCAACTCGAATAAGGAACATGAACTACATAAGATACATCAAATGTATGGAATGGGGCATGACAGGATGATGAAAGGCAATCATTTCCCAAACACGTCCAATTTTTTCAGGCGAGATGAACGGTGGCAAAATTCCGCATTCCCCGAGGTAAAGAGTTTTCTCGCGAAAGGTACGATAACCGAAGTGACGGAGGCGTTCATTTCTCTATCTAAACACTACGGGTGATCCATTGATTACCCCTTTTGAACGATGGTTTCATTTCTTTACCCCTGTCAAGAACCACTCCACATCGGGGTCCAGGACGGGTTAATTCTAGCAAGAACACGAGGTAAATGGTTAGAAATTTTTCTTGCTCGGACTAACATTAATCTTCGGGTGTTTCTTTGCATTTATACTCGAATTTTAATTCAAGTGCCTTAGGATGATGAAGAGCATTCACTTCTCTATCTATACACTTCATTCTTTGCATAGCCCACTTGAGCCTGCAAATTCATTTCTTAAACCCCTGTTGGTGATCATTTGTTCATTCCAAAGATGAAGATAGCATTTTCCCAAGGATTAGAATTGGAGATGGTCGGGTCAACAGAGAATTCCCGAATGGACTCATTTCTTGTATGCTAGATTTTTTATGTTTACATAATTTTTCTTTGTAAATGTTTATGTTTGTTGTAATTCCTGGTTCAAAATCATGGGATTGTAAAAAAAAAAGGAGAGGCAAACTCAGCTTGAAGGAGAAGGGCCCACTCTCGAAAAAAAAAAAAAAAAAAAAAAGCAAAATAAAGAGATGTCGAAGAGCTCTCAAAGAAAAAGGAAAAGAAATCTCTTCTCGAAAAAAAGAAGAAAAAAAGAAAAATGAGAGTCGGGAGTAAGAAAAGCAAAGGCCGATCTCATATGAAAATTTCAAGCATAGGAAAAGCAAAGTGCCTACTAAAAGTAAGGCCAATGCACATTCATTTGTAAAGTACTTCTGAATTTTGAATGTACATTTTTGCATGTTAAGTTGTAAATTCCATGTACATGTTTGCATTATGTCTCTTGCAAATCCTTGACAGACACTTGTTGTGAAGAAGACTCCCCAAGAAATCGGTTTGCAAAGTACAAATTTCGGTAGAAAACTACCATTCCTCATTCAATAATGGTATTCTTTACGAAGACATTTCCGGAAGACCAAGATCGGTGACTAGTCGGCGATGATCACCAACGTCAAGCCCCTTCTCATTTAATTTACGAGCCAAAACGAGCCTTTTCGTTCCTCGGTCCCCAATCCTAGCCTACGTTATAACCCTCCAAAGTCTCTTCTGATTAGGGCACTTGAGTTAACGTAGAGTTAAATGATTTTAAGCATCACTCGAAGAAGTTCGAGCAAGATTATTTCTCTCTCATTTTTGCGGGGTTCTTGACTTGTAAACCCGGAGCGAGATAACGAAGAAATTCATTTCAGCGACCTTGACTCAACTAGAGTCCCCTTTGTAAACCTTTGACCTAGCCCTCATTACGGTCCTAATCAAGACCTCCCGGATCGGCTCGGTCGTATCAATTGCGAGATTACTTGGATCCTTATCGAATGCGATGATGGAAAGATTGAGTGATTTCTCTTGAATCCCGTAGACGGGATAAATAGCTTTTCTCGAGAGTGAGAGAAAGCCCTTTCGGATCGAAGTCCCCCCATTCGGCTCACATTCGAGGTATTCGTCATGTGAGAACCTCCCTGGACAAAATTGGTAATGCAAACTTGACGGAATGGTTATGCATGAACCATAGTATGAGTGATTGCATTATACTCATTGTTGAATATGTTTGTGTGTGTTACCTCGACATTCTATGATACGTAATACATTCCCGATGTTCGAGTTCCCTCCCAAGGTCTCGAAATTCATCCAAGGATTATTGAATGAGCAAGTTTTGCTGGCAAATGCCTACCGGGTACGATACTGACAATCTGTTTCGTTCCTTGATTAATCGTTTGGAGAACCCGGGTAAGTTTTACGAACCCCTTTTCAAATTAACAACTCTTCGATGATAGTTGTTATGATTCAATTCGAGCAATATGCCCCTTTTGTACTTATCGATTCCATTTCAATGGTGCTCCTATCAAACATTGTTCAATTCGGGCGGTATGCCTTTTTCGTCAGTCGTGAAGACATATGCATTGGCGATCTTGACATCTTATCAAATCATAACGACATAGCTCTTATGATTTCGGTCTCGAATCACGAAGACGTATGCACTTTGGTGATCTTGACCTTTAGTCGGCTCATAATGACATAGCTCTTATGATTTTCGGCTCCTTTATCAAATCATGAAGACATAAGCACCCATGGTTTTGATCCAAACCAAATCATAATGACGTAGCTCTTATGATTTTGATTCCCTTTTGTCGAATCGTGAAGACATATGCACTGGGCGATTTCGACATTTAATCAACTCACAACGACGTAGCTCTTGTGAACTTGATTTCACTTCTTTCGACTCACAACGACGTAGCTCTTGTGATCTCAAACGACACACATATCTTGCGCTGTCTTGCATTAGGGAGAAGTCTCGATAACGGATAAGGCACCGATACCTTAAAATCCTTGCATCCGCAAAAGAAGCTTGGAAATTAAGAGAACCATTAGCTTACGAGAAATTTGGTAAAACAGGTATTCTTGTATGCGATCCATGTGCGGAGTTTCTCTAACATGAAAAATGAGAAGTTTTGACACATGTTATTTACTGATCTTGCATATCATGCATCACTTCATTACATAAAAAATGGGATTAAAACTCCCGCCAAAAAGTTCATCCATAATTTGCACCGTCAAAATTTAGGATTCAATTTTGTCTTTGAGCGGAACCTCTACGAGCCTCCACTCAAAGAGGGGCAGCTGTTGACGCCTAAATTTTGACTAATCTATTTTTTGCATAAAAATTATAAAAAATCATCTCATATATTTATTTTTAGCGTACATTGCATTGGCATATAATTGGGCAAGCGAGAACACTTAATTTAGCATGCGTCTAGACTAGGCACGGGATGGAAAAATATACCGAGAAGATTTGAAACTTCAGGGACTGTATTGCAAATACTTAAAACTTCGGGGACCGTATTGCAAATACTTGAAACTTCAGGGGACTGCATTGCAAATACCAAGAGAAGATGAAGAAGGGAAGATGATGAAGGGAAGATGATGAAGGGAAGGTGATGAAGAGAAGATAAAGAAGAGAAGATAATGAAAGAAAGATGGTGAAGGGAAGATGAAGAAGAGAAGATGAATATGATGAAGGGAAGGTGATGAAGAGAAGATGATGAAGAGAAGATGAAGAAGGGAAGATGATGGAGAAATTTGGCTATAAAAGGGGGGAGAGTTCTTGAGAATTGAGAGAGGGGAGTGAAAGAGAATTGAGAGAGTTTTAGAGTGGAAGAGTATTGAGAGAATTTGTGAGAGAAATTCTTTAGAGAGGAAAAAAGAGAGTTCTTGAGAAAAATCGTAAGAGAAAATTTGAGAGTGAAGAAAAGAGTTTTAGTCGAGCATCATCTTCGACGAGTCCCGGCACGTACTTCGCCTCTCGCCATCCAACAACGCCACTACTTGCCTTTTTTCGACGATAGCCACGTTCTTCCAATTCCGAGATCTTGAAGGAAGCCATAACGTGTACGTGAGTAAGATTTTGTGTAATAGAAGGTAACCCTTTCCATCTCGATCTACAAAAAATGTAATCGTTTGGTGTGAACATTTGTTTGTTTATTTTAGACATGTCACGTGTCCCAAAATTTAGCATTATTACATGTTAATTTATTTTTGTAAATACTCGTGATTGGTTGCGTTTTCTTTCTTTCTAAATCACCCATGGTGTATATCGTACAAAGTTCAATGTTTTACATCCCCATCAAAAAGAAGAAAAAAACCAAAAAATTGCATCTTTGAATTTCAAGTAAAATCCATCAAAATTGCCAAATCAAATATTTTTCATGAAAATGGTACCGAAAGGGCGTTAGAGTAATCTAGCGTAACCAAATCCCCGAATTCAAAATCTACGGTTCGCGGAAATAAGATAGTTTTCTCCCGCTATTTTATTTAGGTTTCTAATCAACCTACCGAAAATGATTAGTGGCGACTCCAAATTCAAAATATATTGCATGTTAATCATTTGAACCTTAAGTTGCGATTTGGTATGGACTTGGGAGAGTCCGAGTTAGGTTAGTTAATTAATTAACCTGATAATCCATTAGCCCGAAAATTAACTTGTTTATTTTTTAGGTCGTGACATCATCTAGGGATTTTATTTAGCTGGCAACATCGTAGAGAGGTAGAGGAAGTTGTGTACAAAATTTGGGGTGGTTTCGCATTTGTTTGCTATGCGAACGAGCTTTGTTTTTCCAAGTCGGACTACGAAAACTGCACTGTACAGCAGCAGGGAAGGGGCGGTTTTGGGCTGTTCTGCAAAGTTTCGGGACTTCAGGCGGCTATACGATGGTGCAGGGTGGTCGAGGATAGGCTGGAGGATGCTGTGGTGGTCGGAGATGGGCAGAGGAAGGCGGTGGAGTGGAGAACAGCAGCTGGAAACAGAACCCGGCGAAACAGGGGCTAAAACAGAGCAGACCGGAAGTAGCAGCTGTTTCCACTCCTCCGACGGTTCTGTGGCAGCTTCTGGCGGTCGAAGGTGGTGGCTGGAGGTCAGAGGAAGACTGAGGTGGTCCGAGGAAGTGGTGATCGCGGCTGAGGTGGCCGCACGAAGACAAAACAGCGGCAGACGCAGCAGGCCAGAGCAGGGGCTGTTGCGGGACTTCCGGCTGTTCTGAGCTCAACAAGGGCCAGTGGTGAACGTGTGGTGGTCTGGGGTGGTGGTGACTTGGTGGTCAAGCAGTGGCGGTGATGAGAGTGGGAGTAGTTTGGTGGTTTTTGCATGAAAACAGAAAAAGGGAAGAGGAAGTGCGGAGTCGGTTGAAGGGGGAATGTGGCGTGGGCGAAAAGGAGAAGGGAAAGAGAGAGAGTAGAGTGTAGAATTTTGACTTGGGGGTGGCTTAGGTGATAAGGTGGGTCCCTCTCCACTAATCATTTTGTCTTGACCTTCATAAAACCCTAGGGGCAAAATTGTCATTTCAATAATTGACAGAGGGTAATTTGGTCATTTTGCAACCAAGGATAATTGGAGCATTTGGAAATCCGACGGAGGGTAATTTACTCCAATCTCGGGTCAATTTGGTCAAAGCAAGGCTCGGGTGCTAGAATTCCCGGCACGGCGATCAAACAATCGAACCCTAAACTAATTCGATTGACAAATCAGAAATTTTCCAATTTCTGGCACTAAATCCTTGCAAATTCAATTCTGAGCAACGAAATGGAATTCACAATCTTTCCATAACTGAATTCTACTACTAAATGGATGTCAAATTTCCAGGGCGTCACATGGAACTTATGGCTTCAAGGGAAGGCGATCGTACTCATAGACAAACAAATGGAGGATTCCTTTCCAATGTCAGAAGTCGGGCGATGCATCCAGATAGGCCTCTTGTGTGTTCAACGAGATCCGGAACGAAGGTTGTCTATGTCATCTGTGCTTCTAATGTTGGACAGCGAGAGCACCTTGCTGCCGCAACCCAAGCAACCGGGTTTTTATGCGGAGAGGTTTCACGATCAAATAGATAGTGAAACAAACGAGTTAACCGTTACTTTAGTTGCGGTTCAGTGACTATCCACGAGATTTGTACAAACAAAGTTAACAAACTTACATTCAGTGTATTGATTGTTCACGCTGCAGATTGAGACTCTAGTAAATGCTATTGTCTGCATAAAAATCAGGAAAAAAAAAAAAAACCAAACATCTGTACCTTCTTTAACAGAGTATTTGCTCTTTAGGATGCACCTGGTTTATACTTATCCTTACCTATTTGTATGTAACTCAATACATATCGAAAAATAACCTAGCATCTGCTCTGCAAGAAAGCAAAGATTGGACCTTTTTGAAATCTGATGAATGGGATATTTGGAAATAGTTATTTGATTGTCTGTTATGACTTCTAACCCAAAAGCCTAAGCTGATAGATTTGATGGACTAGTTTCCACAGGGCCCATCAACTTCATTGTACTTTGTCCAAAAGCCTAAGGAATGAAGTATGGAGTCGTCTAGCTCTGTCAGTGCATGACATTCTTTACTCAGGAAATGGAAAATCTCTCTGCCTTTGGAATTCATCGGATGCTATGTAACTGAGAGAGTTTTTGTCTGGTAGGGAAACACTTCCACTGACCTCATTCCCCTAATAAAAACTTCTCTGGAAATTTTGCTTGTTCAGTACCATGAATAGATCAAAGGGTGAGAAATTTAAGGTCAAAGAGTCATCAGATTCAACAGAGGACAAAAACAAAAACACAGATATGGATGCTTACTAGGGACTCCAGAAATTTTGAGAAAATTGGAATGGTATAGATTCAAAGCCAATAAATTTTCAACTGACCTATAGCTTCTCTAAAAAAATCAGAAAGATGGGTCTGTGGTTGGACTCAATGAGAAAACAATTAAAGCAACTTTGATGAAATTTTTAAAGCAATCAAGATAATGAATATCGACACTCAATGTATCTAAAAGAAATCGTCAGCAACAAACAAATTGATCTTTTATTGGCACGGTTTAACTAATATTCTGAAACATATTTGATAGCATCAACAAGTTCAAAATATAGTTTGCAGCACATGTTAAGATTTATGTGAAGCATTCCTCGGTCAATCTTGTTCTTACCTACAGTGAGATTGGTGGGCTTGTCATACTGATTTTGTCCAAGGAACTGACGCGAAAGGAGTAATTCCTACCCTTGGATGGGAACCAAAGCAAGTGACATGAACTAAGCCATTTGCTGTTGCCGAATACACGGGATGGTCTAGTTCTGTGACATTATTTTCACGGGATATTCGCAATCACCGAACGTCTGTACTGTTCAACCTCGGGGTGCCTCAATTTTGCTTAGGACAAGGAGTGCTCTGATACAATCTTGTTCCTAAGTTGAAGTGTGTGGAGCCAAAGAGAAGCCATCCATCAAGATTGGCGACAATGACAAGCACTCCTAGACGTCCACACGGAATCCACCTAATAAAGTAAATTCAATAGAGGTTGTTGAGCAATGAGCAGGTGAAGTCCTCATCTTAGTCTGCAAATGCTTTGTCTTATTCCACTGTCCTCGCTAATGTGTATGCATTTTCCCTGACTTGATTGGTGGGGGCAGTTCTATTAGAGATGGTGATGCTTTGATCTCTAGGAAAGTTTACTCCAAACTTCTCCCATGAACTTGATGATTCCTCCCTGGCGTGGCGGGTCAAAGAAGCTATGCCCTTGCCACCTCGCAATAATTATACGACTTATGGTTGTGACACGTTGTCTGGAGTTCTAGTAGAAGGAACCACAGAAGGGATATCAAGATTGACTGAACGCCAGGAGGTCAACACCTTGATGCATCTAACAACTTCTTCTCAATTTTCTTCTCTTCCAAAAGTGATCACCCATTAGAAGAAAGGGCATTTTGATTCATGCTAATGTCTGCTTTTTGTACTCATGAATTGGCCTAGCAACCTTCTCAACTTAATTATATCATCAGTTCTTTATAGAGGTTGCATTTCCGCTGACCTGATTACACGAGAGAGCTCAATGAGAGATGGTGATCTGTTGATCTCTGGTGGTGGGAATTTTGCTCTTGGCTTCTTTGGCCCTGGCAATCCTAGCCATAGGTACTTAGGGTTATGGTACAACACAATTCCTGAGAAAACGGTCGTGTGGGTTGCCAACCGGGACAACCCCATCAAAGATACTTCAGGACGTCTCGGCATCGACAATCTGGGCAATCTCATACTCTACGACACTAAGAGAAGCATCTCTGTTTGGGGCAGCAATCTTTCGATATCGTCGGCGGCGAGTGATTGCTTAGCTCAACTTTTGGATTCGGGTAATCTTGTTCTGTTTCAGGATAGCAAGAAAAGTTCAATCCTTTGGCAGAGTTTCGACCATCCGACTGATACTTTGCTCCCCTCCATGAAACTTGGGCTCAACCGCACCAGTGGCCTAAATAGAATCCTTACGTCTTGGAAGTCTCCCGATGACCCTGGTATGGGAACGACTTATTTCATGATCAACCCCCGTGGTTTCCCGCAATTAACCTTGTACAAAAATCACGTTCTGTTGAGCCGAGCAAGCCCCTCGAACGGAGTCAGATTTATACCTGCTCATTCCTCATGGTCTAACTTTAGCTTCAGAATTGATGCTGATGAGGTCGTCCTGGTGTCAAATACTTCGAACTCATCTATCTTGGTGAGGGAAGTGGTTCAAGAGTCCGGGATCGTGCAACTGTTCATATGGGTCGAAAATAAGAGTGAGTGGATCAATTTTTTAACCAGACCAGATGATCAATGTGACTTCTATGGGCATTGCGGTGCCAATGGAAACTGTAATTCTGATAGCACGGACCAAAATGAGTGCAAGTGCCTACCCGGGTTTACCCCCAAGTCCCCGAACAATTGGAGCATGAAAGACAGTTCGGGTGGATGTGTAAGGAAGAATCCAGAATTGGTTTGTCGGAACGGTGAAGGGTTTGCAAAAGTAGCCAATGCAAAAGTGCCAGACGCTTCGGTCGCATCTTTCTACATGAATATAACTTTGAGGGAGTGCGAAAGTGAATGCTTGAGGAATTGTTCATGCACGGCCTATGCAGATGCAGATTTTACAAGCGGAGGAAGTGGATGCTTGATGTGGTACGGAGACCTGATGGATACAAGAGTGTTCTCAGGTAGAGGTCGAGACTTATATGTGCGCGTGGATGCACATGTACTAGGTAATCCTAGAATAGGAAAATCGGTATGAGATTCTAATTTGCTCAAATTTCTGTCACTACTAAGTTGTGATGGCCATTGCACAGTCAGTCTTATCTGATAGATCGACTAAAAGTTTCTCCTCTCAGCTGAGTTTCAGAAGAAAGGATTTCTTTCGAGGAGAAAGGTGTTGGCAACCTTGATAATGTTAGTTACTGCTGCAGCAATAATCTCTCTTGCAGTGTCCATTGTGCTCGTGAAAAAGAAAAGAAAAGGTATCTGCATGTTTCTTGGACTCGCTACACCACAGTCCCTTCTTTTGCTGCTTTTAAAGCCAGATATATACATGTATCGCACCAAAGTTCTGGCGCTTTTAGCGACTCAAGAATTTGGGTCTTATGAAGCCACAGAAGCTTGTCACGATGATGACAACTAGTGTCGGCTCATACTGATTCGTAGTTCTTTTTGTGTGACAGGCTCTGCGGTTGGAAAGGAGCTAGATGGAACTATAAAAGATCAAGTATTACCCCTCTTTGATATCAGCACAATTAGAGCTGCCACAGACAATTTTGCCTCAACGAACAAGCTTGGACAAGGAGGATTCGGTCCAGTCTACAATGTACTATACCATGTCCTAACACTAAAATCCTTTGATCTCCCTATCTGCTTTAGTCTCAGTTGTCCAAGATGGTTGAGGTATACCTATGAGGTCAACAAATGGGTCTCCTCAAGAAAGCCTGAACTAAAAAACAAGGTAACAAAGTAGTTTTCGTGGATGTCTTAAGGCGACCCGATATTTCAGGGGTGCTTGCCCAGTGAACAGGAAGTAGCTGTGAAGAGATTATCGAAGAGTTCAGGACAAGGGAGCCAGGAATTCAAGAACGAAGTCATGCTTATAGCCAAACTCCAACACAGGAATCTCGTGAGGCTTTTGGGTTGTTGCATCAGTCGAGACGAGAGGATGCTAATCTACGAGTACTTGCCCAACAAAAGTTTGGATTGCTTCATTTTCAGTATGGCATCACCTTCTTTTTCCTCTTCATGTTAATCTGATTGCTGAAACACCTCGCCATTGGCATTGATTTAATGACATAACGGCCAGTGACTTCTTTCTTCCCGGCTTTGGGTGACAGATGAAGCAAACAGGACAACCCTCGATTGGGACCAACGTTTCAAAATTATTCTTGGAATTGCCCGAGGAGTTTTGTATCTTCACCAAGATTCAAGACTTAAAATCATACATCGAGATCTCAAAGCAAGCAATGTCCTCCTTGATTCTGCGATGAATCCAAAAATTTCTGATTTTGGGATGGCTAAAATGTTTGGAGAAGACCAGATCCAAGCAAACACCAACAGGGTGGTTGGAACATAGTAAGTTGTTCTATAGTAAGTTATTCTATACTGTCCAACCAAGTCAACCAATGGACTCAGTAAGAGGATAGATACAAACTGATTAGATGTGCAGAGAAATTGATGTTGTTCAATTTTGTGTAGCGGTTACATGTCTCCAGAATACGCAATGCAAGGATTATACTCGATCAAATCCGATGTTTTCAGCTTCGGTGTCTTGTTACTGGAAATAGTCAGTGGCAAGAGGAACACTGATTTCTACAATGACAGTGCATCTCTGAATCTGATAGCACATGTAAGGACATAGAACAAAACATTCCCTTCAAACCGATTTACCTTCAGCTGCTTCTCGAAATCAGATCTCATTGCCTAATCACTAAATGATGTTACCTTCAACTTTTGTAGGTTTGGAACTTATGGAAAGAAGGAAAAGACTCAGATATAGTTGATCCATTGATGGCCCAACCCTACAACTCAGGTCAGGTTTTGAGAAGCATCCAAATCGGCCTATTGTGCCTGCAAGAACACGCGGCAGACCGACCAACCATGATGGACATTGTCTTAATGTTGGGTAACAAGGCAGTTCTTGCCTCTCCTACTAAGCCTGCATTCGTTTGTAACCGAAGCGGCAACATTCTCGACCTTCCACAGATTGCAGGAGCTTCTGAGAATGAGGTAACCATAACTGACCTTGAGGGTCGATGATTGGACTCAATGTGACCATGGTTTCATCATCTTATGCTTCAAATAACATAAAGCACTCCAATGTAGCAAAAAAAGAAATTTACTATAGGTGAGCTCCTCAGATGCTAAGAAGATACCAGGTCAGCATTGTGACTTCTGCAAAAATAGAGTTCAACTATCTAAAAAGCAGAACTCTAGGCAACAACTACTTGTATGAGTAGAATAGACATTAGTGATTGGAGATACAGATAATGAAAGTTTCAAATGAGTGTCATAATTTGTTCGGAATTAGTGCTTGTTTGAACAATTAATCATACTAGTACTCGCTCACTTGATCCCAATGACGATTCTACCATTCCGTGCCCGAAAAGTCGGACTGTTTGTACCTTGTAAAACTCAATATCGATAACCTATTTTCATCTACATTGTGCGTACAAGTCCCAATTCCAGCTTCTGACTGTACAGATTCCAAAGCGCCTGAACTAACATGCATTAACGCTCACCTTCAGTAGCAGAATAGCTAGCACAACTCTTCACCTATTTGGAGACATTGAAGAAATGGCATAGGACCTTTTGAATATCATCAATTAGGGAACCGATGTACTGACTAGTTTACTCCTTTGCCTCATGTGACTCAAGGCGCTTAAAGATTTCGTCATGCAGACAATTTCTAGCAAATTGGTGTCGAATCGTGTGTGAACATGGGTCCAAAGACCGATCAGTTAATTTTAGATGAACTTGAGTGATTTACATGTAAGCTCACCAATAGGAAACAATGTCTCAGTGAATCCGGTGGAGCTTGGTTTAGTTGTCGAAGGAAAAGTCTCGATGTGTGGTTTAGATGCACGATACAGGTTCGACTTCTCATGTATTAACAAGGGCAAATGAAACGAAAGATTTTCTAAATGAATCTTTTCTAATAGGCATGGACATGGGCCCATGGGCTTGTGCTCTTTCTTTTTTTTTTGACACGCTAATATAAACGTCGTGAACCCAAGGACGGGGACAAACCCATCTAAGTACCGAACCAAAGGCATTGTGGATTTTCTAAGTCGCGTGGGAGTGCTATATAGTCCGTGTATTATATTTACTAATTCGAATCTGGACCGTCAGATTTGGTGGATATGCTTGGAAACCACATGGTACCCACATGGTACCCACCTGATTAACAGTCAAGATTTAGTTTAGCGTGTATAATCCATTATTTATCAGATGCTTTGAAAACGGATTATACGTGATGCGTGCGTGGACGAGTAGTTCCTAAAATGGGGGGTTTTTTGGTTAAATGTATGGACAGGTGTATAAAGTTTTTAGGGAATAAGGTGTGTGGAAGGAAGGAAATGGTATGAGAAAGCATGATAAATACGATCACCACCTAGGCTTATAGGACACACCATCAACCAAGGACAAATATTGGAATTCGGATGGGAAGTTCACCACCAAGGTCTAGAGGATAAACCACCAACCGAGGCTAAAGGGCTTTCGGCTTACAACCGAGCAAGAATACACTCTCCAAGGTTAAAGAAACTGATGGTAGACAATTCAACTCACGAAAAGAAATTCTCATTCAATGAACATAATTTTTTGTTAGTGGAGAACTCTTCCTCTATTAATAGAGGGATGCGGATATAAGAAATAGACAAACATTAAAGATACGAGGACTAGACCAACATTTAAGAAACATGGGGACTCCCTAAATACTTAAGACATGGAAACCAGAAAGCAATTAAAGTCCTAGTAACTAGAAAAGCATTAAGGGTGCAAATGGTAACACTTCAAAAGTGGACTTCTGCTCCAGAAGTGTTTCTAGAGGAAAAATCCGTTTGATAATATAACTTTTAAAGCAAAAATCCGTTTGGTAAAATTTTTTATTTTTGAAGTGAATTTCCACTTTTGAATTTGTTTTTCCTCCAATTTGAGAAGTTAAAAAAAATTGTTTCTCAACTCAAGAAGTACTTCTCACATCACTCATCTTTTCATTACGCTCTCACCCTCTTTTCAACTATGTCCGCCGACCTCCATTATTACCCACCGTTGACCACCGCCCACAACCATCCCTACCGGCCACCCCCGGCCGACCATCGCCCACCGCAAACCTCCGTCAACTACCACCCACCGCCCCCATGATCACCCCCCATGGTTGTCACCACTCGCCAACCGCCCCTTGTCGCCAACCATCACCCATAGCCACCTACCAACCACCTCCACCGCCGACCCCCCGCTACCGACCACATTCGCCCCCTCCCCCCCGGCAACCATCGACCACCACCCCAATCTACTACCGACCTCCGTCAACCATCGTTGACCACCTCCGCCGCTCTCCACCTAGTCGCCCTCTCCCGGCCTCCGAGTAGAAAATAATTAATAATTTTTTATTTTTATTTTTGAAAATTAAATAATATTTTTGAATAATAAAAAGTATTTTTAAAGAATTTGAAAAGTGTAAAAATGAAGTAGAAATTTTTTGGCTGCCTACAATAATTTTTCATAGAAGATTTTGTGCTAATAATGTTTCAAAAGTATAAATTTTCAACCATTACCAAACGAATTTCTCCGATCAAAAATCAATTTCTGAAATAAAAGTAAAAAAAATCAACTTCTTGCCGGAAGTTGATTTTTAAAGCAGAAGTATTACCATGCGCGCCCTAAATGACATGAAGACTTGCAATCTTGATTCTTCAGCCTTGCGATTCATCTTTCAAAATTCACCCACCAGCCTTAACAAGCAAATAACCATCTTTGGAGATCACCAAATATCCTTGGAAATGGCTCAGAACAGCCTCCCATTGATATGTGGTTGGTGTGCGTCGAAATCAGCAACTAGCCTTGGTAAAATAGAACTTAATTAGCAAGGGAGAAACGGTAACTCCTAAGTCAGTCTCTTGTTCAATAGTCTTCACATTGGTAACTTTATTTTCAATCCACCAAAGTAAGTTGTGACCAAACTCATTTTGGGCTTTAAGGAATAATGATTGCGTTGAGCTTGCTGATGAAATCAAATCAGAACTTAAGGTTTCTATCGATAAGCCATAGGGTAGTTTGAGATTTGACCTCAAATCTGACATGCCATCATCTTTCAAATAAGGAGAAAGGTCTCTCACATTAAAAGTTGCCGAGAGGCCAAACTCTCCAATAAGCTCAATCTTGTATTCATTGTCACCAATTCTCTCGAGAACTTTGAATGGACCATCTGCTCTTAGCATGAGCTTGTTCTTTCGACAAGACGGAAATCTCTCCTTTCTCAAATGAAGCAATACAAGTTCACTGAGTTGAAAACAAGCCTTCTTCCTGTCAAATGTACCTACAAATATGTATTTCGATAGCTGGTTGATATATATGGTTACATTTTGGCTACGTCCTTTGGGTGAAAGGAAAGGAATGTCATTGCATGACCCACAAAGAAAATTTTTTATCAATTATGTGAGCAGTCAATGGTTACCAAAAATTACATTAGTTATATCCTATCCATTTGAAAAATTCGTCAACACAATCCACAATTTAGACTGAAAGGCAGAAAGCTTTTGTAGTGTCTCAGTTACCTTGCGAGCATTTATCGGAACTTGATTTGCAACATCGTAGTCCAATCTCAAAAGAGAGAGAACTTATGGCCCGATCCATAAGTAGAGATCGATAAATCTGTTCCTTTTGGGAGATATGCTCATGTAGATTTTCAATGATATTCGAGCATTACTGCTGATAATGCCATCTCACTTCCGATAGGTGACATCCCTGGATTAACTCACTTGAGGTATTTATTCGCTTTGTCCTATCCCATAGCGAGTCTCACGGTTTTTTCCTTTGGCATACAGACAGAAAGTACTGTTTTAGCCTTAGCACACTTAACTTTGGAGTTCCAAAGCAAGCTATCTATAAATAACCTCATTACACTTAACTTTGCTTATCTATGAACTAATTCCAGTTACTTAACTTTAAAGCTATCTATGAACTAATTCCAGTTTTCACATTCTCCCCTCCTTCGACCTATGAATTAATTCTAGTTTTCACGATCTCTCCTCCTTCGACCGTACTTACCAGGTCATCACACTTAACTTTTCTCGTCACATTCTCCCCTCCTTCGAGCACAACGCCCTTGCTGCACGCGGTCGGGAATCAGGTCTGAAAGGGCCTTGGGAAGCTACCACTGTATAATATTATCCGCTTTAGGCCGAAATTATCACGGCTTTAAAATGCATTACACAGAGTAAGAACCCTAAACCTTATCAACTAGCTCGAGGACTCTCCCCTAGCTAATGTGGGACAAAAGATATGCGCTTAGCCTCGGCCACGTACTGCCAAGGCATTGCACTGACCCGTCCCTCCGTACTTTATGGGGTCTGGGTCATCACAATGAAATGGCTAGAAGTCTTTCGAAAGGTTACTCAGTCCCGTGTAACCTCCCAGAAGCTGCTTAGTCTTTTATCATTCAAAAGATAACTAGTTATTTTTCAGTGCAATCTTCCCACTGGTGGTCATCAAGTCCATGTCAAGGAGACAATCTTATGACTCATGCAGAAATGCCGCGCCAACTAACCTGAACGCGCTTATTCGAAGTACGGGTCAAGTGATTCTCAGAGGTTCACTTGAATTCTTTCATCTTATGAGCTTATGAACTTTGAAAACGACTCCTTTCATAAATATACATAAACCCAATTAATAGTGTACATACAGATCTATGTGAAAATTAAGTGCAGAATTTTGATCATTAGTTCATGGAAGTGTGAAATTTTGAGGTCTCTCAATTGAGTGGGCACTGACCTTCAGCACAGAACAATACAAGTGTATGAAAACTAAAAGGACAATGTTAGGAAAAGTACATTAGAAGTGTCATAACTTGTATACGGCGTTCACTTGAATGCCATAACTTTCAAAACGTTCACTTAAGTGTCATAATTTTTAAAAATCGTTCACTTGAATGTTATGTCAGAGCAAAATCGTTCACTTCAGTGCTATAGTAACTTTTCCGGCGTGTCATGTCAGCTTTTTCAGCTGCCACGTCAACATGGCATTCAAGTGAACGATTTTTGAAAGTTATAGCACTTAAGTGAACGTTTTAAAAGTTATGGCACTCAAGTGAATGTTGTACAAAAGTTATGGCACTTCTAGTATACTTTTCCCGGATAATATTAGTCATCATCTTCCTTCAACGATGGAATTCGTGATGTAGTTTGTGGAGAAGATGTTTTCCAATCGTGACTCGATATTTTGACTTGGAATTTTACTTTTGAAGGTCAATGTGAGGAAGATCTGATTCATCACTCGGCATCAGAAATACTGATAACATGTTGGGGGTCCGTCCGTTGTGTGGTCCTGCACACATAGAAGCCCTGCCTGAATGCATCTCATCACTTCCGATGGCGAACAAGTATGAACAATTGCTTCATCTGTTAGGTATAGTCCAGTATCTTCGCTCCACAATTGCCATGCCTGTAAGAATTAGAGATCGTAAGGCGCATACATAGCCAAAAAGATTATAGAAGGTCACTCGAGACTGCATTCCTCGCACTTACATAGGAAAGGAGATTGTAATGCTGCCAACAATTTTGTGGGTGTTCACCAAAACTAAAGTGCCCTCGAACATTCGTGCCACCCCGAAACATTTCGGGCTCATCTTTCCATCCAAGAGAATATTGCTTACTTTTAATTCTCGATGCATGACCCTAAGGCAAGAATCTTGATGCAGGTAGAAAATCCCCCTTGCAATACCTTGAATTACATGAAATCGTTTACCCCAGTCGAATTCTGCCTTCTTTCTTTTTGTGTTTTTGGTCAGGAAAAAAAAAATTCGTTGAACTGTTTCAAGAAGGGAAACCCAAAGGATGGGCTTCGGTACATAATAGCTTCCAAAGAGTTAGGGGACGGGAGGAAAGCCAGTTTTGACATAAGGCATTTTGCCTATGATTTTTAGCCACCCAATCCGCGACCGACTCCGCTTCTCTAGGGCAATAGAAAACTTGGCACGTGAGCTGGTGGGAGCTTAATATCGCCTGAGCTAAGACTGAGCAGTCGGTCTCAAACTCGGATTCACTGTCCGGAGGAGAGAGGTTCTAATTTAGCCAGTGGTGGAGATTTTGCTTTCGGCTTCTTTAGCCCTGGCAATTCTAGCCATAGGTACTTAGGCTTTTGGCACAAAAAAATTCCTGAGGAAACGGTGGTGTGGGTCACCTACCGGCACAACCCTGTCAAAGATACTTCAGGACATCTCAGTATCAATGAGCTGGGGGATCTCATACGCTACTGACACAAAGAGAAGCATCTCCGTTCGGGGCAGCAATCTTTCGTCATCTTCGGTGGCGAGTGACTGTGTAGCTCAAGTTTTGGATTCGGGCAATCTTGTTCTGTTTGAGGATGGCAAGAAAAGTTCAGGTGTTTTGGCAGAGTTTCGACCATCCTACTGATACTTTGCTCCCCTCCATGACTCTTGGGCTCAACCGTACCAGTGGCCTATATAGAATCCTAACGTCTTGGAAGTCTCAGGATGACCCCAGAACAGGAACGACTTATTAAATCAACCCCAGTGGCTTCCCGCACTTAACCTTGTACAAAAATCAGGTTCTGTTATGGCAATCAAGCCCCTGGAACACAGACAGATTGAATGGGATTTCTGCCATAGAGCACTCCTCATGGTTCAACTTTAGCTTCATAATTGATGCCGATGAGGTCGTCCTGGTGTCAGATGTTTTTAACTAATCGATCTTGGCAAGGGGATCGGTTCAAGAGTCCGGAAGTGTGTGACTGCTCACATGGGTTGAAAACCATGGCTAGGAACTTCGAAAAGAAAGCTAGAAGGAAGTTCGTAAATCCTGGTTTACAAAAGAAAGGTTAGTGTTCGACAGGAACATTGCGATTCTCCAACCACAAGTGCAGTTTACGTACCATTTAGTCATTTACTGCACATAAAATTCGTGAACGACCCCAGGCCCTAAACAAAAAATATTCATTGAGTGAGTGGATAATTTATTCACCAAACCAGAGGACCAATGTGACTCCTATGGGCATTGTGGTGGCAATGAAACTGTCATTCTGATAGCATGGACTGCATTGAGTGCAAGTGCCTACCCGGGTTTACCCCTAAGGCCCCGAACAATTGGAGCACGAGAGACAGTATAGGTGGGTCCATGAGGAAGAATCGGTTTGTCGGAATGGTGAAGGGTTTGTAAACGTAGCCAATGTAAAAGTGCCAGACTCTTCGGTCACATCTTTCGACATGAATAGTACTTCACAGGAGTGTGAAAGTGAATGCTTGAGGAGTTGTTCATGCACGGCTTATGCCGATGCAGATTTTACAAGAGGAAGTGGATGATTGATGGGGTACAGAGATTTCATGGATACAAGAGAGGTCTCAGGGTGGAGGGCGAGACTTCCGGATGACTTAGGGGTAATCCTAGAGAAGGAAAATAAGTAGGACATTCTAACTTGCTCATATTTTTGTCACTGCCATGTACTGTTGCAATAGCACAGTCAGTCTTGTATGATAGATCGATTTCGCCTCAAATGAACAAGCTTGGACAAGGAGGATTCGGTCCAGTCTACAAGGTGCTATACCATGTCCTAATACTAAAACCCTTAGATCTCCCTTTCTACTTTAGTCTCAGGTGTCCAAGATAGTTGATGTATAAGTATGAGGTCAACAATCGGGTTTCCTCAAGAAAGCCTGAACTGAGAAACAAGGTGGACAGGGTAGTTTTCATGGATATGTCTGAAGGCGAGACGAAATTTACAGGGTTGGTTGGCCAGTGGACAGGGAGTAGCTGCGAAGAGGTTACCGAAGAGTTCAGGACAAGGAAGTCAGGAATTCAAGAACGAAGTCATGCTTATAGCCGAACTCCAACACAGGAATCTCGTGAGGCTTTTTGGCTGTCGCATCAGTCAAGACGAGAGGATGTTGATAAACGAGTACTTGCCTAACTAAAGTTTGGTCTGCTTCATTTTCAGTATGGCCTCACCTTTTTCCCTCTTCATGCTAATCTAATTGCTGAAACGCCTCACCATCAGCAACGATTTCATGACAAACCCGCCAGTAAATTCTTTTTTCCCGGCTTTGGGTCACAGATGAAGCAAACAGGACAACCCTTGATTGGAACCAACGTTTTGAAATTACTCTCGGAATTGCCTGAAGAGTTTTGTGTCTTCACCAAGATTCAAGACCTAAAATCATACATAGAGATCTCAAAGCAAGCAATGTCCTCCTCGATGCTGCAGTGAACCCGAAAATTTCTGATTTTGGGATGGCTAAAATGTTTGGAGAAGACCAGAGCGAAGCAAATACGAACAGGGTGGTCAGAACATAGTAGGTTGTTCTATGCTATCTACCCAACTCAAACAGCGCACTCAATAAGGGGAGAGATACAAACTGATTATATGTGCTGAGATATTAACGTTGTTCATTTTTGTGTAGTGGTTACATGTCTCCAGAATACAACGCAATGCAAGGATTATACTAGACCAAATCCGATTTTTTCAGCTTCGGTGTCATATACATATTACTGGAAATAGTCAGTGGCAAGAGGAACACTGATTTCTCCAATGACAGTGCATGTCTGAATCTAATAGCACATGTAAGAACATAGAACGAAAAATTCCTTCACCCTCATTTACCTTCGGCTGCTTCTTGAAATCAGATCTCATTGCTTAATCTCTGTAAGATATAGTTACCTTCAACTTTTGTGGGTTTGGAACTTATCGAAAGAAGGAAAATCCTCAGACATAGTTGATCCATTAATGGCCCAACCCTACAACTCTCGTCAGGTTTCGAGAAGGATCCGAACCGGCCTATTGTGCGCGCAAGAACACGCGGCAGACCAGCCACCCATGTTGGGCATTGTCTTAATGTTGGGTAATGAAGCAGCTCTTGCCTCTCCCAATAAGCCCGCTTTCGTTTTGAACAGAAGCGGCAACATTCTCGACTTCCACCGATTGCGGGAGCTTCTAAGAACGAGGTAACCATAACCGACCTCGAGGGTCGGGTGATCGGACTCGATGTGGCCATGGTTTCGTCATCCTATGTTTCGAATCGGATAGACCATTCCCACGCAGCAAAACAGAAATTTACCAAAAGGTGAGCTCCTCGGATGCTAAGAAGATAACCAGGTCAGTATTGTAACTTCTGCGAAAATAGAGTCCAACTTGTATCGACAGATTAGACATTAGTGATGGGACATGCGGGTGATGAAAGTTTCAAATGAGTGTCATACTTTGTTCGGAATTAGTGCTTGTTGGAACGAATTAATCATACTTCCCAAGGACGATTCTATCGTTCCTTGCCGGAAAGGACGGACCGTCTGTACCTTGTAAAACTAAATATCCATGTAATTTGGGGTACAGGATGTGATTACTAATGGAAAGTAATGAGAAAAAAAAAATAGAATAGTGGCCTAAAAGAGTTTTTTTTTTTCTTTTTTTTTCAAGAAGGATTCTCTTTCGATGTTTTTTCCTATAAAAATCCTTAGAGAAGTAAAACTATTTGGACATGAGCGTTGTAATTGCTTGATTTTCACGTAATTTGGTGTACAAAATATAATTACTCATGATATAAGGATTAATTTACTCCTTTAGCCTCGTGCAACTTAAGGAGCTTAAAGATTTCGCCAGGAGCCAACAAGGGCTGCGACGCCTTGGCTCGGTGCCGGCCACACCCTTACGCAATGCCGGCAAGGGTCGCCTATGGTCTGCAGGCAACCCTTGTCGGTCCTCAATAAAAAGAGAATTGTACATAAAAGAAACAGAATAAACCAAAAATATTATTAAAATTATAAAATAGTATTAAAAAATATTTAAAAAATGTGCACGTCAACGCCAAGCGTACCACATAGGACGATCGGCATCCACAATAGCGATTTCCTGCCATAATTGGAATAAACTTAATTAGCACAAATGCAAAAGGTTTAGGGCTAAATTTGCACCAATAAAAAGTTTATAACTGAATTGACACCAATGCAATATGTTTAGGATTTTTTTGACACTTTTTCTGCACATCTGAGTACTAAACCAAAGGCACAAAATATTTTATGCATCAAAAAGTCAAAGAGTTATTTAGCGAGTGTATTACATTTACTAAGTCAATCCGAACCGTCAGACTTGGTGGGATCCGCGTGGAACCCACCTGATACCCATCAGATTAAACAGTCAAGATTTAGTTTAGCATATATACTCAATTCATTAGATGCTTCTTGCTCATCACGCACAGGACCGGTGCGACATAACAACCAAATGGAGCTACAGCATTTACATGTATAATATTAAGGTTTTTTTTTTTGTCATAATGTATAAAAGTAAGTTCAGACTGTGTTATATGTGCAGCATTAGAATTTTAGCAAATTAATATCTTTACACTGCCATTTTATATTGTGAAAGTTTCTAAAACTATTTCCCCCATTTGGAGCTATGCAGATCCTCCTTGAGCATAGTTAAAAATAAAATGAAAATGTTTCCCTAACAGTCTGATAGTACTTCCAGTTATTTTTTACCGTAGATCCACATACTATCACTGCCTATTTTGCATAAAATACTCATTAGTTAGAAAATCGTAAGGTCAGAAATAATGATAATATTGTCAAATTGTCAGGATAACAGCTCCCTAAATAAAAATATTTGTGTTTGGAAGAAGACCTAATGGATCAGATTCAAAGGGACAAAGAGAAAGAGAAACCCCTTTTTTTCAAGGAAACAATCTTGTCGTAGAAGCTACAAACTCAGCGTTGTTTTGCCACTGATTAGCCAAGACAAAGTAAAGGCAAAGTCTCTCCCATCGAAGCATATATAATTGTAGCTGCTTGGACAGCGACTTTGAGTCTTACTTTATTTAACACGACAATGATACCAATATGCTGCTTTTTTTTTTCTTGCCGCTTTTCATTATTCTTTCTATAAATCATCTTTTGACTTAATTAGGCTAGGAAAAAAAAATAGTCTCATTTCTCTTAAAATACATTAACTTTAGATTCAATTCCAATTCTAGCCCGAACTCTTTTTGTCTCATAAAAAAACATTAACTTTGGATTGGGTCTCTATTCTGACCTTACGCTTTTTCATTTCGTATAAAACACCAATTTAAATTCGGATCTCAATTATGGCCCGACCTTCTTCTTCTTTTCCGGAAATGGCGCAAACTTGTAGTTGGTACCCAAATATATCCCCATTAAGTAGAATGACACGTAGGTATGTATATTAAAAAAATGCCCAGTGTTTAATAGCATCTATGGATGAAAACTTGATGGGGGTCAAAATTTGGGTACCAACTGAAAGTTTTTTCTGTTTTTATGAGAAAAAAAAAAGGTTCGGGCCAAAACTTGAACGAATTAAAAGTTGATGTTTATTTATGAAACCACCAAAAAAAAAGTTTGGACTAGAATTAAAACATTATCGAAACTTGATGCGAGGGAATTAGGGGGAAAATAAAAAAGAAAAAGAAAGAATTGAATTCCTTGAATTGCACTACTCGAGAGCGAAAAGAAATACTGATCCCGATGCTTTAGAGAATAATTAAGAGTATAAAAATGATAGGCCGCTGGAAGATTCCAATCTATAAGAAATTTTAATAGTTATTTGATGTTCATTGTTCATGATTAGTCACTTCATTGTCGGTTGTCCGAGTTAAGTCTTCTATTTTAATCTTCTTCATGGACTTCAAGTGCTTGCTCACCTGTCCATATCTTTGGCACTATGTATTATATGTTTATACGCATCAATTAGACTTATTTATTAGACGGTCCATGCAAAACGAAGAATAAAATGCCTAGAAGCATCTTTGATTGCACTAACATGTCAAAGTAGTCAGTTTTAATTAGACAGCATTGACGTCGATAAATGATAATTTAGAATAGAAAAACACGTATATGTGTTAGAGGCGCTATTTCCAACCCATTTATTACTAAAATCGTTCCTTTGTAAGTAGTCGACCCGAATACCCTTAAATGAAAACTCAACTCACTCTCCCACCTTCATTGAGCAGATACTTTTGTTGCAACTTGAAGTGTTTTCAAACTCTCCTGGTGCCTCAAAGCTTCAAGTAGACTCGTGCTTGTCCCTACCCCATGCCAAGCCCGCCGCCACGTAGCAGGAGTTGTCATTGCACTCGTTATGCTTGGGATCTAGGGGAGAATAGCAATGGTCATGCCATAACGGTAGAGGCAAGGAGAAGAGCAATGGTCGTACTGTAACGGCAGAGGCGAGTGACCAAATCGTGAATTTTGCAATGGCGACGACATGCAAAATTTGGGCATGGCAATAGGGGTGAGGACAAGAGTCGAAGCTTTGTGACATCAAGAGTCTCATAATTGTTTTAGGAAACATTTTCTTTTATGCTCTTCGTTACTCATCTTGTCGAGAAAAAAGAGATAATTTCGAGTTCATTCAAATAATAAGTTTGGTATAGTTGTGGCTAAACTCTAACTGTGTTAATCTATACTGATTTTCTAAAGCGCTCTAAATAATAAGTTTAGTCATACAATTCTCGAAATTTAAGCACCTCAAAGTTAGGCAACTTCATAGAAACTGCTATAAACTTGGAGATGTTATAGTTGTTGAGGTGGACGTTTGCCAAACATCTTTCTGTTTTTTTGGTCGAAGTTCGCCAAACAACTTTAAAAGGTACAACATTGTAAGTACCTTCTTTTCATAGTTGAGGCATATTATCACATTACTGCTCTAAAATAGTTAGTACGATAGGGATACCATTTCTAATACTGATTAAGGATATGTTTCTTTGAATGGAAAAATCTGAACTAGTTTTTCGCATTTTCATGCTTTTGGTTTACTAAAAATAATTAGTCAACGGAAGCCATATATAATATAAAAAAAATGTACGCTTAAAGTAAGGAAAATGAATTCCCAAAATCTGAAAAGGGAAAGACATATTCCTTGAAAATGGTTTCCACAAAGCACGTTTTCCGTTATCATGAGATTTATCCGAAACAAACACACCCTATGGGTTACCTTATGAAGTAGTTGTAGTCTTGAAGGCAAGTTAATTTTGGGTTTTTCAGATAGAGATTTGCTAGCATAACCGTTTTTGGGTTACTATAAAAATAACAATATGTTATGAGTCATAAACTCTTAAAAGAGCGGACCACATAAAAACTTTTGATTTTTTTTTTTTTTTGCCCAAAATAGATTGTTAATTTTACAGTGGCTCAAAAACTGTTACATAATCGATTCTTCTTTGAAAAATGAGCTCGTTCACCGAGATTTCTTTTTCCCCTTTTATCTTTTGTATGTTCCCATGAGTGCCCTTATCATGACATGTAGCGACATATCATCCGTCGGTCTTATATTTCTCAAATTGTCAAGTCGTGAAATTTTGTAGAAAAATGCGCGGCAACCGAATGAAAATGGTGTCCATAAAATATACGATTGGATAAAATTCGAGAAATCAAAAATCTCTCTTATTTACGACAATTTTCCAGCTGTCTTAACTGGACGATATGTGGACGTAACGTTTTATCGGGATGTATATCTCATTGGAAATGCTTTCCATTGCTCCATTAAAACCACACTTTGCATGCTTATCACGTCATAATGGGCAAAAAGAAAGCATGTAGAAGCGCATGCTTGTCATGGTTGTTTCTCATGATATCATGAAACCCTAGAAAAGTAAGGCAGCAAGTGGGCCGCCCTATGACTTCCACTCTCCGATTCCAGACAATCATAGAGTTAATTTAATCTCCGCAGCTCACTCTCCCGATTATCTTGAACTCTATCTCTTCTTCTTCTTCAGATTTCCAAATAAAACAAAACGGATTAAGTAAAAGGCGGTACCGAGACTATCGTACAAAAGATGAGGGTAGGAGCAAGATAGAGAGGCACAGCAGCAGACCCCCCCATCTCCTGCTCAAATTCAGCTTCCCACTATGAACATTTGATTAAAGCTAATAATATATAACAACTGAAATTATTCTAACTTGTTTTGATCTAAAAGGTCAGCTTTTCGGGTTGAAATCTAACACCTGTTCCTGTTCCTAACCACAACTTTTTCTTCAGCAATATTCTTTCTTCTTCTCCTCCTCCTTTTGCTTCTTCTTGCTCTCCAATGGTTGCTAATCATTCCATGCCCCCCACCATTATTCTCTTCTCTTTTTCTGTGGACCATCACTGTCTCTTCATTATCTCTATGTCCATCTCTCTCTCTCTCTCTCTCTCTCTCTCTCTCTCTCTCTCGGTTATGTATCTTCCTTTTTGCACATTTGGTTTTGCTTGTTTAGCTTTTTCTATTTATATGCTTCTGTGGGGTTTCCAGGACTGGCAGAGCCAAACAAAAGCAATGCAGCTTCTCTGTCTTTACTAAAAACTGAAGTTTATGTTATACACATCTTTTCTGAACCCTTCTTTTTCTTGTTGGGGTTGGAGTCAGATTCTTCCTTGTTGGTCTGTTGAGTCAGCTACCCGTGTAACGAGTCAACTCGTTGCTTGCCTTCTATCTTCTCTCTTTCCGTCTCTATCTGAAACTTCCTCCGAATGTTGGAGTCCAAAAATCAACCGGGGTCTCATGAGCCACTGGGAATGTGCTTGAGATTGGCACCAAGCATAGCCCTCGGCTCCTTAAGTCTTGCTTTGGCCCTTCTGATGTATAATCTTTCAGTTTATCAAGACCCTGCAAAAACCATATAGTATGTATCTGTTACTGCGTGGAACTATATGTTACTTAGCCTAACATGGAAATTCAAAAAAGGTGAACTAAGGACACGCATGGCAAGATTTCTGCTCTAGAAATTAACTACTAGCCAGAAATTCAAGTTAATTTTCTACTTCTACTTCTAGGCAGAAGTTGGTTTTTCTACTTCTAGAGATCAACTTTTGGCTAAAAGTTGGATTTATGCTTTTGAACAGAAGTTGATTTTTCTACTTTCCAAAATCAACTTCTGACAAAAAGTTGGATTTATGCTCCAAAAGTTGGGTTACCAGATAGCTTTCTGCTCCATAAGTGTTGTCATACACGCCCTAAGAGACAACTTAAGTGAACAGTGCATCCACACACCAGCAGCATTTATCATGACAATTCTAATGTGTAAATCGAAGATCTATGAAGAATTACTTGTGCGAACAAGATAAGTTTTCCGACACCTGTGTCACGCTATTGTGGAAATTATTTGGGCATAGGTAGTGTACACCAGACAAGATAATATAAAGCTAGTAAAGAGATTGATGTGAAACTTAGGTAATTTTGTTAATTTACCTGTTGATGCTGAATGGGAGCTCCATTTCTCATGTATGGAGTACTCAAAACCTGAAAGCACAAACGCACAGGACCAACCATCAACATAACTTGACTTCGAATGTATACTTATCACAGCTCCATGTCCAGTTTAGGATTCACTTCTAAAGTATAATGAAAGGAAAAGAGGGGACTGGGCTTACATGGACTTGATCATGTAAGAACTTGATGTACTCGATGGCTTCATGAAGAACAGATGCTGTATCAGTCTGCACAAATTTAACGAAACATCAACTTCTGTTCTTCCAATTTAATGTACTTTCGCAAAAATGCAACTTCAGCCAAAGAAAAAAATAACACCATTAAAAACAGAAAAGTGTGAGGAAAAATCCAATAATTCACCTTTCCAAAAGGTGAAACCAACTGCTGCAACGCAGTGATTCGGTCCCCTAGCTTCTCTTTCCGAACCTGATAACAAAATGCGATGGTAACTCGTTATCTTCTCTTCACTTTCTCGTGCCAACAAGTTGCAGAATGCTTTCGCCATAAAATGAAAAGGACATCACTTGCAAGCTTGGTTGCTCCTCCAAGAACAAGAATTTCAAAAGATCAAGAAAATGTTATCGTCTCACCTTAAAAGTCGGCAACGGCGACGGGGTTTCGATTCTAGGCCTTTTGAACCCGGGTTCGGTAGAGCTGCTTTTCTTTCCAGCGGAATCCACTTCCCGTGTGTCATCGCAATTTCTCTACAAGATCAGAAAATCTCTCTTCACGTGAATATAGTTCCTGGTAAAGAGTATTACATGAAAGTTATCTAACGTTGGTATCAAATGGGTTAAGATCTGTACCTTGGTGTTTAGCTGAGCACAACTTGGTTTTTGATCATATATCGTAGGAGGTGATGTAGCGGTCCAATCCAAGTTATTCATTGGCGTCGAAGCCATGGCGATGTTAGACAACGGCAACCTATTAGGTTGGCGATTCGCAGACGAGGATTTCAAGAGGGGCGACAGTTTGGCGAAAGAAGGGGGCGATTGATCATCGGAGCTATTGGTCTGAGAGAAGTTGTTCACCGACCGCGCTGGGCTGTTCAGGAGGGATTGATGTTGGGGCTGAAAACCTGTGGGCTCGTCAAGTAAGCTTTGTATCAAAGGGAATCCATACAACCCTCCACCGGACAGTCCCGATCCCATCGGAAACCCAGCTGAGAAACCCTCGCAGGTGGCCACGGTGGTCGCGCTGGTTGTGATGGAAGTCAGTTCAGATTGGTCCGAAGAGAATTCTTGACTTATTTGCTTGAACCCATTGATGGAGGAATCTTCAACCACACAACTTGAATATCTTCTGGGGCTCCATTCCTTCTGGATTCTTGAACCCATGTCTTCGTTCAATATCGAACAATAATTGCTCTGAGCAAATTTTCCGCCGCCACCACTGCGATACGGCCGCAGATTATATCATAAGTTCTGTGTTGTATTAGTTAAATTCAAGTTGAAAGAAGCTTAAATGGTTATGAGCTAAATCAGTGGGAAAGAACATGCTTGTGTTGAATTACATGTCAATCTAATAATTGTATGGTTGAAATCAAACGATCTCATGAGATGACTTTCACTGCAAATTAGACCCTACTTAGTGAAAAAAAATAAATAATAGAGAGAGAGAGAGAGAGAGAGTAAAACTCATAAAGACTGTTGTATAGAAATCAAAATACTTATCATGACAACCATATAAACTTACAGTAAGGCTTGGTTCCAATCCGGGGTCAGCGGCGATGAGATCCCGAATCCCGTGAGCTGCACGTCGGGGACAACCAGCTCGCTTCTGCTGCAGCCACGCACGGCGCTCAGCGGCTGAGCCTTGTAGTGGTTGAACTCGAAGACCATGGAGCCACCGGAGGAGAGCGAGGAATCATTGTGCTCAAAAGATCTCGCTCTGACGTTGCTCATTGCCATGTCGGCCGCCGCTGCCGCCCAACCAAACCCTCCCCCGTCGTTGGCTACCGCCGAGCACGGCGACGCACCGCCCACAAAAGGCACGCCCCTGAGCGAGCTCCACCAGCTCTCGCCGCATATCCCGGCCTGGAAATTCTCCGCCATCGCCGGAATGACTCGATGAATATAGGATTTAATATCGACTAACCCTTGCGACTATCTATACTGTTAGTCCTTTTGTATCTCTCTCTCTATCTCTCTTTCTCAATTGTGTGTGAGAATGAATTATGAGAAGCGTGAGGGGCTATTTATATATATGAAGGGAACGGTAAGGACATTGGAAGAGACCGGAACCTGGTTGACATTTCAGGGGGATGGGACAAGTCAGAGAAATGGAATTTTTGAATCGGAATAATTTAGTTTTTTTTTTCTCTCTCTCTCTCTTCCTTTAATTGTGCTAGCTTTCCATAATTTACTCTGCCTCTCTTACTTTTTTGGTTTGTACCTATCTCATTCTCCTGCGCAATTGTTTATCAAAACTTCTTGACTATGTAATGAGGGCATTTGGTCATAAGAATGAAAATCATGATATAATATATTTTATCTTATTCTGCGTTTGGTAGATATACAGAATAGGATAAAGGCAATATAGCCCAAATAAAGATATTCTAAGGAAGGAGGTGGGATAGGCCTAAATGGAATTTCTCAAGAAAGTAAACACGAAGAAAATCGGATTTTTTTTCCACAATCACCGCCTCTCCTCCGCGCCGAGCCACCTCTTCATCATGCTAGACCGCCTCTCCAACGAGTGGCCACCTCTTCCAGGGGCAACTACCGTCAAGTGTGGCCGCCTCTCTGACGGGGCCGGGCTAGGGTCTCCGACAACAAAGCTGGGTATCTGTACAACCTCATTCTTTATTCGATAATTTGACGTGATATGAGATCATGTCTCTTATTCTTTAATCGTTTAAACCTTTTTAACATTCGAAAAGGGGTCTCTACATGTTATGAAGAACTCGAGGTTGATCATCAACTTTCGAAGTAGCTCCGTTGGATGAGTCGCGTGAGTACATCTTCAACTTGTGAAAAGAGGCTGAATCATTTCATTGTTGAGCACTTATTTACTCATTCGATAAGAAAAACGAGCAAAACCAGTGGGCCATTCTCAAAGGATTTGACTTCAAATCAAGACCTCAAGTTCTACTGAGTCTGCTCGATCAATGTCATGCCCGAATTTAGATAGCACAACCTCTACTCAATAATAACTCGCTCATCGAAATTCATCATTGAATAATTTCTAAAGCATTATAATGTTTCAATAAAACAGAGTCGATCTCAACTGCGTTTTGCCTCTACTTATCCGACATTATATCCGCAGTTCATCATACAAGAAATAGGATATGATAAGATCATTGAATTCTTATCCTATCATATTTAATCCAATCACGACAAGAAATACGGACAATTAAACGCAACCTTAGAGTTGCTTATCCCATATGTTAAGTGCGTATGGTCAATCCTATGTTCGTGTAACTTTTATAGACATTCCCCATGCAATGTTCGGCCCCATTTAACTAAAGCTAAAGTACTTACAATTCCATTTGAAATACATTTCATGTCTAGAAATAAGATAAAAGAACTTGTAACGAATATCGATAGCAGACTTTATGGATTCACATTCTCTCCTTAAATTCTTCTCTTCGGAAGAACAATCAATTATTTCAACTTCACAAGACTGCTACACTGAAATAGTCTCTAACCGTTGACACATATTGAGAGGCTGCAACCAATCAATCATCAACTCTAATACCATTGTTTCAGAGATTGCTTTGATCTAGCTATATAAAGGTTGTTTAAGGAAGTGTACCTTATCTTGCATTCCTAAGTGACAAATCTCTCTAATTGATGAATGCATGTCTATTTGCTCCTCTAACTCACCGGAGAGAAAAGCTGTCTTATCACACAGTCTCTCCAACTCCAAAGTTGCATTACCGCAACCAATCCGGAAAAGCACCCTGGTGAAGCCATATTCACACAAAAAACAAGTATCGACCATAATGAGATCTTCTCCACTACTAGTGAAACAGAGAAGCAAGATTCCGGAGTCGATGCAAGATTCTTTCATTGGGTAGTAATCCGACACCAACATATATTGAGAAGCTACCGCAATCGAATATTGGTTGTGAAGCTACTGCAAGGTTGCACAAAGCTCGACACCTTCGCTAGTGAAGATTACTAAAAGAGATTTCAAATTCGAGTTCATTAATATATCCAGTTTGACACACTTTCATTCAAAAACTTTCTTATATGAATGAGGTGCTAAATAGGATATATGAAATATTTTACACCACACTATATCTGATATAGGACTTTGTTGATATTGCTAACTTCACGACTTGATTTACTTTGTCTTTCTTTGGCAACCAACTTTTGCAACGCACCACTTGACTTGGGGTGAGGAAAACATTACCCTTTTTTTCCTAAGATTTGTCATTTGGATAGCTCAGAAAAATAAGTTAACGTGAAATCTTTTCACGTTAAACAAAAACTTTATGCTTGAATTCAGGAAAATAATTTTCTCTTTTGAAAACCAAAATTTCCAAACTACAACTAGATATTAACACTTGAACAAGGGACGTTGGAGTTTGGGCAAGTGAACCTCAACAATTGTGCTCGGGGTCCTCGGTGGTCCGACCTAGGTCCCAGAAGCTAGGCCTAGGTCATTCGAGGTTGGGCACTGGTCCACAAAGGTTGGGCTCAGGTCCCTCAAGGCTGAGCCCAAGACCCCAATGTCCATGCCCAATATACCCGGCTCCCGTACCTAAGTCACCAGCCCCCGTGCTCGAGACTATCAAGATTGGGGTCATTTCCATTGAAGTTGAGTCCGGTTCTCTAAAGGTGGGGATCAAGAGCCTAGTGCCCGTTCTTTGGTCTTATGGGTTGTTGGTAGCCATACTCTGGCACCCGGCTCCTGCACCCAAGTCATTGGTGCTCCAGCCCGGTCCATCGAGGCCAAGCCTAGTCCCTCAGCATCTAGTCCCAGGTACACAAGGGTTGGGCCCAAGCCCCTCGAGGTCGAACCCAAGACTCCCATGCCAATGCTCGGCTCCCCTCCGTATATGCCTAAGCACCCAACTCCCATGCCGGGGCCTATCGAGCCTAGGTCCCTAGTACCCATGCTCGAGTTCCTAGTGGTTGGGCTTGAGAAAGCTCGACGCCCGGGCTTGGAGATCCCGACAGCTAGGCTCGAGTCTCTCGAGATCGGGGCTTAGTCCCCGACACCCAAGCCCCTCGAGGGCAGGCCCAAGACCTTACACCACGTGCTTGGTTCTTTGCCAATCATTCCTAAGCCTTTGGGACCCAAATGGCCAAGACTAGGTCCCTTGTGGCTGGGTCTAGGACCCCAACGCCTGTGCTTGAGTACCCCAAGGCTAGCCTTGGAACTAAGAACCCTAGTTTGGGTTCAATATGGCCAAGATCGGGTCCCTCGCGCGCGCATTGTTTACAATATGTAATGGCACATATGTTATACAATTTAATAAAATCTTTCTAAATTTGATAATATAGCATGTGTGGTCCTTATATCACACAAATGAACATGTCTCTTCAAAAAAAATAAAAGCAAATTGTCCATTTCAATTGATGGGAAACAATTGCCGGTTCATTTTCGGATTTCTATCGAATATAAAAAATTATTGTACTTTTTTAATAAATGAAAAATATCTTTTAAAATGTCATATGTTCTACCAAACGAAGGAAGCATTAACCATATGCCTTTTCCACTTGTGCAACCCAAGAGTCTTATAAGTTTCATATTCCTTTCTACGTCATTCGCCTTTCATACTCATTCAAGCCATGCTTTTCAATACTAGCAACTTTTTCTAAGGTCTGTTTTATTCACAAAAAACACATGCTTTGGAAAAAAAATTAACAAATGATCGTTTGTATCATGTGAAATAATTAGTTAATGAGTTATATTCTCATTTTTTTACAATAATTTATGTCTAAACATTTTGGTAAATAATAAAAGTATTTTTTGTCATTAATTATTTAAACGATAAGTGATCATTTTTTTGAAAAATATTTTTCAAATCATCTATTTTTCGTGAAATAAATACACCCGAAGTTCAAAATGTTATACTTAGTGCCAACTTGTAACCAATTCATCAATTGGCTTTGGTGACAAGGACTTTCTCGAGCTAAGTCTATTGAGTTCAAAATTAATAGTTTGCTCTTTGCTTGTTCTTCTCAGTTCATACTTTGTTTTCTGTTTTATTCGCTTTCTAATTCCAAAATAACTCCCAAAAAAAATTCCTAATAATATCGCGAAATATACTCCACTATTTGGACCAGGTACAAAGAACAAAACTCTACCATTTTGAGCAAAGGAGTAATATTCCGACCAAAAAAAAAAAAGGAATAAAGGATTAATATAGCACGTTGAGGATACTACAGGTCAACGCATGAAGCCTCAATCCCTGTCAACGAGATAGTCAATACTCATCATTTGGACCAAGTTGGGAAGGAATATGTTAGGCTCAGCAAGTATTAGGCTAGTCCAATGTATTTCTGTAATTAGTATTAATAAATGACTTTGTTAGGCATAAATAGTCAACTGACATTGGTGTTTGATTAGGATTAGAGTCAACATAAAGAAACCAAATCACACTCTTTGTTGACTACTTATTCAAATTGCAGAGACCCAGAAGATAAGTTAATCAAACTCTCGCTAATCCGTGCGGAATTATATACTATGTTATGTCCATAGGCAGCGAAGAAACTTTTCACAAAACTATCAATTGATTTCCTCATACATGTAATATAAATTTAAAACTATAGTCATCAAATAAAGGAATATTGATAAGATCAAACAGTACTCGTGACGACGAAATTATTATTTCCGCAACCAGAATATGATATAGTCATCTGAAGATAAAATTTAATTTAAAAAGGTGGCTCTGATAATTACAAGCATGCCTAAAGGAAAATTATTTCATTGATGGGAATTTTGAGAATTGAGATAGTTGACCTAGAGGCATTAAGAACTAATAAGCAAGTTAGGTGAAGTCCAAATAGGCACTGCTTTTTCCTGGAAATTGCAAGCAACAAGACACATCATAGACTAAGTTTAACGCTACAAGCTTTGACATACAATCACTCCTTTTTCAACTCAAAGGAAATTTTTCAACGGTTTGCGTGTTGAATTATACAAAACTAAAGTTATTGCTTGGAATTCTCACAAAACAAGTATAAGATATTATATGATTTTAAGGGGGAAGAAGGTCAATCTACACTCAATTCGTCTCAAAGAAAAAGTTAAACATAGAGCAACCAACTAGGTTTTGTCCATTCATTTTGGCTATCATCTTTCTAATTTTGTTTTGGTTTCACGCCTACGCTAACTTAAGTGACATCACAAGTTGGTTTAAAACAGACACGATCGATGGTCAGGTCCGGATGGGTCGAGAAAAGCCGAGCCCCAAAGCTCTTGTCCAAGCTTGCCCATGATTTGCAAAACATCTAGCTTTACTCATACAATGATTGACCCCGGTCGATCCGGCCGAACCTGTGCGGGCCCAATGACAGGTCTACATTAGAACACCAAACCTATTTCAAACCGTCCATGTGAGGAAAACATGCCACGTAGTATGAAACACGATGTGTTAAGTTCTTTCAGCTGCAAAACCCCGATCGATTGATCAACCCCCAACTAATCGCACAAGATCTCTAAGATCTTAAAACTCGAAGAAAAAATACTTCAAGAGCCGCGCACATGTTGCTGAACATCATCGGAATATTTTGTGTTCTTTCGTTTTTCCCTTGATTTAACTCATCACATCGTGGACCATCACCTAATATATATCTGTATAATTATAAGGCTGCCGAGAGATTGGTTGAATGATGCAACAATTGACCTAAAAACGTCATGACTTGAGGGTCAACTTTCTCTACGTCTTCCGTGGAACACATCAGCCATCGAGAAGACGGATTGGGTAAGACCAAAAAAGTCAATAACCACTTTTTTTGGGTCAACTCGTTAACGTGCAATTGTCGTAAGCCTAACATTCTATGATATGATCTTGAGAGGTCAGCACATAATAATTTCGAATTTACCTTTCTTTAAGGTGCAATTTTTTTTAATTTATTTCCCTGCTTAAATCGACGCATTTCTGTCGTAGAAGGAGTTTATTAAATAATAATTTGACTTTCTAGAAGCTCAACTAGAACCAAAGCAAGAAGGGTTTTGTCACTCGTCAAACAACCACACCAGCTCTTAGTGTCATCCACTTGCCATAAACATGAATTCATTTTTATGTTCTTGGATACTCTTTTTATTTTCGTTTTTCGCGAAACTTTGCATGCATCTTTCATTGAAAACTCTATGCATCAAGTTACGGCATGCATGTATGTAGTGATTTCCTGATATCATGTTAAATTGAGCAAACCCCTTTCAATTTGAAGAGAATAATATGATGTTTGTTGAGATAGGTCATATATATCCTATTTTGGGTAGGGTTAGAAGATTAGAACAAATAATTAAAGACGCTTGTCTACTGTGGTATCATAGCGCAGGTCAAGAGCTTGAATCCCGACACTTCCTCTCATCTTTCACCTACTTGTAAAATCTTATATCATTCCACATGTTTTCCTATCTCCGGTTATTTATTTAGTATGTCCACATCATGTTCGCACATGTAAGTCGGTCTTATACTCACGGGAGATCGTCAAGAAATTCGATATATATGTATATATACTATTGGCCCGTTTTCAACAGTTAGTAAGTTTTTGGAAATTTTGGTTTATCTAACTAATAGTTAGGGTTTAGACTCAGATAAGAGATGACAGCAGGGGATGGAGAATGCCTTTTATTATCCAAGTCGTGCTTCCTTGTGAGATCCGGGTGTGTCAAGTACAGATGCGATTAGGGTAACGAGATATATAATGAACTGTGTAAACTTCTATATTAATTGCTTAGACTTGGGTCTTAATAATCGAGCCATGCATGCTCTTTGTTCGTGTTTTGATGGCTATTCTTTCGAGATCACACCCTGTGGTCGTCGCTCGAGAGTCGATAACCCTGACGAGAACATTTCCTTGCCGTTCACGGAGGTGAAGCCTCGAGTCGTGAAGACCCTAGACGAAGAAGAGAACAAGCAGGCAACTGCGCGACACGAAAAACATGAAAATATTAAGTTTGACAATCTTGAAAATCATTACGGCTCCGTTTGTTTCGCAAAAAATGAGTGATTTGGAAAATATTTTTCTAAACATGATCGTTTGTATCACTTGAAATAATTAGTCAATGAAAAAGTATTTTCATCATCGACAACAATTTATATTTTAACCTTTGCAATATTTTCGGTTCATTTAGTTTTGTTAGCGATATAAACAATTATTTTCTGAAAAATATTTTCTAAATCACTTGTTTTCCGTGAAACAAATGAGGTCTTAAGATAGTAGTCATTAGACCTATCAAAATGGGTTATAGACTCAATCCTTAACCCATATTTGATGGGCTGAGTTGTTATATTCGGTAAATTAGTAATAAATTGGTTTATAACGGTAAAGTCCAAAATAATATAAATGTTCAATGGGTACGCAACTTAATTAAACACAACCCACCTCTATGACTCTTTCTTAATTCTCTCGCCGGCTCTCGGTCTCACGTGTACTTGCTCCACACTCTCACCTCAATTTTGATATGAGTATATCTAAACTAGGTCAAAGAATGAAGTATTTTAGCAATATAAATTGGGTTGAATATGTATGGGGTCAAGAATGAATAATTACATTCACAACTAAATGAATTAATTTGGATCGAATCATTTTAAATCTGACCCGACTCCCCGGTCCGACGGGTCCAGCGGTCCTGCGTGTCGGAGTGAAAACCCAAATCAGACGCAAGAACAACATGCTTGTTGACCACTCCCCTTCGACCGAGAAATGTTTCCCGGTCAACGTTGGGGGTGGGGGGCCCAGGGCGGCGTGCGCGCGTGCCGCGGCCGGCGGGGCCCCGCTCAGGTGTGGAAACGGAACTCCCCACCACCCCGTCGCAAGAGAGTCAAACGGCGACTGACCGTGTTCGGGAAGAAGACAACCCGGGAAGGTTTTTCGGCCAAGTCTTTTCATGGACGGCACTCGAGTCGTGGCCCCCCACTTTCATTCTCAGCCACAAGTTCATTTACCGGGGATTTGTTTATTCCTACCTATAAAAAGTGGAAAGCAACTCCTTTTTCTTTATTTTTCCTTCAGTTTTTTCTTTCACGAAAAATTTAAAACAATATTTGCATTTTAAGGGCTAAGAAAACATTATACGTGAATTGACGCGGCAGTATTTGCCTTATGTGAAAGTTTCGACTTGTTCGGAATTTAGAAAATTAAGGTACACGTGCCGTAGAATTCGAAGTTCGAAGTTGTCGATTCTTCTTTTTTATGAGGATGAGGATGAGGATACCGATGGATGATTAGCGTACTTAAAAATATTTCAAACTTTATATGTCTAGCATCCATGTAAGATTTTGATTGACAAAGGTCAATTCGGGGGACTTTAACTCCTTCTGGTTCATTGAAAATCCAAAGATCTGATATTGACAAGTGTTCGGCCAGAGTTCTGGCGGCATGCTAAAAGGCTAATGGTCTCCTTGCGCAAGATATAACAAGTTTCACGGAATAAATTAGCAAGAGGTTCATTCATAACGTGTCTCAAATTTGTAATCCCGTGATAGATTCGAGTGCCTTCTTCACCATTTGACTACCGTGCTCCAACGGTGATGTATTATTTACTTAGAATTCACTATAAAAATGGTGAGTTTTTTTTTTATCTTAAATATGGTTTCGGTATCTCCGCCACATCTAAAAATTCAATTGGATGAGGAAAGCTTGAAATATGTGAATGAAGTGTGTGACAGATGGAAGAACTTGTAAATTAGTGAAAGAGATGTAAGGGCAATCAATTTCATGACTATAACATCACCCAGCCATTTGATTTATCATGAATACTAACCCGTGGTAATGAAATACTCCTATCTAAATCTTGAGGTTAGTGTAACACACAAGCTCTAAAGTTACCAAACATGGCAATACCGTTAGAGACTATATCGCGTACCTTTGAACCTCTGTTTCGAAAAAAAATCCATTCTGCTAGTGACATCCGACTCGAGATCTCGTATGTCTAAGAAAGGGGGGGCTCTCAATTTCACGTATAGCTTCTATGAAATAATACCTAGTTACAGATAGAATGAAATTTTGTGATTCAGTGGCATTTTGCTTCATCAAAAAAAGTCATTGCCAGGGCTAAAGCGCAAGGAAAATGAAGTGTGATGATTATTTATGCAATATAATGAACAAATTTGTTTTATCGAGATAGCTTATGTGTTTAATAGCTACTATTATCATATCCTCTCGCTAATATTCTAGATGTTAATACCCTTCATAAAAATAATTAACCAAATCATAACCACTCAGACATTATACCAACCATGTATCCATCGAGCACACGGAGTCTGAATAAATTAAAATGCAACTATAGTTTAAAGCGAAAAATATTCAAAATTTGTGCAACACGTGTCATTTCACTAGTAAGAAAGTGCGGAGGTACGAAATTTGCTCCTTTATATTTTGTTTAATTTATGCCACTAAGTTTTGTCGTGCCCACTTAATGTTATCTTACCAGCAAAAGATTATATTTTATATGACTTTTACGTATTAACTAAATAAGGATGTAATTACAAAAATGTGTGGAGACATTCTTGTCGTCCAAAAACATGGAATTTGTAACCCTAGCTTATGAGAAAAATAATTTTAGTCACTTTTGAATTATTTTATCTTGCTAAAATATATTTACGTGATATTTTATTCCGATTGCTTTCTATTTTTCCTCTCTCTTTTCAATGCAAATGGATGATAATTAGGTGGCACCATCCACTACTTGGATCTTCCCCTTGTCTCGTTGTGCCCAATGGAATGTTGCCTCTTCACAGAAATTGACCATTTTGTCCCTTACTTAGTTGCTCATGTCACGTTTCATGAATCCTCATACCATCTCCTAAGAGGGAGTTGTTCAACAATGCAATTATGTGGAACAAAGACTTATAAAAAGGAAAAGGAAATTGCCCTATTTTAAGGACGATTCTCCACCAATTCATGTCCTTATATGTATATGTACCACTCCTTTCACTTCAATAATCATAAAACGAGGGAATTTTATCTTAATCTTAGGTTTCGTTTGTTTTGCGAAACATGAATAATTTGAAAAATATTTTTCTAAAATTGATCGTTTGTATTATTTAAAATAATTAGTCAATAAAAAGTATTTTTATTATCAACACTAATTTTTGGCTAAAATATTTTGTGAATGATGAAAATATTTTTCGTTCATTTATTTTTGTAAGCGATACATATGATTATTTATAAAAAGAAATCATTTATCACGAAATAAATGGAACCTCAATAAAATTACATTGGTACTACAATTCAAATGATTTTGCATAATTGCACATGTGGGGGTTTTCTTAAAAAGTATCAATTTTCACATTATTAAGAAGGACTGGGAGAATTAATATCATAACGGGGTTTCATATATTTTTTTGAACAATATTAATTGTTATGGATCGTTGCTATGTGAATTGGGAGTAATACGCTCGTCTCGCAACATATACTCTACAATAACAAATAAAAGAATAAATTATTATTGATAATGAAAATATTTTGATTGACTAATTATTTCAAATGACATAAGCTATTATTTTTAGAAAAATATCTTTCAAATCATTCATTTTTCGAGAAAAAAAAAAGAATGTTAGCATCCCTTTCAAGAAGAAAGCATTTAATAAATAAAGAACGATTAATTGTTATCGCAATGCAACAAATAGTTCCATTAAGGAATGATTAATTGTCACAAATGCAGTTTTATGACCTCAATAAAAGACTTTCGGATGGCAAATTATTGAGGTAATTAAAGGTGAACCTTAAAATGTTTCATTAATGAAGTCATGCTGGTGTCATCATGAGGTGCGGAAGGTGACAAAAATAGGAGACACGTGTAGACCAATTCGGACAAGAGGGGCGGAACACTCACGTGCCAATCGAAGGCGACCACAAAACACGTGCGAGGGCCCACGTGGCGTGATAGCGAGCTTCAAATAAAATAACGAAAAGAAAAAAGGCAGGAGTGCAAAGAGGCAACGCGAGTGTAATAACATGTGGCCAAGGGTTGACCATACGAAAATGTGAATTGCCAAACTCAAGTTGTGTTTTTTATGGTAAAGAGCCACACATGTATTACGATCCACACGTTTGAAAAACACAAAAAGTTTTCACAAGAGGAATGATTGCAAATAAAAAATACGCACTCGAGAATAATAAACAAAAGAGAAAGAAAATAAAATAAAAGAAAAGTTGCCGTCCTTTTTTATTTTAAAATTTAACCGTGCAAAGAAAAATCGAGGACGCGTTCGAGGTAAGAAGGTCAGTTGTCCTTCGTGGAGTTACTCCCGTTGAAAGCGTGCTTGCGATGATTTCCGCTACAGTTTATGAAGTTTTAAACGGCCTGAATTAGGTGATTTCGAGCTTTTTTCATATAATTATAGCTAAATTTTTTGTTGTGTTTGTGCTGTCGATGTTCGTTAACGTGTGGTTTATAGTTACAATCGTGTGGAAAAAATTGTAACAAACATCCTCCGAGTCTACCACACTAGATGAGGATAAATTAATGGCGGCATGGCATATCAAAATGTACACACACAGGTGTGTGAAGTGTCACGCTTGTACCCAAAGTATCATGTCAACTTTCAAATACTTTATGTACAATAAGTGACAATAAACATGTCATTTTTAGGCTCATAAACCACCGAAAAATTGATAAAAAAATTATGGAAAAATTATCCAAAAAATTATAAACCTATTATACGACAGCTAATTTAGTCATAAGTCTTCTAATTGTGCTACTTTAATTCTAAACATTTCAATTGTGACAATTTAATCATAAATCATTTGATGATATATCAATTTAATCTTAAACCTTTTCACGATTTGTCAACGTAGTCATTTCTACCAATTACCCAAATACTAAGCTTAAGAATAAATTGACAACATTTCATAAGGTTTAGGAGTAAATTAACACAATTGAAATATTTATGACAAAATTGGCAAGTTGTCAAAGGTTTAGGACCCAATTGACACAGTTGAAAATTTTAAGATTGGATCGACCGTCACAAAATAGGTTTAAAACCTTTTGGATAATTATCCCCATAAAATACTTCGCTAACTTCTTGAATCATGTAACCAAGTGAGCAGAAATTTAAGTGCGAGAGAATGCTTTCTTGGCTATTCCTTTTCTTTTCTTTTTCATTTGGTTATTAACACACACCAAGACGGTTCCGTGACATAACTAGCTTCATGTTCCAAAAGCTAGCCAGCACGATAAGCGAGGACATAATAGAAAGATGGAAGTAAGGGTTAGAAAAACTTGCCTTCCTCGCATCCTTATCTTCCCTGCCCCTACTTGTTTTTAGGAGTTATCATTGGTGTCTAACTCTTCATCATTGGTCACCTGTCCAAATCCTCGTCAAGCTCACCTACCCTCTCTCTCTCTCTCTCTCTCTCTCTCTCTTTCTCTCTCTCATTTGTCCAGTTGGACTTGATAAACTTGGAAGTTTGCAAAACATTTTTCCAACCCAAGAGAGGGGGGAGGGTCGTCCATCTTCCAAAGAATGACAAGTTATTTGGAATCATTGGCTATGTGTGGAACTTGTGGAATGTGTCACCACAAAGCAACCCTCTTCCTCTTCCTCCTCGGTAGGGTTGACAAAGGATATGATTAGGGTCCTAGCATTGATCACATCTCTTGCATATTTCTTGAAATCCCTCCTCAATTGGGTCCCCACATTTTCATGATGTCCCCACCAAGAGAATTTCATTCTTACTAGGTTTCAAAGCTTTTTTTTGTTGGGACATTTGAGTGCGAGCGTGGGTCATCATATTGCCTTCTCTGCATAACCTTAATTATGTTGCTACTTCTTTGATGAATAATCAAGGGGGAGACCCATCTATCTCCAATCTGGTCCCCGTTAATTCATTTTGGCTTAATAAGATGCCACGAATAGGCATGTTAAGGTCATGGATTATTTGAATTAAATGGAATTAAGTGAATTGAACTAAAAAAAAAAAAATTGCAACGAATACTGTAGTAGCTACTGAATCATGAAAGGGTGAGGGTAACATTTTCTCATTATCTAAAGAATCAATAGATTCACATCACCTAATTAGAACACTCTCTCTCTCTCCATAGCCGCCCACCTTTGTCAGAAATTCTAAAATTGCACCTCTATTTTCTTGGTTCAAAATCACCCTGTACTTTCTAAAAAATGTCGTTGGTCTTTCCTGGATCGGTCATGGGATGGAGTTTGTTAACATGGTGTTTAATCTATTAGAAACTTGGTGTTTACTCTATTAGAAACTTGTTGGTGCAACTTAATGCACTTAGAAATTGGTTAACTTAAATTTATTTTTAGTATTGACGCACGCGCTCTCTCTCTCTCCAACTAGCATCTTCTTCTTCTTCTTCTTCAACATTCACCCCACCAAATCCAAACCAAAGCCCACAAAATCTAACATCCTAATATATGCAAAAATTCAACCAATATATATGCAAAAATTCAAGCATCCATGGTCGTGAGCTCGAAATCGACGAAGCTCTATGCACCATGGGCTCAATGAAGCTCGAGCAGACATGGGTCGAGCTCAAAGAAGCTCTAGCCTCCATGACCGTGTGCACAATGAAGCTCAAGCCAACATGATCAAGCTGTACGAAGCTACGGCGGCCCTGGCCGAGCTTGGAGAAGCTCGACTAGCCACAATCCTCAACTCGACGAAGCTCCATAAACTATAGTCACAAGCTTGAAGAAGCTCCAACAGCCCGCCATGGCTATGAGCTCAGAAAAGGTCTCACGGCCACGGTTACTTAACTATGGCTGCAAGTTCTAGATCTCTCTATCTCTCTCTCAATTTCATGTTGGCTGACGTGGCGACGTCGAAAAAAAATAATTTCATGATTCCAGATAGGACAGATATAATCTCACATCCGACCTAGCAATCCAATTGTCCACATCAGCAAAAATTGGCCGACAATAGATAATTTGTAACCTAAACACTACAGCTGAAGATTTTAAAAAGCACAGAGATAGTTTCGAATAAAGAAAAGGTCAAGGGACGATGTTGATTTTCGGGCAAATCAACGGGGACACTTCACATAATTGTCAACACGAGTCAGTTTTACTTCTATAATTGCATACTTCTACCTAATTGATCCGCCCTTAATTTGCCATAAAAACTTTTATATGCAAAAGGGTGGAAAGAAAGACCACCTTCGGCAACTATCTGTGTTACCATAGGGAGGATAGATGAGGAGTTGGCATTGTTTTTATGGTATCTAACTCTAATTACAGGGTCCATTTTGTTAACCCGAGTCTTTTAACTCCACACTTTTCTCTAACTCTTACCTCTCTTATTTTTGCTTTGCTTCTTTATAGAGCGCCAGAGTCAAATCCCGCAATTGTGATGCTAGCGTCCCCACCTTTCACAATCCTTTTACCAACATGACTGCATGCCTAGTGGCGGAGTGAGGTCACTTGCACACGTTGTGAAATTGCTAATTAGTCCCAATTTGATGACTCTCCAAATGCTTGGGTTTTGAGAATTTGGTGATGATTAAGTGAACTTGCTCTATTTAACAATAGGAAACATCCAGAAACAAACGTAGAGCAGGGATGTGTGTAACAACTTTTTGTACTCATGTGACTCAGGAGTATCTCATGAGGTAATAAAGAGCAGATATCTTTGTCCCTTCAAGTCAACACTACCTGACATGACTGCTAATCCGGTCATTAGAGTCAAATCGCTTTCCTCCAAGAGCAACCCTCCAAGAGATCCACAGGGAAAAAAAAGGGTCAAAACTGCTCTTGTGATCCCAAAACATTGATGAAGCAGCTCAAACCAGTGATAATTTACCCAAAGTTAATTTTTTTAACCATGAAAAATCTCAAATGGGTACACATATGATAAATTTACTCCGAACTAATTTTTTAACAACAAAAAACTTCAAAGCGGTACATTTGAGACAAATTTAACTATCCGTAAATTTCCGTTAAAGTGAATTAATATCATGAAAAATCTCAAAGCGGTTCACATGTGATAAACGGATGGTAAAAATCTTAAATCGGTACACTCATTAATTATCATGTGTCATCTAACTCAATAATTTGATGGTAAAGTTTAATGAGAAGGCGATAAGGGTTAATTTGTCGCAGATGCACCAATGTGAGATTTTTTATGGTAAAAAATTAGTTCAGAGTTAATTTGTTGCAAGAATACTAATTTCATGTTTCTCGTGGCATCAATGCATGAATCGGATATATGTAAGACCGTTAGCTCGGATACAATTTCGAAAGGACTTATACCATCTTGCAAGGTTTCTTTTCATGGCTCAGGACACATCGTCGGCTGTAGTTTAGTTATGCACATATTTCTCGATCTGCCCTAAACTAATTCATTTCGTACCCATCATGTGATGCAATGTTCACCTAATCTTTGTACGTACTCAACCATGCATGCAAGAAGAGGTTCGGCTGAACACATAGTTTAAGTCCTTTCTGTAACATCATTCGTCCACGCACATGAATTTTCCAAGGAAAAAGATCTAGGGTTTTTCCAGATATCAATGCACGAGATCGCGGTGGTAAGAAACGAAGGAGGCGTTAGGTGGTGACCACAGTTGACTTACGCAGGGAGAACAGGGTAGGGTCATCTTTGCTCAGCAACTACGTGAGAGGAAACTCACGAGAATCTGTAATAATATATAGAATTGGTACTGAGTTCTTGTCTGAAGCAGTTAAGACTAATCCAACACAATCGTTTGGACGGTTATTTATGTTTGCATATATGTTTTTTTCTTTTCTTTTAAGATAACAGCACGTCATAAATGATACTTCATCACAGCCATATATTTATTCTATATCATAATATGTGGATTATCATGCCATTAATCGGGCCAGTTTAACGTGGGAAGCAAGTTGAACCTGCCTTAGTGGGTGGGTTCCAGGCCGGTTCCCGTGGGAGCTGATTCAGTTCGAAGGTAAAGAAAATTTTAGAACCAACCTTGATAGGTTCGCTTCCCGATTCTTGGCCTTGAATCGATCGAATCTGCTTGGGGACAAGGCCGTTCAAATCCAAACTCTACAAGTTTCTTAATTGACAGATTTTGCTGAAAAGTAATGAGGTTGAGCATCCCAACATAAAAGAGGCCATTAAGTTGTCATAATTGAGGACTATTATGAAAATAAGACACCCCGACAGAGCAATTAAATAAAAAGTGAAGTAGAAAAAAAAAAAAGGAAACGAAAACCCAGGTAGACCCAGGAATCGGCCGGTCCGGTTTCAGGGCTAGTTTCAAGGTTGACCAGCTCGGCTCCCAATTCTAGAAACCTAGAACCGACTTTGTAAGAAACCCACCTACCCTATAGCCGATCACTCCTAGTTTTGTATATGTACAACTTGATAGTTGATTTAGCCAATTTAATTGTTGCATGCACAGGACGAATTCATTCGGATAGCCATTAGAAAGCTCATGAATATGTAAAATAAACTTGGCCCAAAATAAAAGGAGATCAACTCATACTCATAGTCATATTACAACTCCATGGCCCGGCCGTGAAATTTGGAAGGCCTCACAGGCTCACACACTTGCCCTTCTCCTTACAAGAATTGGGCTTCCGGGCTCACTTGTTGTCCTTGCTACTTCAAGGCCCGTTGAAAAAAGACTTGCTCTTTGGAAGATCTATCTCGTGCCTGGTGGTTCAAGTCTAGCTCGTGATAAGGCCAACGCATACATTTTTCGCGCAAATGAAATTAGTGAAAATATTTTCCTCACTTTCCCGATGTTTAGCATAATACGAAGAGAGAAATATTATGTTTGCTATATGTTGGCTATGGATTTTTTTTTTAAATTTTAAATGACGTGACGAATTGTTGAATGTGGCCCGCTTGCGTGTCTGTCCCCATTTGCATTTTGCCACGTCATTTAGTATGCTGATTTTCATGTACAGATATGAGTATACTTAACATTGCTCAATTTTAAAAGCTAAACTTTGGCGGGAACATTAATTCTTGCTCGGTCACAAAGTTTGTGGATTGAGGCCACCCGATAAGGACCTGCTTATTTCACGAAAGGTGCTTCCCAAAGAAGTGATTTCTAGAAAAAAAATGACTTGAGTTTCCCGTGTTTTGATTAGGTCTTTCGAAAGAGTTGGAACAACTATTTTTCAATATCGATCATTGAAAGTACTCAAGATCCCTCTTCGAGAAACGGACTCGAGGCTGGTGCATGACCCAATACCCCTCGACATCCGAAACCTCGATCGAACTCAACGACCAACCCCTAGCCCGGTGGAACTCCCCCCCCCCCCTCGACCCGGGTCCACGAGTTTTTTTCCCATTTCCTGGACCCGGGCCATCGACCCGAGAGGACAAGGAACCCGACCCGTCGTGGCCTTTTCAACTTTATTCATATCAAGCCCAGCCCATCCAAATCTCAAACTAAAATATCTCAAATGATGTCAAATTGTCAATGGCGCTTCCCTAAACTGTAAACACAAGCCTTATCCCCATTTTCCCTCTGCCCTCTCGACGACAATGGCGACGTTTACCGGTCTCTCCCTCCCTCCTAAAACCCTAACCCCTTCCTCCGCTTCGCGCCCGTCTTTTGCGGCGGCGCTCGCTCCCTCGCCGGCCCTCCGTTTCGGCTCCGGCGAGTCCGGAGTCTGGAGGCACCGCCGGGAGCTGCGGAGCGAGCCTCGCCGTCGGAGGTCGCTCGTCCTCGCGGCCGTCGATGGGGAGTACTCGTCGAGGAGGAGCAGCAGCAGCGAGCCGAGGGAGACGATCATGCTCCCCGGGTGCGATTACAATCACTGGCTCATCGTCATGGAGTTCCCCAAGGACCCTGCCCCCACCCGGGAGCAGATGATCGACACTTACCTCAATACTCTCGCCACTGTGCTCGGAAGGTGACCCTCTCTCTCTCTCTCTCTCTCTCTCTCTCTCTCTCTCTCTCTCTCTCATGCATAGATGTTCTTGTAGTGGTGGATTTGGTTTTGTTCCTGGGGTTTTCTTGCCTCTGCCATTGATGATTTGATTGTTATGCGCATTTCGTGGAGTTTGGAATGTTCTTGAGTGGAATTTGCTGAATGATGATGTTTGTTTGATCCGTAGCTTAAGTCGGGTCTTGACGATATACACAAATGAATGGACCTTCAAGAATTTCGGTCACAGATGACCGAATAGGCCGTGTTCTGGATGTTTGATCAGATCAAAAACTAATAAGGGACATATGGGAAATGAGATTTATTGGATTATTAGCTTTTTCAAGTGTAGAAATTTTAGTCTAGAGAATGGTCTGGTTTGGGTCCGCCTCTTTTGTTATAAGTGGCTACTACTTCCATATAACACCAAACAAGAGGTTGTGTTTGCTTTGCTGATTGTCATTCTGTAATTGCTTTTGAGTGTGATAATGGGCTGTGGTTTCACTTTCTCTTTTGTTTAGTTTCAAGTTCGTTGATTGAAGTTTCCTAAATTGCATTTTGAGTCTTGATAAATACATTGTGTCATTTGTCTCAGCATTGAGGAGGCCAAGAAGAATATGTATGCATTTAGTACCACAACCTATACCGGGTTTCAGTGTACCGTGGATGAAGCCACGTCTGAGAAATTCAAAGGTGGGGAACTATATTTGAACTGTGTTAATTAGAAATATAGCTTTCCGTTGAATTAATTGCCGATTTGTGGTTTCCGTCCTATGTAGGTCTGCCTGGGGTTCTGTGGGTACTCCCTGATTCATACATAGATGTGAAGAACAAGGATTACGGAGGTCTGCTAATTCACTCAATTTTTGAATCTCGAGACATTCTTCAATATGAATGTCTCTGCCTTTTTCCTTTCGAGAACAATGTCTAGCTTAACATTTTCCTCTATAATTGCTGTGCTGATCTCAGGGGATAAGTACATTAATGGAGAGATCATTCCTTGCCAATATCCCACTTACCAGCCAAAGCCTCGACATAACCCTAGAAGCAAGAGTAAGAGGTATGAAAGGCAGAGAGATGGGCCACCACGTCAAAGGCCAAGACCTAAGCAGGAGGCAACCAGCACAGAGTCATCATCCGCATGAGGTAATGGAGCTTATCAGACGTTGTCCCCATGTTCATTAAATGACTTGGCGTATGCCGATACTTTCCCTGCTCTTTCAACCAGTCGATCCCTGCTCTTTCAACCAGTCGATCATGAAGTTTACTGCATGTTGGATAATTTTGGCAAATCCTATTAATTTATTTTCTTTTTCATTCATGTTTTCCTGCAGGTGCATGAAGTTTTTGATTTCCAATGGATGGCCCGGCTATAATTTGTTATGCATCTTTCGTAGTCTTGAGCTGATAAAAGATGATGTTCCATCTGTGTAGCCTCGTACTAGAAGATCCTTTTTGTGGAGCAAGTATTGACAGATGCTTGCTTTGCGAACTTAGAAGACAGTAGAATGGTCCCATCTAATGAACATGGCATTTTGTTCTTGTGTTCCTCCTGTTTAGTGTGCACAGAGATGGAATGTCTTGTTATTTCCAAAGTACTTCTCCCATGTCGCCTTGTTGTGTCTACATCCGCGTGGTTTTTAAATTGCTTGTATCTCGTTGCATTTCTTATGCTTGCACGGGTATCTTGAGTGTCAAATACCTTCTAGGATGGCATATAGCTCTCTATCGGATACCATAATGGCGACAGGGTAGATGATTGATAAATGGTGCCTTGGTGGATGTGGTGGCGGTGTTGGAGGTAGTGATGGCTGGAGAAAGGCAGAGGTCATGGATTGTTGGCGGTGGGGATCAAATTGCTTCTAGGTGTGGAAATCAAGAGCCACTGTAGATGGAAGTTAGATATGGCCAAGGCTGACTGATGGTGGAGGTCGTGAGAGCTTGAGGAGTGATGACAGCAGACGGTGGCTGCTGGTGATGGCAGTCGAAATTGGTTAAGCAGATGCAAAATTGTAAACTTGGGGGACTAAGTGGGAACTCTGGCAGAACCTTGAAAGAACAACGTACATAGCGGTCGAGGGGGCGGTCCTTGGATCTGCCTGCAATGGGTGGTGGTCTGAGTAATTTTGATGGCAAGATGCTACTTGAGTTTGTGAAATGATTTGCCTGTCTTAAAGATGCGAAATTGGTTTTCGTATTTTTAATTTTGTCCAAAGTCGTAATTTCTTCGAATGATTTCTAGGTACTAAAATTCAAAGAAAATACTCTTCATCAGCCGTACGGTGAAGAAAATGCAATCGAAATATATGAATTGTCAGCCGGTTTATGCTAAAATGAGCATGAAACTTCATGGGTAGCTCCTCAACTCCTTTGTGTCTCCGCAGGAGAGATCCACAGCACAATTAGTTCTTGTCATATGAAAATTCGCGTTAGGTTTGGATAAGCAGATCGGTGGCGATAATGCACCGTGGACTTTACAAGATCCAAAGCTCACTCTATTCAAGATTTTAGAGTCTAGTTGGTGGGTAAATGGTTCCAAACGTAATTAATGATTCAGTTGTCCTCTTGCTCCTAGGAAGTTTCTCGGCACTCCGTTTCAAAGTCACTCTTGTCATGAACCTAACACTCAGACGTCTCCCTCACCCCTCACTCGTAGTCCCCACTTTCCCAAGTGACAACCCCGTGGGGACATCCTCCACTTGCAGAAAGTTGTCTAAATTGGCTAGACATCGTCTCATTGTGTGTCCTGCGAGAACTCTCTCTCTCTCTCTCAATTTGATCTTGTTTACGGTGGGATCGAGTTGTGCAATTCAATTGAATCGGTGCAGTAGAAATCTGATTTTTTCATTTAGAGAGATTGTTAAGAGGAAGCTTAATTTTGAAATCATTAGTATATCTAATTGGATTCACATTTGCATAGAAACTTAAGTCAAGATGGGCCAACGAGTGTATATCAACATATCTCTCCCTTACATATGAACCTCCTGTGTTAAGCGTGCTTTCTATTAATTCATGTACCATTGCGCTCTCGGGTTTTCTCAATTCGAATCTCCAACATTTGTCCTTCGACATAAACCTCAATCTCGCCTTGGCGCGACTACGTTTAGCCGGAAGCCGGAGGATCCGCCATCTCAACTTGGGAGTCACATTAGAGATTCCCTTTTTGAGATAGCCACTAGATGCAGATCCACACATGTTGCCATCAGCTATCATACCATTTATTAGGTCGATGTAGTCGAAGTTCAAATCATTTGCTTGCTGAGATCGTTTAGAGGAAGCTCAAATTCGAACCCATCAATAAATCCAGTTTGACTCATTTACACTCAAAAGTTTGAACTGATGAGTCATGAGCCAATCCCGCTTTGTACGACACTTATGATGTGAGGCTTTTTTTCACTTAACTTTCGCAATCTTGCACCTACCTTCAGATGGTGCTATCTAGTGGCAATAGATAAGGTATTGGATGGTGGGTGATAAAGTGACATTCGCAAGCAACCAGTTACTTTTCTCTCTCGAAGAAAAGTTTCGTCATCTTTTCTTCAATTGCTCTCAACACCATAGGTCAACAACTTCCTGATCAAGCTGATTCCTGAAGAGACCTGCAGAAGCTGAGCCTTTCATGATGAGTTTCTTCTACTCCAATTACTATGACTCAGGCCATGGTGATAGAGGGTATCATCCAAATTCTTATGATTCCTCCAGCAATTTCGCTTCTTACTATGACCGCAGGTTCGACGGCGAGACAGAGTTCTCAGATCACGTCCCGGCTCAATACTACACAACTTACGATTATGTTCCTCCTCAGACCACAATTTCGTACTCTGCCTCCACTTTCCGCCACTCCGACTTGATCAAGATCGACCCGCATGCCTATTACAGCGGCAGCTATGATCGGAACTCGACCCGTTTCGTAGTTGGTTACTCGACGGCGGAGTTCAACGAGCCTGATTTCGAAGAGTACGATCCGAAACCTTACGGCGGTGGCTATGACCCTTCTCTCACTTATGGGAAACCCCTCCCACCATCTGCAGAGATCTGTTATCCTCATTCCACGAGGGTTCAAGATCCGCCGGCGCTAGGCGGTGTTCGAGACGGAATTCCCGAATTGCCTATCGCTATAGCGGAAGATGAGGAAGCAAGAAAGCCTGGAGCAGGAAGCGAAATCGAACCAGCCAAGATTGATCAGGGAGGGCAAAACTCTTCCCATCAAACAGAAGAAGGCTCGGATCATGAAGAGAGCGAGCAAAGTTACGATGAGAATCCGGGCTACTCTCCTTGGGGTGGTTATGGATGCGGGTTCCAGAGGATGGCACCCCCGGCTCCGCCTGGCTGCGGGTTGGATGCTTGGGATATCTGCGACGGCATACACGGGTATTGGCCTTGCTTGTCTAGGGACTACAGGAGAGACTATGGAGCTGAAAAAACTGCTGATAGAGAATATTGCAGAAGGAATGAAGATCCGTGGCAGGGCACTGCTGATTATCTTTTCGGAAACGCCGACCCTTACGCCGATCGAAGGTATGATTCCCAGGTGAGTCCTGGGCACTATCATGTGCATGCACCTGAAAGGCAAAGTGAAGGGCAACTGTATTATAATCAGGTTCAGCATGACTACTATGGGGATTCAAATTCTTGGTAGGTCGAACATCAGGACCGTCTTCTTCGCAGATCGAAACGAATCTCAGGTGCTCATGTCGTTGGTTCTGAGATTCGGTTCATCGAGACGACCGTCCTGAGATCCTTTTTCACGTTTTTTCTTACGGCTTAAAGCTTGATGCAACTGGAGTTATGTAGTAGGGAACTGGGAATGAACGAGGAGGTGAGAATTCAATTCACTGGCTTATAATGTTCTAGAGATATGGCATCTTCAAAACTTTTTCTTGCTTTTCTCATTGCAGTCATTGAGCTTCCTGTCATCTACTCTTCTATCCCATTTGTATTTGACCCCTTTTCAACTTTCACTGTTCTGGAAGATGCTGTCAAAATCTTCAAATATGGCCTGGCTTGACAGGTTTTCTGTCGATTGCAAATGACGGTTGGAGCTGTCCCACCATGAATTATGTCTTGAGATCATTGCTTTGCTGTACTAGATTAACATGGGCAGAAATCTAGATGGTGGGGACAGTAGGGATTCAGTAATATTTTGGCAATGAAGCATCTTGAGCTCCTTGTGTTTGAATCATGAAAGGAGGAGGTCTTTATCACAGCTTATACCAGTTTTAAAGGCATCTCCAAACTGACCGTAATGCGGAATAAAGAATCGTATATTTTTATATTCTTTTTTTAATCAAGAGGGCACGAGCCTATTTATAAACTTTACAAGATGATTGTTTAAGCTGACATGTTACTATAGCATCAATTACAATCAATCGGGATTGGTTAATAACATACACAATCACAGGAGATGATGCACGATTTTGAGAGATATGATCTCTAACACTAGGAAGTAACCTTTGAGTTTGATCAAACAATTTGTTAGTGATTGCTTTTCGCATTCCTTTTCTAATACGCTACTGCATCTTGGCACACGAGAAAGACCTATGTCGGATACCTAGATACGCCCCGACACGATCGGTCTTTTGATCATACCAAATGAGTTGAAATAAACTTGAACTTGCTAACTTCGTTGGGGGCGCGTGTGAATGTGGCCGGCGTCACAAAAGTCGTATCGCCAACCACTATTGTTGTGCAAGTCGATGAGTCATTATGATGCATCATGTTCGACACTTTAAGTTAATAAATTATGGCAAATAGGAAGTTAGAGAACTATACCGAATACCAATCGACAAGCTATGGACCTCATCCATGTCGAAAGTGACAACCCACCAGGCTCGAAGCGTATGCTAAGCGGACTCCGGTAAATCGTTTCGTAAGACTATCAAAATGGGTCACAAATTCATTTTCTAACCAACATTTATTTAAATGGGTCACACCAAACTTAAAGTGTGGACCAAAATGAGTTCTATAGTTAAAAACCTAGGAACGTACGGGTTTTAGTAGATTGGTTATAAAGTCACTCTCAACCTATTTGACAAATAGGTCAGGCTTAACCCACTTTGGTCCTTCTTCGCCGGTCTTTGTCTCTCCCTCTTTGATCTTGTGACTCGCGACCTTATCCGTTCGTTCCCTTCCGCCATCGTTAGGTTTTCTTCAATCCTTGGCTCGCAACTTTATACCATTGCAATGAAGTGCACTTTTGAGGAAATCGAAACTCTCACCACCACCTTCACGCTCTCTCGTCTATAAACCGGCCCCGAAGCTCCCTGACTAACTTCACGAGTCGGTCATGCATCAGCCATTCTTCATAAGAAACAATTTAAGAAGAAAAAGTTGCTAAAAATGAGATTTCGAGTTAAGTTGAGTTGGGCATGGGTAGCTAATTTCGCAATGGATATAGATATAAATGGATCAGAACGAGTAGGACCATTTTCAATCCAACCCAAACCCTACTCGACCCACCCGTTTGACTGGTCTAACTGTTCCCTCCTTGACCTCAGGCTTGCTAAGTCAGGCACGTCCGACACCGATACATTGAAATTTTATTAATTCAAAATTTAAAATCATGAACGGACCTAGACTAGGACTTTTAGGCCCGACATCCGATTTTCACCGGGCCATTAATCATGTCCTTGATCAGCGAATCTGTCGGAGAAGACTAAATGGCCCAAGTAAATTAACCGGGGAACCAATCCTACGTCGTTTCTTCAAGCCCAAGCCCTCGAAGATTAAACCCTCCACCCAAAACCCTCGCGATTTTTGAGAGTTCGAAGGTCACGTTCATTCCAGCCTGCAGATTCACAAAGCTCAAGAGACCCAGAAATGGCTGCACCCTCCTCGTTTCGCCTCCTCAAGCGCGCATTTTCCACCTCCCTGGAAGCCGGCGACTCGGTCACCAGCCTCAAGTCGGCCCACGATTTCCTCTACAAGGAGCGCAGCCTGAAGCGCCTCGTCGCACAGTTCAAGAAGTCGTCCGCTTTTGACCACTTCCGCACCAAGATCGGCACGTACCAGTACGCCGTCCGCCGCCTCGCCTCGGCCAGGCGCTTCGACCTGATCGAGGAGATCCTCGAGGAGCAGAAGAAGTACAGGGACATCTCCAAGGAAGGGTTCGCGGTCCGGATCATCAGCTTGTACGGTAAGTCGGGCATGTTCGAGAATGCCCAGAAGCTGTTCGACGAAATGCCTGAGTTGAGCTGTGAACGCACGGTGTTGTCTTTGAATGCCCTCTTGGGCGCTTGTGTTAATTCCAAGAAGTTTGATAAGATGGAGGAGCTGTTCCGCGAGTTGCCAGGGAAGTTGTCCATCGATTCCGACTCTGTATCTTATAATATTGCTATTAAGGGGTATTGCGCGAAGGGTTCTTTGGATTCTGCGATCTCGATGCTTGATGAGATGGAGAAGAAGGGCTTGGAGCCAGATTTGGTCACGTTCAATACTCTTCTGTCCGGGCTTTATCTGGGTAACAGAACTGCTGACGGGGACAAAATTTGGGCCAGGATGCAGGAGAAGAATATTGTTCCTGATGTCAGGAGTTACAATGCAAAGTTATTTGGATTGGTTTCACAGAAGAAAATGAAGGAAGCTGTTGAGACGGTTGAGGAAATGAGGATGAAAGGAACCAACCCGGACATTTTTAGCTTCAATGCTTTGATCAAGGGTTTTGCCAAGAGTGGTAATCTGAATGATGCTAAACTGTGGTATAGTGAAATAGGAAAGAGTAATTTCGACCCAGATAAGACGACATATGGGACCCTAATTCCGCTTGCTTGCCAGAAGGGAGATGTTGACTTTGCATACGAGCTGTGCGAAGAGATTTTCAATATTCGTTGCCTCGTTGATGGGGCAGTATTGCAGCTTGTTGTTGATAGGTTGGTGGAGGAGTCAAGGATTGAGGAAGTGGAGAAGCTTGTGCAGCTTGGGAAGGTAAATAAGTACCGCCGATATAGCTTGCAACTACCAGCCAGCAAGTAAACATAGCTGTAGGTCGCTCTGCTTTTGCTGACTTCATTTGGAATCAATAATCTCAGTGCAAATTTTGAGGCTTAAAAGGAATTTCTCGGCGTCACATCTCGATGGTTTAGCTTGGAAATGAAGTTTGGCAATCCATCGAAAGCATCTCAACATGACGTATTCAATACTTTGATGTTTTTGTATGTATTCGGTGTAATCTCTTTTTGTATTTCGATAGTGCTAGGAGCAGGTTATTTGTTACTGTGATATCAAGGTTATAGGCAGTCGGCCAAGATAGTGTTTCCTAGCTGCTTAGTTGGCAACGATTTTTCCTAATGGTTGCTATTTAATTCCAATGCAATCTTTGAAGTATTTTTGCTGTTACTTTACAATTTTGAGTTGCGTATCTGCTAAATGTGGTTGAGTCTACATATGTACATACATAAGTATTGTCTATGTCATTACTTGTAAGATCTAATCTGATGATTTAGTTCGTGGACTCTGCTTATACTATATAGGTTAAAGAATGTTAAGAGCAGGATTTGGTTTTGTGCCAAAAGTTTGCAGACATTTCTATGAATCTTTCTCAGTCTTGAGCTGATAAAAGGTGATACTTGTCAGCATAGCATCATGTTAGAAGATCTTTTTTGTGGAGCAGGTACTGACAGAGGCATGGTTTTTACTCTTAGAAGACGGTAGACTGGTCCCATTTAAGGAACATGGCATTTTGTTCTTATGTTCTTTCTGTTGAGCGTGAACAAGATAAATTCTCTTGTTGTTAGGAAAAAACTTTTCACACGTCTCTACGTAGTTTCTAATTCAACATGACTTTCAAGGTGCTTGTATCTGTGTTGCTTTTGTTTGTCATGCTTGTACGGGTATCTTTAGTTTCAAAATTTTTTCTACAAAGGCATTGAGCTCCTCTATGTGCTCGTCCGTCATTATACCTTCAAAAGTGACATAATAGCATTGATAACTAATGGTGCTTTGACATAAGCCAATCAATTGATGTGGCGGTAGTGTTGGAGGTAGTAACCGGTGGAGGAAGGTGGAGGCATGGACCATCGGTGTAGGCATAGCAGCTGTGGGAATCGGTAAATGGTGAAAGCAATGGCAATGACATTAGATGGAAATGGCATGGCCAAGGCAGACTGATGGCGGAGGACTGGAGGTGGTGGGGGTTGATGGCGGCATTCTATGACTAATTGTTGCAGTCGAATGTTGAAGCTTTCTTGAACCATTCTATGACAAGTTCTATGTGTCAAAATTTGTAAGGAGATCATCCGGGCCGGCTTGACAGATTCAAAATCTGTTCCCACACCTACCGGTTCGGTTATCGCTTCTATGCCCTGAACCGGTCTTTTCTACCAGGGAAACTGCCCAGGTTCCAAGGTCGAACCATGGCCTGTTTCAGGGTAGAACCGGTTTTGAACCTACCGTAATAAAATGCCACATCTCTCTCTCTCTCTCTCTCTCTCTTTGTAGCTTTACATGCCGAGGTTGCTCTCATCATCTACTCCAATAGAGGAAAGCTGTATAAGTTCTGTAGGAGTTCGACCTAACAGAATCCATTGGGTCATCTTAGATTCTCCAGATTTTGATCGTATTTAGCCCTTTCTTTTCTTTTGTTCTCTGCTTCTTGTCAGTTATCTCAGTTCGTCTTTCGTGGTTCCTTGTTCTGTGTGCTTCTTTGCAGAAACCAGACGAAAAAAAAAAACAACGAAACGACAAACATGTCAGTTCCAGGGTCGAAGCTTGTTCGGTTCTTGATTCCAAAAATTTGGGAATTGGCTCTGATAGAATGGGAACCTACTCACCTCGACTGGTCACCTCTAATCCCTAGTCTGAGCTGAAAAGTGGGTATATCTTCAAGCTAGAAGATGTCTCGCGTACTTGAAGATTCCAGAGACAATCTCTAAGAGTGATTCATCAATTTTATCCTTCGGAAGTAGGAATTCAGGCCAGATCACAAGCTGTGAAGCAATGAGATAGATCAAAAGAATCTCCTTGAAGATCGTGACAGAAGTTGTCGTTGTTGGTAGAATAGATGTTCTGCCAATATTCAAGAATGGATCTTGCAAAAAAGGTTCAGCAATTTCCACATTACATCCGTTCAGCAAGTCTGGACTTTATTTATTTATTTGTTCTTTCCTTTTTTTCTCTTTCTTCCCTTCTTCCTCTGGCTAGAGATGAGGGCCGACGAGGACGACCTCACGGGCCTCGTCCAACCCCTAGAGAGCTCGACCTACACCAGATCCTGCGAGGTCAACCTCACAGACCTTCGCCTCTGGCCGGTCGCCGGGCCTCGGCGACTGGCCAAAAAAAGAGAGGGAAAAAAAAAGAAAAATTAGTAAAAAAAATTGAATACATATTAAAATATTATTAAAATTATTCACGTTAGAGTCAATCATGCCACGTAGGACAATTGAGGACGGTTGACGTTCACGTCGGTGATTTCTGATCAAAATTGGCCGGAAGGAGTAAATTGCCAAAACGTGAAAATGTTTAGGAGACTTAATTATCACAATTAAAAGGTTTAAAACTGAATTGTCAAAAGTGTAATGGGTTTAGGATTTTGGGGATGATTTTCCCTATTGATTGCATATGTGATTTAAAATATGCATGAATATATATGTGTGTGTGATGTATGTATGCACGTCATTTAGTGAGTCACATAACTTGAAGTTAGTACTTAAGAAGAGAGAATTTGCATTTTGCAGATGCTTAATCTTGTCTGTTTGAAAAGATCCTTCTGAAGCGAAAATGGACCTTGTAAGAAAGCAAAGTGGCTCTTGACAATGCCATTTTTGGATGAGTATTAACGAGTTCTTCAACGAGAGGAATGAGAGATGATGTGAGGGGGTCAGTTGTTAGTTCATAATGATCCCGTTTGTTCACTATGTTCTATTCATAGCTAAGAGGAAATGTTCAGCTTATCCCACACACGGATGACACCCTAGAAACTTATACTACCGCCTTGCACATAGAAAATTACTCTTCTGTCACTTGTTTTCCCGTGTGTGCAGGTGGATTTCCAGGGTTTGTAGTGATACAAAGTAATAAAATATGTCTCGAGTTTGAGCTCATGAATAAAACTCGAACATAAATGAATTGTATGAGTAAGCCCGGTTGAATAAAGGAAAGTCCGTTAATTGGATTCTAATGCCATATCATCGATTAAAGGAAAGAAATATGTCATCATGGTTGAAATTTTTTAGATATTACAAAATGAAAAAAAGGGGGCAGAAAGACAACATAAGTGTCAGATTTTGTGTACGGAACTCATTTTAATGCCAAAATTTTTCGCCGGCTCACTTGAGCGCTAAATCGGAGAAAAAACAACCACTTTAGTACCAACGGTGAAAGATTCCCGCAAAACAGTTCACGTGACATTTTTTTATTAATCGTTTAATATTACAAGGAATACTTTCAAAAAAGTGCATTTTCAAAAAAGTGCATCCACACGGACTGACTTTTTACAAAAAAGCTACTTTTTAAAAATTAAATTAAATTTAAAGAATAAATTAAATAACTGAAAAAAGTAAAAAAAAAAAAAAAGGTTGGCATAGCAGCGAAGGCTTGCACAGCCCTCGCTGTCGCCGCCCACCACTGTTAGCAATGGGCAATGAGGGTGGGGGATGGCCGGCTGGGTTGTCGAGTGGCCGGCGGAAGTGGCCTTGCCAACGTCGACGAGGCTTGGCCATCGCTGGGCGAGGCTCAGCCTTACCTAGATCTACAGAATTACGCAATTGAGCGGCTCCTGGGGATCTCCTGTGAGGATTTTAACAGCAATCGGTGCGGCAATTGGAACGACGGAGCATTGGGCTAGGAAGGCGAATGCGAGCTCTTAGATGTGTGAAGGCTGGAGTCGTCGATATTGATCGGAGTTTCAGGACACGCAGAGAGAGAGAGAGAGAGAGAGAGAGAGAGAGAGAGAGAGAGAGAGAGAGATGCTGCTTGGTGGAAGAAGACGAAGAAGACAAAGTGCAGAGAGATGCTCGGGCTAAGTGAATTTTTTATTTATTAATTTTTTTTACTTTTATTTTGTTGTTGCTGACTTGATCCTCCGGCGAGTCACATAAGATTTTCAACAAATCTCACCGCAGTTGGCACTCAAATAATTATTTTTTAAAAAAATAGTACTTAAGTAATCCAAATAAAAGGAATTCGCAACAAAGTGAGCGTCATACACAAATTTTGATAGTTAGAGGTGTCCTTTCGCAACAAAAAAAAAGTATGAAACCTATTGCATTTGTATCAATTCAGTCCTAAACCTTTACGTTCGATCAATTTAATCTTAACCTTTTAACAACTTGTCAATTAAGTTCATCAGGCCAATTTTAATAAAAAATCTACAACGTGGATGTTGGTCGTCCTAACTGGCACCGTCAGCACTAATATAGATAAATTATATAACTTTTTTTTCTATTTTTTCTTTCTTTCTACTTTTTCTACTGTTTGCCTCCATTAGCCTATGGCCTCATAGTGGCCGGCAGAGGTTGTCGGCCAAAGGCGAGGGCAGGCCATGGTGTCCCCACCCAAATTTGGCAAGGACGTCGCGGCCCTAGCTAGAACAGGTTAGGGGTCACGAGCCTTTACCTTGTGTCGGCAAGGGTCAGCGGGCTACACTCACTTACCTCCTTTGAAAACTAAAAAGAAAGTAAAAAAGGAAAAGAAAGAACAAGAAAAGGGAAAACAATTCTTAAAAATTGTAGAAATTGACTACATTAGCCTTGATGCATTTTTATAAATAACTTTTACGTGCCATGTAGTACAACCAGCATTCACATTGACCATTTTTTCACAAAATAGACCGGACAAACTTCATTGGCAAATTGTCAAAAAGTATAGGACTAAATTGATCAAATTGAAAGCTTTATGACTGAATCAAGATAAGTGCAATAAATTTGGAACTTTTTTTTCATGGTTATCCCAAAAATTCTCAACCACAAGTGCACACGACATATTTCTTTCATGTTCCTTGGATGGCGCAGCAAATTTTAGAGAAGCAAACAGAGAGACTCGTAGAACAAGGGCGAAAAAACATACAAATTAGATATTTTGTCATTACAACAAAAAAGACAAAAACAAAAAAAATAGCCACATTTTTCTGAAGTAAATTTAGGGCTAGGAAAATGTTCAAATCAGCTCCGCAAAATTTAGAATTAAACTGACAATTAGCATTTGCATAATAAATTTAAGACTAATCGGATAATTTTCTAAAAGAGAACAAGACGATGATTGCATCAGATAATTAGAGGAATGCACGATCTCACCATTGTGTATTTTAAATAGATTCGTGACATACACCTAGCATTGTTCAATCCATAGTGATACGAGGTAAGAATGTGTCTTCGCATATTATGTTTCTACGCTCATATTATCACAAGAAGGGGAAAAAAAAATCAACAAATCGGACGGTCCCCGACTCGTAATCACGCTCAACATAAGCTGGACCAGAATTTATGCGATTTAATATTGACGTGTCCTAAGAACAGCAACGCGTGGGAATGTCCCATGAAACCCTCGTTAGATCGGAAGAGTTACTAAATAGTTTGAACATAATGCAATTGTGCCAATTCAATTTTAAATTTTTTACATTTGTTTAATCCACCCGATGAACTTTGGCCAGAAATCGCTGATGTAGTGCTTTCGACGCTAACGTAAAATTTTTTACTAACATTTTCATATTTTATCGAGTTTTTTAATTTAATTATCTTTTCTTTTTCTTCTCTATCTTTTTTCTTCCTCTAGCTAGTCACCGAGGCCCGGCAACCGGCCGTCAACTCATCGGCCTCGAGCAAAGCTCACCTTTGCCCACGATTATGAGGTCGGGCCTCGCTAGATTTCGCCGGCCACTGGTGACACCGGTTAGGTCGGACCTTTAGCAACCAGCCTTTGGGGGAGGTCAGCGAGGCCGACCTTGGTAGCTACCGGCAAGTTTGCGCCACGCCGACCGGCTGGAGGAAGAAGGAAGAAAAAAAAAGAAAAAGAAAAAAAAAGAAAAATTTGAATAAATAGTAAAATATTATTAAAAATCAACCACGTTAATACCGACAAGCCAAATGGGCTTAGCACAATTGTAATAAATTTATGGCTTTTTTGGTTATTTTTCAATGCAAAAAGTTTAGAATTAAATTTATCTAATTGAAAGGTTTATGACTGAACCACTACCAATGCAATAGATTTTAATGTTTTGCTGGTATTCCCCACCCAAAAAAAAAAAAAAAAAAACGAAAACAAAACAAAACTGAACCAAACACCCAGTATCCATGTATATTGCTCATGGGCTATGTGGTTTGTCCACCCATTTCTCGTTTCCATGCTCAAAAGAAAAAAAAGTCTACAATAAGAGAAAGTCTTACATTGGTAGAGACTTATCTTATCGCATCTTTTTTTTTTTTTTCAGTTTTTAGAATTATCCATGTGTCTCGTGCAATCAAGACATTTTTGCACTATTAAGCTAGTTATATGCACAAGTCTGAGAGATATTCTTAGGGCAATACCAACCGTATCATGTTAGGATAGCCAACGTTCACATTAACTATTTTTGGTCAAAATTGACCGGACAACTTCATTGGTAAATTGTCAAAAGGTATAGAATTAAATTGATCAAATTGAAAGGTTTATGACTAAATTGGCGTAAGTGCAATAATTTTGAATCTTTTTTTTTTTTGTGTAATTATCCCAGAAATTCTCAATCACAAGTGCACATTGTTGAAGTTTATTTGAAAAAAACAAACATAAGTGTCTTTTATTGTGTCTCACATAGGAGAGGTGGCAGAGTGCAAGTCAATTTATTAAATAGAATGCTATTATATAATTCCAAAAAACACAAATGAGCAAATGGGCTTAACTTCACAATACCCGCGTGTGGGTGCACGATTATCAGGAGCACTTAGCACTACTAATTAACAATAGTTTTATTGTTTATTCTTTAATTTTCAAATTAAAATAAAAAAATAAACTGTTGATTCATAACGAAATAGTGTGATTGTTTACATAGGAGTCGCTGTTTGTTTTATTAAATTTATTTCGAATTTTAATTAGTTAATTATGTCTAATGGTTGGGACTTTTCAAACATAACAGTTTTTTTGGATTATGAAGAGGTGCGTCTGAATTAACTGTTCTTTGGATACGAAGAGGTGCATTCGCATTAAATATTCTTTGAAAACGAATAGTTGCATCCAAATTACAGTTTTGAGACATTAAAAGTTATCTTCCTTCGTTTATTATATATTGAACAATTCTTTTCATTTTAGAACTTGGATTTTTCATGACTTTCAATTTCGTTTTTTCTAAAAGAAACATAGCCATCTTCTCCAATTGTTTTCCTTTAGAGATCTTGAAGAAATATCAGAATTGCTATATGCTATTCTCATTGAAACTTGTTGCATTTTGGAGGATATTTGCCGAAAACCATTAGCAATGTTGTGGAGCAAATAAATCCTTGCAAAGAGTGTTATCACGCTTCAAAGTTTGATTCTGTTATTCATCCCATTCGATCATATTTTTCAACACACACGATATATTTCTTTCATCTTCCTTGGATGAGGCAGCAAATTTTAGAGAAGCAAACAGTGAGACTTGGAGAAAAAGGGCGAAAAAACATACAAATGAGACATTTTGTCATTACAACAAAATAGACAAAAAAAAAAAAACCACATTTTTCTCAAGTAAATTTAGGGCTAGGAAAATGTTCAAATTAGCTCGCAAGGTTTAGAATTAAACTAACAAAAAAGAAAAGTTTCAAACTGAATTGACATATGTATGATAGGTTTAAAACCGATCGAGTAATTTTTTTAAAAGAGAACGAGGCGACCATTGTATCAGACAATGATCTCACGATTGTGTATTTTAAATAGATTCGTAAGATACACCTAGCATTGTTAAATCCAGAGTGATACGACGTAAGAATGCCTCTTCTCATATTATGTTTCTACGCTCATATTGCCACAAGAAGGGAAAAAATTCAACAAATCGGACAGTCCTAGAGTCGTAATCGCACGAAACATAAGCTGGACCAACTCTATGCGATTTAATGTTGACGTGCCCTTAGAATAGGAACGTGTAGGAACGTCCCATGAAATCCTCATCAGGTCGGGAGAATTACCAAAAAAATCCTAAATTTATTGCAATTTTACCAATTTAGTTCTAAACTTGTTTTTGTCAATTCATTTCTAAACCTCTTGCATTTGTACCAATTTAATCTATTCGGCAAATTTTAGCCGAAAATCGCTGACGTATTACTGCCAATGCTTACATAGAAATTTTTAATATTAGTCTCATATAATTATAGATTTTATTTTATGTTTATTCCCTATCTTCTCCAGTCCCCGGCGCCTGACAATTGGCTAGAGGCGAGGGCCGGGAACTCACCGATTTGGGGTGAAGCTCGACCTTGCCAGCGATTGTGAGGTCGGGCCTTGCCAAATCTCGCCGACCACCGGCAACGCGATTATGCCGGACCTTTAGAACTGAATTGGCACAAAATTGCAACCGTGGCTCTGTCGACGCCGACATAGAAATTTTCAATAATAGTTTCATATAATTATCGACATTTTAATTATTTTTTCTTTTTTTTACTTCCTTATCCTTTTCTTCCTCTAGCCAGTCATTGAGGCTCAATGACCGACTAGAGGCGAGGGCCGACAACTCATCGGTCTCGTGTGAAGCTCGCCCTTGCCTAGCTACTGTGAGGTCGAGATTGATGGAGGAGCAATCAAGACGGAACCCTTGCCGCACATGTGTGGCCCAGGCCAAGAAAAAGAGACGCATTCATTTTGGGCTCTCTTTAGATTCAAATTAGTATTATGCATTGATTTGAATAATTTGCTATGTGGAGTAAGGAAAATTGCTATAAAAAAAAATCTACATTTATATCAATTTATTCCTAAACTTTTTTACATTTGTGTCAATTCATTACCACACCGACCGGTTAAAGTTGGTCCGTGTCGGAATAAGTGCATTCATGATCTATCGAGACACTAAAATGTTATGAAAATCCTTCCAACGCGTCGCTGCCGTTGGTACATACTAGGAAAAAGATTGTTTTGCGAAGCACTGTTGTATCGTTGATGCACCCACCAGGAGGAAGAGATCTACCGTGAATCTTTTGAAATCCTCTAAAGGAGTGTCGGCACTCACAAGGCGACGCACCGAGAGACGCAATCAATGGCTTTTCTCCCCGAGACGTCGGTTGGTGGTGTCCCAGCAGGACATGGACTCTTACGGCCCGAGCGCATTTGACGGCGCGTGTTTGAATGATGCTTTGTCGTGGGTGCGGATGCTTAACTCGTTTGGCAAATGATGCTGCAAAATTTCTATGTCTATTAGAATGACAAAAAAGACCTATAACATTGTGGTGGAGATTACCAATAATTACGTGTGTATTGTTGTAACTTTTGTAATGTGCCATAAAAACAACAACAACAATATTGGTATTAATATGTTGATATTTTTCTTATTGTTATTATAGAGTTAACATAGTAATGCTATCAGTTATTATTTCAAATTTCTACAAAAAGTTGCTATAACTTTCCTTCTAGAAAAAAAATCATAATCAAAATTTGAACTAAATAACAGAATTATGGTCATTATTAATATTGGTTTCAATATTATGATTTCATTAATATAAAGTTAATGTACTGATTTTTCTGCATCGAATTTTGTCAATACAAAAAGTTTATAACTAAATTGGTCAAATTGAAAGGTTTATGATTGAATTAATACCAATACAATAGGTTTAAGGCTTTATTGGTATTGCAAACCCAAATGTACCAATCACCTAGTAACAGTTTATATTGCTCATTGGCCCTGTTGTTTGTCCACCCATTTCACGTTTCCATTCCCAAAAGGAAAAAGTCTATACTAAAAGAAAGTCTTATATTGGTGGAGTCCTCTCTTATCGCATCTTTTTTTCCTTCAGTTTTTGACGTTACCCATGTGTCTCGTGCTCTGAAGACATATTTGCACAAAAAACGTGGATATATGCACAAGTCCAAGAGATATTCTTACGGCAGCACCGGCCATACTATGTAGGTCAGCCAGCGTTCACATTAATCATTTTTGTCCAAAATTGATCGAATGAACTTTAGGAGCAAATTGTCAAAAAGTATATAACTAAATTGACGAAATTAAAATGTTTATGATTTAATTGGCATTAGCGCAATAAATTTAGGACTTTTTTTCATAATTATCCTAAAAATTTTCAACCACAAGTGCACACGACATATTTCTTTCATCTTACTTGGATTGGGCAGCAAATTTTAGAGAAGCAAACAGTGAGAGTCGGGGGGAAAAGGGCAAAAAAACATACAAATTAGATATTTTGTCATTACAAGAAAAACGACAAAAAACAACCACATTTTTCTCAAGTACATTTAGGGCTAGGAAAATGTTCAAATCATCTCGCAAGGTTTAGAATTAAATTTAAAAAATTGGAAAGTTTCGAATTGAATTGACAATTCACATCCACCGATCGGGTAAATTTTCTAAAAGAGAACAAGGCAACGATTGTACCAAATATTAGAGGAATGCATGATTTCATGATTTGTATTTTAAATAGATTCGTAAGATACACCTAGCATTGTTCAATCCATAGTGATACGAGGTAAGAATGCCTCTTCTCATATTATGTTTCTGCGCTTATATTATCACAAGGGAAAAAATTCAACAAATCGGACGGTGTCAGAGTCTTAATCTCTCCCAACATAAGCTGGACCAACTCTATGCGATTTAATGTTGATGTGCCCTGAGAATAGCAACGCGTAGGAACGTCCCATGAAACCATCGTCAAATCGAGAGAATTACCAAAATCTTAAATCTATTACAATTGTATCAATTTAGTCTTAAACTTTTTTTAATCTATTCAGTTCTAAACCTTTTACATTTATACCAATTCAATCTATCCAAACAATTCAACTTGAAAATCCCTAATGTGGTGCTATCGGCGTTGACATAGAAATTTTCAATGATAGTTTCATATAATTATCAATATTTTAATTTATTTTCTTTTCTTTTTCTTCCCTATCTTTTTGTTCCTCTAGCCCATCATTAAGGCGTAGCCATTGGCCAGAGGCGAGGGCCGCCAACTCACCGGTCTCATGTGAAGCTCTCCCTTCCCCAACTACTATGAGGTCGAGCCTCGCCATACCTTGCCGGCCATTGGCAACTTCAAATAGGTTGAACCTCACAAATGCAAAAGTTTTATAACTAAATTTGCCAAAAAAATAGGTATAAGATTGAATTGAATAATTGCAATAGGTTTAGTACTTTTTTGATAATTTGTCAATACAAAAAGTTTAGAACTAAATTGTTCCAATTAAAAGGTTCATGACTGAATTAATACCAATGCAATAGGTTTAAGGCTTTATTGGAATTGCAAACCCAAATGTACCAATCACCCAGTAACAGTTTATACTGCTCATGGGCCCTCTTTTTTGTCCACCCATTTCACGTTTCCATTCCCAAAAGGAAAAAGTCTATACTAAGAGAAAGTCTTATATTGGTAGGGTCTTGTCTCATCGCATCTTTTTTTTCTTTTTTTTTTTAAGTTACCCATGTGTGTCGTGCGCTGAAGACATTTTCCCACAATAAACGTAGATATATGCACAAGTCCAAGATATTCTTACGGCAGCACCGGCCACACTATGTAGGTCAGCCAGGGTTTACATTAATCATTTTTGTCCAAAATTGATCGGATGAACTTTACTAGCAAATTGTCAAAAAAATATATAACTAAATTGACGAAATTAAAAGGTTTATGATTGAATTGGCATTAGCGCAATAGATTTGGGACTTTTTTTCATAATTATCCTAAAAATTTTCAACCACAAGTGCACACGACATATTTCTTTCATCTTACTTGGATGGGGCAGCAAATTTTAGAGAAGCAAACAGTGAGAGTCGGGGAAAAGGGGTGAAAAAACATACAAATTAGATATTTTGTCATTACAACAAAAACGACAAAAAACAACCACATTTTTCTCAAGTACATTTAGGGCTAGGAAAATGTTCAAATCATCTCGCAAGGTTTAGAATTATATTTAAAAAATTGGAAAGTTTCAGACTGAGTTGACATCCATATAATATGTTTAAAACTGATCGGGTAATTTTTCTAAAAGAGAATGAGGCAATGGCTGTATCAGATATTTAGAGGGATGCATGATCTAATGATGTATTTTAAATAGATTCGTAAGATGCACCTAGTATTGTTCAATCCATAGTGATACGAGGTAAGAATGGCTTTTCTCATCTTTTGATTCTACGCTCATATTATCACAAGAAGGGAAAAAAAATTCAACAATTCGGACGGTCCTCGAGTCGTAATCACGCCCAACATAAGTTGGACCAGACTCTATGTGATTTAATGTTGACTTGCCCTAAGAACAGCAACACGTAGGAACGTCCCATGAAACCCTCATCACATCGGGAGAATTATAAAAAAATCCTAAATTTATTACAATTGAACCAATTCAATTCTAAACTTTTTCTTTTGTCAAGTTAGTTTTACACCTTTTGTATTAGTGCCAATCCATCCGGTAAATTTTAGCCGGATATCACCGACGTGGCATTGTCGACGCTAACGTAGAAATTTTTAATAATAGTTTCATGTAATTATTTGATTTTTTAGTTTATTTTTTCTTTTCTTTTCCTTCCTTGTCTTTTCTTCCCCTAGCCAATCAGGGAGGCTTGACGACCGACCAGAGGGGAGGGCTGGCAACTCGCCGATCTCGGGTGAAGCTTGCCCTTGCCCGGCGATCGTGAGGTCGAGCCTCACCAAATCTCACTAGCCATTGGCGACGCCGATTAGGCCGGACTTTTAGAATTGAATTGACACAAATACAAAAGTTTTACAACTGAATTCACACAAAAAAAAAGAGAGTATAAGACTGTATTGGCACAATTATAATAGATGTAGGACTATTTTGATAATTTTTCAACTTAAAAAATTTAAAAATAAATTGATTCAATTGGAAGATTTAGGACTGAATTAATATCGATGCAATAGGTTTAAAGCTTTGTTGGTATTCCTCACCCCCCAATAAGAGAAAAAAAAATTGAACCAAACACCAACTATCCATTTAGGCCGTGTATGGTAACGTTTCTGTTCTCGGGAACATATTTGGAACAGAAACATTTTTTTGTGTTTCTATTCCCGGCTATGATTTTCGAGAACAGAAACGCGTTTGGTAAGTACAAAAAAAAAAAAAACATTTTTTTCACCAAAAGGAAGGATCCGCAATAGACGGCCGGTGGCGGGCGGCGGCGGTGGCCGGCGACCGGCGGTGGTGGAGGCAGCCACCAGTTGCCAACCGAAAGTTTTCCTTTTCTTTCTTTTTTTCTCTTTTTTCCCCCATTTCCGGTGATGTTTGTTCGGAGGATATTTTTATATTGATTTTGCGGAACCATTTTTCTTCTTTCAATTTTCGAAGGTAGGCAGAGAGAAGCGGCTTGTTTTTTTGTTCGTGAGTTCACACTGCCCCAACCTGTCTGCCTCCACATGTAAAGTACGACTGATTTTAGCGCTTCCTTAAAACATAGATTTAATTCAAAAAAAAAAAAGTTGCGATCGCGTGGTATTTTTCTCAATAAAGATGCTTGCTTGCTGCTAGCAAAACAATCACCGCATAAATTAGAAAGAGAAAATAAAATTCTGGAAAAGAAAAATTGCTGGGGCTCTTTAGGAAATGAATCAAATGATTGAAACGGTTAGGGAATGGGAAGAGTTTCATTTATGTTACCTATCTACGAAATATACGCGATATAGTAACGGTCAATAGTAACAAATTCATTCATTTTGAAAATTGGAGAGTTGGAGTTTTCCTCTTTCGCGTGTGCTTCGAATAAGAAAAAAAAGATGAACCAAACACTAACTATCCATTTCTGCGTATGGTAAAAGTTTTTGTTCTTGGAAACATATTTGGAATAAAAATATTTTTTTGTATTTCTGTTCCGGGTATAATTTTCGGGAACAGAAACGCATTTGGCAAGTACAAAAAAAAAATACTTTTTTCACCAAAAGGAAGAATCTGCAACCGGTAGCCGGCTAGTGGGCGGTGGCGGGGCGGCCGGTGACCGGCGGTGGCGTGGTTGCGGCCGCTTCGGCTCCCCGCCGACGATGGTGTGCGGTGGTGGCTTGCACGAGCTCGCCCTCGAGTTGTTTTTAAAAGTGTTCCAAAATTCAAAAATAAGTGTTTTTTTTTTTACTTCAAAAGTGTTTCTTTTTTCAGAACACTTTTAGAATATTTTTCAACCATACGAGCTTCTATTTCGAAAAGTGTTTTGGAAATACTTTCGGAATAGAAATACTTTCTAGAGAGTGTTATTATATAGGCCCTTATAGTGCTCAATGCTCATGGGGGCATTTTGTTTGTCCACCCACTTCACGTTTCCACTCCCAAAAAGAGAAAAATCTATAACAAGAGAAAGTCAAGTCTTATTGCATCTTTTTTATTCATTTTTTCAGTTTTTAAAGTTATCCATGTGTCTCGTGCTCTCGTGACATTTTTCGGTAAAATATTGGGTGGGCTGTCTCATTGTCAATCGCTTTCTGTGTGAGCCTGTGTCCATTTAATTTCGTACTTTTAAGACCCGGTCTGTTTCGAAGAATTTCTTTTCAGGATTTTAGCGTTTGGATGATAGAAAGCTATTGACAATAGAAATTTTTTGATGCACCGAAAACACCCGAAAAGATATTGTCAGAGTTTCGGCATCCGGAAGATAGAAAGCTATTGACAAAAGAAGTTTTTGATACATCGAAAACACCAACCCTATATTGAGGGAAATAATTTCCGAAATCATTTTTCTTAGTACATATTTCCTATCTTCTCATCTCTCTATCTCGCATCGATGATTCTTCGTTTTTCTTTTCTATAAGTGTACTATGATTTTTTCCATAAATCTCACATATCATCTCCTAAATATACTTCATTAGTGTTCGTGTTCTTCTCCATTCCCCCAATCCCCCCACAAAAAAAAAAAAAGGATCATATTCAATATCGTACTTAGACCAAAAAAAAAAAAATATATATCGTACAAATATTTTTTCATAATTTATTTTCTAATATCTTTGAAATTCTTGTTATGTTGATGGATTACAGCATAAAAATTAATTTCAATCTGTTAGTTATTGTATGTCATTTTTGACGATATGTTTAATCAAATTCCATAAAACCCACTTTTATTTACTTGTTTTCAATTGAAACCAATACTACAAAATAGCTTACTTTTGCTAAAATCCAATTTCTTGAAAATATTTTCCAGCAATAAAAAATTTTCAGCAAAACAAGCTGATCACAAATGGATACTTATGCCTCTATAATGGGTTAGTGCTAGGCAGTAGTGGCGGTGGCCTGGAGGTGGGTGCGAGGGTGATGGGTCTCTCGATATTGACTTGACATTGAAGCTGTGTTTTCTGGAGGTGGGGTTTGCTGTAGTGAAATTGTCGTATTATCAGCAGTTGCTTTCCGAGCCAAAAACAACCGCCACAACGTCTATAGGTCCTAAACACGCAGCGGCGGGGACAATGGCGTAGATTCTCGTAGGGGGAAAAAAAAAAGACAGGTTTAGGGTGGGCATGATAATATTTCTAAATCAAAAATCTAATTAGTAATGTAATTTTTGAAGTAAAAATTTGTTTGATTACGTAACTTTATTTTTCTACTTTTAGATGCTTCAAAAGTAGTTTTAAAGTCACTTGAATAAATAAATAAAAATTTATTACTCTCCAAAAGTTAAAAATCAATTTTTGCTCGTAGGCGGTAGTTGATTTCTAGAGCAGAAGTGTTGCCATGTGCGCCAGTGTATGCTTTTTATCTTTGTTTAAAAAGGTGGCGAGTCACTTAGGTGTACCGTCTAGTTGAGGCGCCGAGCCGACATGTATGTCAATGAAAAACTCATTCTTTGGAGCTTATGCAAATCGTTTGGAGGTTTTGCTCCCATAGTTATTTCATCTCTCGGTAGCTACGTAGACATTTGTACTAGTGCGCATTCTTGATTAATGAAGTGTTTTCACTTTCCCTGGCTGACAAATCAATTGGTGAACCGAAGATCGATTCGACCATTCACTTGAATATATGCAGGATAATTTTGGGATCAAACATGGAGAAAGAGTAATGGACGCTATTGATTTACTGAATAAAGTAGTGAATGAACCTCTAGAAAGTCTGATAATTGTCGACACGATCCGGCAGCTAAGAATCGACTACCTCTTCAAAGAACATATCCAAGCCATTTTACAATGGCAATACACACATTTTAGCTCTCGGAATCACGGCGAAGATGATGTTTATGTAATTGCTCTTCGGTTTTGACTTCTTTGACAAGAAGGTTATCATGAGCCTGCTGGTCTGTATTTCATCTCTCCCTTCTGGGCTTCCAATCCATGAGTTGAAGTTCACTCTAATGTTGAAGTAAAATACTGGTGTTGATACACAAGAATACAGGACAGTTATTTCTTAGCAGCGGAATTCTACTGTTCCACGCCCCCAAAGTGCATGTCTTTTTCAGGCTGGCAATTTTCAATAAGATTTTTTCTGGAATAAACATTGCTGGTAAAATAAAGTGACTGGTGGCTTTTCTGAAATCATAAACATCGTTTCTTTGCATTTTGCAAATCATACTTATTAACTTTTATTTGCATAACTTACTAACGTGTCAACTTTACTAACTTTCACATGATATTACTAACTTAGATCAGAGTTATTACCAAGTTTTATTAGATTCAATTACCAACTGAGTTTTGTGTTAACAACTCTCATTTAGATTTCTTAGCAGCGATATTTTTTTCCTCTAAATTTAAATAACTTTTATGTTGAGAAACCAACTTTTATTTGCCTCATTCAGCAACCCCGTTATGTACTAACTTTTTGGAGAGATTATTGATCTAAATAAGTTTGACTCACCAAATTTTCAACCATTAAATTACCAAATAGTATTAGGTTACTAGCTTTTTTTTTTGTTTTTGACTTACCTACAGGCGTTTATTATCGTTTACATACTATTATTTGGATTTCTCAACAAGATATTAGATTTACCAACTCTTTCTAAAAATTATGAACCTCAATTAGATCGACTTACTGACTTTTCTCTGGTTACCAAGGAGTTTTGTGTTACCAAAGTAACGTACCAAGTTTATTTTTCTTTTAATTGCAAATTTTTCTTATATTTTAGCAACTTTTATTTCGTAATTACAACTTAAACTTACCAATTCTTATATAAAATCACTAACTCTAATTTAAATAACTTATTAATTTTTCTCTGATGAAGTTATCAATTAGTTCAGATTACAAACTTTCATTTATGTTAGTTACCAATGTTTTTTTATTTATTTGTGAAGTTACCATATTTTCTATTAGGTTACTTTATCGAGAAAAAGTTGGTAAATCATTTAAATGATGATTGGTAATTTTACATAATAGTTTAGAAAATATAAGGCATTTGTAAGAAAGATAAACTAAGTTGGTCAAATATGAGATAAATTTTTTCTTTGGAGTAAGAGAAGTTAGTGATGGAAAACAAATAAGAGTAACTAAAATAAAACTAGTTGGTAACTTAATTGCACAGGAATTCTTAAGCAAGGCGAATAAAAGTAGCACCTTAGTCAATTGTGGTCACATTTCTATTGAGTTCCCACTTTTTTTTTTTTGTTGTGTTTACGAATTTTTTTGAATTCACCAATTCTATTTACAATTACCAACTTCAATTAGGGTGATTATCAATTTTTCACAATTTAGGTTACCAATTAGTTTTGCATTACCAACTCTTCTTTGAGTTACTTACCAACGTTTTTATTTCGTCTTTACCAAAAAAAAAAGTTTTATTTCTTCTTTTTCTAAATCACTAACTTCTCTTATCTATGACTTAAAAATCCTCTTATCTTTTACCGGCTTTTATTTGCCTTGCTTAATAAGGACACCACAAGTATCATTATTTTCGTACGGCGCTTACTTAAGTGCTATAACTTTTTTTTGATCACTTGAGTGCCATAACTTATGTACGGCATTTACTAGTGCCACAACTTTTTTTCGATCATTTGAGTGTCCCATAACTTTTTAATTGATTACTTGAACGCCGTAATTTTTTAAAAACATTCATCACAAGTGCTATGCCACGTCGGATTTTTGGCATTTGGGTGAACGTTTTAAAAATAAATTGGTACTTAAGTAATCGATTGAAAGTTATTGCACTCAAATGAAATTTTTTTAGAAGTTATGGCACTTAAGTGATCAGAAGAAAAGTTAAAGCACTCAAGTGAGTGCCATACGAAAGTTATGGCACTTGTGTTGTACTTATCCCAATTAACGAACTATTATATGAGACTCCCATAATTGATCAATGTCACATTTCAAGTTTTTCTTCAATTAAATTATCAAAGTGTTGCCAACTCTCATTTGAGTTGCTTGCCAACGTTTTATTTCTTTTTTGTAGGTAACTTAATCGAACTAAAAGTTAAAAATCGACATAGATCGGTGATGGCAATTTCATATAATAATTTGTTAGTTGAAGCCATTTGTAGAAAAGGAAAATTGAAATTTAGTAATTTTGTACGATAGTTGGTATATTTAAGGCATTGGCAAAATAATTTACGTAAAAGATTGTACATGGTGAGATAAGCCCTCCTTTTTTTGGCAGAGATAAAAGAAGTTGGTTATCTGAATATAACATATTTATATATCTATAGTTATCTCAAATAAGAGTTGGTAACACAAAACTAGCTGACCACTTTGTCAAAGGAAAGTTCAATATCACTTTAATTGAGGTTTATAATTTATAAAGAAGTTGGTAAGTTTAATGGATCGGTAAGCAATGCAAATAAAAGTTGCTAACTCAATAAAAAACTGGTAAATGAGAAAAAAATGAACATTGGTAAGCAACTCAAATGAAAGTTAAAATGCATTTAAAGTGGTTAACCTTGTGTATAGAATGCAATCAAGTCACAAATCTTTTAATTGGCTCAATGAAGTCCTAAATATTTTTCAAAAAGGGCAATCAAGTTTTTTTATGAGCAAATTTCACAATTATATTTGACTTGAAACTCGTGGGAAACAGATCTGCAGGCTCATAATAACCTTCTCGCCGAAGAATTCGAAGCCGGAGAGCAGTCTCATAGACATAATCTTTGCCATGATTTTTTTTTTTTTTTTGTGGTCAAAATCTTTGTCATGATTCAGAGAACTAAAATGTGAGTATTGCCACTATAGAATATAAAACATTAATTGTACAATACACTTTAGCTATTATGTAAAGTTATATTGTACTCACATTATTGGGATACTAGGTGAAACGGCCTAAACATGTTAGCACACATTGTCGTATAAACATCCTTTACATACTTCCCGTTTTCAACGGGTTATAATATTGTGTTTTATTGATGCAAGAAACACAGTAAGTGTTTGGTAATCGTGTTAGTCGTGTCAGTCATGTCCTGTGACTTGTTTTATAAAGCATATCGTATTTGTGTCGAGGAAGGTCAACACGTCTGGTAAACATGTCGTGTTAGGTTTAGCCATATTTGTATTACACTATATCCCGATATGACACAATTAGCACGATAAGACACGAATTCCAGCCCTAGATGGGGCCACCACACCGACAATAAGAGCTAGGTGATCAAAACAAACTTGGCTAATACTTGTCATAAGGGATAGTTGTAAAAAAAAAAAAAAAAAGTTCTGATCCTGTTACAATTATGCCAATTCGGATCTAAACCATTTGCGATTGTGCCAATTTAGTCCATCCGATCAATTTTGACTGGAAATCGCCGACGTGGCGTGAACGGCTATAAGAGGAAGGGAAGAAGGAAAAGAAAGAAAAAGAAAAAAAATATAAAAAAAATTCAAAAAATATTGTAGTATTATTACAAATTTTCACGTTAGTGCTGATCGCATCACGTCGCCGAGTTCGGGTTAAAATTGGCACGATGATTGAATTGACACAATTGCAAAAAGTTTAGGTCTTAATTAGCCAAAAAAAGGTTTGGGTCCGAATTGACACAATTATAATAAGTTTGAGACTTTTTTGGCAATTATCCCTTTGCCATAACATGTGTAATTCTATGTGTAAAGATTTTGTAAGAACTTATATTTTCTCTATAATCTAACCGCTGACCCGGGGGATATCCCAATTTTCATAAGAGGTGTGATACATGCCCTACAAAATAATGCTTGGAGGCAAATGTTATGTCTGCGATTTCTTTTCTTCTTCTTTTTTCACGAGCTTATGGAGGAAATACAAAGGTGAAAATCAAAGGCTAAGATCGGTGGATTTACCAGATGCGTTTGGTCTTTGTCCATGCTCGATGATGGCATTTGGCTAGGTCGGGCCATTATGAACCTTTCGCAGTACTACTAGTCACAGGAAGGGAATAGAGGAGTGGAGATTGTGCAGAAATAGTACATGGGGATTTAGCGAGATAAGTACAGTGCAAGTACCATAACTTGTATACTGCGTTCATTTGAGTACTATAATATTTTTTCGTTCACTTGAATGCCATAACTTTAAAAAAATCAACCACTTAAGTGTCATTGCTTACGTGGATGCTGAAAAAGCCGACGTAGACGTCGGAAAAACTGACGCAGCACTCAAGTGAACGATTTTGCTCGTACATGACACTCAAGTGAACGAAAAAAAAAATTATGATACTCAAGTGGATGCCGTACACAAGTTATGATACTCACGATATACTTATCCTGGGATTTAGCTAATGCACGATATGGAATAGAGAAGTCCTATTTATAGTGAAAAAAAAGTGCCTAAAATATATGAAAAAATGGTACAAATGATCCTTTAACTTTAGTTCAATGTGCAATGCCGTCCCAAAACTTTAATTCAACATACAATATGATTTCTGAACTTTTAATCTGTTTACGGTGGTCTCTGGATTTTGGTCTAATATTTAATTTGATCTCTAAAATTTTAAACACTTTCATATAGTTTAAGGATTATATTGAACAGATTAAAAGTTTAATGATGAGATTGCATATTAGCTCAAAATTTAGGGATCAAATTGCATAAATAAAAAATTTAAGGACAACATATGATATCTGGGCGGTGACAAGAACAACATGTGATATCTAGTCGGTGGTCACGGACATTGAGCGCCGTAACTTAGTACTTTCCGAAGTTCCACCCACGAGCTCTTTACCGGTCCCTTTTTTTTTGGCCACGCGGCCTTTTTGGCCGACGATAAAATGTATTTTTTTGGCGGGGGGAGGAGGGGAGGGGAGGGGTTAGAGGTGATAAAAATGGTTCAAGACGAGTTTATGTCATCTTTTAGAACGTGTGGTTGTCGTTTGTAGACGTGACAGAACATAGAGAGTTTGTCTCTACGTAACTGCTCATCCGGTGGCGTAGCGTCGTGATTCATGCCCTGTCGTCGTTCATGCTCCGAGGATTCAAATGGCTGTTGAATGATGGCCACTCGGCATGTTGTGCTCTGACCTTGAAAGGGAGATGCAGTGGGCAAACGTAAGCCAATCAGACGGGTTTTGTCCGCTCCTTGAATCGAAACTCCTGTGAATACATGACGCTATAGTGATGCGACGAGAAGAAGTCAAATATATCGGTAGTCAGAGACGAAAGTGCTGCACATGTTAAGGACAGATGCTTTTCTTCAAGATGCACGGAAACCGAATATGACCGAGCGCGATTTGAAGATTCTTATTCGATTTTGAGTAAGTACTTAAAAAACATATTTATTTACTTCGAAAGCGAATCATGAAACAAAAAGAAACCGATATTTTGTTATGTTAATCGTACATGATGTGACAATTCATTATTCATCACGCTTTTCGTGAATACGATAGATTTTTCAACTCGACGCTAGACATCCATGAGAAAAAGAGATAATAAGAACAAACCATAGATAAATCGTGAGCGGGAAAAATATTATAAAAGTCCTAGACTTATTGTCTTAATACAAATTCAGTAATAAATATTTCAATTGAATCAATTTAGCTATAACTTTTTGTATTTGTGTTAATTCAATCCATCCGGCCAATATTGATCGGAAAATCACCGACGTGAACGTTGGTCATCATACGTGACACAATTGTTGTTAGCATGGACATTTTAACAATCTTTAAAAAAAAATCGAATTCTTTCTTTCTTTCTTTTTTCCACTTTATTTTGGCCAACAAGAGTCACCAACGACTTTCGCTTAGGCCCTCGGCAGATCTAGGTGAGGGGTGCTTTGCCCGTGACTAGTGGGGTCGTGAAAGCCATGGACAAGTGCCTTTGCGCCCTTTGTCCGCAACCGTTGAAGCTGTGATGGCCCCGGGCAAGGGCTTGCTTGCCCTCACCGGCCAAAATGAAGGGAAAAAAAGAAAGAAAGAAAGAAAGAACATAAAAAACATAAAAAATTAAAAATATATTATTAAAAATATTCATGTCAGCATCGGTTGTGCCACGTAGAATGATTGGCAATCCCGTCAATGATTTTCCACCAAAATTGGCGATATGGATCTAATTGGTACAAATGCAAAAAGTTAATAATTAAATTGATCCAATTGAAAAGTTTAAGACTGAATTGGTAGCAATACAATAAGTTTATGAATTTTTTGTTACTTTTTCCAATTATCGGCATGATGAAATCCAAAGTTTAAGACTGAATTGCTATTCTTGTGAATGCATTGGGCATTATGCTGCTTTCTGCGAGGACGTGCGGTATGAGGAGTAGGGGCTTGAGGAAAATTACGACAACCACTTTATTTAGTACCGGAGGGACTTAATTGGCAAAATGTTGAAAAGGTTTATGATTTGATTAACGAAATTAAAATGTTTAGGACTGAATTTGCAAAAGTGCAAAAGGCTTAAGACGACTTGGACAATTTTCCTGCCTCCCATCCATATATGGCACGTGCTATAAATGCATCCCTCTACAATAATTTGAACATTTCCTCTTGCCTATAAATAGGACGTAGTGAGTAAACTTGATCATTGTGAGCAAACGAGCAAACCCTCCCGGTCTCATCCATCTCTTTGAAGAACTCTTTCTATACTCATCCCAAAATGGCCTTGTCATTAGCAACCTCTGCGTTCTTACAAGGTCCATTCGCTTCAAATGGAACTTCTACAGCAAACAAGAATAAACATCTGCAAGATGCAAATTCTCTCTCCTCAACGAATAACAAGTGGAGTATTTCCTCACATCAGACCTTGGTTTCTACTCCTTTTAAGGGCCATATTCACCCGACCGGAAAGCGGAACTTTGCCGTTGAGGTTTGTTCGTCCCTTCTTCTCACGTGACTCTTCCTATTTCGCAGATCGATGATTTATATAGTATCACCCCTTCTTTATCATTCTTGAAAGGGATAAGAAAAGAGACATGAAATCCTTATTCTTGTGTTTCAGGATGATATTCGAGGGCAGCACGAAAGGAGGTTAGAAGAAGTGAAGCAACTATTCAAGCGAGTAAGAGGAGATTCGCTCGAAAGTTTGGTGATGGTGGATGCTCTCCAACGTCTTGCCATCGACTACCGTTTCGAGGATGAGATTGAGGCACTCTTGCAAAGGCATTTCTTGATCTCCACCTCTCGATCTCATTCTCACCCCATCGATGCCGAGAATCTGCATGAGGCAGCACTTCGTTTCCGGCTCCTGAGGCAAGGAGGCTATCCTGTTCCTTCAGGTTAATGAAATCACCTTCACTTGATGATATGAAATACAGTTCCCAACTGATGTGATCGCTGTTGGGGGATTTCAAAAGAAATTCAGACGAGTATCAAAGCAGATCTCTCTCTTCTTTGCTTTTACTTCTTCTCGCAATTTGAGCCAGATGATAAGAGGGTGGGGACAAAATTTCTCACCATCTACTACCAATAATCTAACATCTTTTAGCTTTTCCACGTCTGATCAACAGATGTGTTTCAGCCTTTTCTAGACAAAATGAATGGTGGGCTCGAAGAAAGAAAGCCGCAGGACAACGACATTTTAGGGCTGACAAGTTTATTTGAAGCTTCCCACCTTGGCACTGATGGAGAAGATGTTCTTGATGAAGTAAGAGAGTCAATTGGTCAACGCCTCCATGATTCTTTGGCCGACCTCGACCATCTTCAAGCTAGACTCGTGAGAAACTCACTTGGCAATCCGTTCCATAAGAGCATGGCCAGGTTCAAGGCTAATGATTTCTTGAGCAATCTTGGGGGACATTCTTACGGCTGGACCGAGAATTTAGGGGAACTTGCCCATTTGGACATGAACATTGTAAGATCCGTGCATCAACGTGAAATTCTCCAAATCTCGAAGTACGTACACGTGATACAAACTTTCTATCTAAAGTTGTGACTATGACTAGCTAGAAATATGTTGTGGCACCTCATCTCATCTCCCTTAGATTCCTCAGTAATATTACTGATTAAGTGACCAGCTTGACTGACACTTCTTATATGTCGATCAGTTGGTGGAAAGAACTGGGCATGGCAAAGGAGTTGAAGTACGCGAGGGACCAGCCGATAAAGTGGTACATGTGGCCAATGGCCATCCTCACCGATAGCGGCTTGTCCCAGGAGAGAGTGGCCGCCGCCAAAACCATCTCATTCATCTACGTCATCGACGACATCTTCGACGTCTATGGCACGATCGATGAACTCGCCTCGTTCACAGATGTGGTCAACAGGTATATAATTTGGACTTTCACACGTGCCATGATCTCAAACCTAGGCGTGCAAAGAATACTTTTCACGGATTATTTTTCTCATACAAATTCAAATGATTTCGTGATGAAATATACTCGGGCTAAACTATTTTTTATACAAGCAATACCGACATGCATGAAAATTTCAAAAAAAAGAAAAGAAAAGAAAAAGAAAACCCTACTTGTACACAAAACACTTGGCCTCATGTGTTTTACTAGATTTGGGCATGTTGTAGTGCATTTAAAAGTTCTAACCCTATTGGTTTGTTGCCGATATGATGATGTTCTTGATCTGTCAGATGGGAATGTACTGAAAAGGATAACATACCAGAGTACATGAGGATGTGTTTTCATGCTCTAGATGATATTACCAATGAAGTCAGCTTTGTGGTGCACAAAAATCACGGGTGGAACCCATTATACTCCTTAAGGAGAACGGTAAAATTTTTCGAGAGCGCTCTCTCTCTCTCTCTCTCTCTCTCTCTCAGTCCACATTTCTTCTTTTATTTTTCTTCATCTGTTTACCTCTTTGAAGTACAGACGAATCATAACGTGTTTAGATCAACTTTCACATTTTAGTTTCTTCTCTAATCTAAATTTTACGACGCAAAAATATTGCTTCTCATTGATCAAGAAACCCGAAACTTTTTACATCATGTAAATATTAGCACGTAAATCTGCGAGTAATATTTTTGAAAATTTCTAAAAATTTGGATAGCACGTAATGTCAGCGTCCTCATTTTCGTATTTTGTCTCCAATTTCATGGGCAGTGGGCGAAGCTGTTAAATGCCTTCTTAGTGGAGGCAAGATGGCTCGCTAGGGGTCACTACCCAACAACACAGGACTACTTGGACAACGCAATTGTCAGCTCCGGAGTGCACGTCTTGTTGGTCCACTTGTTCTTCCTCTTGGGGGAGAGAATCGACCCCGAAAGTGTCCATCACTTAGAAAATATACCCGAAATCGTATCTTCCACAGCTTCAATACTTCGTCTTTGGGACGACTTGGGAAGTGCCAAGGTGAGCGATAAAAATAGGGAAAATGACATAAATGGTCCTTGAACTTTGGCCTAGTGTGCAATGTAGTTCTTGAACTTTTAATTTGATTAATATGATATCCGAACTTTAACTTAATATGCAATGTCGTTCTTGAACTTTCAATTTGTTCAACGTGGTCCCCAAACTCTTAGAACATGTTCAATTTAGTCCCCGAACTATAAGAAAATGTTCAAAATTATCCCCGAGTGGAAAGACTACATTGAACATCTTTCCATAATTTAGGGACTAAGTTAAATATGTTTAAAAAATTTAGAGACCGTATTAGTCAAATTAAAAGTTCATGGATCATTTGTGTTATTATTCCATAAAAATATCACTTTACAAAGCTTCTCTCTACTTTCCTTAATTGGGAGATTATTCCACTATTGTATGAGCAAGTTGAACAATGTCAACAGGACGAGTCCCAAGATGGCCGAGACGGGTCTTATTTGGAATGCTATAAGCAAGAATTCCAAATCACTTCGGATGAAGTGGCGAGAGACCGGGTGAAGAAGATGATCTCGGAGGCATGGAAGAGGCTCAACAAGGCGTGCCTCTATCCTCACCCATTCACGAAGTCCTTCACCAAGGCTGCCCTCAACACGGCCAGGATGGTCCCGCTGATGTACGATTATGACGACAACCATTCACTCCCGCTCCTTGAGCACCATACGAAGTCATTGCTCTATGGAGGTCCTTCCTTTTAGGGGCCTTGCCTCTTTGTTCAGTGATCTAAACACCTTCCAGGGTTATTGCTTCTTGTTTCCCCTAGTGCCTGGACCGATTCTAGCCGCAGCGGAATCGGCAAAACGTGCGCTGACGGCACGATTTTCTCGAGGCACATATGGATAGAGACATGCCCTTTTGGGTCTCTTCCGAGACTCTGAAATCATGTTCTTCACATGGTCTCTTGCCACATCAACTGAAGAGCCACAGAATTCTTTCTTGCAGCATTCCCCAGAGAGAACTTTGAGTTTTCTGAAAATTCTTCCCTCTATGTGTGTATTGGATACCAATGAATGTAAAAGGGTGAGTGTTAAGAGAAGCAATATACTTCTGCATTTGTTCTCTAATATCTGGAGATTACTATTTACTCGACCATGAGTATTATTTTCTTAGTTACATACGACTAATCCATGTTAAACGAGAGGGAGAATTTAAGATTTGGTTTACAAATTTATGTACATGGATTTGTGGATTCATGGGGTCGTATTGGACTTTGGGTCTTGATTACTAGGCAAACCATTGCTTATAAGCTCTCTCTATTCGCCTTTGATCAATTTAGAAGGCTTCATTATAAGACATGCTCCTGACATTTGTTTGGTCACGACCTTCACAGAGGTGAACTACTGAGGACAAGTTAGTAGATCACTAAGTAAACACTTAGACATGGACTCTCCCAACCCCACACCACCCGCAACTTTGGAGTTTTGATTTCATTAATTAAACATGCAATTTAATTCATTTCGGAGTCGCCACTAATGTATTATGGGTGTATTGGAAACCCAAGTAAAATGTGAGAGAACATTTTAGAGACTTCATGGATATAGGAACTTAGTTACGCTATGTAAATCTAATGCCCTTTTGGTACAATTTCTATTTATTTCAAAATAAAAAATTGTTTTGCAAGTAGTCTTGATTAAGGGAATGTTGGTTCTAGGGTGGAACCAAAACCCGAAGAACCCGCTTGGTGGAAACATGATAGGTTTCGGGTTTCAAAATATCTTGGGTAAGTTCAAATTTCCAAATTTTGGGGAACCGATTTTGACCGATAGGTTTTAGGAGGTGGAAAACTGAAACTTGGAACTTGGAACAATTTTTTGTTTTTTGTTTTTATTGTTTGATGTTTTAGCGTAATCATGCGATATTCAAGAGCGTCCGATTGTGAGTGTGCGGTTTGAAATTATTAGTCCGAGCTCTCATTTCCAGTAATATTCAAGACTATGATTTCTACTTTGTTAATGTTTCATATTCTTCGTGAGTCTAACTAATGTGATATGATCAGTGGACTGTAACAACAAATGGTAGTCATTAGAGATGATAATTTGCTACAAATCGTTCAATTAAGAATACAGATGGAACTTGATCATATCCTGGAACCTGTGACAAGGTAGATTCCAAGTTTCGGGGTATACATGTTAGGTTTTAGGTTCAAAAAAATGAGTAACTGGTCCGCCTAGTAGGTTATAGGTTTCAAGTGAAACCTAAAAGGAACCTGGAACCATTGACCTCTAGTCTTAGTCAATTTTACTTTTAAACCACTAATATGCAATGCGTGATCATTTGGGTCAACGAGCAAGAATTCAACACTTAATAATCAAAGCAAGAAATATGTTGCTGCAAAAGGGTAAAGAACCTTGATGCGTTACGCAAAGCCAAAGCGGAGCTTTATTATCATCCAATGCATCAAATGTTTTGCAAATTAAGAACTAAAGACCAAATACTGCATGCATGCTCTTAAAATGATTTCTAAATGCAATGTCTATTAGTCATTTTTGGGTTTTTTTTTCCATGAAAACTAACAACACGCAATCCATGAGATGTCATTATTGAGTAAATCTCTCTATTTGACGTGATATCTATTACGTTATGTGACTCAATAAATGACATGCAACACATGACATGCATAATATGAGACTAATAAATCCTATATGCAGTCCATATAACATAGGTGACATTTTCATAGACTATCCTAAATCTATATGATGACCTAAATTATACTAGGAAGTAATTTATCTTAAATCCTAATCTAAATTAGGTACCTAAATTACTTCAGAATTTCCAAAACGTGAAGTTTTAAATTAGAAAATTCAATTGGATGCAACATAACCTCCAATGCAATGCAATCTTTTTTTATAATTTCTTCATAAGGCATGTGCCTAATTTAATGAAATCTGTTTAGAACTGATTCTTATTCTCTTATTATGTTCCCCGGAACGAAAAAGATAAGAAACCTGTTTGGTAATGTCAATAATTCTGATTCTCCAATTTTCTGATTTTGTTTCCACGAACAGATTTGAAGCAGAGACAAGAATAAAAATAAAGTTGATCATTTGTTCTAGAATCACTTTTGAAGACAAGACCAACAAAGTGAGAACCCACCGCCGCTCGCCAGAGTAAAAGGACAATAAAAATAAAATAAAGTAAAAATACTTTTAAAAATAATTTCATTCTATTAAAAATAAAAAAATATTTAAAAAATTCACTGTATTACATAAAAGTGTTTTAACAATATCATTTTTCTTAACAAATTATAAGAAAAAAAAATTTCATGATTTGATAAATACAGAAGTGTTTAAGTAATACAAGTTGGGACGAGTATGAGTTGAGTTGGATATGGTTCGTTAGATTTGTACTGCGTGAAAATGGGTCAAAACAGGTTAATCGAGTCAATATGAACCTATAAAAAAGTATAATTAGGAATAGAAAATTCTATTTAAGTTTTTCATATCTTGATTTTTATTGAACCTATAAGAGTCGGTGAATTGATGTTCCTACTCTTAGCCCTAAGTAAGGTATATTCATAGTTGGTCAGTCCCCCACGACACGGCTTCTTGCTTTTCATGAATGTGTCCCCCTTTAGATCATATTCGACCCAACCCAAATCCAACCCGACATATCCGTTTGACACCTCTAGTTCCATGTCAATTCGTAACAAAAATTTAAATGCAAATTGCCTATTGAGCTTATGTTCTTTCTTAAAGATCTTGCATATATCTTCATTCTCCACGGAATAAATAGATTAATTACGGATTTTGCATGATCTATTTTCATTTTATTAGTGATGTTATATAGTTTGACTTTATAGTGACAATACGTAATTATTTGACTTAAATGGAAAAAAATTGGGAATAGAAATTTGTAACAGAAATTTTACGTAGTTACCAAATATATTTTGATTCTCCGAAACTCGTCCGGAGAATTGAATAAAAAATAACCAATTCTGAACATAATTGATTTTTTTTATCAAAATCGTTGCCAACCGCACCCTAAATATCACCACATCCAAATAAGGAAGTATATTTAATTGAGGGTCCAATCTTTAGTCTCAAAAATCTGATCCCCAATTATCAAACATATATATAAAGTGAATTAAATAAGCAAATTGACTATTCAATAATGCCTAACGAATCAAATCGAAATCGAGTTAAAATAACATAATTCCAAATAAGGCAGTTAAATATTCAAATCGAGCGTAGTTTAGGGTACGCAAACAAATACTGTTGCAACTTGTCATGGAAAAAACACTTAAAATGCGTTACATTGATACGTAGATGTTCTCTTATACACAGGACAAGAAATCTTTTCCCAATTTATTGGCACTAGTACTTGCTAGCAAACCATCAAACAGTACATACGGATGCCCGTTAATCAAAAGATTATGTACCAGAATAAATAAAATAGTCATGAAGATTATGTCTATCGCAGGGATGAGTAGTCCTCACGAATATATGCGCGAAAATGAGCAAATGCTCGCTTCACGATTATAAGCACTAGTACTTGCCAATCTCCAGCAAATGTTCGCTTCGCTCGACAGACGGAGAAAATGTGCCGGAAACGCCGATGGTCTCTTGGAGGCGGAGAGGCGAGGCTTTAGCGTCTGTGGTGGCTAAAAAGATGTAATAAATTGAGTGTACGTCGAACCGGTCTCTATGCTTGTTGCCGGCTTAACCGAACAGCAAATGTTCGCTTCGCTCGACAGATGGAGAAAATGTGCCGGAGACGCCGATGGTCTCTTGGAGGCGGAGAGGCGAGGCTTTAGCGTATGCGGTGGCTAAAAAGATGTAATAAATTGAGCGTACGTCGAACCGGTCTCTATGCTTGTTGCCGGCTTAACCGAACAGACGCAAACCGGTTCTGCAGTGACGATGCCGAAGAGAAATGGGCAAGGAGTTGAGAGAAGAGACGCAATGGGCTGAGGTGGAATTAGGGTTTTAGATTAATAACGCTGAAAGTAAAATAATAATAAAAAACCTCAGCAGTCGTATGGCTTACAATGATTGAGTTCGGTAATTCAAATTAGCATTGAGGTTCAATTAAGTCAAATATTCTAGAAAACAAGACTGCTTAGAAAAAGAAGGCTACTTCGTTGCAAGTTAAAAGGTGACCTGCAGTACATTATCCGGAAGTAATCCAACAAGCATGAAAGATCAAAACATGAAAATGATGCTAGGGCGTCGCGTGATCACAGGTCAACGACTTCATATGTTCTTGTAGGAGTCCAAGACCATGTTTGTCTTCGTAGTTGTACATCAATGAAACCATTTTAGCAGCATTCACGCAAGCTTCGTGGAAAGGCGCAGAGAACGGACATGGAGAGAGGCATTCTTTGTTGAGCTGCTTCCACAACTTCGATATCAACTCCATCACATGCTCTCTCGCGCTTTGATGCGAACAGCCGTGATTTTCCCGCAGATAGCACTCCACGTAAGACCCATCGTAGCCATTTTGATTCTCATCCTTAAGGAAATCGAAACCCCCGAATGAAATAATCAAATCAGTAAAATAATCACAAAACACGAATAGAGACAAGAATAGAACCCGAATGTTGCCTGGCGTGAAACCGTTAGCTACTTTACCTGGGCACATCCGAGGTCATCCCAAAGGCGAAGAATTTGAGCGACTAGGAAGACTGCATTCGGCAGCGGCACCTCTTCTTTCTTTGAATCCATACTTTGGTTGGCAATGTCTTGGCCCGTCAGAAAGAATAGGTGAGCTAGCACCAAGGGCACACCTGAAGTGATAGTCCCATTTTTCAAGTAATCATCTGCATTTGGCAATTTCCCAGAAGCGTTCCACTGAAATTCCACCAGGAATGCATTGCACAAATTCGCCCACTGCAACATCAAATGTTACGTGACCGGTTAATCATAAGTGCAGAATGCGATAGTGTGCTTTTTTAGGACACAGGATCTTATCGATGTTAATATCGTATCAATACCATCTGTTTCAAGAATCCCGTGGGGTTCCATCCATGCTTCTTGAAGATGATGTTGCCAAAATCATCTGTGATATCGCCGAGAGCCTTGAAGCATACTTTCATGTACTCTGGGAGCTGCTCAGCACCTGCGTTGTCCCATCTGAAGACGACAGCAATTGCGATATCTCAATTGGAAGCATAAAAAATAAATGTCTGAAGCGGACATTTTTGTCGTTGTAATAGTCGCGACATAATAAGTAAAATGGGTTGTCGGCAACTGCATACCTTCCAATGACTTCTGTGAAGAGAATTAGCTCATCGATCGTGCCGTGGACATCGAAAACATCGTCGATAACATATACGAGAGAGATGGGCTTAATGAGCTCAACCCTAAGTTCAGAAAAGCTTGGATCTGTGAGAATCGCCATGGACCACATGTACCATTTCAGTGGCTGGTCTCTAGCAAACTTCGTCTCCGCTCCCAATCCCAACTCTTTCCACCATCTGAAATAATAGGAAACGCATGAGGGAACTGGTCTAAGTCATCCTTTAATTTGTGATTTATGAGTTTGATATTAATCTGAACGTAAATGCCAACTTCTCAAATTAAAAGCGCGTCTTTTGCGACATGCTGGTCATCTATTGTTCTTCAATTGAGCATAATTTTGGGTAAGTAATTAATTAGTTACTCACTCGTTAATTAGGTGAATCTCCTTCTGGTGCACAGATTGAACAATTCTTCGCTCTCTGTTTGCCACTTCTAGCAAGTCTTCCATCCATGAGCTCGTGGCAGGCATGTCGTCTACAAAAATTTGAGGCGCTAGCGATCTTGCGATGCTCTTGCGATATGGATATCGCAACGTACTTTCTATCATTCTCGCCTGCTCATGATCAAGATCGCATGTCAGCAGTGCGTTGAGAAACTTGCTGCTAAAGTCTTCCGCTTTGTCGAGTATATCCTCTCCTTCTATGCTCATCTGGGACGCTTCGTATAATTCCATCATACCCTTGATGTTCCCCTCAACGAAACCATTTATCTTATCATTGAAGCGTTCGAACACAGCTGCATAAAAAGCACAAGGAGTCCAATACATCAAAAAGTATAGTTTGCTATGTAATCTATTAGTCGCTTCACACATTTCAAAATTATGATGTGCATACTTTGGTTTCGATTAAATCCACTAAAATTATTTCATCTGATGTAAAGTTTTACTCTAAATGCAACGAAAAAGGAGTAAAAATGAAGGAACTGGGCAAATTCTTCTATGAATTGTCTTCTGTTGTTATGAATCAATAGCAACATTTTACTTTGAAATTACAATCGACTTGAAACTCATGAGAAACAGACCTGCAGGCACATAATAACCTTCTTGCCGAAGAAGTCGAAACCGGAGAGCGATCTCATAGACATCATCTTTGCCGTGATTTAGAGAGCTAAAATGTGTGTATTGCCACCGTAGAATGGCTTTAATCTGTTCTCGGAATAGGGATTCGACTCCTAGCCGCTGAATCGTGTCAACAATGATCAAACTTTCTACCGGCTCATTCACTACTTCATTCAGAAATTCTGTAAGGCTCTTAATTTTTTCTTCATGTTTGATCCCCAAATCATCCCGCATAGTGGAAATCCAAAGTTACAAGTGAGGTCGATGTTATAATGCCCAAAAAAAAAAAAAAACTTAAGCAGGATCGAACTTAATTGGTGATACTTTTTTCTCATGTAAATTAAAAAAAATTATCGTATTGAAGTAAAAAAAAATTAATTAAAAAAAGTGAACGTTATGCCACGTCGGATTTTCGGCACATGAGTGACATAATATCTTTTCCAATCACAAGTGATCGATCGAAAGTTATGGCACTTAAGTAAATGTTTTTTAGAAGTTATAACACTTAAGTAATCCGGAAAAAAAAAAAAAAAAGGTTCATGGCACTCAAGTGAATGCCGTACGAAAGTTATAACACTTGTGATGTCCTTATATCAAGGGCAAGCACTATGTCTAAGAGTTTCTTTTCTAACTTTTTATCCCCTTCACGAGCTAAGGAAGGAGATGAGAAAGGTGAAAAGAAAAGGCTAAGATCAGTGCGTTTACCAGATGAGTTTGCTCTTTGTCAATGCTCGACGTTTGCGTTTGGTTAGGTCGAGGCATTATGAAGCTGGAATCGGTGGTCGAACCTTTCGCAGAACTACAAGTCACAGGGAGAGAAGAGAGGAGTGAAGATTGTGAAGAATAGGACAGGGTGATTTAGCCCAAGCACAAGAGGGGCAAAACAAAGGTGTCTTGATGGGAGGTTGATGCGGTTTGGATGGCCTATTTATAGTGAAAAAGATAAGTGTTTTATCGGCGAGAAGATCCTTTTTGCTTTTGGGTCTCGCTCCTCTTTTTTATGTACATGTGTTACACATGATGTGTGTGCAGTGCTTTAACCTATCAAAACATGTCGTAACCCAATTTCTTAACCCGCATATAGTGAGTTGAGTTGTTATGTGGGTTAACTATATTTAATAAATGGGTCATAAATAGGCTTAAACATGATATGGGTGTCAAATGGGTCGTAATGATTTTACAACTTATCATGACTCAACCCACCGCTGAGACTCGCTCTTTCTTCTCTCTTCCTCACTCGATCTTATGCTCGCTCACTTCGCACTCTCACTTCAATTTGAGTGTGAGTTTCCTTGGATTGGGCTAACTATGAAAGTGTTTTAGCAATAATGGTCAGGTCAAATACGGATTGATATGGATCAAGAATGGTTTATCAGATTTGCATTGTATGAAAATTGATCAATACTAGTTAAATTAGTCTATTTGAACCAGATATTTTTTTATCCGATCCACACACTTAATGGGTCTGGTGGTGCTCATGGAAATCGAATATCAGACCTCACCTCATATTTTTCCAGCACTACATCCCTGTCTCTTCATCAGCAGGGCCGCATCATTTTTGGCTGGTGATGATTTTTGTTTTGTTTTTTTTTTTTTTTGGGTCCAAGACGGCGATGAAATTGGTTCACACGATGTTTTGTCATCTTTTGGTACGGACGGTGGTCGTGAGAGGACGGGAAAGAAAAATAAAGAGAAGTTGTCTCTACGTATCTGTTCATACAATGGAGTAGTGTCGTGATTCATGCTCCGGCGTGATTTGTGCAGGGTACCAATGGCTGTTCAATAATGGCCCAAGCCGATCAAATTGGTTTTGTCCGCTCCTATAATCGACATCCGGGCAGATGAGGAGAAGTCAAACGTTTGTTTTTCAAGGTTTCAAATATATGCATAACCCACTAAGTCATATTTCTTTGTTTAGATCGGAACATGTGATTCCATGCGGCACAGGTGGACCACAAGTTCAACGTTGAGCATAAGCTACCTTCCCGGGGCTCCGCGAGCTCTCCGTAAGTCATCCTGCCATTGACTTATTGCAGCCAAACATCTGACGAAAATGGACAGTGATTGCACAGTGGACGGAAGAAAATGGATGGAGTTAGGATTTCATCTTTAAAGCCATTTGGGGCTACCAAAGGACTAAATCGACACCGTATTTGCATGCTTATGCTGACTTTAGTTCTCCAGTGAGCCACGCCGGATGGTTTAGATTGAACTAATGCCACATTAGATTTTTCAGCCAAGTAAATTGCCAATGGCACTCAAGTGAACGATTTTTAGCTAATGTGGTATCTCAAATTCAAAAAATAAAATTATGACACTCAAATGAGCATCGTAAAAAAATCATGACACTTGTAATATTGTTATTCTGTCACAAGAGTGTTACACTTGTTAAGACCGTACATTTTTCTTCAAGATGTAAGGAAACCAAACTTATCAAGCGTGATTTTGAGGATTCTTATTTAGCTTTGAGTGATTATCAAAAATACCATATATATTTGATTCAGAAGTGAATCATGAAAAATGAAAGAAATTGACATTTGATTACCCTAACCGTACATGATATGATAACTCGTTATCGTCCATATCTTTCTTGAAATCGTTAGCTTTGACACTAGACATTCATGAGAGAAAGAGACAATAATAACAAAGGACGGGGTTGTTGGGCCCCATACCCATTTATGAAAAAACAATAAAATAAAAGGAAATAAAAAAAAAAAAAAATTTGTTAAAAAAATTTACGTCTGCATAGGCGGTGCCACATAAGAAGGCCGGTACCTACGTCAATTATTTCTAGCCAATAGGACTAAATTGATAAAAGGTGAAAAGGTTTTGGACTGAATCGGCCAATTGGAAAGGCTTAGGATTAAATTGGAAAATATGGAAAAGGTTTAGGACTTTTTTGACAGTTTTTCCCTATGTCGAGGTTAACCATTAAAGAGAAATCCAGAAAAAGAATGAAACACGTTACAGTAATAGTTAGTAAATTAATATTAAACTCTTTCAAGCATAAGAATTTATGGAAGGAATATATGAAAAAGACGAGAATTTTTTTCCTTAAAAACTGAAAAGTAAATATCTGTGTTAATTTCGAATGGAAAACAACTGTAATTTATAATTATGCTATGACTGGAAAAAAAAATGAGTCATGTTCAAAAAAGTAGAACACGAAGCACAATAAGGATATCCAGTAGCATAATACATATGTTAATACAAGGAAAGTTCAAAGTTACATGACGAATTGAATTTCACCAAGTATTTCGAGAAGAAAGAAAGAAAATTGAGAGAGAAATGGAACTGCATGGAAGTTAAAATTGGAAGACTCTACTCTATTATATCTGTAGAGTTTCAAAAGATAAATTTAGCAGATCAATTTAACAAATGAATCCGGCTTATCTCAGTTGTTGTCTAAAGGGGAAAATGAACATTGAAATGGGAAAATTTAGAAGATGGATTTTACGTGAAAACAAACATTAAAGCAGCAAAAAATGCATACCCTTTGACAAACTTGATGGACACGGAAACTCGAACAGTTCGTTTGCTGCTAGGATTTCTGAATGACATGTTTACGAATGGATTGCGCGATGCCGATGAAATTCTTCGCTTCTTCTACGAGGGGAGACAAAATGTTTAGAGAGAAATAGAGAGGGGCGTTATTGGAAAATTGTCTAATTCAAGAGGTAGAAATGTTATTATAAAGTTTGAGACTCAAGAGTTTCAATCTTCAAACTTGACTCCATTACAATTACAACAAACTGAGAAGGGCAATTAGAAAACAAGAAAAAGTGAAGAGAGACCTCACACTTTTTTTTTTTTTTTGGAAAAAATTTTAAATAAGGGTCCGAATCGCTCTCATTTTCTCAAATAAGAGCTTGAAGTCGACAATGTTTTAAATAAAGAACTGAACTAAGGGTATTTTTGTCATTTTCTTTTTTATATTTTTTTCTTTTTGCTTTTCCTTTTTCTCATTGGCCTTTTTGTTTTCTTTGTTTCGGCCGGCGAGATTTGCTACCTTTGCCTGTCCTTGGCGACCCTCACCCAAATCTAGTGAGGGCCAGCCTCACCTATGGCTAAAGAAGGCAACCCTCACCTAGGCGAGGGGATCCGGATTGCCTAACATTGAGATTTCCGTTACATGCGTGATATTACTCAAATCAAGCCATCCAAATGAAAATGGACAACTTGATTTGAGACACATTTGAGATTCAAAATTTTTCAAATCCCAAAAAAATTCCCGCCCACATTTTTTTCCTCCCTTTCAATAGATAACGTGGCTCAAATCAAACCATCCATTTTCATTTGGACGGCCTAATTTGAGTAATGTCACATATGTCACGGAAATCCCAATATTATGCGATCCACTTCCCAATCGAGATGTTTGTTGCGGCCATCGACAACGGTCTCGCCTCGATAGCTCCAAGCAAGACAACCCTCGCTTAGGCGGGGTGAGGTCGTGCGGCCTCACACCGGCCACAAGCAAGACCAGGCCTCGCCGGATCTAGGCTAGGGTCGCCAACAATCGGAGAGAGTCCATCAGCCGAAACAAAGGAAAAAAAAAGAAATGGGAAAAAAGAAAAGGAAAAAGAAATTAAAAAAATTGACGAAAATACTCTTGGTCGAGCTCTTCTTTGAATTAAAGATGGCACTTCAAACATTTATTTGAAATAAGTTCCACGTCAAATTTTTATTTGAGAAAATAAGAGTTCTTCAAGCTTTTATTTTAAATTTTCTCTTTCTTTTGTAGTGGTCATGGTCATGATGTGACACCCCAAATCTTAGGGCCAGTTCAAGCTTGGATTCGGACTATTACGGATAGCCGCCAGGGGTTGAGCTAGCCACCACGGAACAAAGAATTGCCTTCAATATGGATCATGGCTCAGAAAACCAATTGACTATGCTATTGATTGAGGGTCGACTGTGTGGCGACCATAAATCAAACATGGATCGATTATGATCGATCTCACGTAGCTGTGAAACGACCATAGGATCACCCCGAAGTCGACCAGGGATTGATCCATGGGATGTTTTGCAAGGCGACAAAGGTCGATAACTAAACTAGCCATGGATTCGACGAAGGTCTATTTATATAAGAACCATGTACCAGCCACACACTAGTTAAGGATTGGCCATCTTGGACTATGTGATGTGCTGCTGGAGGACTACGGATCGAGACGAACCAATCCCGCATTAATTTGAATTGGTCATGAGAGAGAAGCTCGATAGTGTTCGATTATATTATCGGTTTAGGAACGGGTGATTCCAACCCTAAACCGAGATAAAATTTAGGTGGCTCTTGACTCGATAGGCAACCGGACACGTGCTAGAGCCCGTCAAACCGTGGGTTGGGCGGCACCTCTGGACTTGATTACATATGAGCCGATTTCATTCGGCAAAATAGATAATCCGACATTTAGCTTGTTAGGCACCTAAAGCAAAGAATTGCATAGATATCTTGAAAGCTTGGTAAGCTCCACCTCTGAAGTCTTAGACTAATGAATAACAAGTCAAATATTAGACGACCCTACCCATTTAAATAGAATGCCCAAATTGTCATTAGCGTTAGTCATGCTTCGCATCTATAGAATAGAAATGGGAACCTATGACACACTCGATTGGGCGACATCAAGGAGTACTGAGATTTACGTATTAAATCTCTATTTTAAATGTAAAATGAAATAAAAGAAATGGTCTTTTGATGTATAATAGGCGTGCAACCTATAGAGAAAAAGAGATGAGAAATTCAATTATAAAAATATGTCATCAATAGGAGCTAAATGGTATAGGATTATAGGAGAGCTAAATGGACAAATTAAAAATAAACACGTGGCATCCAAATTATTATTAATTAAATTAAATGTTAAATATTGGCTTGGAGAACAAGAAATTGCATCTAGAATATTCTGAAGGGAATTAAATAAAATAAAAATACAATTTGCTTGGAGAGCAAGTTAGCATATAGGGACAAAATAGGCTTAGAAAATAAGTTGGAATAAGAGGACCGACGAATCCGACTTGGGAAATAAGTCAAAAATATAAGACAAAAAAAATAGAAATATAATATAATTTTTTGCTTGAGGAACAAGCCAAGCATTTAAGACAAAATTGAATTAGAAAAAGTAACCTAGGATCTTTAGATGCCTTGACTAGCCATGTGGCAAAATCAAATGGTATATCTAGAATATTCTATGCTAATAATTTATTTAGAAAAGATAAAAGAAATTAATATTACTATAATTAATAGATATAAATAAGAAAAATAAATATAAAAATAATTAAAAAAAAAATAGGGAAGTTTCTAGAGCTAAATTGAAAAAAAAAAGACACAAAGAAAACAAAAAGACAAATATACTTAAAAAGTCAAGCAAATAAAATGAAAATGTCTAATTTTAGCTTGGAGAATAAGTCAAGGGAAGACTCCAATGAGGTGATGCCATATGGAAAATACATAAGGACAAATCCGACTTGCGGAGTAAGTCAAGAAAGGCTATAAATAGCACCAATGCCCTTAGAGTTTAGGCCATCACCTCTCTCCCTCTCCCTCTCTCTAGCCGAACACTCTCTTTCTCACTCCCTCATTTTTCGGCCACCAAGCACCACCATAAGCCGTCGTTACCAAACCGCCTCCCGAGACGCCACGCCATGCCATACAAGATATAGTCGGCCAATCTTTTTATTTTACGGTTATCTACTAGAGGTAAGTGATATCTAACCCTTATCTAGGACGTAAAGTTTTAGCTACTCTAATGTTTGCTTGAAAAGTTACATGTGATGCATACTCTCCTTGGTCTTGCTACCTTTGGTGGTGAGATTATATGATATGATATGTTATATACTTCATTCACAAGGATAAGAGAGCCTTGAGCATGTATGAAAAGGGTGGATCCACATGACATGATATGATAAGATATGTGTACACACCTCATCTACAAGGATGAAAGGGCCTTAAAAAGTGCGCAATATGATATGAAAAGTAGAAATGTTATGCATATATAAAAAGGAATCAGAAACAATTCGTGTATGATATGATTGCTTGCATTATGAATTGTACCTCCAGCTTGCTTTCTATATTTGCTTTAGATATTCGCTTACTAAAATAGTTGTATCTCACTCCTTATTTTTTCAGATTTGTAGGTAATGGTAAATCCCCCTTCTCGTTTCGGTATTATTATGTCCGTAGAATTTTATTGTATTGATGTCATGGCTGTGAAATAAGAAGTAACTCTTAGACGCTACGTGACTACCGTATCGGTGGATGAGGGTTACCACATGTAGATTAAAAAGCAAAGCAAAGATGAAGTTCTTTTGATTGAGAAAAAGGATAGCATGAATATCAATGGCGTGTACCTAAGGTGATCGATCTACATGAAGGAGTTTTTGGAAGCGGGAGGAAACTTTTTGGAACATTTTACCATCCCGAAGTAGAAAACCTAAATGGAGCCATGTTATGATGCATATATATGTTGTAGATCGATATAGTTTGATGTAAATGATATGGATAGATGAAGCATATTTTTACTCATAAATATTTCCCCTAGATTTTTAACTAATCGAAAGCTTGAAATGAAATCATTTCCGTATGCGAATCATTGATAAAAGTGAAAATAATTAAGGGTCGATTTTGAGGACGGTGTACCTAAGACACCACATGTCCTCCCCCGCAACGTCGCAACTTTACAATCCTCATACTATCTCGGTTTATAAACGGCATAAAGCTGTAGTGCTCTTGGAGGGATTCAAGAGATTGAGAGTCCTAAAGGAATTTAAGTTTCCTATTACGAGCACGAGGATCAGGTCAGGGTCGTCACACATGATAAATGCAAAGCAGCTAGTATGCACGTTACACGAGCAATTTGATTGATTGGACATAATAAATCTGTCTTTCTCTCACCTGTGGCAAGAAAACTGTCGTTCCATCTGGAAGATGTTAGGCTTGTGGCCTTCCATCATCTTCGGTGGGGCACGACTATGAGAGATTTCCTTCCTGAAATGAGATTAAAAATAAAAATCATTTGTCTTGCACGTGCTAACGAAAAATATAACAGAGGTTAACGGCTTTAACAAAACAAAAGTTCATGAGAATAACATGTAGCGGTTCTCCAATAGTTTTTTTTTTTTTTTTTGGTCAGAGGTTCTCCAATAGATTTTTTTTTTTTTTTGGTCGGTGTTTTCCAATAGATTATCTACAGTTTCTCCCAATTCGATCAAGTCGCGTTGAGTAGAATTCCTATGATAACATAATCCATAGATCCAATGTATCCTCCCAAAATTCGAGGGAGTTTTATGTAATTTCTTCCAGTAGTAGAGAATCAACCTAAAACTTAAGAAAGCTGCTAGCCCGACAATCCGAACAATACTATTAGTTATTTTTAACCATACGATCTCCCAATCAATAAGTACTTTATGCAAAATACGCAAGAATGATATATTGATCTACGGTTGAGATTGTACCGTCCCCGATAATACTGTCATTTCCCAAATATGATTCACATTCCCCAATTTCACAACTTTGGTTAGGAAGTGGTCGTTTCATTTCATAGGCCTATCATTTCTTCTTAAACAAGGATATATCATTAGGGAAAAAGCCACACAACAACAAAAAAAAGACTCAATTATGCTACACATATTTACCTTGAACTATCCCAAAATTATACTCACTATAACACATTAGCCCTAAACTTGTTCATCCGACATTAAAAAAAAAAAATAGCACAACAAACTTGCAGTTATGTGACACATTTACAATCTATCAAGTTTCGTCGGATGATTTTTTGGCCCAAAATAATATGTTGTTTTTATTTCACTTAAGCCGCATAGGCGCTATATCAAAATTATTTGCTTTTTGCTATCCATATAGGCATATTTTTAACTGTCCTTATTGACAGAACTTTGATGGAGGGTAAATGTGTCACATAGGTTGAATTTTTTTGGCATCACAGAGAAAAGTTTAAGATCAATGTGTAACAGTGGGTATAGTTTTGAATTTTTTGGTGGGAAAAATTACCAAAACAATCATAAACCTATTGCAATTGTGTCAATTCAGTTCTAAACTTTTTTTTTTTTGTCAATTCAATCCTTCTGACCAACTTTAATCAATCGGCATTGACGTGGACACCGACCGGCAATAATGTGGATGCCGACAAAGACGTGGACAATTTTTAATGATATTTTATCATTTTTTAGAATTTTTTTTCATTTTTTTTCTTTTTCCTTTTGTTTTCTTCTCCTCTTTCCTCTAACTGGTCGCAGGATTGGTGATCGACCAAAGCCGGCAAGGACAAGGTTGGCCGAGCCTCGCTTCTAAGGGTGATCGGTTCCCGATCCGATCAGATTCCCCTCAAAAATCGGGAATCGGACCGGACCGGCGGTTCCAAGGAACCAGTAAACCCAGCTTTCGGACCTCTTGGCCCATGACACACTACAGTAGAAACTTTAGATGGAGGCTTTCCTTGCGCACTCTTGGTAGCTTGACAAAATGGCTGCTGAATATTTTCAATTGGCAAGTCACTGTATTTCTGTTTTTCCCTCGATGCAGCAAACCTAGGTTTCTGACCTCTTGGACCATAGCCAACTCAAGTAGTAACTTCACATGGAGGTTTCACTTGCACAGTCGTGGAAGATGGAGAAAATGGTTGCTGAATATTTTGAATTGACAGGTCATTATAGTTCTGCTTTTCCGTGGACATAGATAAGCCAGCTTTCCATTATCCATATGTTGAGTTATGATGTCTATCAGGCCTCATCATAACCCTAAATCTGTTTAGGGTAACTTTTAAAAATTAAAAAAAAAATTCAATCGGTCCCGGTCCGAGCGGTCCAATTTGCTCACCCCTACTAGCCACCATCGCTAGGCAACCTCGTCGGAGATGGCTAGGCTCGGCCTTTCTTCAGATCTGGGCATGGCCAACCTATCCATGGCTATGCGAGCTCGGGCTCAAGTAGTCATGGCCATCACAGGGGCTCCCCAAGAAGCCGCCGTTGTTGGCGTAGAGACGCGGAGCCTAGCAATAGTGCTCCTCTTCCATTTTCTTCCCGGACCTGTCAAACACATCCAAAATCGAGCATATTCTTGACCCAATCGCGACCTTAACAAATACAAAGGCCCAACAATCAAAGCGTCAAGCAAAAACAGACCCAGATCTACCAATCTATGGTTCCTTTTGTTCTTCTCAATATCGATCCGGGCAAGCTCTGCCTCCATGGTTGCACGAGCTCGGCCAGCCATGGCAAGGTTGGCCTTACTTGGATCCGGCAAGGCTCGGCCTAGGCAAGGCCAACCTCGCCCTCGCCGGCTCAGGTCAGCCACCGGATCGGTAACAAGCCAAAGGAAAGTGAAGAAAAAAACAAAAAGAAAAAGGAAATAAATAAATTAAAAATATCAAAATATTATAAAAAAATCGTCCAAATCAACATTGGTCAACGCACACGTCGGCGTCGGTGGTCAAAATTGCCTAGAAGTACTGAATTGGTACAAATATAGAAGGTTTAAGACTGAATTGACAAAAAAAAATTGAGACTAAATTGGCACAATTGCAATAGGTTTAAGACTTTTTTTATAGTTCTTCCCTTTTTGGTGGCTTTTGCCTAATTAATTATGAGTACTTACTATTTGTATTAAACCAAATAAGCTAGCATTATAAAATATATTCAGAATATAATCAAAATTTGTCCAAGTTAGTGTCGATCATGCTACGTAAGACGGTCAACGACCACGTCGGCGATTTCCTACCAAAATTAGCTAGAGAGACTAAATTGACACAATTAGAATAGATTTATGACTTTTTTTATACTTTTCTTCCAAAATCACGGTTCAATAAAGTGGCGGATCTCGAATTCAAACCAAGCCATAATCGAAATCAAATCACAATCGTAAAAGCAGTAGACCTCAAATTCAAATCAAGTCATAATTGTAAGCAAATCACAATCGTAGCCCTTCGTAGGAGTCATTGTCTATTGCCGTCGAGTCGAACCAAAATAAGAAGTCTCTAATTACAAGCAAAAAGATGATCAATCATCTAAATCGCCACCTAATTTATGGTCCCACCCCTATAAGGTGGCAAGAACTACACATCATATCCAATGAAGTATCAAGTGGTACCATGGACTACACTTTGGGGACAATCTCCTTCTCTAAGTCCCTGTGCATAAAGGACTCGAAGGAGACTAATCATAGGTCACGAGGGACCTGTTTCCGAGAGCGGAAAAGTAGAGTAACTTGCACGTTAATTCCAAGATCGGATGTGCCAACAAGTTGCTCATCACATTGACCTCATGCGCAGACAGCTTCCGCAAACTCCTCTTGCCCGCGAATTATAAGGTCTATGCTGGCTTAGTCAAGGAAATTAATCGGACCCGACGACGGATCGGCGGTGTGTGGCTCCCCCTCTCCGGCATATGATGCTAGTCTAAATTAGACTTATAATTTTGTGTCCCGTCTTTTAAGGTAATGAATGCCGCATATTGAAAAGTCATGTTAAACTACAAACAAAAAAACGCAATAACAACCTCAAATAGAATGTTTATCATGATAAGATGCGTTGTTCCCAACTCGGCTTCTACCCTAATTGTCACTTGGAACTTTTATTACGAAAGCACTCTCGAGATCGATACAACGAGCCACTTAGAATGGTAATGGGCGCATAATTGGAGCTAGAGTTAATCAAGGCCCTTTTGCTGTAGCAACCAATTGGAGTAATTCAATCTTTTGGGGGGGTGGTGTTGTCCTTAGTAGCTTTAGGGAGGAAAGCCCTTTTAATGTACATTCGCACAGGATTAGTATGGCTGAGTTATCACTTATTGCCGTCTTACATGTCTAGGCGGGCTTTAGATACAAATCAATAAAATCTTGACGTACGTCGACTAAGCAGAACCTGTTGGACATCATTAATGCACTTTCTTCGAACCAATTGAGCTTAACATTGCACTGGATCATAAAACGAAAAGTACTCGATGCTCGAGAGTACCGTACAAACTGACCCTACACACTAATTTTTTCTTTACAAATGAAATCATTCGGAAAATTTCCCATTCCGGGTTTCCCTAAAACTTGTTAACTTGCGAACTAGGGAACTTTCATTTGATAGTAAGAGCCGAGCAAAGTCAAAGGTGTTTCGATGAAAGTGTGTCGAGTTAATTCTCTCGAATGATTTTCGTATATACTTGCTTTTCATATAACCTTGTCATAATATCCTCATAAAAAAAAGAAATCAAATGCCCGTTCATCGTGTCCCTCCAAGAGTAGTCGGGTCAAATCAATCATGAAATTAGGCATTCAATCGATATGGGTATATATGTCAAATGGTAAAATGATGAGTTGTGTTTTGGTCGAACCATCTTTTAACTAGAAATAAGAATATTATTTCACAGAATCGTCATGTGATTTATTTTTATACTTCATTGTCAAATACTAGTTATATATTTGATGAAGGCGATTTTTTGAAATTATTTTGTCAATTGTCAATATTTTTTTTTTTTTTTTTTTGGGAGGGGGGCGGTCGGGAAATTGTCAATAGTGTTTACTAGGTTACATTATAAATTATCATTTATAATGTCTCATGACCGTTGTAAATTCCTAATGAGGCCATAGAGTTGACCGTTGATCCCATTCCAGATCGATCGAAGCCGACATAGCGGAGAGCTCAAGCAACTGGTTATGCAATTGAGACTGACCTTGAGGGCCAACTGCAGCCGCCTTCGATCCTTTCCTCTGCCCGATCATCGGCCATTACTCTTCGTGGATTCTCGAACCCCAGGAACAGGGAACCCTCCTAGCTTGGAGCTCAATGGAGTTCAGCATCGGTGTTGTCACTCTCCCCCTTTTAGCTGCTCAGGAACGGAGACAGCGGCAGAGACGTTCCACGCCGCAGCGATCAAGAAAGGCTCCGTGCAGGGTGTGAGCGTTGCCAACTACGTTTTGGCTCTTTATGCGAAAGCTCGGAACTTGGGCGACGCCCAGAAGATGTTCGATGCATTGCCCGAGCGAGATGTCCGGGCTTGGACGATTCTTCTGTCCGCTTTTGCGCGCGACGGGTCTTGGAGGATGGTTTTGGATCTTTTCAGGGCTATGGCGATTGAGGGTGTTTGTCCGAATCACTTCACTTTGTCGAGTGTCTTGAAGTGTTGCTCCAGCTTGAATGAGCTCAAACTGGGTAAAGGTGTTCATGGGTGGATCATCAGAAACCAAATTCATGTCGACACCGTGTTGGCAAACTCTGTTCTTGATGTTTATGCGAAATGCGGGGATATCAATGCTGTGGAGAGGTTGTTTGATTTGATGAGAGAGAAGAATACCATTTCTTGGAACGTAATGATTGGTGCTTACCTACGTGGTGGAAATGCAGAGAAATCGTTTGATCTATTTCAGAGTATGCCATACAAAGATGTTGCTAGTTGGAATACGATTATAGATGGGCTTATGCAAAATGGATCAGAAAGAAGGGCACTGGAGCTGCTTTATGAGATGAAGGTAAAAGGACCGGTGTTTAACGAGGTGACCTTTTCCATAGCTCTGGTTTTGGCTTCTTTTTTGTCTCTTTTGGAGGTTGGAAGGCAAGTTCATGGGATAGCTATTAGATTGGGAGTCAACAGTAATGAATTTATCAGGACTTCTCTCATAGATATGTATTGCAAATGTGGAGAAACTGAAAAGGCTTCAATAGTATTTAATTGTTGGCCTTTAATGTTTAGGAGCACGAAGAATTGTGAAATAGCTTACGAGGATGCATATGCATGCAGTTCATTGGTTTCTGGGTTTGTGAAGAATGGTAACTATGAAGACGCCTTTGAAATTTTTAGCACGATGGTCCGAAAATGTATGAAGGTGGACAAATGTACCATTACAAGCATTATTTCAGCGTGTGCAAATGTTGGTATATTAGAACTTGGTCGAAAGATCCATGCCTACATCCTGAAAGTTGGGTATTACCAGGATGTTCACCTTTCTTCCTCATTGATTGATATGTATTCCAAATGTGGGAGCCTCGATGATGCATCATCAGTATTCGAGCAAAGTAAAGACTCGAATGTTGTGCTATGGACTTCAATGATATTCAGCTTCGCTTTACATGGGAGAGGTAAGGAGGCTGTTCGGCTTGTTAAGCATATGATTAATGAGGGAACTATACCAAATGAGATAACTTTTGTTGGTATTTTAACTGCTTGCAGCCATGCAGGACTGCTTAAAGAAGGTCATGAACATTTCATGCTCATGAAAGATGTATATGGAATCAAACCTGGAATAGAACACTATGCTTGCATGGTGGATCTTTATGGGCGAAAGGGTTTATTGAATGAGGCTAAGGAGTTTATTTATAGCAATGGCATATCTGACCAAATTGCAATTTGGAAGTCATTTCTATCTTCCTGTCAACTGCACAATAGAGTTAATATGGGAAAAAGGGTTTCTGAGAAATTAATCCAACTTAATTCACGTGATCAGGAACCTTATGTTTTGTTGTCAAACATGTATGCCACTGATAAAAAATGGGAGCAGGCAGCTCTAGTTAGAAATCAAATGCAAAAGGGAGGGCTTAAAAAGCACCCTGGGCAATCGTGGATCCAAGTGAATGGTCAGGTGCATGCATTTATAATGGGAGACTATTCGCACCCACAAGCTGCTGAGGTGCATTCATACTTGGGCAAACTAATTGGATGACTAAAGGATGGAGATTCTCCTCGTGTGAAGTCGGCAATGCAGGATGTAGAAGAAGAAGAGAGAGAATAGTCTTGTTTTCACAATGAGCAGGAAAGAACCTTACTTTGATGTTTGGAATTTGTGTTGACTGTCAAAACTTCGCCAAGTCTGCTTCCCAACTCTTAGATAGGGAAACAGTCATCAGAGATATACACCGGTTTCATTATTTTAAGAGTGGCCAATGGTCCTGCTGTGAATTTTGGTGAAAGCAACTTCAGAAAAAACATGTCGTGTAGATTGTTTCAGTGAGGTTTAGAACTTTTAGTAAGTTGGAGACAAGCAATCTAGTATGCCCATGAAAAAGTGCTTTCTCAAATAAAGCGTGTGGTTAATTTTGGTGTCTGGGCTCGTTAAGGCTGAAAAAAGTCCAGTTCCTCAAGCTTCAGCATCCAGTTGTCATCGGTATATAAATTGTACAATCCAACAGTGCAGGTACACTTCTTTGTTTCACACTTTTTTTCACCATATCTATGATGCTTCAGGTAGTATATTGATATGACGAGTTCACAACAGGATGGGCCAGAGTAATTCCAAGTTTTTCTCTTCCTCTTTATACCGTGTATTTACCAATTAAATGAAGAAAGTTCACCCTATGCTTCGGCTGTTACTATTTAATAAGCAAGAAGAGAATATCAACGATAGCTGTGGCCAAGCCTGGCAACGAATCAACAATGAACTCTTAGAGGATGCTGAAGTATGTAGAGAAGAGTTGCCGCAGCACAAGCTATGAGTATGTTATCTACTTCTTTCTAATGAAGTAGAATACACAGTTGATTGAACCTTCTTGGTTTGCTCGTTCTTCGCATGTTCTAGATGTTGGACGGAGTTTTTTCTTCCTGAAAGACCTATGTGGCTTGTGTTCATCAGAAACTAGATGTCACAGTTAAATTGATGCTTGCAACACCAGTGATTTTTTGAAAAACGCTTATATAACGAGAAGATTGATTCAACAGGTAACCCTTGCTTCCTGGGGTAAAAATGATGAAACGAGGGGTAGGAAGATCTGTTCGTGGATGCATCGTTAAGCCTGTACTTTCTGCTACAGTTGTGGTGGTGTGGGGAAGCATGAGGAGAATCACCAAATACTGAGAATCAAAGAATGAGAGGCACAAATAGGCCAGCAATTTCCACAAGCAATATGACCTCTTAAAGAAAGATGGACCACTGAAGTCCTGGTATCATTGAGACTTCAGTGGTAACCCTTGCTTCCTGGGGTAAAAATGATGAAAAGGGGGATAGGGAAGATCTGTTCGTGGATGCATCGTTAAGCCTGTACTTTCTGCTACAGTTGTGGTGGTGTGGGGAAGCATGAGGAGAATCGCCAAATACGGAGAATCAAACAATGAGGGGCACAAATAGGCCAGCAAAATTCCACAAGCAATATGACCTCTCGAAGAAAGATGGACCACTGAAGTCCTGGTATCATTGAGACTCTACATCGGAATCAGGGGCTGGTCTTGCCCCGAACTCAGGGCCGCTAGACCGGGTCGCTCTTCACCGCTGATCATTCAGGTCTCATATGCGGGGCCTACATGATCAATGGTAGACGTGGACCTAGTCTAGTCGACCCGGGTCCATACAAGAAGCTTCCCCAAATCTGGCGAGGCTTCCAAGAGCTTATTTTAGGGGTCAAAGACGGAGAAGGACAACTGCGTCACTGACTTTATTTGACAAATGTTTGTTACCTCTTATTCTTCAACTTTGTCTATGATAATGAATTGTCGAAGCGATAGACTACAAGAATGCATTTCAGCTGCTTCTTACTGGCTCGGCTAAATTATTTGCGAATCAGCTTTCCCGTGCGCCAAATTGACTAGTATTAATGTCGTATCATCTCCTTAAAATCCGTAAACTTTAATTTCTTGCGTAAATCTAGCAATTAGTAGTGTCATATTGGCTGGTTGAAAAGGAAAACCTGCCCTGGGGGTCGTACGTCGAAGTCCCACCCAAAGGCATCTCGCGCGAGGAAAAATTGCCCCTCGGGATTAAGGGAATTACCGGCTGTTGGCACAAAATTTAATCTTTAATTAGACTACTTATAATTCACAGGTAATGTAGCATTCCTATCACTCAAAAAAATAAAAATAAAATAAAAATAAAATCAATAAGAAGATTCACATGAATTCTACATTGACTTGCTTTTCTTTTTTTTTTTTTTTTTGGGTCAAAACATTGAAAATTGTTTATTCTCTCTCATTAGTGATAAATTCTGTCAAGACAATAGAATTCCCTCCATTAGGAGTCAGCTAGTTCTAGAACAACCAAAAGCTCACGCTCCCGGTGTTATGGGCAGACTTTCCCCATCATTCAACAAACATCTTTCACCAAATTTTCACGCTGCCTGTATATATCAAATGAACCAAAGCGGCCTCAAGATCCATCTTACATGCATCCAAACTGTGAACTCAACTCAAGCAACCATCCCCTTCCCATGAACTTGGGTCAGCCGGGAATCCCGTCTGCATTTCGATGAACTGCGAGGGATTTAATTTCTCAAGTGGACTGATAAGGAGATGATTGATGTTGCAAAACAGATCCTTCGAGGGCTTCAATGCAAGAATGCGGTCCTCTTACAGCAAGTTCTCCATCATAAACCAAAAGAGAGGACAAATAGGAAAATGGAGAAAAATTAAGTAGCACTGGATCATGTGCTTTAGTTTAGTGCACATGCTCAATTGAAATGCTTCCAGGCTCCCTATCACTGCTATTGGGTGTGTGCACACACCAATCCGGAGAGATTTCAGTAACCATTGATCTGTGGGCGAGAAGCAGGACCCGTAAGCCGTGAGAAGGGCATCTGCGGCTGCGTGGGGATGCCCTTTTGACCAGAAAACTTTGGAGTTGACGGCTGAGCCGATAATGAACCGGAAAATGCTTGGGCAAGCTCGACAGCTGAAGCTGCTTTGCCAAATCGCACACCTGCTTCTGGGGAAGCTGGTTTTGGCGGCTCCTCCACTGGCTTGCGCCATGTTTCGGGAGAAGGCCGCCTCTCTGGCTGCTGTTGTTGATGGTGAGGCGGCTGCTGCTTCTCTGCTTCTTTACCGTTCTGACGATTCTCGTTGCGCCAGCTCCTCCTTTGTACATCATCTTTTTCAACTATCCTTTGATCCTTCCTCTCAAATTTCTTCCCATTTCTCTGATCAATAACAAGGTTTTCAGATTGTTGGCTGTGATAGGTAGGTATAACATTCCCTGAAGCTCTCTCCGTCTTTGGAACATCATTTTTTAACCTGCACAGAAAAGTTCACCAATTATAATCAACATCCGGAAATGTGCACAACAAAAAAGGCACAAAATGCATACCTGTCAGAACTTGGTCCCAAATCGTGATTGTTGACAGGTACATCATCGATCCCTCTCTCTCTAAGAACCTGAAATATGAAATAAAATGTGATAAGAGTTGGGACATAAACTGGGACAATAAGCTACTAGTGTTACCAACCCTAAAGGAAAACAAGATTAACTAAGGGAAACCACCTCCCTCCCCCCTGTTTTTCCACCAATAAGGACACAGAGAGAAACTCTCCCTGGTCAAAATAGGAAGACCAATGAAGAGAGTAAAAAGGACATTGAGAAGGGTATACTGCAAATTTGGCCATTAAAGTTGCGCGTCTTTTTGGATTCGTCAATCATTCTGATCTCGCCACCCGGCTAACAACATGCTTAACGCACCATCCTCCCAATCTCCATTAGTTTTCTAATGGCTACTGACAGGAAAGTGAATGAAAAGTCCAACATACAGTTTATGAACCATGGCAGTGATTTGGTGATTGACATTGCATCAATCTCAACTACAAACTTGTGATAAGGGCCTGCATTATTCAATTGGAATAACTACACCTAAATAAATTGGTAAGTTAGAAGGAGATATCAAAACTTGACCTTGCGCCACGTGGATAACACCAAGTTAAAATCTATCCAGAGAAAGAAAAATGCTAGTAATCATTAGTATGATAAACCTATTTTATGTCCCTGACAGAAACAAATACAAGCACTCACCAATTCTCGTGGACGAGCACCACCAAACACATAATTCCTGCATCAATCATATCAGATAGCATGTAAGAATTTCTTAAAGGAACTGTTTCAGTGCAAAGGTCCAGTAAAGAATTGATGAGATTCACCCCTTTTTAGGTACCGCATATTCAGATGTCGAGAGAGAGAGAGAGAGAGACTCCAGTGAGCCATCTGGATCACAGCATAATTACGCATGACTCATGTATCAATGAGACGACTCTACAAATCCTGTACCAACTGTATTGAAAAGATCTTATTTGCTAAGACACAGTGGGAAATCTTTCAAGACAAATGCCCAATCTAACTTTCATGCATGACTGCTTCAGTCTAATTATCAAAGCTGTTGGCATATTCAGCCAACCCCATGCCAAAGTAAAAATCGCCATTGAAGCAACACATTAGGCCTTCTAGGAGTATGACAAAATATTCAGTGAGGGTCCTAGACCGGAAAATTACACTAAAAGTAAAAATCCAAACTGTCCTGCTTCAATAGAATAAAGTGAACCTTTTACATTGCCATGAAGTCAACAGGCCCAACAGTATATCACACATAACAGGACAAGTCACATCTTCAATACTTGATGTCCAAGAGGATGTCTAAAAAATTAACGTCTCCCTGGCCTCGAATTGAAACGAGTTCGAGTCTGGTAGACGATTTTCAACCAACTTGAAACATCGCAAGCACCAACCACATGCAACTACTGGTTAGACAAACAACATCAATACAATGTGCAAAGCTGACAAGAAGAGCTGCAATGCTGACATGAGAAAAACAAAAGCAAGAATTACCCATCAAGCATTACCTTAAATAGAAACCACCCATTAAAAAAACCAAATGACTTCACCATTTTCATTTTACAAAAGGAAAGAAAAGAACCTCGTGAGACTGTGTCCCATCGGCTCGTCGTAGAGGATTTTCATAGGGACTCTTGTTGAATGCAGATAACCTATGTGTGATGATTTTACTTTCAACTGAAAACTCTGTAACTACCAGTCCATCAGGAAGAATGCCTCTGCTTTTTACAAACAAATGCAGCACAAGATTGTGTGGCAATGACTGTTCTGAAGACATTGTTTTGAAAGCATCCTCAGAAATTACACTGTATTCTGAATGCACCAAAATGATACATCAACTTAACCAGATGTTATCAGTTTCTTATTAGGGGATAACAAAGATTAAATTCCAATGTCACTAATCCTCAAAACAATTTTTGAGCAATAATCTCAATTTCCAGGCATCAGCTGCACAATCATCCATAAAAGGACTACATTTGTCACTCACCTATCACGTTCATTGTCTCCTTCCAATTGCTCAATGGGCTGTGATCTTGGTTTCAAGTTCAATTTTGGACGCTCCACTGCCAGATTCCCACTTTCCGGTCCATGTAAAGCATGCTTTGCAGGATTCACTATGCCCTGCAATTCATCAGTCATTCCTGAGTGTACCAAGTCAATTGGTCTCTGATGCACCTATATCAATCCAAGAAGCAACGGGAACAAAATTAAAACATAGACAACCACGATGATAACTGTAGGAGTACTTAGAATGCCTACCAGTTTAGGCTCGCCAGAAGGCAGTTCAGAACTCTCCAATGGCCTCGTCCTAGGAAATAACTTCAACTTAGGCCTCTCTGATGCTTCTGAAGGCACTGGTTGCTGCAATCTAGATTGACCAAGTTTACCCTCTGTATGCATCAGTTTAACAGACTCAGAATAAATAAGTGGGCTCCTTTCTTTTCCATCTGAAGACTCAACCATCATATGATCTGGCAACCCTTTCCTACCACCATGAAACCCTACAGCAACATTCAAATTCCTCTCCACATGCCTCGCCAGTGCTGCATCATGATGTTCCCTGGCAGCCACCACATTGCTCCTTCTAAACTTCCCATCATCAACTCCCCTGGTGATTAACTCACTTTCTTCCTCCACAAACTTATTAACTTCCACATCGACCTGATGCGGAACTGTTGGTTTCGACTGCCACCTACCAGATGATACCTTTTCAAGAGCACTGGCGTGTACCAGTTTGGAAGAAGCACTTGAAGCAGACCAGGCAGACTGAAATGACTCCCCAACACTTGCAGCCTCCTTCCTTGCAGCCCAGACATTCAGCGAGGACCCAGGAACTCCAGGCCTGTTATTTCCACCTGCACTTGGCGAACTAATACCCAATTGTGTACCCTCTGCAGCTACTCCAAAGTATGCACTTTGAGGATGGCTCGGCAACTGCAAAACCTGAGATTGGCCCTGCGGACTTGGAACCCTGCCCACTGTGACAGATTGTGGCTTCAGCTCCAAACGGGAAGGAACCCGAATGCTATCATCGCTTATTGTTCGACGCGAGGCTGATATTCCATCAAGGGGCTTGCGCTCATCTTCATCGAAATTACGGCCAATAGGCATAGTTTGACTGAGGAACGGCGACTTGTCATCAAAATGCCTGGTCGCTGGGGACGAGTTAGGCCGAGAACGGTGATCAGGACGGCCCACAGGATTACCCCACGGAGCCTGCCTCTCGAATCCCGGACGGTCGGACGGCCTCACAGTACTGCGGCAGTCAAAGAAAGGCGTTAATCATTTACCTATCCAGTCGCAGATCCAGTTTATCCATCAATGAGCAATACCATAAACCAACCAACACAAATCATATCGCACAGAACACATTATGACCAGAGAACACTAAGAGGAGACACTCGGAGCTCAGATCCAGTATTAGCGCAACACGAGTCGGCCACAGAGACACAGAGAACGATACACGAAAAAAAATTAACCGCCGAATGTTTCAGACAGAGAAAGCACTCGTAAACGAATCACAAAGCATCAAGCTCGAGATTCCGGAGCTTACACGCCAGGAGCAGAAGGGAGAGGGAGATCGGAGGGGATGGAGCCGCCATGGAAGTCCTTGAGCGTCATGGTGCTCCCGCTGAACGTCTTCTTCTTAGACATCGCACCTCCCTCCCTGTCTCGCTCTCTCTCTCTCTCTCTCTGGCTCTCCCCCGCCCCAAGCGCGATGCCTTGCCCTGCTCTCTGTGTCGAATTCTCCGGAAGAAATCGCCTCGCGAAGCTCGGTCAATCGCTCGCCGGAACCTGAATCTGGCGTTGCGGATCGGCGACCTCCACCAGATGATCCGGAAGAAGAAAGTGAAAATCGCTTGGAGAGAAGCTCCGAATCTGCAGAAGGAGGGAGAGATGACGCTGGTGATAATACGAGAAGAAAGTGAACATCGCAGGGGGAGGTTGCTCCTGTTCTCTCATTCGGCGAAGTGATGATGATGGGCCGGACGCATCAGAGGCTAAGGCCCAATTAAATGGGCTGTCATTGGGCTGGGCTATGGCCCAAACCTGTCGTCCGTAATTCACTTTTACCCTCAATTAAGGCTCCGTTTGCTTCGCAAAAAACAAATGATTTGAAAAACTTCAAAAAATAATTACTTGAAATAATACTGAAATTAAAGTATTTTTTTATCGATAAAAATTTATATCTAAATTTTTTCGTCTACAATAAGCAATTATTTTTGAAAAATTGTTTTTCAAATGATTTATTTTTCACGAAACATCCGCACCCTAAATAACCATAATTAATATGGACCGTCAGAAGTAGTGGATCCGATGTGATTCCTACAAGGGCTTTCTCTAATCAATGGTCCAATTTCATTTTAATATATATATATATATATATATATGCGTGTGTGTGTTGCTAAATAATTTCTCGTGATGAAAAAATAGCTATCCAACACGGTTTGACTTTCTCTTGTTTCGAAATACCTGAATTTTTCGACATTCAAATGCTGGCATATAGATTTGCGTTTAAAAAAATTAATTTTATTTATTTGTATTTTACTTACCGCAATTAATGGACACTTGAATTGGTTCTTGTACTTTAATTGCTAACCGAAAAAAAAAAAGAATAATTGTGAAAGATGTGCTGTATTACAATGCTTAATGCGAAATTGAAGAATAATCATAAGTCTAATCAAATTTTACGTCAAAACTCAAATCTCGTTACCTTAAACTACGGTTAGCCGGGAGTGAATTATCGTGAATCTAGTATTTATCAAATTCTGTAAGCCTTTCCATTAGCTCCCCGGATAAATGCCTTGTCCAAGCCCACATAAATACTTAAAGGCGCTAAAAGGGAAAAGATATGTTTTATCATATCCGGTGATATAATAATGTCGGATATAGGAGCATATAACGGATAAAAATGGAAGGGTTGGATAAGGTGAAGGATTTCCTATCCATCATATAAAACTAACTTCTGCATTTATTTCTATTTTCATTTTATTTTATTTTTTGCAAAGGGTTTGAAAATCTAATAACATGTGTATATTTTCAAGTTTTTTTTTTTGTATGAGAACATTAATTTTATAGTAATAAGATCGAAATATTTCATGAGCAACGTAGGGCATATATGTCCTTTATATTGATATACAGCTTTTACCAAATACAGGATAGGATAGGATAGGATATGAGAATATCCGACTTAAATCAATGATATAGGATATGGCCAAATCCCTAGATTTCTTATCCTATCATATCCAATCCTATCCTGACCAAAATCCCGACGACTAAACGCAACCAAAGAATATTTCGAATCTCGGTAAAAATGATAATCATATGAAAAATAGGTCCATATACCAGCTCGTCGAATCCAAGCCCATCAAGGCACGACTCATGTATGGCTCCGTTCGTTTCGCAAAAAATGAATTGTTTCCGGAAAATAGAAATGACGGTATTTTTCGGCGTTCGGTTGAAACATGAAAATAAACTAAAAAATATTTTCCTTTGTTCGATACAAAAAAAAATCAAATTTAGTTTTCTTCGAGTGCAATCCTTTTAATTTGTTTATTTTTATTGTTTCTTTTTTTAAAAATTTTAATTTTTTTCTATTTTCTATTTTTTATTTTTTTGCCTTCTTCGGATGGGCCACATGCGAACCTCGAGCGAGCGCCGACCTCGCCGAGGTCTAGTGAGCTTGAGGCTCACCAACCGTCCCGTTGAGAAAGAAAAAAAAGTAAAAAAATATATAAACTAATTAAAAAGAAAAGGAACAAAATAAATACTTAATAAAAATTAAAATTTTGGAAACAAATTTCAAATTTTTTTAAATATTTTAAAAGGAAATGGAGGGAGGAAAGATGAGGAAAAATAATTTTCTCTCTTCAAAAGGGGGAAAATTATCTTCTCCGCTTTTAACAGTGTTTTTTCTATAAGGTGAAAATGTTTTCCTCGACTTTTCTACTTTTTTTGAAACGGTTGCTGGAAAATTCAAAAAAAAATTTAGAAGTCTGTTTTTCGCAAAACAAACTGAACTTAAAATTAAAATGGGCTAATTCACACATCAGTTGTTTCTTTATTTGGGGTAAATCTGTTCATGTTATTGTGCTGTTGGGTCACGTGGAATGATTCTCAAGAAACGAGAAAGTGGACATTATTTTAATCACTTTCGTTTCCACTAACAACAACCATCTTTCTTCTTCCATTTGAAAGAAATATAAAACCGTTTTTACAATAGTAATTAACTGATTATATTATTTCACAAAAAATGAATAATTCAAAAAATATTTTTTAAAATAATCATTTTTATCACTTGAAATAATTGGTCAATGAATAATGTTCTCATTGTCGACTACAATTTATGTACAAACGTTTTTGTGGGCGACAAAAATATTTTTCGTTCATTCAATTTTTTCAATCGATACAAGCGATCATTTTTTTTGAAAAATATTTTCTAAATCATTTGTTTTTCCGTAAAACAAACGGAACCTCAAAGTTTAAAGACAATACCTACGTATAACAATGATGTAAATTACGGCATGACTTCTAACCTTTCCATCCTTTTTCTTCAAGTATGTTTGATCTCTAAGTAAGTTTCGACCTCAATTGCACTATAATATCAAACCCTAAGTCCTCCTCAGTCCGGGCAAAGTCAAGGTGGTTCATGTCGAAGCGAGGGGATTCTCGAGAAATTACGTAATCATCAATCGACTAAACACAATTGGCATGGATAATGTCATCATCACCCTCGATCAAATTTACCAATATTCTTGCAGGAGACGCAAATACTTTCTTTCTCAACTTATTTTTTCTTATTATGAATCTACTCCCGTCAGAAAGTAATTATTTACGTAATCTAAGTTTATCACTTACCCGATAGAAGGAATCACATGCTAGAAAAACCCGTGCGAATCGCGTATTATACAAATGTGTTCTCGTATTTTCGTACGGTGAAATTCGTCCGATAAATCGAAAAGAGGTTAGTAATTACTCGTTCTTTCTGCTGTAAGAGTAAGATCGTAAAATTGGAGTTGTGCTTGCCTTTTCTTCTTCCTCCATGCAAGGAATCCGAATTTTCATTTTGCACCAAAAGGTGGAGCAAGGCAAGAATAAAGAAGAAAAGGAAGAAACAAAGGCAAACTTTTTTCAAATCACAGCTAATCTCTCCCCCCATAAAATGGTGTCAACCCCTTCATCACCTGTCCCCTGCTTTATTCGGATTCCATGACTCGTGTGTTCTCGTAAATTGAGAGCTCCTGGGCTGAGCTGATTCAGAGAGGACCGATGCATACACGAGACTCGGGTGCCGTCCCGCCCACTGCCCCCGCGATCGCCGTTTCGAGTTGGTGAAGAAGGCGGGATTCTTGTTCTGTGTGTTGATCTTGGTCATGGATGTGGTCGCCGGGATTCTCGGCATCGAGGCCGAGAAAGCTGAGAATCAGGTAAGGCATCAAATGTCTGCTTCTCCTTATCAAGAGGCGATAAAAAAAAAAAGAGATGAGGAGTGAAGACGACGTGTGTGAAATTTGTTCGACAGGTGAAACATTTGAAGGTGCGGGTGTTCGAGTGTCGAGAGCCGAGCTACAAAGCGTTCAAGCTCGGGCTGGCTGCGTGCGTGCTCTTGGCGCTGGCTCATGCGATAGGCAACTTGGTGGGGGGATGCGTTTGCATTTGGTCCAAGGAGGATTTGAACAGAGAGACCGCTAACAAGCAATTAGCCGTGGCCTCTCTCATTTTCTCTTGGTACACTTTTTCACTCTCTCTTCCGAAAAATTAATCGTCATAGATGTTAGAAATCCCTCGCTCGGGCACGATTTTTCTTCATGGGTTTCGGGGACGCTCTGGCCCGAACAGCATGGGGCACGTGAAATCACGTGTCGTGTTGTTATACCGAGCTCCTCATCTGTACATGGGACATTATTAAGTAGATTTACCTAATTTAATTGGCCTAACATGGTGAGAGTGTGCAAAGACAAGCGTTTGTCCAATTTCGAGAATTTCGCTCAATGGTCATGTCAATTGAGCGACGAACTATCGAGTCATGGATTCGTGTATCGTGTCGCAAAAGGTTTGTTGTCATGATATGCTGCGTGAGTTAGTTGCAACTACCAGCTTGGTGGATCTTGATGTTCTCGATGATCCTCCGCATTTGGGTAACGAGTAGATTAGTGCTGTTGAACGTGACGAAATTTGGAGTAGATACCGAGCCTGACAAACTATGTCTCAAGCTTGCCACAATTTGAAGAAATATTGATTCTAGGCCGATCAAGCCCCCCAAACTCGTGTCGGTGCAACAGTCATGTGGCGAAATCGAATGAAACCGACTAACTGAGAAACTACATCGTGCTGTGATTTCAGGATAGTTTTGGCAGTCGCATTCTCGATGCTGATGGTGGGGACATTATCCAATTCGAAGTCGAGGAGGACCTGCTGGATCGCCCACCACCGGCTGCTGTCGATCGGGGGAGTGCTGTGCTTCATCCACGGGCTCTTCACGGTTGCATACTTCGTGTCGGCCGAGGCCACGAGGAAGGAAGACAGGATGATGGTTCTTCAACAGAGACAAAGAGCACAAGGACAGGAACATGCTTAGTTGCTTCGGATTCGTCTTCTAAAGTTTGCTCCTTTCGTTAGTTTTTTTATTTCTCCTGTTGTTGCCTGAATGTTTGGATTCAGATCGAAGAACGTTTGATTGTGAATGGATTTTTCCCCACGGAATCGATTGAAGAAGCATATATGCTGTTCTTGATTTGTACTTTCATCAGAATAAGATCGACAGTTCGATCCAATCCCAGATCAGGAGTCTCCAATTGGCATTCGATTTCAATTTACATGTCAAATCGTTCGAAACCTCAAACCCACCTTCACATTTCTGGCGTTCCTACCAACGATCTCTACTCTCCTACACTGGTCTGGACATGATTACAAAAAAGGATTCGAAGGTCAATCAGGCGTCGTCGACGGCGACTGAGCTCCGGGAACCGGCGCCGGCGGCGGCCTTCTTCGGCAACAGCGTGTTGTGGATGTTCGGCAGGACGCCGCCGTTGGCGATGGTGACGGCGCCGAGCAGCCTCCCCAGCTCCTCGTCGTTGCGCACCGCCAGCTGAATGTGCCTCGGCGCGACTCGCGTCTTCTTGTTGTCCCTCGCCGCGTTCCCAGCCAGCTCCAGAACCTAAGTCGAACGGCGAAAATGCAAAATTTAGAATCAAGATCGACTCGGCTTCTCAATCAAGCTAATGAAAACAATCGGCCAAGCCATCGGCTTACTTCGGCGGCGAGGTACTCGAGCACGGCGGCGAGGTAGACCGGGGCGCCGGCCCCGAGGCGGTCGGCGTACTTGCCGGTCCTGAGGAAGCGGGCGACGCGGCCGACGGGGAACTGGAGGCCGGCTTTCGAGCTGCGGGAGGAGCTCAGCTTCTTCGCCGAGGCGGAGCCGGCGCCCAGTGCCTTTCCTCTTCCGGCCATGGCAGAACGGAGAATTTTCTCTGAGTTGCAGGCGTTGGGAATTGAGCTTGAGCGGGCGGGATGGGAGAGACGGAGAGTTTGACGAAGAAGTTGCAGCTCGCTCTAGAGTTTATGTAGTTTTGAGGAGATGAGTGGAGGTTGGCCAACGAGGAGCGAGGACGCGGATAAAGATCTGTGGCCGTTGGTTTCGGAAGGAAATGGACGGCGCGATGCGCTGCTGGTGTCGGATCGTCAAACGGGAGGAATGGCGGGAAATCCAAATCCAAATCTAAATCCAAAGCATCCGACAAGGGTAGAAAGGGAAAAGCACCTTCTTTTCAAAGTCTTCAACAGCAACAGCGTCAAGGTCGAAGGTTTTCACGAAAATGTCTTTATAAACTCTATAATTATGAGAATAAGTAATTATATTTATATTCTTTTTATCTATGGTTATTATTTTCTTATTAAAATCTAAAATATTAATATGCAAATTCAATATGATCATATTTCAATGTAATAATACCACTACTAATTAATCCCATTCCATTTTCTTCCCATGATTTACTAATCAACAATAAAAAATTTTCATTTGATTCTTTTGTTGTGTCTCATTTTATTTATTTCTTCATTCTATTCAACTTCACCGTATCAAACATATCACAATTTTCTAAAGAAAAAAAAACACACTCAATCGTAAGCGTCCATTATAAATAAGAGTCTATATACTTCCCCAAGAAACCATTTCTCATGAGATTTGTCGTCGCTGACTTTCAAATACGAAATTTTTAGACATTCATTGAATTTTTTTTAATATTCATATGTCACGGCACTTTGATTATGTTTGTTATTTTCCGGCATTTGGTTCACTGAAAATAAACTAGTTAATGAAAGTATTTACTACCAATGAAAAGACCACATTCTTTCTTCTCTGCACGCATTTCTTTCCTTTTTTAACTTATTGTTTTCATTTTCTTTTTCTTTCTTCCTCTGCCAAACCCGACCACGGGGACGGTCGACGATCGGCCATAGGCGACGATTGAGCTTGCCCAAGGTCGGCGAGGCTTGACCTCGGTAGATCCGGCGAGCTCCACCTCTCTAGACTTGATTTTGTCACTTTTGCAACTATAATTTTGATGTGATCTCTTTTGCAATTCGTTTCCGTGGCGATCAATACTTCTTTAGTTGTTCGTTACTTGCCTAGGATTTGTGTGATCCAGTTCGAGGTCTTACGATTTCTCTTCGTCTAGTGCTTTTTGTGCTTCTTTGTTGCAACGGAAGGACAACGAGATGCTGGTCCCAAACATCGAGTACACCGACGACCCTCAACCCATGGAAGGTACCATTGCTCGCTGGCCTCGAGCGTGTTCGGATTAAGTGCGCAACCACAACGAAATAATGACTAAAAGCGATAAAAAGTAATTAAGAAAAAGGTTTTATCCTAGTTCATTCTTAAATTATAACTACATCCAATAGATCATTTCACTATAATTAGCACCTTTCATATCTTTGTTGCAACTCTCAATTACAAAAGCAAGAGATTGTGTATATTATTAGTTTGGGTTTGGACCATAAGAGCCTTTTGGCGCCCACGGGCAAGCTCAACCTCGCCAACCTCTAGTGCGGCTTGAGCAAGCTCATCCCTCACCTACAGGTGAGTAAAAAAACTAGAATCCACCCAAACCGGATCGGCCCATGCCCAACCAATTGGTTATGGGTGGTTCTCACCGAGTACCGGTTCGGTTTCCGATTTCAATTTGCTGAAACCAGTGATATCGATTTGATTCTCGATTTCATGTGGGAACCACCCAACCGGACCGGACCTACTTATATAATGTAGATGTATATATTTTTTAATTTAAACTAGCTTAAGTGACCCGGGCCAAGCTCAATCTTCTTAGGATCCGATTTGCCATGAAATATCATTTTGTGATCTACTAAGGCTGTAAGTCAAGAAAGGTTGTCATTTTACATTGGGAGACAACACAAACCCCAAAACCTCAGAGGTACTTTACTAAGGGGCTAACAATTTTTTTATTAATTTTTCACCTTGCTTGCCACCCACACGCCGCCCGCCCCGTCACGGCACCGCCGCCACGCCCGGCCCACCGCACACCTTTTTCAAAAAAAAATATTTTACAAAGTTCATTTTCACCAAACAACATTTCGCAGTTCTTTAAATGTTTTTAAAATGTATTTACAAACTTCATTAAAAGCCCATTTCATTTCTCAAAGCCCCTCAAAATTTAACCAAAAGCCTAAGATCATTTTAGCTAAAGCGATTTTGGCTAGGGAGGGAAGGAAAGCTAATTTTGGTGGCTCGAGGATAGATAAGAGCTGCTGAATTTTTTTTATTTGTTCACTAATTTTCTTTTGTTTCCTCTTTTTAATCAATTTGGAACCCGAGATCATGTAGATTGTTCAGCATTTTACTTTTCAACATGAAAATCAGTTCCAACGTTTGTTGAATTGTGCTGAATTGAATTTGTGTATTATACCTTACCCAATGGAGTTAATTACTTGAATGCTAAATGAACTTCACATATCATAACTGTACGGACATCTAGAGAACTTCCAAAGTTGGTAGGATTCCCTCAAAAAACTCCCAAAAATGAATATCTAGTTCACTTGCGTATCTTTTTTAATTGATATTGGTGCTTGGTAGGACTTGTTCCATGGATCCATCCGTGAACCGGACCGAACCGGTGGTACGGTTCTTGGGTGGATCCATGGAATAAGTGGACAGTTCACGGTTTCCATTTAGCGGAGCCGATCCCTAGCGAATGGTTCTCGATTTTAAGGTGTGAACCACCTATCCTGGAACCGATTATCCCTAGCGGCTATTGTCGTGGCTAGCGACCGAGCAAGGAAAAAGGAAAAAGGAAAAAAAAAGTAAGTAAAAAAATATTAATTTGAATTTTTTGGATTTTTTTTGGAGGAAAATAAAATCAAATGAGATTTTTCATAACAAAAGGTGAAAAATATTCTTATTTTTCATTTTCAATCTTTAGTTAAACATTGAAAAATATAGTCATTTTATTGAAAAATGATGATTTTTTTGTCACACTTTCAACCAAACAAACGGCACGTTTATATAAGATGTACAAAACCAACACAAGGGCACGGTGAGTTGGCACGGTGGATTGATAGTGGGTAATGTCACAGTAGTCTGATGTTTAGTACTTGTCAAGCAGCTACAATGGGTTTCAAACCAACCTATGTTTGAATTAACCCTACCTACTTAGCTTTGGCAATTAGTTCAAAGCCTTTAGTCAAATGACCCAATATTGTTTGGTTTATTTTTGTCATTTTTATTTTTTGGGCTAAAGGACTTTTGCGAAATGCAATTAATTTTTTTATTACTTTAATTTTGTCACATTCACTTTTACATGAGGTCTTTTTTCAAAATTTTTTTTATTAAGTTTATTTTCACCAAACAACATTTACATCAAAGTTGCTTTTCAAATATTTTTTAAAAGACTATGCAAAATATTTAAAAGCTTTAGCAAAGATATTGCTTTTCAAAGTCAATTAACCAAACCCTTATCCAATATTTTTATTTTTATTTTCGACTTTCATTTCACTTTTACACAAGGTTACTTAAATTCGCCGTAATATAAAGATACACAAATATAAATTTAGAGATGGTTACTACTTCATCGTGCCATATTGATAATGCCTACTTTAAGTGCCAATTTTATGCGCTTACAGTAAAACTAATCTTGAGTCACTTAATTGAAGTCATTATTCAATTGAATAAGTGAACTAATGAAATGGAAAAAAAAAATTGATGTGGAAAAGAAATAATCTTCATGTGCTTAATATTATTTTTTTTTTTTGTTCTTCTTATGATTATAATAGCACATGACTTGCACGTGCCTTCAAGAAGGGTTTGAGTGATATCGTCTTGACAGCACTAGGAATGGCTCACTGAATCCCAGAAGACAACCTCACAACAACAGCTTCTTCCCAGGTATACGCAGTGAGCCGAAACATTGTTTATGCAAGTGAAATTTCCTTCGATCTTTGAAGGGGACCTCGAGCCTCGAGTGGAAATGTCTCCTTAGCCTCTTTCTGAAGAGCACCAAAATCACCACGTAAAATTGAAAGAAAATCTTCCTCAAATGGCAATAAAACAGATCGAGGTAGATCTGCTTTCGAAGTAAAGGCCCTTTGCATTCCTAATCCAATAGGGCCGGACACCGTTGTTTGCCCCAGCTTGGCGAATCGCATCCCCGCGAAACGACATTGTTTATTCGTTTTTCGGTCTTCAAACTGCGAAACACGGACACAAGCACAGTCTCATCCCTGATCTAGCTTTGAAAGCAAGCCCACTTGGTACACACGGTTGCTCACGCTTAGCCATCTGTGACCGAGACACGCTCGTTCTGCGAGTAGACCTCGTGCTGAAATCCATCGGTTGGACATTGCACATATAAGAGAAATAAGGAAGAAAACATAGTGGAGCTGAAACCAAATAATAAATTTAAGGGCCTGAAAACTGCAGATCCTAAAACCATCAGTCATCAGCATTGTTTTCAAGATCTAACTCCCGATTCTATGAGATAATCAATGCAATCTACAAAAATCTAGACAAATTTGGCATAAACCAGTCAGGAAGAACAGTAAACAGCGGAATCATTAATATAGCCGCCAAGGAAACCAAACACCAAAAACCCAACTATAACCAAACGGCAAATAACGCGAAGGCCCAAACCAGAAGCATACAAAGTCACCCACTCAAAAGCCAAACACGGCAGCCGATCATTAGAATCCAAGGAACGGACAAAACAAAGCCGTGTGACCATCTCTCAGAACTGAGAGGATCAACCCACACAACATCCAAAAAACAAACAACGCAAATCTGGTTAGTGATAGCATGAGGATAAAACCCAAGCACTTTGACAATTCAAATTCAACTCTCTCTCGAAGAGAAAAACAAATGGTTTTTAATTTCAGAACAAAACAAACCAAAGTGAACTTAGCAACCTCACTGCCTAGTTTCTTCACATAGGACGCGGAGCAGCTATTTTTACTTAGAACTGTATGTCAACCTATAAAGATTAAACAAAGTTGCATTTCGGGGAAGTGAAACAGTAAGTTTGCAAAACCAGGAGCGACCGGAGTGAAACTTCAAGATCAGCATGCATTCCACTTCCATGGGCAACAAACAAATTGGGCTATGAAGGAACATGAAAATGGAACCACAGAACAACTAAGAACTTGAGGTTATGAAGTCATGGGAACTTAATGCAGCTTCAAATAACACGAGCTTGCCAAGCTGTGAGTGTTGACAACGGGCAACGAGGAAGACTGCAAATAACATTTGGCAATCAGCAAACACATAGTTCATATAAACATTAACAGATTAAGTTATAACATAGCCATCACACCGCACTCTTGTACCATGCCATGTCAAGCAAAACAGTATTCGACAAACATGGATACCAATTAATCATCGCTGAGACGGTGAGAACCAAAGTTCTTGCAACATCGGATACCATACAAAAGCAGGCAAAGAACCAGCATAAATTTCAAAAGCATGTAGGCCTCTCTTCATGCCATATAAACTCAATATTCAGGACTCTGATCTAAGGACACCAAAGAAGTCCAATTAGATAAGCTTTTACGGTGAAGTTGCAACTTATATACACTTGATGAAGCAAGAGCACCTGCAGCTGCAAGCTTCACCCAAAAGAATGACATTTCGCTTTCCACCTAACCCTTCTCCATTCTAAGGTCATCAGAGGCACAATATACTACCTGAACATGACACTCAAAAGCTTTCTTGATTCATAAGCTTCCAGAATCGCCTCCAAAGCAAGACGGATCAATTCAGCCCGCTCCACAAGAGCTGCCAATTCAGCCATTCGCAATTTCCTCCTCTTCTCATCCAGCTCTGCCCTTTGCTTCCTCTCGATCAAGCCCAAACCAGCCCTCAGGAATTCCTCATCAACTCCAGTTACATAAAACCTCTTAATCTCATCCAAGAACCCCGAGTCCATTCCTTTGGGCATTTGGTCGAACATGAGCAGTTCGGCCTTCAGCGCAGCCAAATCCATCCTATCGCCCCTATCGGTCTCATCATTCCCATGATCTCTCGCACTCGACTCGCCCTTTACCTCATCACGCCACAGCTTCCTCGATAACCCATACGCAGCCAGTTCATCCGGGGACATGGCCTGCTTCTTCTTGCCCAGCTTAACCCGGTCCCTGTAATTGTTCTTCAAGGTGTGCACTTTGCGTCTCACCTGATCCTTCGTGTAGAAGGTCTCGAGATCGCTTCTTATGAATTTGTAAATGTCGTCCCAATCGTAGACTGGGTTCTCCTTCTTTTGCGCGGAGAACTCGAGCAATCGCCTTAGGACCCGCAATTCGTCAGCTTTGCTCCAGGCTTTCCGCGTCGGATCGCGACCGTTCTTGGCCCTCGTCCGTTTACGGGATTTGGCCGCCTCTTCTCCATCATAATCTTCTTCTTCTTCTTCTTCTCCTGGGGCTGCTTCTCTGTCTTCTTCACGGGCTTGTGTCACCTGAGATGCTTCGTCTTCCAACGACGGAAACGCCGGTGGAGACTCCATCGGGAAAGAGATGCGATCTGGCGGCGCTGAGTGGGAGTTTTTCTTTCTTTCTTTTGGCATCATTTAAGTTTAAATAAAAACAAAATCCTGAATTTATGAAGTACATTAATATAAAAAAGTTTGTCTATATTTTTTTTTTAGTTAATACCATGAAAAACCTTAAACTGATACACTAGTGACAAATTTACTCCAAACTATTTTTTTATCACTAAAAATCTCAAACCGATACACATGTGATAAATTTACCTCAAATTGGTATACTAGTGACAAATTTATCCTCCATTAATTTTCATTAAATTTAACCGTCAAATTGTTAAGTTAAATGACACGTGGTAGTTCATGGGTATACCACTTTAGGATTTTCACCTTATGTTTGTCATAGGTGTATCAATTTGAGATTTTTCGTGGTATTAACCTAATTTAACGAAGTGTAAATTTGTCATAGATCTACCGGTTTTGGAATTTTTCGTGATCAAAAAAATTAGTTTGAGGTAAATTTGCCACCGGTGTACTAACTTAGGATTTTTGATTGTTAAAACAATAGTTTGGAGGTAAATTTGTCACAAATGTATCAATTTGAGATTTTTCGTCATTAAAAAAATAGTTTTGATAAATTTGTCGTAGATGCATATCAATTTGAGATTTTTCGTGTTATTAATTCTTTTTTTTTTTATAATATGGTGTATTTAAACTTTTTACTCGACTAACTCTTAAACAAACTGTTCAATGCACATGTATCGAGTAAGACTCAACTTACAAGATGATGAATTTAGCTCCCATCCAAAATTACTTTGTTTGCGAGACGCAATCCGAATGCGGGATCGGTTGCATTGAGATCACATGATTTAAGTACCTGGTCAAGCCTTTATAGATATATTTCATTGTAGGTTGTCTATTGAGGAAAAAAAAAAAATTTCGGGGTCATGCTTGGCAAAATTTGAAAAAGAAAAAAAAATATGCGAATCCCTTTATTTTGCTCGAAGAAATTATAAACGGTGCTTGAGTTAGAATTTAAAGAACTTTCATCTTAATTATAAAATACAGTTTTTTACAAAAGTATTTTTCATTAGAAGATGCATGAAATATACGGTATTTGTAACATACGTGTACTATACGAAAAGTATGGATAACTTTGGCCACATACTCAAGCTGACACGTGGAAACTGATTTGGAAATTCCTTAAGGGGGTGGAGAAGAAATTGTGAAATGTGTCGAATTGTAAAATAAAGATATTTTACAAGTGATGTGGATTTGAAATCCACGTAAAATAGGATGCTTAAGGAAATGCAAAGTTTGAATAGACCTAATTATAGTTAGTATTGAGATTCCGATTCCGCTAGACCAATTTCATAGCCACAACATGATCAAAAACCTAACCCCATTGACTCCGGCTGCGAGTTGCCGCAATCGGTTGCTGGTTGTCCCGCGGTTTTATCGCCAATCATAGGTCTCCTTATTTGGCGAGAATTATTCTCTAATAAGACCATAATATTTTGTTATCCAAATAATGGAAAATGAATCTTATTCTAAAGAAGTACATGACTTAGAATGAGGATCCATTTCGGGACCCGTTATTCAATAAAACTAAACGAGCCCTATAGAAAGATTGACTTCATTCGAGCCGGCAATAAAATTTTGTTATGTTCGACCATACTTGTCGTCATATACAAGTGGATCATTTAGGGCCAACACTACTTTTCGTTTTAAATTGCATTGCCCTATTACTAACTCAAGGCATTCAATTTCCTTTTAGTTAGCAAGTTAGGGATGAACAATATGGATGGTTTTGGATCCATGCCATTGCTTATATGCCAAATCAAATTAAGATACATCTAATGATGCAACCAAACAAAGTCGAATACACATTTGATTATATATAGTAGAAGTTACTTTCTAGCCTGAATTCATTTCCACATACCAAACACATCGGAAGTGATTGGCTACCTTATATTTCACTTCTTTCATGTTACTAATTGAAAAGAAGGGATTCAAAATTACAATCTATCGATTAGTTGGTGTGATTTATACCCAAAAAATGGTGAAATCGATAAAGATAACTTTTTAAGGTTGCTTGGGTTTGAGATTGTTATTCCCATAATCTAATGAATGGATAGACGCAATTTATCTTGAGTTGGATACATCAGAGCATACTCGATTTTGAATTGATCAGTTACCGGTTTGGTTTAGGCACCTCCAAATTCGACCCGTTTTCAAAATCACCCGGAACCCGAAATGTGGACCCGAACTTTCCGGACCCTATGCCTGGGCCGACGGCACATCTGGCAAAATTGGAGGCCCAATTAGGCCCAAAAGAAAGGCTAACCCAACGTTAACCGCTCTCTCTCATTTCAAAAAATTTCGAACTCATCTCTCACGCGCCCCCCTCCCCTCTCTCGCCCTGCGCGACATTCTGCTTCTCCGACACTCGCCTTCGATTTGGTCCCCCGAAGGAATCGCTCGGAGGAAGCCGAACTCTTACGATCTCTCGCAGTCCAAGCTCCAGTTTCGCTTCTCCGCCGACGAAATCCGACTCCGATTGACGCCCCCGGGCGCATCCGACTCCGACGTCCGCCGTGAGATCGCGATTTCTCGATGTCGACGCGCAACCAGAACAGGCAACCTCGCAGCCCGAACGCCGTAAGAATCATTCCCCCTCCCCGACCTTTTGGGCTTGTTTTATTTTTGCTTTGGCCCTTTTCTGTTTTCGTCGTGGTTTCATCTGAAGACTCGATGGGCGCACCGAAATTGGACGCGTTTCTGATGTGCGAAGCTCTTTTCTAGGCGTTATGTATGAACCGCATGAATTCCAGCTATTTGCACTTTGTTGGGCCGACCGGTATCTTCATTCTGTAGCTACCGTTCGCTTTCTTCCTGATCTGAACGCGGTGGTCTCAGAATGATGGGTTGAACCTTGAAATTACTCCTAAGAATGACAAAAAGGCCTTAGAATTTGTGTATAACCATTGTCTGTCCTCGCTGTTTGCCCATTCTTAAGGTGCTTAATTTGCATCCTCATGCAAAGCAATTGGGAGTACATTTACATGTCTGATTTCATATGCTATATATGTCTGGAAGCCGTGTTTGTCTGGCCACGACTATTGTCCAGCTTGATATGTGATCTCTTGCGGAAAATAAACAATTGAAATATGAATAAGGGATTACTGTGCAGAATGAATGGGGTGATGAAATTGAAAATAGGCTTTGAAGTGCGTTGAACATTTTCTTAAATGTGTTATTGTCCAAGCTATATGGGATGCTAACAGGAAGTAACATACCCTCAAAATGCAATAAAGCTTCACAAAAATCTCTCTTGACAGTATTATATTTAACAAGATAGAGGCTCGGTTTTGATTGTTCCAGTTTTTTATGCATGGTACTTTAACTGTCTTTTGGGTTTTCTAGAAGAAGGGTGCTATGGTAGAAGTCCCCTTGGACAAACGCAGGCGAATTGGTGCAGCGAGAGCAACTGGTCCGACAAGCTCAAGCCGTGCACGGCAGGCTTTCTCTGAGGTGAATAATAGGCAAGATGCAACCTCCAATGCAGAAATAGCAAGTACAGAGGGTTCAGAGAATGTCCCTGTTGAGTTCGCGAAAGAAGAAATAGAGACGCTGTTGAATGAGAAGCCGAAGACCAAGAAGTTTGACCTCAAGGTTGTGTTCACTTTTCAAAATTTTTCTTGCGCAAGTATTCAAATTCTTATCTTTCTCTCTTGACAGGGTAAACTGGAATATACAATTGAGCACAATAAGAGACTAAAGCTTTGTGTTAAGTGGTTCCAACGAGTTGACGAAGGGCACCTCCTTGAGCAGGAAAGATTGCGAGATTCATTGGAATCCGCACAGAAGAAATGCATGGATACCGGTAAATTTTTTCTCTGCAATTCTAATTTCTTTTTGTCCTTCCGTGAAACTAATTTTCATGAAGTTGAAGTAACACTTTAACATGAGTTTATGCTTTTCTAAAATCAAGTGGACTGGTGGATACAAACATTTGTGACAGTTACAAATCATGGACTTAATATGTTATTATTGGCAAAAGAAACTCGTATAGACCTGTCTAGTCTGCCATGTATGCAAGAGGAACACTCCATCTTGAGTATGCACATTCACGACAAGATGGTTCCCGTGCTTGTCAAAAGAACCAGCACTCTTTACAATTTTAACATCAAATAGGAGAAGATATTAGCAGTTTGTCAAATGTGACATTTTGATCGGTGCGATGTGCAACAACCCCTGATTCATGCTAAGCTGATCAATACAGGACCCACTGCCTTAAGTTTGCATTTGCATGTGCACACCACATAGCTCTTTGGTGTCTTGCTTTTGAAATAATTTTCGATGTAGAGATTGTTCTGAAATATAGCTAAACTACACATTCATAAGTATGCTGACGTGCTTAGATGATTTTCAAGTGTTTATGAGGTTATAGTTAGATAAGTGCCACCCAATATAACAATAGAGAAGGAAACAATTCAAAAGTTACATATCTATCTGGTTGCTGTATCTCATCTAATCAATTCCCTTCATTGCTTTTGTATTATGTTAATTTAGAGTAGCTACCATGCCAGAAAATTCTTTATCTTGTGTGATGGTTAGCTCCATCATCACGTGCCGATAAACAGCATTCAATCATGCACGTGCCATGTTGATTATGAAATGAAAGTGTTGTTGCAAGTTCTGTGCCATTGGATATTGGATCACTTATCTTGTGGACCATTAGTGACTACAGTATGCTAATTGACATAGACAAATTCGTACGCATGTAGAGTTTGAGATGGAAAAGAAGCTGGGTGAGCTCAATGAAATTCTTGCTCAATTAAGAAATGATAACTGTTCTCTACAAAAGAAACTCACAAAAGAATCAGCAGAGAAAATGGTAAGACTACTATTTATGCAGTTGTCTTTGACTTAAAAAATGTTTCAATAGTTGTGCACTGACTTGTTTCCCTAATCTTCATGGTTGTGACTACTAGGATGCACTTAAGTGCCATGCGAAAGAAAAGGAAGCAAGGATTGCTTCTGAAAAGGTACAGGGCTTGCTTTCGGAAGATCTTAAGAAAGCTGAACAAGAGAAATTGGCTGCTGATCACCAGGTAAGATCAAATTCTTCCAAGGAATGTCATTGTCTTACACTTTTGGGTCAATTACATTCTATCAGCCACTAATTATTTTTATATGTTGCAAATAATGTAGATTGCTTCTCAGAAAGATATGTACAAGAGATTGCAAGAGTACAACACAAGTTTACAGCAGTACAACAGTAAACTTCAAACAGATTTGTCAACAGGCAATGAGTCACTAAAAAAAGTGGAAAAGGAGAAACTGGCAATTGTAGAAAACCTTAGTACTTTAAGGGGTCATTACAATACACTCCAAGAGCAACTCACTTCATCCAGAGTACTACTCTTTCTACTTCTCATATTCTATTTGCTATTCATTTGGTTTTTGATGCATAGAAAGTCTTTCTTTTTCGTCATTTAGGGAACTCGAATGTCACTACTTTTTACATGTTATCAATGTGGAATTAATGCATTCCACGTGGATTTTGTTGGGACTAGGTAATGTAGACTAACTTAATTTTTTTTTCCAAGCATGCATGGTTTCATACGGTAGAATCTAGTGAAATATCTGCCCCTTTGCTGCCCCTTTGCTGCTCTTAGTGAAGACTAGTGTAGATGTTTTGACCCTTTTCTTTTCCTAACACGTTTTTAGCGTATAGTTGTTACTATTATGCTCATTGGCTTTGGAAGTGCCTTTAATTTTTCTATATTTATAGGCTTCAGTGGATGAGGCTGTTAGGCTAAAGGAATCACTTGTCGATGAAGTTAAATGCCTTCGAGAAGAATTACAAAGGGTGAGAGAAGATCGTGATCACCGGGTTTCAGAAGTCCAGGCCTTAACAACCGACTTGTTGAAATTTAAGGAGAAAACGGGCCAATCGTTCATGGAGCTGGATAGATTAACGATAAAGTCCAATGCCTTGCAGGTTTTTGGGAAACCATGTTTCTTGTTTGGATGTGTTCCTTTCTTAGAAAAGAAATTGATATGACTTTTGCTTTGTTCATAGGAAACATGTTCCTCTCAGCTGGAGCAAATACAAATTTTGCAGCACCAGCTTGCTGCTGCAAATGAAAAGTTGAAGGTAATGTCTTCCAATATATTCCTCTAGTGGTGTTTCTCTATCAAAATATCTTTGAACGGTACTTATTTTCTTTCCTTTAGATGGCTGATTTATCTGCTATAGAAACAACGGCGCAATTTGATGAGCAGAAGAGGACAATATTTGAATTGCAAGAACGCTTGGCAAATGCAGAGCTCCAACTTAGTGAAGGAGAACAGCTAAGGAAAAAATTACATAACACCATCTTGGTAAGCATCTTGTCTAATAGCACACAGATAACCTATATAAAATTATATGCTAAGATCTTGTTTACTTTAGGAATTAAAAGGGAATATAAGAGTGTTTTGCCGAGTACGTCCATTGTTGCCGGATGATGCTATTGGAACCGAAACAGTCATCTCGTATCCAACATCGACAGAAACTCTTGGTCGAGGGATCGATTTACTTCAAACTGGTAAAGAATACTCTCTATAAGCTAGAAATTTTGTTGACACCCTATTTGCTTGACGGACCAAATATAAGCGCATGTCATATATATATTTTTTGCTAAAGGTTTCTTTTTAAGCTTTTTTAGCCTAACCTGAAAGGGAGAACACAAATATCTCATGTGGCTATTCTTCTTATGACAAGGTGGACAAAAGTATACTTTCACATTTGACAAAGTCTTCTCTCATGAGGCTTCCCAGCAAGATGTCTTTGTTGAGATATCACAGTTAGTCCAGAGCGCCCTCGATGGCTATAAGGTGACTTTTGCTGTTAGTTTCTTTGATTACACGGAAAAAGAATTTTCCTGAAGCTTTTGAAAAAAATTATCCTAACTAAACATTCATGTCTCATAGTTGCTCTCTTTTAATTGATTTGTTGCAAATGAAGATGTGTTTTTTGTAGTAACTATTGTGCTTCTTTAGTTCAATTACATAATTAAAAGTCCAGAACTGGAAAATAAATGAAATTTCTCTATCTAAGAATAGTATTGCATTTAAAGAATTTCACTTATCTGATACTTCGCAGGTTTGTATATTTGCATATGGCCAAACAGGTTCGGGTAAAACCTACACCATGTTGGGTAAACCTAATGCTCCGGAACAAAAAGGGTTGATACCGCGGTCTCTCGAACAAATATTTCAGACTAGCCAAGCTCTTTCAGCCCAGGGATGGAAGTACAGATTACAAGTAAATATCTGATTATTTTATATTCTTTTTCCTTGTGATCTCTGTTGCAAATTGGCTAATATGGAGGTGCAATGTAGGCTTCAATGTTGGAGATATACAACGAAACCATTCGTGATTTGCTGTTACCAAATCGAATTAATTCATTGGATATGGCACGTGGTGAAAGCGGAGTTAGTGGAAAACAGTACACAATTAAACATGACGCAAGTGGAAATGCCTATGTACCCGACCTCACCATAGTTGACGTGTGCAGTATCAAAGAAATTAACTTGCTTTTGGAGCAGGCTGCACAAAGCAGGTGAGTTCTTGTTGATTTAAATGTCCATACTGGTCTTCTGTGCCTAGCAAGAGATTTTCAACATTCAATGGCATTAGACTTTGTCATTTTTTAGCTTAATGTGTTTCAACAGAGTCTGATGACTCATTTAAGTTGCCCAACTTATGGTTGTTTTATCACTTTTATACATGTTTTTTTTTATCTTCCAATGCCAAGTAAAATTGGTCATTTTGTTTCTTCAGGTCAGTGGGGAAGACACTAATGAATGAACACTCATCAAGAAGTCACTCCGTTTTTACACTGAGGATATCTGGAGTGAATGAGGTAGAGACAATATTTGTTACTATGTTGTTCACCTGTTATACTACACTATTATTGATATGTTGTCTCGGCTGTAACACCCAAGTTTTGATTTACGCTCTTGTCTCCAGAACACTGAGCAACATGTGCAAGGTGTGCTGAATCTTATTGATCTTGCTGGAAGTGAGCGGCTCTCAAGAAGTGGAGCAACGGGAGATAGATTGAAAGAAACTCAGGTACAGTAGGTAGTAACATTTTAAGATGGTGCTTATCTATTTTGCCTGATCGTTTTCTTAAGCACCTATGTCTTTGTTTCTCAATGTGAATTAGGCAATCAATAAAAGTTTATCATGCCTGAGCGATGTTATATTCGCCTTAGCAAAGAGAGAGGACCATGTTCCCTTTAGAAACTCAAAGCTGACAACTCTTCTTCAGGTATATTTCCTTTCGCAGTTCTTCTGTTTATCTATTTGGATCATGACTTGTATCTCTTGTCCCAATGCATATATCTGTCCTGTGATTTGACATATCTTACTGTTAAATTCTAATTAAATGTCTGAATCACAGCCATGTTTGGGCGGGGACTCTAAAACTTTGATGTTTGTGAACCTCTCTCCCGAACCTTCTTCCGTTGGTGAGTCTCTTTGTTCTCTTCGGTTTGCGGCAAGAGTGAATGCTTGCGAAATTGGCGTCCCTCGCCGCCAAACAGCCATACGTTCTGCAGATTCTCGATTGAGTTATGGCTGAATGTCATCAAACTTTTAGATGTGCCACATTGAAGAACTTGTAATAGAAGATTTGTATTTCGAGGAATTTGATCTTTACTTCTTCCCATTATAGAAAAGCATGGCTGTGCTGTAATGTGTATGAAAGAAGTGACATTGGGGCACCGGATTATGTTTTGAGAGCAACTGATTTATTCCTGATAAATCCTGATTAGGAGGATATTCTAGTAGCCTCTGGCAACAGGACAGTTGTGGTGTACGAATTTTCATTTTGAGATTAGATATTCTTGATTGATGAGGCGACTTATCCGACTTGGAGTACGATGTTGTGTATTGTAACATTAATTTTTAGAGCTGATGCCCCAAATGACGTGGCAAACTTTCATGGGTTATCGAATATGATCTGTTGTCTGCTTACAGTTTGCCCAAACTTAGTATGGTGATTTTACAGATCAATGCTGGCGCAAAATGAAAAGTTCCAAGTCCAGTCGGGTTGAGTTTTGAGCAACTATACGTGCACTTAACTTGTCAAAAGCAGAATGCTTCATAGCTTCACCCGTTGAAAGGTGAAAATCCATCTTATGCCCATAGTAGAGTTGACTTTGGACATAGCGTGAGAAACCATTCCAGGACTGATCTTCCTTGACCTGAAAAACCATTTCAAGAGCAACTCACCGTCAGGGTCATATTTCAAGACTAGAAAATCACCAACTGATATGAGAACTTTCAATGTCCGATCAATGCTCACCATTTCACTGTCAGCTCTGATATTATCAAGTTCATGTAGCCTTTCCTATGTTGATTCGCAATACTTTGCGGGTGACTCTTGTCTCGCAATCCGACAAAACCACCGGTGTGTAGCCGTTTCAGACTGGTCGTGATGATCTGTTAGCTTCTCTGGCGGCAAATGTGCCTCTTCATGGCGGTTTTACAAGAGCGCCGCCAGACAAGGCTCGAGCAAAGTTTATGGCATTGTTCAATGCAGAGGCAATCTCTCAGCGAATGATTGTGCCAACTGCAGCAACAATGCCATTGGAGAGGCACGGCATGAGTGCCCAAATAGCAAACAGGTCACCATGTGGCATAGGTGAGAGAGGTCGATTTTCAACTTTGTTGACATACTTTTGCAAACTGAATGAAATAAAAGGAAAAATCCGTAGTTTCTAATAAAAGTAATGTGAGATCAATTCTGAATCCTTATACTCATTTCATTCTACATCCATGTATTCACTCTCTTGCTTGAATTTACTTCTCCCTCTTAGGTCTTGAGCCCCTGGCAATTTGAGTTGCATATTTTCTCCAGGAAACATTTCAACGGCGCGATTTCACAGCAGTCCATGCTTCTTTCGTCTTTTCTTGAGTACCATCAATCAAAACGTTCAGTTTCGACTGAATCACAAGATGTTTTTCTGAGATGCAGTTGGTGGCTCCTGGGCTATTCACATGAGAATTTCTTTGGAAAAGTCGATGGACCTTCAACGGGGTTGTTCAATGAAACCGACTATGAAATCCCATCTTTTGCTCCAAGAGGAATCGTGTTCATGAGCAAACTCACGACCACAGCGCCAGAGCAACCATTGATGTTCCAGGTTGCTGTTCTGGATGTTGGAGAGGGCGGGAAAAGACATGGACTGGCTCAATGCAGGAGAGACATCAGCAAGTCCGGTTGTGCGAAATTTTGGACAATCAAATTGTGGGATTTTCTGCCATGATCGCGAACAAAAGAGGGCGGGAGATCCTTGGGTCTGGTTGCAACTTGGGGTACCATGATTATCAGTTCTATTCAAACATCTCTGACCTCGCGAATACAAATAGTAATGGTGAGCTAAGTAACTTCGCATTCATTAATCTTGAATTCGCTAAAGATATCATAGCCGCCACTACATAATCGTGAAGTGCGAATAACAACAAACATCATAAAACTCATATCTGATAACTGTTCTTATGAGTTTCTGTGCAGGTGATTCGAGACCCGCCACCAGCAGCGATGCAGTGGGCATGACCATTGTAGTATTAAACCTTCTGATATTCTTGTAGTCACTTATTCACAACTTTTCTTGCTGGTTCATTTGCTACCACTTATCGGTCGTATCATGGTGAAGAACGTCGCCTAGTGAAACTGGTAATCATGTCGGCCAATCCTTTGCTGATGCGATGAACATGATTCATATTCAAGCAAAAACATCAACAGTGAAAGGCGGTACTAGAACCACAACTCATTTCCCGTTATTCCAGCAAGCACTGTGATTTTTAATCCGTATAGGTCATAAGAATGCTAAAATGACAAGGATCGACGCTATACCGGAAGAAAAGAACAGTCTTAGCTTCACCCAGAAGCACTGTAGCGTCACCCAGAAGCCAGAAGCACTCTAGCGTCGGAAAAAGAAAAAGCGATCTAAAAAACATAACAGACTTAGTAGCGGGCATAGAAAGATTCCTAGTCCTTTGAGGTTCACAAATCATGACAAGGAAAGATAGACGCACTTGCAATAGTAAAACAAGACAAAGCATAAGCAATATTGCAAGCAGACATTTTTTGTCACCTGCCTCAACTTTATGTAAGAGCAACTGCTTTTCAGCTTTTGTTATCAGAATATGCGGACCACTACACACATCACTGTCTTAGAGGCCAGCCTGCGCTATCTGTTTCTAACATATTTGTACCTCCCCCAGTCTAATATCATACACGTTTAGCATCGAACTTGTGACATTAGAGCCAAACTTCATGTTCTTTCGTACCTCATTCAAGTATTAAATTATGTTTAGTTTGGATTCTTGATGTTCTTGACTGATGATATACATATACCTTAGTTTATAAGTAACTATGTGCGAGTGCCTTCAACAAAAAATCAGTGGAGTTGTTCTCCTGAAATTGCGGAAGTATGCAAACCTATCTAACTTATTCTCTTTCTGGTCTACTTTGGTCTTGAGAAATTGAAATATGATGTAATTTGACTAGGCGAAAAGAGGAGGCATAAGCAATCACCAGTGTGAAAAGGTAGCATTGTAGTCAAGAAATTTATTCTTTGTCAAGGAATCAATGGAAGGTGTTAGCTCAGCAACTTCTGCCGAAAGGAGTAGCTATTTTATAGTCTTTTGTTTTTGTAGGCTCTAGTGAATGCAAGAGAGTATTTTCTACCAATGAGTACCAAACTTAAAACCACTCCAAACAATGAATATTGGAGATGAGATGTTGAGGCGGGGCTGCAAATGACCGTGGTTCAAACCCTGACAATAGGCAAAAACACCAACAAGTTTTGGAGAGATTGCACAATTCTTAGAAATTCTCAGACTAAATGGCAGATCTTAGGAACGCTGGCTAAGTGTCCACATTCTCAGTTACTTCTATTGCTTTATGGAAGAGCAAATGATTCTACTTTGCCTGTATAGGAACATTTTAAACAACAAAATGAACTCTTAAAAAGCATAAGGCACAATCAGTTTTGTCGGAAATAAGGAAAAATTCAAACAAGCACAAGATTGAAGTGGGAAAGCATTCTAGAACCATTTGGAATAGACACATCTGCTGATAAAATTGATCAATATTTGCAATAGTGACTTGTATTGAATGATCCTTCAGTAATTTCTTGACAAAGATTCAGCAGGTGACTGGAAGCTCAAACACGAAGAAAGCACACAGGAAGAAAAATCGTAGACCAGGTGTAAACCATATGCTATATGTAGCTTCACCGAAAAAAACTCCTTCACGTCCTTACTATACTACACTGTACCGCAAGTTCTTATCAACCATAAAATTCAGATGCAATGGAAATTAATAAATGGTTGAGCCTTCTTTCCTGCACCTTTTGCTCAGTTTCTTGCGCAACCACCATGAGCTTCAGTCCATTCCGATCCACATCCATAGCAAAACTGGAACTGGCACCTGCAATTGCAAACCACCAATGAACAATCGTTCATTTGCCAGAGAAGAGAAATTTGACGACCCACATTCTGGTAGCTGGCCATCGCATATTGATTGCCATTCTTAAAACTATATACCCCTCAAATAGCAGAAAAGGATGAACAATCGAACATTCGCAAAATGAGGCACCACTAACTCTGCTGCAGGTTCCATAATAAATCACTAAACGGCAGAATTTTCAGTAGGGGTGATCACCAGAATTATGCAAAGTCACCACATTCTCCATCCAACAGAAAGACAGTTAGTGTGCCTTTGCATATCATATCAAACATTCTATGATTAATTATGAAACTATCATACGGAATTGCCAAGTCATGAAGCTTCGACACTCTGTATTTAACTGCTACAATGTGATGAAATACACTGAGACCGTGTACTTGAATTACATTATCATGTGTTCAGTTGCCTTTTACGTGATTAAAAGCCACAATCAACAACAATTACTCTGAAAAAGCAGGATTCCCTGTTTTCTCTGTTTCATCAACTAAGCAGAAGCAACAACTCTGTGACATCTACAGGTTTTCAGGAAAGTCTCAACAAAGGAGCTATATTGTGTCAAGCTTCTTGCTTATTCATCCATAAATAATCCACTACGCAGCGAATTTATGTATTTATTTCAGTGAATGTATCACAAACCTGCAAATGATGTGAGGACACCCCTGAGTCCTCTCCACATAGAATTTGCATTTGGGGCATCTCCCCCATTTCTTCTCCTTCGCAAGCTCCCTCACAACGAGATCCTCCGACCCTCTCTCATCCTCGTTCAGCGACTGAAACTCCTCGCATGACACGCCGGCGTGCCACGGCACGCCGCACTCGGCGCAGAACAACCTGTGGCAGTACGGGCACTCGGACTCCCTGATCACCTTCTCATCATCGCAGTCCTTGATCAAAAGGGCTGAGCAGTTCTTGAAAGGGCAGTAGAACTTTTGCGACTCCAGAAACATCGCCTCGCACAACGATTTCTCCCACATGCAGAGGACATTCTCGGGAAGGATTTGCCTGCAGGAATCAATCTGCAGGACGCCCTCGCACTCCATTCCCGGGCATCTGATGGCGGTGACGTTGTCCCGGACTTTGGTCTCCACATGCCTGGTTACGCAGAGAGAGCAGAATACGTGAGAACACACGGTCCTGTTCCCGAACATCTCTTTGGCCTCTTTCCTCTCCGCACAAATCTCGCAGAACCTCTCCGACGACTCGCCGCCATCTTTTCGAACACCCGTCTCGACCGGGTCCATGATTTTCACCTGACTTCTTTCTGGGTTTGCCTCGGTCACGACCACCACAGACGAGGAAGACGACTCAGTATTTCTTTCCGCAGGATTCATGCTCATCACCCAGGAGACCTCTAAAACCTCCTGAAACAGCAACCCCTGGGCATACTCAGAGTCCGTCGCTTGATGGGTCACCGTCTTCTGATCCCTACTGTCTTCACCCTCGTCGAACAGGGGCGGCAAGGAGAGATCGTCTTGGGAGAGAAGATCAAATGCCGCTTCGTTTCCCATATGCTCTGTACTCCTCAACTACGGATTATTTATGGCAGCTCTGGTTCCAAGTTTCTCCCTTTGAGTGTGCTGCTACTGGTTTTGTGGCCTGTTTGTCTTTTGAAGATCGTAATTTTTTTCTTCGTATTTAGACTTAAAGATTCGGTGTCGTGTCAATCAAATCTTATCGTATTCCCTTCTTCAGGAAGTTCTTTCCTTTTTTTTGCTTTTTAATCTTATTTTTTTCTGGATAGTGCTTTTTTTTTTTTTACTACTCTAGCTTTACTTGGGTCAAGTCAAGAGATTATTTATTAGCGGTAATAAAAGAAATGACGGTTAAAGAAAGTGATCACTGATGAAAAAAATATGGTGGCAAAAGAAAAGTGAAAATTCGCTTTGGTGCAGCAGTTTTTATATGGCGTCAATCCACAAGAAAGGGAAATTGAATTTTGAAATAGATCTCGAGAGGGAAAATCTCCACAGTTAAAATCTCCATGATCATGTTAATCTAAGATTATGGAGTTTAATTGGAAATCGAAACACTTTGATCTATAGATACTTTCCATTTTTGTTTAATGGTTACCTAAATTCATATGCGAAAAGTACCCAAACCATACCTTATTTTTTTTGGTAAGGAAAACCATACCTTATTTTGTACCCAATAACTGCCAAAAACCTCTACTATTACAAATATCAAATGCATTTAATTTTACATTTGAAGCAGGGCCGGTCATAATGAATTGACCGAATCAAGAATCGCCTGGACCGGACCTGACCGAACCGATCGGTTCGGTTCGATCCTTGATTCCGTAAAATCGAAAATTGTTACGTTCGTTCCGGTTCCCAATTGGACCGACTGGACCGAATAATATTTTAATTTTTTTTCCCTAAACTTAAACCTAAACATAAATGTAAGATGCTTAGTATGAATTTTAGGTTTAGCGATGATGTGATGCAATTAACAAGAGATGGTCCAATGGATATGTTATTAACGAGAATAATTTAACGGAAAATCGCAAAAAAAATGAGACCAGTCCAATGATTGGACCGCTCGAATCGGATCGGATCGGTCGGTCCGATCCTAGGACGATTCGGTCCAATTCCCGATCCTTGAAATTGGGATCGGTCCTTTTGATTCAATTCCCGATTTCGGGGTGTTGGGATCGAACTGGGAATTGATGACCCTCAATTTGGAAATCACTTTGCACTTTTACATCATTAATCCCGTGTCCTACGTCTACCCGAAATCCTAAATTCTCACACATCCCAAAACCAATTAAAAAACCAAATCACCAAAACCCTAAGCAAAATGCTAAAATGAGTATGCAAGGAGGGGAATTATGTGAATGATGTTCATAAAGATAGAGGCATGTAAGTGGTTATTAGGTCAAAAGTGAATAAATTTGCGTTTTTATACCTTTATCTGTTTTTACACTCATTTTAAACCTTTTAGTTTCCTTTTACTTACAAGACACATATGTGTAAGCTCTATATTAAAAAAGATTGAGATTTCATGCTTTTGGAATTGACATCCTAGTTTCCGACCAAAGGAAAAAAAAAATTGACATCCTAGTTGATTTAATTGGTGAGTTCATGCAGTCGTCTCGCTCAAAGTGGTGATGATTATAGAGTCATTTTCAAGCTCATGAACAAGCAATGTGTTATTAGCATTTGCTAGGCTTAGGAGAATTTTTTTTTTTTTTTTGGTTAGAACTAGGAGAACCTTAAACTGGTAAAATAGTTGGGAAGTTGTGTCTCGAGAAACTCGTCTCTTTGGTTCGATTCTCACTTAATGTAACTGTTTCAAGTTATGACGAATCTTATGGTATCGACATGATATGCCTTTGACTAAATCGGAACCTAAAAGTATCCATAGTATGATTTGAACTGATTTGTGACCCATTTTCAACTCAAACTAAAGCAATCTCAATTATCGGTCAAAGAAAATGTGATTTCCTATTAATTTGTTTCGTTATGGGAAAAGTATAAAAAAAGTCCTAAACTTATTACACGGTACCAATTTAGTTCTAAACTTTTCAATTGAATCAATTTAGTCATAAACCTTTTCGCATTAGTACTAATTCAGTCTATCCGATCAATTTTGGTCGTTAGCCGTCTCATGTAGCCCAACTGGCGCCGATGTGGATATTTTTAAATAGTTTTTTATTTTTTTCACTTTGTCCGCCGAGGGTCCTAGTCCTCGCCGGATCTTGGTGAGGGTCGTGACCCTCGCTAGCGGCCGACTAGGGCCAATCAACCCTTGTCAGAGGTCGGTGAGGGCTAGCTCACCCTTGCCCAATGGCTGGTGATGGTTGCTGGCATTTCACTAGCCAAAGTGAAAAACAAAGAACGAATGAAAAAAAAGAAATAAAAAATTATTTTTAAAAAATTATTAAAGATGTCTATGTTAGCACCAACCGCGTCACGTATGACGGCTAATATCCACATCGGTGATTTCTGTGGACCGAATTGGTACTAATTTAAAAATATTTATGATTAAATTAGTCCAACTAAAAATTTAGTACTAAATTGTATAAATACAATAAATTTAAAATTTTTCCGATACTTTTCCCTATTTTGTTGTTGGTTTGATCGAATGAAGTAGTACCTTTAAGCCTACCCAACAATTATGCAAGAAGTCTTTGACTAGGGGTACATCGCCGACAAGTCGGCTAAACGCATTGTGCAAAGTATAGGTTGACAATGCATGAGTCGAAGCTCGAATGACTCACTTTAAGCGTGAAAGGCTACTATACTTGTCTATCCGATGGTAGCCAATTAAAATTGACGTGGAGTCTATCTTTTTTACTGTTATTCTCGTTGAATTGTGTCTCGAGTTTAAAATTGTTTACAGATAAGTACCGACCTGTTAAACCGGTCCATTAAGGGCATGTAACACTTTACTGTTTCCGTGAATCAAGCGGAAATCCGTTGTAAAACTTAAGAGAAAGTTAAAAAATACTATTTTTAACTTTGCAAGATTTTCCAACTTGAGAGTATTTTTTACTTCCACCTTAGATCACTTCTTAATCAATGACTACCACCGCCCATACTGATCCAAGTAAAGAGAAAACGCCTTGAAGGAAAAAAATCAAAGTGCACCCTAAAGGAAAACAAATCCTCGCATGGCGTGCGACAAAGATATTCTTCCTCCTCCAGAATTGTTATTGGCACTACAGGACAAGAGAAGGGGGCTCATGACTTGAACTTTAATGTGCTGCAGATTACTTTTGTTTTTGAATTAAATGAAAAGGGTACAAATATATTTATATATTTTGTGGGCCCTACAAAGTCTAAGTTTTTTTTGAGGTCATATAAAAAAGAAGACAAAAGCGTGGTTTGTTTTAGACTTTTAGTTTCAACCTAGCCGCAGTCTCAAAAAGAACGTAGAACCCGCGCGCAATAGACTCTGCGAGAAGGACGACACGAGAGATTAAAAAAAGACGACGCAGTGAAATTCTCTTGATCGCGCGAAGGAATCTGAATACAGAAAATTTATGCGTGAGTTTTATATATCCGATCAAATTGTTTTATTTGTAAATACTTTGAATTTTGGTATAATCTAGGTGCGAAAAATAAAAATGTATTGAACGATTGAAATTCCGATTCTCCGATTGTAATATATTGTTTTTGTTGACTCTCTCCGTGAACGTAGATATCAACATTCGAACTGAACCACGTAATTTATAATATCCTTTATCGTTCTTCGTTATTTTTCCGTGCTTTCGCATTAACTTATTTGTAAGATCCTGATTAGTTTTGCGTTATATTACAACAACCTCCTTAGTTGAGAGAAAATATTTTTTTCCTTTCATCCTAAAAAATACCTTCGAATTTTACGTCTTAGAGTTTAGATGAAATAATTTAAAGACTTGCTTAGGTCCTTATGTCTCTATAATCTGAAATTCTTGTTTAAAATAAGAAAGAACACGCGCCTCCATTCATCCATAACAATTATTTAAATCAAAACATCAAGTACTTTTTGATTGATCAAGACAAGAGGCTCCAGATTCATAAAATAGCAGTTGACCTTTTCTTATAAAATAAATGATAAAAAAGGTACAATTGCCGTGACTTTGATTGATCGAGACGACAGTACATGCGTACGATTGGGAAAGAAGTAGTCCCAATACACTGGATGGAAAGTCAGATAATTCAGTTCACGAAATTTGCAGGTATAAGTAAAAGGGCAAATGCTTGACTAGACGCGGATTAATTGTGACTGGGGATCTTATAAATTCTCCTCGATAAACATCGATTCTTCAAAGATGTGATGGTTATTGAATCAATGTTGTTGATCACAATATCTTTTAACTCTTTCCATATTGCGGCTGCTCATACATAAATTACGAAAAGAGATATGCGATCACGGCCGGATCGAAACGCTTTCCCTGACCCCCCTAATCAACCACGATCGAATGCGGCCTGCCTAAGTTGAAAAATGTCGGACTTATCGGTTTGCAATGTGTGTTGTTGTGAAATGTGATGTTTTAAGACTAATTTACTGAGATAAGACATAGGCTTCGATTGGTCTGTCTCGTCCTGTACGAAGTGGAAGAGAAGAACCAGCACTTTCAGGTCCCCTTCACTTAGCACGGCTCGCATGCATTCTCGTGTATCGAAAGCGACCGACCCAGAATCTTGGGATCGGGGGACCAAGCTTGTCCTTGATGTTGAAGAAACGGTCAACTGATGCTAGCTTATCTTCTCTATTCGCCCCACCAAATTAAAATCGCGAACGACGGCACACAAGATCAGTGAACTCGTGGACTACCGACGCCACGAAACCGCATAGATATCAAAATTTGGAAAGTCCTAAACTTTTTTTTTGTTATCAATTATCAATTTAATCCTAAATTTTTTAACTATTTATCAATTTAGTCCTAAAACTTTTGATAATTTGTCAGTGTAATCCTTTCACACAATTATCCAAATAATAAATTTAGGAGTAAAATTAGCAAAATTTCAAAAGGTTTAAGGTTGGATTAATACAATTGAAAGGTTTGTGACTAAATTGAAAAGTCGTCAAAAAGTTTAGGACTAAATTGGTAAATCGTCAAAATGTTAAGAAAAGTCTTGCTAGCGTGATGGTGTGGTTAGATTGAGTTTCTACGCTATGTTGACACAATTTTTCATTCGGAGAAGAACTGGAAGTCCATAGGTTAGTTTGATTCTTTACATAAAAATTAAAACAATTCCCTTAACAAGAAGGAAAATGGAAAACCATGGTTTGTTCTTCCTAACTACTTCTCTTGAAGCTCAATTCAATTTTCATTGCATCGTTCATCTATGAACAACTTTGCAGTATGATCTCTTTCATTTTTACCCTACGTTTTGTTGTAATGCAACGATATTACGCTCATAAAACAAGAATATTCACATTGTACAACGTTTTTTGTCGCAATATCTATGTCTCATGAAATAAAATAAGAAACTTATTTCGTTCAACAATAAAACTAATGTCGTATGTGGGAAATTTTGCTCGTATGATGTAATGTGGGAAATTCTATATATACTATCATATCGTAATATTAAGATAATCATATTTTTTTACAATGTATAATATGTTGCGTTCGGTTAAAACTAATGCCGTCAACAGTGGTACAACGATGTAAAACTAAAAAAAATGCATTTTATGATAGGAACCTGCTAATATGACCTTACCATTATTTACCATGAATGGCGGTGCCATAATGAGCACAAATTTCCATTTGTGAGGATTTGGCAACCAGAGCTTGGGAAAGTTAGGGCCTATTTGGGGTAATGATTCTGATTATGTTCCTCAAAACATAAAAAAAAAGATCATAAACTTGTTTGGTAACATATATGATTCTGATTCTCAAATTTTCTGATTCTGTTCTCGGGGAACAAATTTGGAGCGAAAACAAAAATAAAAAAAGTTGATTCTTTTGTTTCAGAATCACTTTTGAGAAACAAGACAAACAAAGTGAGAACCGGCATCATTCGTCGAAGAAAAAGGGAAAAAATAAAACATAAAATATTTTTAAAAATATTTTAAAAATTTTCTTTTTTATTTCAAACAAAAATAATTTTAAAAATAAAAAATTTTAAAAAATATTATAAAAATTTCACTGTATTGAACAAAAGTGTTTTAGCAATATTTTTTTAAATAAATTATAATAAAAAAATATTTCATGATTTAGCTAAATATAGAAGTGTTTAAGTAATACGGGTTGGATCGGATATGTGTTGGGTCCGGTGTGGTCGTTAGATTTGTACCACATGAAAATGGATTAAAACGATTAAATGGGTCAATATGAAGATTGTAACGCCTGGGAAATTCGAAGTTTGTAAATTTGCCCGAATTCAATAAAAAGGAAGAGAATTGTGGACCGTAAGGAATTAAGTGACGATTTTTGGATGAGTCCCGAAATGTCGTTCGATTTCAATTGGGTCTCGAAATCTCGGTCGCCGTGACTTAGGATTTTTAATCCTCGTGCCTAAATTTTTCCGGACCGAACCTAGCCCGTGAAATTCTAAATTTTATTTCCAATCGATTGAGCTAAATGTCCAACCAATCCTATATTATCTGATATTCCAATTATCCTTCAAATATTTATGCACAAAAAGTCAAAAAATTTAATGGTGATAGGACATCAGTAGTCCCATCACCACTCACCCACCCATCAACCCTCTCTCACGTCACTCTCTCTTTCCTCACCCTCTCTCTCTCTCTCCTCAGCTAGCCCCCCCTCCCCACGTGACTGTCCTTTTCTTTCTCTCTCTCTCTCTCTCTCTCCCTTCTTTCTTCTCTGCCGCGCGACCAACCCCCTTGTTACTGTTCTTCTTCAACCTTCAACTTCTTGTCTTCATTTTCTTCTTCTTCGGTCTTCGCTGGTCTGCCCCCTTCACCCAACCACCACTTCCCCAGCCACCCACACCTCTTGTTGTCACTACTTCTAGCCGTCGCCGAGCTCGTCTTGCTCGTCCGCGCCGTCACCATCTCGAAGCTTTGCTCGTGAACCCGGCGACCCGCGACCTACTCCTCCAGATCTGCCCTCTGCTCACCGTCCGACCTCCATCTTCACCGTCACCCCACCGTGAGCCGCCACCCAATCCCGTCGGTCAAGCCGTCGCGACTCGCAAACCCCCAAAACCCAAGACCCACAGCCACCGGGCTACTGTCCCGAGTCTTCATCGCCCTCTACTCACTCGACCCCCAGCCGCCACTTGAGACCCACTAGATCTGGGTGTCTCGGCCGCCGGAATCGCAGCCCCGCCGTCGTCCCGAGAGCGTAGAGCAGAAATTTTTCGTTCGGGTGAACAGTACCGGGGGGTGAACAGTACCGGCGTGAATAGTGCCACCGGTCGCCCGTGAATAGTAATTCCGGCGGTAAACAGTAATTTCGACACCGGCCTCAAAGTTTATGCTGAGGAATTTTCAAGAGTCGCCGATAATCGCCGCTGGCCGGGCCAAGTTTGTGTCGCCGTCGCTCGAGTTGAAACCGCCTGAGCTATTAATTTTGTGAGTTAGCCCCTAACTCTTGGTTAGGATGCTAATTGCGTTCGGATTAGTTTAATTAGATTATTAGGTATTTATGTAGCTCGATTAGGGTCGGTTTAGGTTTGAAACTTGGTTTAGGTTCAATGGCCCTAATTGGTTATGTTAGTCAAATTAGTTAGGATTTTATGCATAATTAGATGAGATTAATTAGATAGAATAGATTGATTTGACTGATTGAATTGATTGATCGCGAGCGAGCGATAGGTCAGAGACGAGTGCGCAATTGGAATTGAAATTGGGATTAATAATCGACTAGCTGCAATTGATTAATTGAATTATTGAATTGTTGGCTGTGAGTGCCAGTTTATTTGTTGATTGCTGTGGGGGTCCGATTAAAGGTTAATCGCCCCAAATTGCTTAGTATATCGATCGATATAAATTGCGCATCCATGTGACCACGTATGAGATAAAATTGCATGTTTTTGCACGAAAACGGCCTTGGGCCAAGTATTTGAACATGCGAGCGTGAGCATTCGACCTAAATCCAAGAAATGAGTCGGCTGGTTGTCGAAGTGCCTGAGTGGTCACATAATGGGATAATTTCGACGATCATTGTCTTCCGGTCGTTCGGTCCTGGCAATCATTGTCTTCTAATTGCTAGATGCGCGTCACCCATTGTCTTCTAGCTGTACGTTTGCCGGTCGCAGCTTGTGATGGGTTGAAGCTTTTTTAGGATTCTCGTTAGCTCAGTGCCGTGTCGATAATCATTGTTTTCTGGTTGGTCAAGCGGGGTCACACGGACTATCAAACGCCGTCGCCGGAAGTAAGGGACGATGCCTGGTCCTGCCAGGAGAGCACCAACTGACTAGTGTGTTGGACCTATGGGTCGGATATAAAAATAAATGGACTACGTGTGGTGTCCTGTGCATGCAAGTGCCGTGATGCTTTGCGGTGGGCTGAATTGATTTGGTTGGGTGACTGTTGAGTCGAGTTTGCATTGCATTACGTGTGGCCCGGAGGGTAAGTTTGCCTGTGGTTGAAATATTTACTTTATGCTGATGTGTTAATTTTTAGGGTGTCCGAGCGAATCAACGTCATAACCGGGCTTAGGTGTTGGCTCACCGAGATTAATTTCTCACCCCGTCGTGGTTAACAATTTTCAGGCGATCTTGAAGGCCGTGGACGTTGAACCGAGAGGATTGTGGTAGGATTTTTGGGAGTAGACGAGGGATTAACCTTACCCGACCTCGTGTCTTTTTGAGGTCCTAATGAGCCGCTCCGAAGAATGGGGTTGTACATATTTACTATAGCTCAAGAGGGTTAAGATTCGTTTGTTCCGGCGTTTGAATGAAGTTATGTTTTGTGAATTGACTGCGTTGATTTTCCTGCTATTCTATCTCGTTGTTTTGATTGTCCGGGAGATTTTCACGTTACGCATGTATCGAAATTTTCGTAAGTCGATAGCCTATCCGTGACGTTATCATTTATGACCCGAGGCGAGTAAGGTAGGGATGTCGCGAGCTCGAGAGTCGGGGCGTGACAAAGATTCAGAAACATTAGGAATAGAAAATTTTGTTTAAGTTCTTCATATCTTGAGTTTTGTTGAACCTATAAAAAGTTATAAGAGTCGGAGAATTGATGTTCCTACTCTTAGCCCTAAGTAAGAATTGTTCATAGTTGATCGGTCCCCGAAGGCACGATTTCACGCTTTTCATGAACGTGTCTCCCCTCGGACCATATTCGACTCAACTCAAATCCGTTCTTGTGGAAGAGAGAGTTGCTGCAGGATATACCAAATTAATCTATTTCTCGATTTGCACTTGGATTGTAATGCTTTATGATTGACTTTGTCTTGAAGTTACGTACATCTCTTTTAAGTGAAATGAAAAATTTTCTTTCTGATAAAAAAAGAAGAAGAAAAAATCATTCTTTTCCTCAACCAACCATTTCTATAATTTTTCGTAGTCAAGCATCACCTAATATCTTTTATAGTGTTTCGGCTAGCACTGCATTGGGCATTGATGATACCATGAACCCTATGGGATCGGGAAGTTACGAGCCATGGTTGAAAGAATTGGAAACACGAGACTCTGCTCTCCAATCGCTTCGTTATGCCGACGTTGTCATGGCGGATTCTTTGAACGTGGTTCGTCGTTAAATGCACCTCTACCTCACTAGTAGTTGAAGACAAAGAGCTAGCAAAAGCCGGTGGGGTATCCTTCTTTTCACGAAGCAATGACATACAAATTTCTAGGCGTTGCCCGATGAAGGCGTCATCTCCACTTATGGGATGGAGTTCGTTGGATGGAATCGATTGGCACATGCAACATACAAATTTTAGAACCAATTCCTCACCATCGCCGATATCTACTTCAATTGGACATCCTTACAAGGCCCCAAATTTTGGTAAAAAGGAACGAACGACCGATAAGAAATGTAGCTAGCAAGCCAACTAACCGTAAAGAAAGCAAGAAAGGAGCTTTTCGCTTGCGAAAGAAGTCATAGGAGCGAGGTATTATGATGTAGCTGGGGAAGCCACCGTTTCGGCTACCCCAATAGTGTATTCCATCTTTAATCTCAATTTAAGACAAGAAAATTATCAAAAAAGTCTTAACCCTCTTGCAATTGTGTCAATTCAGTCCAAAATCTTTTTCTTTACCAATTGAGTCTTAAATCTTTCGTATTTGTACCAATTCAGTCTATTTTGCCGGCGGGCACCGACGTGGTGTGACATATGTTGACGTTGATAAATTTTAAAATTATATATTTTTTCCTTTTTTCTTTTCTTTCTCATTTTTTTTCCTTCCCCACTGTGGCTCACGATGACCGCGGAGCCCTTGCCTTGCCCGGGCAAGGGCATAGCACTAACGTGCGAGGCCCTAGCCACCTTCATCAGCAGTGGGTGAATGTAAAAGGTTTATGACTTAATTAACAAAAAAGAAGAAGATTTAAGGCTGAATTAGTACAATCACAATAAATTTAAGGTATTTTAACTGTGGTCAATGTTGCTTCATTTAAAAAAGAATCACCCTTCTTATTTGCTAATTTCACTGACGCCATGCACGGAACAAAATGAGTGGTTGCTTGACAGTGACAGATAATTGTCGGGCCAAAAACATCCGTTGCATTGCTGAAAACCTGCAAAAAGTCTTTCAAGACCGCAACAACCGTCTTATCTTGTTATGCAATGGCGAAAGACTGATATTTTCAAGCAAAAGACTTTTCAAGTGATAATATTTGTGTACGATATTCACTTTAATACTTATTTTTTTATTACTTAAATTTCATATAAAAAATATTATTAAAAATTATTCATGACATCGTTGGCCGGGCCAAGTCGGTGGTTTTCGGCCAAAATTAGTAGGATAAATTGAATTGACACACATGCAACAAATTTAAAACTCAATCGATAAAGAAAAAAAGATTTATAATTGAATTGACACAATTGTAATATGTAAAGAACTTTTTTGGTAATCCTCCCGAACACACATAATACGCAGCTCAGAATTTGAACATTTGCCCCATAAAATTATGCGAAATATTTAATTAAGTACAACGATCTGTCTCATCGAATCGACTTATCCGATCCTCTTTCGAACGATTAATAATATATATATTTTAAATGAATCATCATGCCCGCTTACTTGCATAAGGGTGCGTTTGGTTTGGCTTTTGGAGAAAGTCTTTGAGAAAATGCAAAGGCCTTTAGACTAAAGGGATTTAGTAAAATGCAAAGACTGTTTGGTAAATTGTAATTGAAAAATGCCTTGAAATGCAGCTTTGGAAAAATGCTGTTTGGTAAACATAAATTCGAAAGGTCTCTAGATGTGATTAAATTTTAGTTTTTAAATGCAATTTGTTTAAAATTAAAAAAATAATTGTTACATACGCACAAATTTATAATTAAAAAATCAAATCAAAGTGGATATCTCAACTAAAAAGAGAGCAATTGCACTATAATAAACATGGTCGCATATGTCTCGAGGAAAAAAATACGTTATCCTTGAATATTACAAACTTCTTATTTCTTAAAGTTGTTGCTATTTGATCATACAAACGTGTCACGTTAGTGAATATATTATCATTTCAAGCATTCAAATATTTATTTATATCATAGAGTCAACCGAATATCCATCACATCTCCCATCACCAGAAATATACTTAACAAATTTCCTGATGTACTTATCCCTGCTTTTACATTTGACCAAAATGCGAAAGAATGCTTAACCACACACCTCATACATATGCCCTCCTGCAGCTGGACTTCTTAATTCTGGACAATTACTAAACACGCACACACAAAGAAAGAAATAGAAAAGCATTCCAAACTTGCTGAAGATCACATATAGCAAAGCTCACAGACAATGAATTTCTCCCGCAGAGAACCGATTCAATCCCTTTTGAATGATTATATGCCCCATGAGATCAACTATCTGAATGCACATCAAGCTGGACTTGTGGATGTGCAAACTTCATGCCTCATAGAGATACCCATCTAGTTTTGTTGTTGAAGGCACCAATAAACCGTCTAAGTTTGACATCGAAGGCTCTTGGATTCAATCTATCAAAACCGCCAACACCAAAGCATAAATGGTGGCATTATACGGAAACCTTCTCTATTGCCAGTAACCATTCATACGGATTTCATCAGTTGTAAATGAGAACCATCACATATTTCAAGTGAAAAAAACTTGTAGAGGCAATACATCACTTCAAAAGAAAGATTTCAATTCACCATAGATTTCAACCAATTTCTCTCTTGGTTTTTCATTCCTCTAAACTGTGTCATTGCATTGACCAAATTCTGACATACAAAAGAAAGAGAGTTGAATACGATCCTCTCGCTTTAATAAAAAAAATAAAGGAACTAGCATCAAACAAAGCACAGTCTCCACAATTCATTAACTCAGGCTTGCAGAAAGGCAATACCCCAAATGCTTAGGCAAAGTCAAGCGCAACATGTTGAACATCTTTCTACCAAAATACCACAATAACGCCACAAAGTTGTCAAAACAAAGTAAAACTAAGAGCAGCTAATCTAAGATAGCTGCAACACTGCGAATTACACGAAACATATGCACCCAAGGCAGACAAAATGACAGTTTTATTTCTCCAATTCAACTAAGACAATCCCAAATTTTACAACATCACCATCAGTAAGCAGACTCTCCCAATCTACTTCTAGATACCTTGCACTCTTCCATCTCCATAAAAAACTTTGTATTACTTGACCAGTAATATCCTCAATCAAGCACAATATCGAAAGTACCATGTGCTGCCAAAACAAAAACAATTGTTCAGGCTCTCAAAAAACAATGCACTTTGCCCTCCTTCAGGCACAACACCAACCAAATAAGCATTGAACATCAGTGTCTCCATGGAACAAACAACTTCATCATTCACCAAAATCCTGAATTCTAACAGTAGTTCCCTGCCTCATACAACATTACTTATCATATATCCGACCATTGATCAGGGCATGGACTAATCTACTGAGAACAAGCTTAACGATGGAGAGTATTACAACCAAAAGCACAAAACATAACAATCCGTGATGATAGACATATTCATAATCCTAAGCAGCATTGAGTTATTGCCATTCAGTACTCTTGAGCAAGCTAAATTCAGGGAAAAACGGTAATGGATCGATTGCTACTGCATTTTTGAAATAGACTAGCTAATCAAACCAAATCATGTCCGAGCCATATCAAATGCAACTAAATTGCTTATCGGGTTGAGTTTAACATTAGTGGCAGAGATTAGTAGTGAAACAAAGGTGCCTTGTCCGTGGAGTTGCGAAGAGAGAGGAAGCCGTCGCGATAGACATTGCGCTTCAGCTTCAGCTTCTACTTCAGGTGCTTCGTGAAGTTGACGTTCCATTTCTTCGGAGCTTCCATGGTCGTCGCATTTAGGATGAAGAAGATTTCTAGAGCAACGAATGTGGCACCAATTATCGGCATTGCGATGACTCGAAACTATTTAATGCGAGAAATTAGCACACCAACCAGGGCGATGACGTCTCGGGTGGCCATGGCGAGGATATCGGTGCACGAGACCCTGTTCCAGCAGCTCAGGACCGCGTCGACGGCCGCTTTCGCCTTGATCACGGTGTCGAACCCGTCTCCGGCCAGCGACAAGTTGTTCAGATGGTCCTTCTCCGCCTTTGTTGCTAGCGGTGGACGCCACGATCACCGAAGCGTCACAACCCCACTTATCCAAAGAAAGTACCAAAACACGAATGGGTTAATCCCGAACAAAAATGAATAGATGGGTCTTCAAATTCAATCACGGGGTATCGGAAATACCTTGACGAAGCAATCATGGAAAAAGAGATGAAGAGTACTAGGGACAGTGACAAAGGTCTGCTGGAACTTCTGCCAAACGGCATTGCGCACGATGCTCTCGACGTTTGGGCACAAGTTGGCATAGAAGTCCTGCCTCAAGGGATACCTTCTTCAAGCACGGTAATGCGGGGGTCGTGCTACCTCGGCGAACCTCGCAACAATGGATTTGCTGCGGTGGTGCAACCGTAGACCAGGAGATCGGCGACGAGCATCAACCAGGCGACCGAAAGCATACAGGCAAGCGATGTCACCAGCTGAGCTGCGTTCGGGGGGGAAAGAAGAGTGGCGAGCGAGCTCCGCTTAGGAGGAGAAAAGCGACAGATGCAAGGGTTTTCAGGTTAAAAAGGGTAAATGTTGAATTATGAAGACTGAATGAGGGCAAGATTGGAAATTAAAAATATTCATTAACTCAGCCTTTTTGTATGCCGAGAAAGCTAGAAAGCTAAAGCAGGTAAGGAGGAGCCTTGAGTTAAAGGCCTTTAGAAGGCATTGGAAATGCTAGCATTTGGGAAATGGGCTCTTCAAAAATAATTGCCAAACACTCTAACATTTGGCTAAGAGACTTTACAGGCCCAAAGAGCTTTGCAAGTGGGTTCCCAAACGCAGCCTAAGGCTCTTCTCTGACACAATTAATTTTCTGATAATCGTTGATCTTGACTTCCGTGACAACGCGTTTATCTTTGTCTTTTAACTTTTAAGATCAGGCCACTATGACTCTATATTGACTTTAAACAATTGCTACGAAGGTTTCAGACTACGTTGTATCATGTCCTATGACCAATGATTGAGATTGGAGTAGATAAGGACAATGACGAAAGGAAACAATAAATCTTCGAAGTTCAGCTTTTTCCAACACGCACCAGTGTGGCCTGGGTCTAGCGTGGCGTGCTCGTGCTCGTGCCATTGTCTTCTTTCGTACATTTATAGAAGCCGAGTGGGGAGTGCTAATTGGAATGGGAGAATAAAACGCGGTAAACCAAGGACCAGCACAAAACTCTCTTGAGCAAATAATAACTCGACGCACGAGAATTTTGAAACGAAGGCTCCGTTCATTTCTCGGAAAATTAATTTTCAAATTTTTTTTTTGAATTTTCCGATATTCAGTGCATGAAAAATAAACGACTCGAGAAAATATTTTCCGCCCGTGAAAAAAATACATTCAAAAAGTGAGGAAAATGATTTTCTCTTTTAAAAAAGAGAAAATCATTTTCACTCATCTTTACTCCTTCCACTCCTTTATATTCCTTTTCTTTTTAAATACTTTTATTTTTTTTTTTTTTCTTTCTTTTTATTTTGAGATTATTTTATTTTTATTTTATTTTTTCTCTTTGCCTAGTTATTGAGATAAGACATAAAGCTTTGATTTGTCTGTCTCGTCTTGTATGAAGTGGAAGAGAAGAACTGCTCCCTTTTATTGCTCGCTACTACGAGAATCGCTTTTACTTTCTAGCGATGGATCTAGAATCTTAGGGTCTGCATGGCAACACTCCGAAAATGTGTATGGTAAAAAATTGTTCCAAAGTGAGAAACAAAAACATTTTTAGAGCAAAAATGAGAAACAAAAAAAAACTTGTTTTTAGGTTTTGGAATATTTTTTTGAAACAATTTGAAGGCGAGCTTGTGCAAGCTACTAACGTTCACCATTGTCGGCGAGGAGTTGAAGCGGCCGCCGTTGGTCGCCGGCCGCCTCCGCTGTCGCCGGTCTCCGCCGGCTACCTCCATCGCCGCCACCGCCGGTCGCCGGCAGCCTTAGCTGTTTTCCAACCGCCTCCGTCGCCGCCGCCGCTTACGGGTCGCCGGCCACCGGTGGCCGCCGATTGCCGCCGGTTGCCGGCCATCACCGCCCCCTGCAGCCACAGGTCGCCGGTGTGTCGCTGCCCCCGCTCGCCGCCGCCGGCGGCTTGTTGTACATCCTTCCTTTTGGTGAAAAAAGTATTTTTTTTTTGTATTTGCCAAACGCGTTTACGTTCTCGAAAATCGTAGCCGGGAGCGAAAATACAAAAAAATATTTCTGTTCCAAATATGTTTCCGGAAATGTAAACGTTACCATACGGACCCTTAGTGTTAGGGGACCAAGCCCGTGCTTGATGTTTATGTATATTGTTAGGAAACATGACAATCGAATGGGAACAAAATGGAATTAGATTTTAAGACGTGATAACACTCTCTTTAATGAATTATTTGCCCCGCAACGTCGCATATGGTTACCGAAAAAAATCTTTCAGGACAAACTAAGTCTCAAGCGAGAATATTAGATAGTAATTTTAATATTTCTCCAAGAATTCTAAAGGGAAAAAAATTAAAAAGATGACTGTTTTCCTTTGAAAAGAAACAAAAATAGGAGTTGTTCTTAAAACAATGAACATAATGTAATGTATATATTAGCGAAGAGAACACACCTCTTCATGTCCGAATAATTGCGAATGCGGACGCACCTTTTTGGATGTTGTAAGAGCCCCTAATAACCATTAGACATAATTAAATATTTAAAAATTAAAAATTAAAAATAATAGAAAATAACTGTCATCTTGTTTCGCTAGGACACAACAGTTAAATCATTACTAAAATCTAAAAACTAAAGAAATAATAATTATTGACTAGTGCCACTTCCGATCCGCGACCGCACAAGCATGTCAAGTACTCTAATAATCGAGCACGCACATGCGGGTATAGTGGGAGATGGCCCACTTGCTCAGTTCTTATTTCTTAATTTGAAAGATTAGAATAGCCTTCCACTTATAAAGTATCTCGCACTTTCCCATCTTTCCTATTGGGAACCAAAAAAAAAAAAAAAGGCATTTTTATTTGTTTTATAAACGACGATCAACTTATATAAGGCACGAATTTTTGTGAGTATCCTTCACTTCCAATCTCCTAGACATTGAAGCCATTTAGCTCCTCGAAGTTACAAAGATCACGCACAAAAGCTTAACCTTTTCTGTAATATTGATGATAAGAAAACCACCACAAACATAAAAAGTACTGAGCAGGGAACGCTGGTCTCCCATTTTCTAAGGCCACCGTGGGGCTCGGTCATAGAAGTTTTGTTTTCCGAGAACTGGTTGGATTTGCCTTTTGATCTCTCCACGTCGGAGACTCTCGAACTGTAATCCTGCGTCATAGAGGCCTCGTTCTTGGAGAACTGGTTGGATCTGCCTCTTGATCTGTCGACGTTAGATATATTCGAACTGTAATCTTGCGTCATACATGCCTCATTTTTGGAGAACTGGTTGGATTTTCCTTTTGATCTGTCGACATTAGATACGCTCGAACTGTGATCCTGCGTGGATGACGTATCAAATTCGTTGGCACTGTCAATGAAGAATGCGGGTCTTGATGGCACTTGGAGAGTGACCGAGTGGCTGTTAAGCATGAGAAAGACCGAGGCCATCGATGGCCGGCTGGCGAAGTTTTCTTGGACACATAGTAGACCAATGTGGATACACCTTGCAATTTCAGTACTCGAACCAGAAGTTATAGAGGGATCGATGATGTTTGATATTGATCCTTCCCTCCATTTTTTCCAAACCTGCAAACATCTGACAAACATTGAGCAGACTTATCTCCGGGATATTATGCGAAATGAGAAGGTCTGTTTTCATACTCACATAGCTTATAAGGTCTACCGTGTCCTCGTTCATGCGGCAAAAATTGTTCCTTTGACCACTCACAATCTCCAAAACCAGCACTCCGAAACTGAACACATCTGACTTGACCGAGAATTTTCCATGCATCGCATACTCCGGCGCCATGTATCCGCTGTGCATCACAATAAATTTTGGTAAAGATTGTTTGCTTTGTTCTTTTGGCAGTCATTAGCTTGAGAAGGCTGTAGCACTTACTAGGTCCCCACGATTCGGAATGTCTCTGCCTGTGTTTGGTCCAACTCGAGCAGCCTCGCCATACCGAAGTCTGATAGCTTAGGATTCATGTCTGAGTCCAACAAAATGTTGCTGGCTTTGAGGTCCCGATGGATGATACGAAGTCGAGAGTCTTCGTGTAGGTAAAGCAGCCCTTTAGCAACACCCATTACTATCTTGTGGCGCCTATCCCAGTCGAGATTCGCACTTTTCAGAGGATCTGCACATTATGTCGAAAATCACATTCTGTAAGACGTCCCTTAATCATTTCGTGAGAGATCCGATTTCAGGAACAACAACTCGAGAAACATACCGAATATGAACTGATCGAGGCTCAAATTGGGCATAAACTCGTAGATGAGAAGCCTCTCGACTCCTTTTAGACAGAAGCCTAGGGGCTTGACCAAGTTCCTATGTTGTAGCCTAGTTAGTAACATGACCTCGTTCTTGAATTCTACTTCTCCTTGGTGGGAATTCCGCGACAGCCGTTTCACAGCGATTTCCTGTCCGTTGGAAAGCCGACCCTGAGATTTCACCAAATTAGGTCCTTGTACATTGAAGCATTTCGAAGAGTATCAGATTGATGTCATCTTTGACTAGTTGGTTGCTTAAATTTTGAATACAAGAGAGTAGAGTATGTGCTCTGTCAATTATTACCCTGTAAACAGCACCAAAACCTCCTTCTCCAACCTTCTTGGAATGAGAGAAATCATCCGTTGCTGCTCTGATAGTGTCGAAATTAAATTGCTGCGAATCCACCGTGCTAATTTCATCAAATTCACCTAGAAAGACAAAAACGCGGTCATTCAGAGTGAGCATCATTATCTTTTGAAGTTTTCAAAATGAAAGATCCACAAATTTTTACTACATAAGTTGCTGCGAATCCATCGTGCTAATTTCATGCACAGCTTCACCTAGAAAGACAAAAGCGCGGTAATTCAGAGCAATCATCATTATCTTTTCATAGTTTTCATAATGAAAATTTCAGAAACTTTCAGTATATGTAATTTCACATGTAGGCATACTAGTAACCCTTTTAAGTTTTTGGCCTAATTGTCGAAAGCGATGCAGCTCTTACTACTTTGCAAGTGCAAAAGCATAGTCATTAGTCAACTTCTTTATTTTTATGATCTTTCTTAACCTCATGAAGAGTTGCCATTCCAATGCAAAAATGTTTAAAGACTCGCCTTCAACACTTCGTCTGGGCTGCTGCTTCTTCCTTTTCATTTTCAGGAGCATGACAACGAAGATAAGTAGTTCAGAAGCAAAGGCACACTACGTTTGTGATCATTGCTCACAGAATACGAAGTAATACACTGGAGAAATTACTGAAGCGCCGTTCCGACTGTGGAAACGGACCTCGTGTTGCAAACTTATAACAAGAACACATGCTCACTGCAAATTACAATTGAAAGATACATCGTCCTCATTCTCGGATAACTCAGTTATCTAGATTCCTGAATTTCGTCATCCTGTTGCCTTTTCTACTTCAATTTCATTACTTTCATGAATTTCTTGCGGAAATCAGAGAAAAGACAGTGAAATGGTTTACAGAAACAGAGCGAACAAGGAACATCCAATACAAGCTTGATTTTTTTTTTGCAGAGTTATTAGACGCTCCCAATATGCAGACCACCGACAATGGATTTTGTAGATCACTTTTGAAAGAAAACAAGAAACATGTACTTATATACTATTTTTTACTACGAATTAATATGTGGTCATTGTCTTCTTTTACCCGATACTTTTCAAAGAAGTTTCTGTCTTTCGTGTGAACGTTGATTAGTTTATCTTCCAAAGCTCTATCACTTTTCAAAGAAGTTTCTGTCTTTCATGTGAACGTTGATTAGTTTATTCTTCCATCTGGACTGATCAACGGAGAGAACATGTAATGGGATTCAAACATTCAAATATGTCCAAAAGGGGAACATCGTTCAGGCAATAACTCCTAAACACATAAATAAAAAGATAATTACCAAAAAAGTCATAAACCTATTGTACAGATATCAATTTAGTTATAAACTTTTCAATTTTGTCATTTCTTATTTTGTCAGATTCAATTTTGTCAACCTTTTTTGGTTGGCAATTTTTTCAATTGAGTATTGAAGCTTTTGACGATTTTTCAACATAGTCATTGCGATCAATTTTTAGAGCTTTTTAAAATTTTTTTGTTACTTTTCTAATTTTTTATATTTTTCTTTTTAGCTTTTCCTTCTTTTTCTATTTTTATTTCTACTAAGTTTGGCAAGGTTTAGCAGCCAACCCTCGCCCCCGGTCGGCTGACAATCCTCGGTAGTCTTAGAAGGAAAAAAAAAAAAAAAAGGGAAAAGAATCAAAGAAAGAAAAAGAAAAAGAAAAAGCAAAAATTTCAAAAGACAACAAAAATAAATCAAAGAAAACTTGTCTCAATGCCGGCTGTTTCCATCTAGGACGATTGGCGTCCGAGTCGGTAACTTTATGCTAAAATTAGTCGGAAGGACCATATTGATAATTCGTCAAAAGGTTTAGGACTAAATTAGCATCCATATAATATGTCCAGGACTGTTTGGTAATTTTCACCGTAATTGGCAAGTAACAATTCAGTTAATTCATCCCTGCTATATTTAGTTCTGGATCAATTAAAGTAATAATCGGACATACCTTCAATTGCCACTTCAGACATCTCTACTTTGCTGAGCTTGCTTGAGGTTGTGGACGCCTCCACCTCCGACCTGACAACAAAATCGGGCGCCGCAGGCACCGAAAGGTCGCCCAAAGCCTCAGGCCCTCCCTGGAAGACTGCGCTATACCATATTGCGGAAATTAACAAGTCCTTGACCTCCTTCACCTCTCCCCGAATCTCCTTCACATCCACCAATATTTCCTTTTCGTCCCTCGCATTCAGCAGGGGCATGTAAAGCTGGAACTTTTCCACGACTGCCGCGTTGAAGTCGGTGAGCTTCTTCGAGTGCGTATACCTTGTGCCCAGGTTGAGCGCCTGGATCTTTGAGCACCTGTCGACGAGTGCCTTGCCTTCCTCCAAAAGGTCCTTGATTGGAGCCATCTCTTTCGGACCGCGCTTCAGCTGGCGGTTGTACTTGTCGATGTCCTTGATGATTGGTTCTATGTCGCCCAAAGTGGTTCGGATCTTCTTTAGCTGGCCACGGAACGCGGCAACAGTTTCCACTAGGTGCTTAACAAGCTCGAACAGCCCGCCAAATGCCGTTCCCACAGCTGCTCCTGCATAATCAACCATTTCTTGTTCTTTCTCTCTCCACGGACCAAACAAGCCTAGAGAATCCGAAACTTTGATGGGTCTCAAGGATGCTTCGGATCCCAAGATTTGCAGAGGTTGATCTTTTGCGGAGGCAAGAAGGAAGAAGGAGCTTTTTGGCCCTCGAAGTTGAAGCAACAATGGAGAATGAGATGAACGAAAAGGCGGGAGAGACTCTGTTTTGTCGAAGTGGGTCGTTAGAAATTTATTCTCCGGCCAAATAAAGTCAGTCAGGAAGTTTCCCGGGAAGAGCGACCGTTGGACGCCTTGTCGTTACCCGGGTTTAAGTCTCTGTCGAGAGGGAGGTATCGGCAACTTTTACCATCGTTAGCACAAGACGTGTAGTTAAGCGCGTAACGGCCGCGTTTTATTCATTTTGGAAAAATCATAAAAAAAAGTCACGTATCTATGATAATTATATTAATTAAAGGGTTTTTTTTCAAATTGCATACAAAAAAAATTTTATTTACCATTTTAGGGGAGAGAAAATATAATTGCCGTTTTGGGATCTGCTCGGCAGTAAGACCGCCGAGCGGGCATCCGCTCAGCGGTTAAACCGCCGAGCTAACTGTCGAGCCAGGCACCCGCTCCGCGAGATAAGCGCCGAGCGGGGCCCACCCCACCACCGGCCCCGCCACCCCTCTTCCCCCTGCCGCCGCCCCCTTCCCCTGCCGCCCCTCCCCACCACCGGCCCCGATCTTGGCCCGGCGATTTCGTCCTCGTAGGAAATTATCTTCTAAAAAAATTATAAAAGCTCGCAAAAATTAGTAAATAGCAACAATCAACTAGCCATAGACAATTCAAGGTGTTTTCGCCGACGACTTTTGAAAATGATGATTTTGCCCTTATGGCAAATTGTCTTCGAAAAAAATTGTAAAAAATGTCAAAAATGGCCATAATGAACATGTCATGCACGATTCGGGGTATTTTGACCAACGACTTTTAGAAAATAATAGTTTTACCATTCTGGAAAATTGTCTGCAAAAAAATTGTAAAAAATCTCAAAAATTAATAAATGGCCACAATCAACTGGCCATAGATGATGCGGGGTATTTTGGCCGATGACTTTTAGAAAATGACGATTTTGCCCTTGTGGCAAATTGTCTTCCAAAAAAATTGTAAAAAATCTTAAAAATTAGTAAATGGCCACAATCAACTGGCTATAGACGATTTATGGTATTTTGGCCGACGACTTTTGAAAATGACGATTTTGCCCTTCCGGCAAATTGTCTTTTAAAAAAATTATAAAAAATCTCAAAAATTAGTAAATGACCATAATCAACTGGCATGGACGATTGGGGGTATTTTGGCCGACGAATTTTGAAAATGACGATTTTGCCCTTCCGGCAAATTGTCTTTTAAAAAAATTATAAAAAATCTCAAAAATTAGTAAATGACCATAATCAACTGGCCATGGACGATTGGGGGTATTTTGGCCGACGACTTTTAGAAAATGACGGTTTTGCCCTTCCGGCAATTTGTCTTTCAAAAAAATTATAAAAAATCTCAAAAATTAGTAAATGACCATAATCGACCGGCCATGGACGATTCGGGTTATTTTGGCCGACGACTTTTAGAAAATGACGGTTTTGCCCTTCCGGCAATTTGTCTTTCAAAAAATTGTAAAAAATCTCAAAAATTAGTAAATGACCATAATCAACTGGCCATGGACGATTGAGGGTATTTTGGCCGACGACTTTTAGAAAATGACGATTTTGCTCTTCTAGCAAATTGTCTCCCAAAAAAATTGTAAAAAGAAAATTGCCACAATCAACCGGCCATGGACGATTCAGGGCGTTTTGTTCGCTTTCGACGTTTTTTAAAAAGGAAATCATTATTTTTGTTAAGTTTTTAATAATTATTATTTTATTTATAAATTGTTTCTTTTGAAGCTTATTTTATTAGTGTAATTAATTCAGAATATTGATAAAATGAAAGTGTTGAGATATATGAAAAACATGCTATTTTCATAATAGATAATAATCGGACTGTCGCAATTACATGTACTAACGATGTCGTCTTCCTACATGACCTCTTGTTCCGCAACGTGGCTCTCTTCGGTGCTCGGCGGCTCTAGTATTGTATGGACGAGGAGGAGGCCGAGGAGGAGAATCCGTCTGACGAGGATGTGTAGATGATGAAGGCATATCTTGTGAAAATACGCCCTGCCCGGACGGTACATATCCTTCTCGAGAGAAGCTCGAATAAAAAGGAGAGAAATCGGGTACATACGAAGTAGGAGAAGGAGCCGGAGTCTCCGGATCGGGAAATGCAAAAGTAGATCCCTCGGGAAATGGGGCGGCAAAAGGGGTGAATCCAGCATTGAAACCCATCCGGTCTAATCCTGAAGTGAAACCCGGAGCGAAATCCGTCGTATGATACTCGAAGGTGTAAGGGACGGCATCGCCAACTACATGAGCTCGAGGAGTCCTCCGGGTCGATTGAACAGGCTCGGGCGGATCGTTATCGTGAGGGCCAACGGTTGTCGCTGTAGTGGCTGGTTGGGGTGGTGGCATCATCGTGAGACGCCTCTCCTCATGTTGGGCGTATAACATTGCCTTAGCTATCCTCCATACATCTCCCCAAGTCCGACGAGATGGACGTGAATTTAAGATACGTAAGATTTGTTCCACACCATCACCCTGGTAATGATATGACAAGCAACAAATGTTATAAAATTACAATAACTTATGTTAGTAAAAATATAGTTAATGAATTAAATTGAAAGTATTTGCATGAACCATTGAACCCATTGCAGCTCCCGTAATAGAAATCCACTTCCGTGTATGTCTCATGAACCACTCCATATATCTTGAGTGAAAGTGGAGTTCCTCCGTGGCGGGATCGACATGGACTACATATTCGGTACGTCTGTCCCACATAGCGATCCATCGTCCGTGTTTAGCCGCCCAATCCTTCCCGGGTGGCTTATTGTCAATATCATGCAAGCCTGTGTGATCGCGGGGAGGAGTAGGTATCGGCTGCTGCATACCAAACCGGCGAAGTACCCGATCTGGATAATGCCACTCAACTATCCAAAAACAGATGAGTGGCACACGAGCCCTCCAAATATCCCGTCCCTGCAAGCAGAAGGCTGGTACATTCTCCAGAATGTCGCCACCATAGGGCTCCCAAATAATCTGTTATCATAATAAAACATATGAAATTAAATGAAGAATTAATTTAAAAGCTAACATTATATTAAACTCATTCGTTGCTATCATTACTTACATCTTCGGATGCCAATCTATCAAGTTGGTAGCGCAGATGTATCAACGTATGCGTGGGGATCTCCGTCGTGCTTCGACCGTGACTCCAACCGCATAAACAAAAAACATTCAATTTTCTTATATTATACGCATTGGAAGGAATTAATGACGCACGAACTAAAAATATAATAGATCACATACCGACTACCGAAAGGTGCAAGTCCTAAAGGAACCTCAACCGTCGGGGATGGGGAGACACATCTGAAGCGCTCCCACGTCCAAATCTGCAGTATATGTAAGGCACCGCCCATTTGCTTCGTCTGCGGGTCGGTTGCACGACATAACTCTCGGTACAACCATGCAAGTGCTTCTGAACCCCAACTATACTGCGTAGGGACGTTAAGGTTCGACAATAATGGAAGAAATAGCAAACTAACTCGGGCACCTGATTTGTCCGAGAAAATAGATCCTCCTAGCAGACGGAGAATGAAAGCCCGGGAATGCTGCACTATGGCGACGTCATCGGCGTCTGGCGGAAGCTCTTCAAAGCGCTGTCTCAAAGAGCTCAAACCGATCTCTGTGCCCCGCAACCGGGCTGGGTGAGCACCGAGTAGATCGTCACATTCAGTGGCCCAATTCACAATCCTGGGGCCGATGAATGCACGTCCATCTATAGGAAGGCTTGTCGACCTTTGCAATATCCTGCAAAGATGATAGTGCATTCACCTTCCGGCATATGGAAGGTGTAGGTCTCGGGCCTCCACCGCTCGACCAATGCGGTAATTAAGTGCCAATCTAGCTGCACGAATCCCATCAAATAAACGCCAAAAAATGCTGAAGCTTGCAGATACGGGACTATCCGTGGATCAAGATCACCTACGTGTAGCATCGCTCGCCGACATCGAAGGGCTTCTATCGGAGGTATCTGTGACATGTAACATGAATAGTTAGTAGCAATTTTGATGATATTGTTACAAAGTACAGATCAACTGAAAAATCTTCAATTACCTTAGCGTCCCATATAGCCTGAGATCTATGTCGGGCTTGCCCGATAAGTAGTGAATCATCCTCTGGGCCCGGCTGAATGTAAGTACTCTGTGCCATATCTACACAATTGTGATACTATAACATTACAACAAATTCCCATATGTATATATAACATGGAACACATAAACCGAATAAATATCGTGCAATTGTGATATTATAACATTACAAAAATTCATGATACTTGTCACGCCCCGTGTCCTTTTTACGCGCCAACATCCGTTATTCGTTTATTTCCTAGGATCGACACGACGATAGAAATTATTTTATAACATAGAAATTATTTCATGATACAATTTTTTTCCCATATGAAGATATTCATTTGATGACTTCGAAAGACAAAGAGATTTTATAACATAGAAATACGATCATCCTTACAACGCATAGGAACGAAATACATAAGGATCGAGCAAGTATGATCTACTCTCCGGCCGATCTATGTGCACAAGTTTTCTTATTGTGCCCTGATTTTCCACAGTGCGTGCAATGATTTCACGAAGAGCTATTGCTCGCGCTTCTCGAGTCCATCTCATTCCGGATCCGTGATGTACGGGGCCTTCCTTTCTTCCGAATACGACTCGGGTGCGGCACTAATGGCAGCTCGTCGGGTTCAAGCTCGTAATGAAGATGCCCTAACGGATTAAACATATATTGATAGCATTGAAGGGTTTTCTCTAAAGTATAGAATTCATCTACGTATGGTTCGCAATCAATGCCATACGCTTGACATGCTGCCATTACGTGTGAACATGGGATTTTCAATCCTTCAAATTTCCCACATGTGCACGTTCTCAAGTGTAGGCGCACTATGTGTTTGTGGCCCCCTGAACCTCTGGATCTGTCACGTCCAGTTGTCACTTCGAAAACGCCTCTATCAGAGTCGAAACACGTGACGACATGCCTATTTTCTTTTTGACTGTTACGTTGAAGCGTGACGCCGGCAAATTCTGTATATTTCCACCGGTTGTCTTTCTGCATCCTATACATTGTTCTTCTCGTATCAAAATAGTGCACCAACCGATAGAATATCTTGTCGACCATGGCTGCTATTGGTAGACCACGAAACCCTTCAGCATCCCGTTGACCGATTCGACTAAATTTGTCGTCATCGATCCATATCTCCTCCCTTCATCATAAGCCTTTGTCCATTTTTCTCTTGGAATCTGATCGCACCATGCAACTGTGGCTGGATCAAACTCCCTAATTTGGCTCATGAATTAGTCGAACTTCCGCCGTTGGTTCGCGTAAGTCGTACATGACAACATTAATTAGTACTTTGTACTCAAATTTTTCCATACGTATTTTCTTAAAATTTACAAATTCGAGAATTTACTTGCCGTCCGAATAAGTTTTTTCCCTTCGGCATTTTTGAAATATTTGTTGTAGTTGTTGGCAATGTGCCGAATGCAATATCTATGGTGGGCATGTGGAGGACGCCACCGTCTTGTCTCCATTGCTCGTTGAATACCGATATGTCTGCCTGATATTACACAAATATCATCTCTCCTAGTGACATATATCCGCAACAGATTTATAAACCAAGTCCAATTATCAACATTTTCCCGATGGACTACGGCAAATGCCGGCGGGAAAATATGATTATTTCTATCAAGGGAGGCCGCACAAAGGAAGGTTCCTTCGTATTTTCCGTACAAAAATGTACCATCAACAAAAATCACGGGACGACAACTTGCGAAGCCTTCAATCGTCCGCTTGAAAGTCCAAAACATCCGGTTCAAAACCGTGCGGCCTGATCTAGGTTGATATGATCATCGATCACAAAATGTGAACCTGGATTCCGACTCTTCATTTCGATCATCCACGTCCTCAACTTACCGTATGATTCATCCCAATCACCAAATTGTCACGCGATCGCCATTTGTTTGGCCTTCCGGGTTTTACGGTAAGTAGGTTCGAATTGCGACTTATCTTGAATCTCCGCCATCGGTGGCTTGATTTTGATATCTGGTTGGACAACGACCATTGCTTCTATTTTGCTGTAGAGGTACTTTTGGTCAAGGTGCCGATGATCCCGTGACATTTACGGAGAACCGCATGTATGTGGCCCATTATATTTACTTATTTTCCAAAACATGCCACCCGATTTAGCAATCGCGCTGAGCCTCCAACCACACGGTCCATTTGAATTGCCACACCTTATTACATATTCGTCTTTCTTTGTCAAATAACTGCGAAAATTTTGATTTCTCCTAAGAGAGTACTCTTTCGTAGCCAATTGCACCGCGTCCCGTGATGGAAACAACATGCCAACATCAAATTCTTTTGATGGATCAAATAGCATACGGCCCGGCTTGGCTCTTGTGTCGTCTTTCATCATGTCAAAGTCGATCTCCGAATAAGGCGGTGGATGTACCAACGGCAAAATGGGATTGCTGTCTTGCGTATTATAGTAAGCCTCCATATTCTCACATCCGACATCTTCTTCGTCATTGTCATCGGAGTCCATCCAAAGATCATCTTCTTCATCACCATCATCATCATCATCATCGAGAGCGACATTATCAGCATTATTATCATCATCATCAGCATTATCAGCATTATTATCATCAGCAGCAGCAGCATTATCATCATTATTATCATCATCAGCAGCAGCATTATCGGTATTATCATCATCATCATCATCATCAGCATTATCAGCATTATCATCGGCTTGCACGTACCGATTATGCGGACCATCATCATCTTCACCAACATTCGAAGCTTCCTCCGCGAAATCATCTCTCAATTGATGTTTTGCTACGGTTGTATAAAACCGCAAGAACCCCATACCACCAGCCTGAAGTGCAAATTCTTGAATCATCGTAATCGTGGCATCATCATGCACCTCCGTAATGTCATATGTAACACAATTGCGTGTTACATACGGATATCTATACACCACTGTTTGAATATATTGGTTTCCTGTTATATTCAAAGCGCTTTCAATCGACACACGTAACTCATCAAATGTCGATATATTTGCCATCCCGAACATGGTAGATTGTCCGCCTTCGTAATCAATTCCATATTCGGTTCGTACTATTGTGCCTCCCAGTACAATCGCAAAAGATGTAGACGACATTACGAGATTTAAATAAATTAGAAATGATTTCTAAACTACAATTTCCTAAATATTGTCCCATATACGTTATCAAATTAACATACCCACTATCAATATATCAAATGAAATAAATGTCTTAGTATAGGCCTAAGGGCCGATTGCTAGAAGGAGAAATCGTCATTTTGGGAGACAATTTGGGAGACAATTTGCCAGATCAATATATCAAATGTTTTTTGGGAGACAATTTACCGGAAGGGCAAAATCGTCATTTTTCAAAATTCGTCGGCCAAAATGCCGTCAATCGTCCATGGCCAGTTGATTGTGGCCATTTCCTAATTTTTGAGCTTTTGTTTGAATTTTTTGGGAGACAATTTGCCGAAAGGGCAAAATCGTCATTTTTCAAAATTGTCGGCCAAAATGCCGTCAATCGTCCATGGCCGATTGATTGTGGCCATTTCCTAATTTTTGAGATTTTGTTTGAATTTTTTGGGAGACAATTTGCCGGAAGGGTAAAATCGTCATTTTTCAAAATTCGTCGGCCAAAATGCCGTCAATCGTCCATGGCCGATTGATTGTGGCCATTTCCTAATTTTTGAGATTTTGTTTGAATTTTTTGGGAGACAATTTGCCGGAAGGGCAAAATCGTCATTTTTCAAAATTGGTCGGCCAAAATGCCGTCAATCGTCCATGGCCAGTTGATTGTGGCAATTTCTAATTTTTGAGATTTTTTTTGAATTTTTTGGGAGACAATTTGCCGGAAGGGCAAAATCGTCATTTTTCAAAATTCGTCGGCCAAAATGCCGTCAATCGTCCATGGCCGATTGATTGTGGCCATTTCCTAATTTTTGAGATTTTGTTTGAATTTTTTGGGAGACAATTTGGCGGAAGGGCAAAATCGTCATTTTTCAAAATTCGTCGGCAAAAATGCCGTCAATCGTCCATGGCCGATTGATTGTGGCCATTTCCTAATTTTTGAGATTTTTGTTTGAATTTTTTGGGAGACAATTTGCCGGAAAGGCAAAATCGTCATTTTTCAAAATTCGTCGGCGAAAATGCCGTCAATCGTCCATGGCCGATTGATTGTGGCCATTTCCTAATTTTTGAGATTTTGTTTGAATTTTTTGGGAGACAATTTGCCGGAAGGGCAAAATCATCATTTTTCAAAATTCGTCGGCCAAAATGCCGTCAATCGTCAATGGCTAGTTGATTGTGGCTATTTCCTAATTTTTGAGATTTTTTTTGAATTTTTTGGGAGACAATTTGGCGGAAGGGCAAAATCGTCATTTTTCAAAATTCGTCGGCCAAAATGCCGTCAATCGTCCACGGCCGATTGATTGTGGCCATTTCCTAATTTTTGAGATTTTTTTTTGAATTTTTTGGGAGACGATTTGCCGGAAGGGCAAAATCGTCATTTTTCAAATGTTATCGGCCAAAATATCGTCAATCGTCCATGGCCGATTGATTGTGGCCATTTCCTAATTTTGAGATTTTGTTTGAATTTTTTGGGAGACAATTTGGCGGAAGAGCAAAATCGTCATTTTTCAAAATTCGTCGGCCAAAAGGCCGTCAATTGTCCATGGCTAGTTGATTGTGACTATTTCCTAATTTTTGAGATTTTGTTTGAATTTTTTGGGAGACAATTTGCCGGAAGGGCAAAATCGTCATTTTTCAAAATTCGTCGGCGAAAATGTCGTCAATCGTCCATGGCCAGTTGATTGTGGCCATTTCCTAATTTTTGAGATTTTTTTTTGAATTTTTTGGGAGACTATTTGCCGGAAGGGCAAAATCGTCATTTTTCAAATGTTATCGGCCAAAATATCGTCAATTGTCCATGGCCAGTTGATTGTGGCCATTTCCTAATTTTTGAGATTTTGTTTGAATTTTTTGGGATACAATTTGCCGGAAGGGCAAAATCGTCATTTTTCAAAATTCGTCGGCCAAAATGCCGTCAATCGTCCATGGCCAGTTGATTGTGGCCATTTCCTAATTTTTGAGATTTTTTTTGAATTTTTTGGGAGACAATTTGGCGGAAGGGCAAAATCGTCATTTTTCAAAATTCGTCGGCCAAAATGCCGTCAATCGTCCATGGCCGATTGATTGTGGCCATTTCCTAATTTTTGAGATTTTGTTTGAATTTTTTGGGAGACAATTTGCCGGAAGGGCAAAATCGTCATTTTTCAAAATTCGTCGGCCAAAATGCCGTCAATCGTCCATGGCCATTTGATTGTGGCCATTTCCTAATTTTTGAGATTTTTTTTTGAATTTTTTGGGAGACGATTTGCCGGAAGGGCAAAATCGTCATTTTTCAAATGTTATCGGCCAAAATATCGTCAATCGTCCATGGCCGATTGATTGTGGCCATTTCCTAATTTTGATGATTTCTTACAATTTTTTTGGGATATAATTTTCCAAAAGGACAAAATCGTCATTTTTTTAAGTCGCCAGCCAAAATAATCTATGGCCACTTCATTGTGGCTATTTTCCCATTTTCTTAATATTTTTTTCCTTCATTTTTTTGAAAGTCTTTATGATTTTTCTTTATTTTTAATCCATTTAGTATTTTGTAATTTTCCATTATCCGAATTTTGAAATTATTAAAAAAATATTTTTCGGACCGGGTCAAACCCCGCCCTTGCTTCTCGGTCCGAAAAAATATTTTTCGGACCGGCACCTAGACTACCGAGCATACCCGTAAAAGGTAATTAAGTTTTTTTTCCCCTTATTTGGTAAATAATTTTTTTTTTTATGCAATCTTAAAAAAAGCCCCAAAAAGAAGCCAATCTCTAACTATGTAATCTGTCTCGAATAAAGAATGTTAGAGGCCCCTCTTGGGCAGCGAAATCCGTACTGCTCATGACTTAAAAAAACAAAGACAAAGAAGACAAACCACGTTATACAAAAATATATTGAGCGGTCATACTTTTTCCATACGTAACACCTACACTTCCATTGCAATATTGTGGGTGGGCAAACTGGAGAGAGAGATCAGACCAAAAACAAGCAAAAAAATAACTGGAGAGAGAGGGAGAGAGGTTCATGTAAAGCCACTCTTCTTTGAAGGGTGAAAATGGCCGCGGTTTTGCTTCGTCTTGCTACTTTTCTAGGGTTTTTTATGGAGCCATGCAATGTTGTCCTTTCATTAACTTCTATTGTTCTGTCCAAACAAGATGGTTCTGTCCAAAAAATCATTTCACACTCCTAATTTTCTTTTTTAAATTTTGAAAATCGTCAAAATAAATATGTGGACGTAGTTGCAAAAATGAGTCCTCAAAATTTGTTCTTATGAGATTATGGTCATTTTTTTTATTTACCACAAATCGTAAACATTACAACTATTCAGTCTACAAATAATAATTAAATAAATAAAACAATACTTACGAAACCGCAAAAAATAACTATAACAAGGTTTACCTCAAACTAGTAAGAAGGTCGGCTTTGCTTTTCTCTCGGCTTACGCAAAAATAAAAAAGTCCCAATTTAATTTAAACATGGCAAAAATATTTGCAATAAAATAAAACCCTAATATCAATAAAGGCACCTGAGGAGAGGGGGATATGAGAAAATCTTCGTGAGCTATATAGAAGAAAACAAGAAATGACGTCTTAGAGAATCTGATTAAAACTTGGTCGGGATATTAAGAACAAATCTCGCCGAAGTTAATCAAAGCGAGGGGAGGGCTCCTAGCGGACTCCACACTCTGTTCACTTAATATCCGGATCACTTAAAATCGGAGATTCTCGGGAAGGAGGCTTCAACAAAGAGGGATGAGGTTTTGTGGAGAGGTGAAATGCGGTGGAAAGTTGAGCTTCTGTGGAGAGGCGAAATGCGGAGGAGAGATGAGCTTCTGAGAGGAGGCGATTTGTAGAAAGAGATGAGCTTCTGAGAGGCGAAACGCAGAAATGCAAAGGAGCGATGAACTTCCTTGGAGGAGCGAAATGCGAGAGAATGAAGCTTACGTGGATGAGCTTATCAACGGAGAGCCTTCGGCTTTGCTTAAAGCGAGCCGAAGGCTGCTCAGACACTCGTGAAAGGTGCTTTGTAGCACCTTTCACGTCGTCTCGCGCCTTTGATTAAAGGCGCCGGCGACGCAGGGGCCCCTACCCGCTCGGCGGTATGCGCCGAGCGGGTAAGGGCTCGGCATGCGAGAGAGAGCGAAGTCCGCTCTCTCCGCATGCTTTTTTATCTTGCTCGGCACTCACGAGTGCTGAGCAAGACCGAATGTGGAGAGAGAGAGAGTAGAATTCTGCTCTCTCTCTCTCTCTCCCTGCTCTGCACGCTTTAGTGGAGAGAGAGAGAGAAAAGCGGAATTCTGCTCCGCACTAAAGCGTTTAGTGCGAGCGAGAATTCTGCTCTCTCTCTCTCTCGCACTAAAGCGTGCGAAAAAAAAAAGAAGGTGAGAGAGCAAAACTGCTCTCTCTGTGCTTATTGTCTTGCTCGGCACTTATAGTGCCGAGCAAGACAGCGCCTCGGCACCTATAATGCCGATCGGTGTGCTCGGCACTATAGACGCCAAGCGGGTGCGCTCGGCACACAAACCGACGAGCGGACCCCTAAACGGTAATTAAATTTTTTTTCCCCTTATTTGGTAAATAAATTTTTTTTCCCCTTATTTGGTAAATAATTTTTTTTTATGCAATTTGAAAAAAAGCCCTTAATTAAATCCTAAACTTTCTTTTTATTACTATTATTAATTGAGTCCTAATTTTTTTGCGTTTATGTTAATTCAGTTTATCCGACCAATTTTGATATGAAATAGATGATATGGACGCCGTTCTTCCTACGTGGCGCAGTTAGTGCCGACGTGGACAAGTTTTGAGACATGATTCCAGGTCACTAGGGCTTCCTTCATTTATATAACAGTACAATTACCTGGCAAAACACTTTAAAGTGTTCTTTAATGGATCGATCAAACAAACAAATCCAATTGTTCTTTACCCAACTAGCACATTGTGCTTTTGAAGGTTCTCACTAATGAAAGTGAGATTTGCGGGGTCTTTCTTGACAAGAGCAATACAAATATTTGCCGGTCCTTCGTAAATAGAAAATCCCCATTTAGTTCTCAAAACTTGATCCAAGAAAAATCTCAATTCTCAATTTTAACAGAGTTGCCGTTCACAAAAACGGTGACTAAAAACCAATCAATGTTTATAATTAGCATAATGTGAAAATTCACCTTGAGAGATGTGTATGTCATCATATAATCACTTTTGGGCAGAAAATATGACATGCGGTTGTATACTCCTTACACTACGGCGGTCATAAGAATTTACATTAATTTTTGTTAATCACCATCTTTGGGTGTGTGAAAATACTTAGACTAATCAATTCTCAACCATATGTCGTACGTGCAACTCTCCATGTAACAATACGCAATTACCTCACTTGGGAGTATAATTACGCATTAACAAGAGGCATCCCAATATTTTATAAACCGTTATTTATTAAACCCAATCAAGTGTGCCACTTTGCCTGTCACAACCCAATTGAATTTTCCTGAAATTGGGATATAAACTTTATATTTCACATTTACCGTATGCATATAATTTCGGAAAGGGGCAATTCTCCGCAAAATTACACGCATTGCTAATTTTCATCGATACAATCAATAATACATGTCAAACCATAAACATGTAATTGATAAATTATGTTCCACATATCTGTATGTGGTACTCACATGTGAGCTTGCACCTATATTTCATGAAACCGTATAGAAATACATAGATGATGCCATAAAAACCCTAAAAATACACATATTTAGAGTTCCATAGGTATTTTCCATCCATAAAGGCATCAAACATGTAAAATAAATATACCACCTTGTAGAGCATGAGTATGCGAGCACGTCGGTACCTGGAACTCGCCGATGGGAGGTCGCACGCTCCCTCACGCGCCACCGGAAAGTTCGGCGCGTGAGGCCCACTCGCCACCAAAAGGTTCAGCACGTGAGGCCTACGCGGCGACACGTGCGGGGCACGTGTTCTGCTTCTCGGCCGTTTTGAAATCGGTCCAACCGGTTAAATCGGTCCGACCGCTCCTCTAACCGAACCGGCGAACTCAATCGAGCTTAACCCGATCTGATCGATTAGCGACCGGTTCGATAGGGAAGTTCGAGTCAAAGGTCAGCCGGATCGAATTGGGTTATGAGTCGGGTCGGTTCCCGGGTTGGGTCCGATCCGCACCCCGGCACGTATGGGCTTGGGCCAGCGCGTGGTCTTCGGTCTCGATGCGTGGCTGCGTGTGGCGGTCCGTCCCCCGTCATCCATCGGCAATATTTATACAATTTTTCTCGTATCGACGAGCACTTTCAGAACATATAATTATTTTAAACTTTCGACAAAAATAAAATTTCGAAAAATACCAAAAACGTGATTCGAGATCTAAGACATGTTTGCTCCGATACCACATGTTAGCTGAGCGACCCAAGAATCACACGTATAGAGACGGGAATCACAGATTCATAAATTAGAGGAATTGACGCATCTTGTTTCTGATCCATCGGTCTTGATGCGGAATTATGATGATTCGATACTTAAGAGCTTCTCCTCTATTAATCCCCTTAATCACCGACTTCAATGAGACGGCCTCTTATGTATCGCTTTTCGACGACTCCTTATGTGAGGTAATGTGGATAATATGGTTTAGAGGAGGGACTTGAGTTCTATTTATAGAGATTAAAACTTATCCCCTCATTAAAGATAATGTTTATCTCGGCCCACACTATCCAACACCATATTAGACTAAATAGGAAACTATATATATATATATATATATATATATATATATATAAGACCAATTAATATTTATAATAATAATTAATAAAGGCCACAATGAATATTAAAATATATTCTAACAGATTGATCTCCGAAACATCGTGCGAAACGACAAGGTGTGTAGCTTATGAGGACCTCCGTGTTGTTGCCCACCTGGAAAGGATTGTTCCTCTGACCACTCAATCTCCAAAACCAGCACTCCGAAACTGAAGACATCGGACTTGAGCGAGAATTTTCCATGCATCGCACACTCCGGCGGAATATCCGCTATGCATCACAGTAAGTCTATCGGATTAGCTCTATAGTTTGCCTATGTTATTTTGATGAGCATTAGCTATAGGTGGTTGTGGCACTTACTAGGTCCCGACGATTCGATTCGTCTCCGCCTGTGTTTGGTCCCACTCGAACAACCTTGCCATACCGAAGTCTGATATCTTAGGATTCATGTCCGAGTCCAACAAAATGTTGCTGGCATTGAGGTCCCAATGGACGATACGAAGTCGAGAGTCTTCGTGTAGATAAAACAGCCCTCGAGCAACTCCCATTGTTATCTTGTGACGCCTATCCCACTTGAGCTTCACACGCTTCAGGGGATCTACACGTTTTGTTGAAAATCACATTCTATCAGAAGTTCCCTTAATCATTTCATGAGGATCCGATTCACGGAATGACAACCCGAGAAACATACCGGATATGAACTGATCAAGGCTCAAATTGGGCACAAATTCGTAGATGAGAAGCCGCTCGACTCCTTCCAGATAGAAACCTGGGAGCCTGACCAAGTTCCTATGTTGGATCCTAGCTAGTAACATGACCTCGTTCTTGAATTCTACTTCTCCTTGGCCAGGATTCCGCGATAGCCGTTTCACCACGATTTCCTGTCTTTTGGTGAGCCAATCCTGAGATTTCATCAAAATAGGTCCTTGTGAATATTGATATCTAATTGAAGCATTTTGAAGGGCATCACATTGATGTCATCTATGACTACTCAGTTGCTTTAATTTTGAACTCAAGAGACCAGAGCATGCTTTGTTAATTAGTACCATGTAAACAGCACCAAAACCGCCTTCTCCAAGCTTCTTGGAATCAGAGAAGTTATCAGTTGCCGCTCTGATAGCAAAATCAATTTGCAGGGACTCCGCTTTGCTTATTTCATCCACAGCTTCAACGAGAAAGAGAAATACTCGGACAATTGGCAGCTTGTTATCGGGGATTGATGGGTGGCGAGTGACTGGTACCACGACTGGTGATTCGCTGCTGAGGATAGACGATGAAAAAAATTTTATTTTTATTTCTATTCAAGAAATAGAGAAGTAGAAAATCATTTCTATTCCAAATCTATTTTTATGACTAAATGTTTATTTCAAAAATAAAAAAAATAAAATTGTATTACGAAATAGATTTCTGTTCCAAACATGCTTTTTTATTGCACGGATCCCGCTTATTTCAGCACCCAATAATAAATTTGTCGCAAGTTGTGATTCAATCAATGAGCTGATCGTGATAGTTGACTAGTGTTGACTAATGGCCCACGTCTCCTTTTGCCGAAAGTATGGACCAACGCTCACCTTCTTTTTGGCGACAAAGCATCTATCCAATGTATCGATCCGAAGGAAGAAATAAATTGCATGATGATCTATAAAGCAAGTTCTTTAAACTCGTTTGAACGATTAATCGTGTAAATCTTCGTGGAACCTGAATAATTAATTATAGAAAAAAAGGACATGATGGCCTACTACCAAACTCCTCAACAAGAGCCAACGTACCCGGTGGTGGAGGCAGCGCATCTGCCACCTGCAGTCGAGGTGCGGGCAGCGGTGGAAGTGGTTCTCCGACCGGATCGAGGAACCGAGCATTGGTCTCATACTGGAATTAGCAACTTGGTGCCGTGATCCTTACTCCCATCTTCCCGGCACAGCACAACGACAGCCTCGCGACCACCGTCACCATGCAGCCGTTGCACTGCTACTGCGTCAAGTCCGACTTGCACTGCACCATCGCTTAGATCGTGTCGAAACCCACAGGCACGCTTCCTGTCACGTACTTCCTTTGTGGGCCGCCGGCCGCCACCTTGCCCTATAGATTGTCCAGCAGTTGCCGCAGTGCCACGTCGAATGTTTTCGGGCCCGTGACGTCGTTCCAGCCGTACAACTGGTCGTCAGGGTCGATTGTGACTGTGCCGAAGATTGAGGCGTTGGATTACCGGACGGTGCAGTTCTCGTTGTAGAGGACTGCCTCCTTTTGGAGGGGGCAAAGGTGGTGGACATCGGAGGCCGAGGCGTTGAGGCAGGTGCGGCAGGTCTCAGCGGCGAGGTCTCTGCGGCAGGAGCCGATGACATAGTGGGTTGGGGAGGCGTCGGAGACAGCAGCGGAGGCGGTAAAGAAACCATAGGTGAGGGGCAAGGATTTGGTGGTGGAGATGGAGGAGAGGAGGGTGGTTTGGTAGGCGCTGCCGGCTGTGAAGTTGGCCGGGGTGGCGCAGACCTCGCGTGGGAAGAGATCTTGGGTGTCAATGGTGGAAACAAACATGTGAAGAAGCAAGAGATGGAGATTTGGACGATCCATTTTTCTAATTTCTTTTTAGTGTTATGGGTATTTATTTGATTTAATGTCGATAGGCATTAATAAGGTATGAACATATAGCTTGTCAAGCTCCTACTCAAATTGCTTCGTCGAAATCTGTTTCGTCCACATTTTTTAATTTGGTAGTGGGGGTTGTGGCGGCTTGAATTTTGATGCTTACGAAGTCATTAAACCTTTTCTTGAATCAGATGAATATAACTTTTATTGACACCTAAATTTTAATTTATTGTTTAATAATTTGTTGCATAAAAAATTAAAAGCTAACTTTAGCCCCTACAAAAAATAATTAAATCATCTTACATATAATTTGCACTTAGTTCATTTTATTTTTTTTGAGCATGTGTGAATTTACATTTTTATTGGACCAACGGTAGATGATTTGGACTTAAGTTTTCTGGACGAAACTTGCGGAGGCATAAAATTCGAAGGAGCCCATAATGGACCGAAACTATTATGTGATTCGTATTCTACTCAATAATTCGGTTATTATAAAAAAAAGTGGGCACCGTATGGTCAGACGTCCACAATCGTCCATGAAATTGCTGCCATGATAGTGGGCACCGAAGTAGTTCTTATTGCTCAGTTTAGTGGGCCCCGACTCTTGTCGAATTCGTCCTTTAGCCGTGAGACCAGCCTCACGCCCAAGGAGTCCCTACCGTAAGCGAGTCCTCACCGAGCCGATTTGACCCGATCGAGCTTATCTCAAATTCAAGGTAAAAATTATGTATCTTTATCAATCGCAATATTTACTTGCCTGTTTTGTGATTTGTTGCATACCTTTGCATATTTTAGCATAGCATTAAATATTTTGCATCTCTTAGAACATTGCCTATCTAACCATGCGGATGTGATTAGGAAAATCTTTTCCTAATCCGCAATTTGCCACACGAGCACGGACTTGATTTCAATCGTTAATCGTAAGATTGCGAATTAAAGATTGACTCGAATGTTCACGAGATATTTTCAAAAATCGGTTGATATATCACTTTCTTGATTGATTTGATAGGTATAATATCTTTAGAATGAATATTCTCTTGTATGATATTTAAAATTCTAAAAGTTGCGTTGCACTTCAGATAAGGTTGCATGTTTAGTTTAATTACAGAATTAAAATCATTTAGATATATTTTTTTCCTTTAAATAAAACCTAGGATAGTTTAAATTAGATTGCATTCTAGGATATAATCTGCATATTTGAGTGGATTTTCATGTTAAAAAATTATCTATTTTTAATAGGTCAAATTTTAGGAAAGTTTAAACTCTAAAATGTGCTAGATAACTATTTTTTAGGCATAGTTTATTTTGGGGTCTTTCACAAATTCAAAAAATGCAAAAAAAAAAAAGGTCATTCATGTCATTTCATTATGCATTATATGTCATCTTTGCCACGGCATTTAGAATTGCATGTTTAGTCAATTAAGTCATCATATAGAGTTGCATGCTTAGGTTAATTAATTAATTCATACACAATGTAGTTGGTAGTTGCATGTCATTATGATAGTCATGCGCTCTTAGGTTAGTTTACATTCCTATAATTGCATTCTTAGAATAAATTCATGCATTGCATATAGGTTTGTCTTTCTTCTTTATAAGAAAGCGAAAATCTAAAAGTGAGAACAATTGTCCTTGGCGCATGCTCCCTACAATTACCTTGAGTTTTGATTGTTTGATTAATTGATTGTGCACCCGCATGATAACCTTTGTTAGTTGCTTAGGTTAAAATCAATTAATGTTGCCCAACAAATTTTTTTTTCATGAAATGAAATGGTACCGGAAGGGCATTAGAGTAATATAGCGTAATCAAGTCCCTGGACTTAGAATCTTTGGTTCGTAGAAGTAATTTAGTTCTCCGGCTAATTTACTTAGGTTTCTAATCGACTTACAAAAAACGATTAGTGGCGACTCCAATTTAAAGATCTTTGCACGTCAATTGAACTATAAGTTGCGATTTGGTAGAGCTTGGGAGAGCTCGAGTTAGGTTAGTTAATTCATTTAATTAATCTAATAATCCATTAGCTTGGAAATCTTAATTTTAGGTCGCGATAATTTTCTAAATCATTCTTTATCTTTTCATCTTTTAGAATCATCAAGACTTCTTCGGTGATTTTGTGAATACCGTTCAAGCCCTTCGTAAGTCTCCGAAACTCCTCTTTGTATATGCTTTGCCGCTCTTCTCTCCCGATTTAGATATAGATCTAGTATTTACAAGATGTTATATGCGCTTTTTCAACTTCTTGTTATTGTCTCTATACAATGATAGTGCCGAACTTAGGCACGCACCGTTTTTTGACAAAGCCGTAGTTTTACTATATTAAAAGATTTCAGCGTGTACTTATAACTAATGATGATGCGAGTTTCGCTGATCGGTTGTCGATTGTGCTATAATGCTATGAAAAATCCGTTCCCGTGGAAGGAGGGAGTTGCTGCGGGATATACCAAATTGATCTATTTTTTAGATTTGCACTGGATTGTAATGCTTTGTAATAGACTTTGTCTTGAAGTTACGTACATCTCTTTTAAGTGAAATGAAAGTTTTTCTTTCTGACAAAAAAAAAAAAAGGAATAATTCTTTTCCTCAACCAGCCATTTCTATAATTTTTTGCGGTTAAGCATCACCTAATATCTTTTATAATCTTTCGGCTAGCATTGCACTGGGCATCGATGATACCATGAATCCTATGGGATCGGGAAGTTACGAGCCATGGTAGAAAGAATTGGAAACACGGGACTCTGCTCTCCGATCGCTTCATTATGCCGACGTTGTCGTGGCCGATTCTTTGAATGTGGTTCGTCGTCAAATGCATCTCGACCTCACTAGTAGTTGAAGACAAAGAGCTAGCAAAAGCCGGTGGGGGTATCCTTCTTTTCACGAAGCAATGACATACAAATTTCTAGGCATTGCCTGATGAAGGCGTCATCTCCACTTGTGGGATGGAGTTCGTCGGATGGAATCGATTGGCACATCCAACATACGGATTTTAGAACCAATTCCTCACCATCGCCGATATCTACTTCAATTGGACATCCTTACAAGGCCCCGAATTTTGGTAAAAAGGAACGAGCGATTGATAAGAAATGCAGCTAGCAAGCCAACTAACTGTAAAACAAGGAAGAAAGGAGCTTTTCGCTTGCCAAAGAAGTCATAGGAGCGAGGTATTGTAATGTAGCTGGGAAATCCACCGTTTCGGCTACCACAACAGTGTATTCCATCTTTAACCTCGAATTTAAGACAAGAAAATTAATAAAAAAAATCTTAAACCTATTGCAATTGTGTTAATTCAGTCCCAAATCCTTTTCTTTGCCAATTGAGTCTTAAATCTTTCTTATTTGCGCCAATTCAATCCATTTTGTTGGTCGGCGCTGATGTGACGCCGCATGTGCTGACGTGGACAAAATTTAAAATAATTTTTGTTTCCTTTTTTCCTTTCTTTCTCATTCTTTTCCTTCCCCACTATGGCCGGTGAGAGCCGCGAAGCCCTTGCCTCGGCTAGGTAAGGCAATAGCGGCCATGTGTGAGGCCATGGCCACCTTCGCTAGTCGTGGGCGAATGTGAAAGGTTTAGGACTTAATTGACAAAAGGAAAAAGATTTAAGATTGAATAGGTATAATTGCAATAGATTTAGGATGTTTTAATCACGGTCAATGCTGCTTCATTTAAAAAAGAATCGCCCTCCTCATTTGCTAATTTCACTTATACCATGTATGGAACAAAATGAGTGGTTGCTTGACAGATAATTGTCAGACCCAAAAACGTCCGTTGCATTGCTGAAAACCTGCAAAAAGTCTTTCAAGACCGCAACAACCGTCTTTATCTTGTTATGCAATGGCGAAAGATAGATATTTTCAAACGAAAGACTTCTCAAGTGATAATATTTATATACGGAGCTCGCTTTAATACTTATCTTTTTTTTTGGATCATTTAAGTGTCATATAAAAATATTATTAAAAATTATTCACGACATCGTCGGTTGCGCCACTTCGGTGATTTTCGGCCAAAAGTGGTTGGATGAATTGAATTAGTACACAAGCAAAAAGTTTAGAATTCAATTGATAAAAAAGAAAAAGATTTAGGATTAAATTGACATAATTGTAATATGTAAATAACTTTTTTGATAATCCTCCCGAACACACATGATACATAGCTCGGCACAGTGGATTTGGAACCCGCGGTAATGCCTCTTGTGCAACGTTAAAAAAAAGCGCAACAGCCTCCAATATTCGAACATTTGCCCATAAAATAACGACCTGTATCATCGAATACCGACTTATCCAATCCTCTCGAACGGTTAATAACATATTTAATTTTCTTACATTAGGCTCTCCTCTGACATAATTAATTTTCTGATAATCGTTGATCTTAACTTCCGTGACAACGCGTTTATCTTTGTCTTAACTTTTAAGATCAGGCCACTATGACTCTATATTGACTTTAAACAATTGCTACGAAGGTTTCAGACTACGTTGTATCATGTCCTATGACCAATGATTGAGATTGGAGTAGATAAGGACAATGACGAAAGGAAACAATAAATCATCGAAGTTCAGCTTTTCCAACACGCACCAGTGTGGCCTGGGTCTAGCGTGACAAGCTCGTGCTCGTGCCATGTCTTCTTTCGTACATTTATAGAAGCCGAGTGGGGAGTGCTAATTGGAATGGGAGAATATAACGCGGTAAACCAGGGACCACCACAAAAGTCTCTTGAGCAATAATAACTCGACGTACGAAAATTTTGAAACGAAGGCTCCGTTCATTTTTTCGGAAAACAACTTTCGAAAGAAAATATCTTTCGAATTTTTCGGCATTCGATAGATGAAAAATAAAATGGGTTAAGGAAAATATTTTTCACCTATAAAAAAAATACATTCAAAAAGTGGAGAAAATGATTTCCTCTTCTAAAAAGAGAAAAATTGTTTTCACTCATCTTTACTCCCTCCACTCCTTTATATTCCTTTTTTTTTTTTAAATTTTTTCTTTTCTTTCTTTTTATTTTCAGATTTTTTATTTTTTTCTTTGCCTTTTATTTTTTTATTTTTATTTTGTTTGTTCTCCCTTCTTCTTTGACCGGTCGCTGGCCATGGCGACGGGCCGGCCATCGGTCGAAGAAGATGGGAAAAGAAAAAAAAGAAAAAGAAATGAGAAAAATACAAAATAAAAAATAAAACATTGAATTTAAAAATAACAATAAATAAAAATAAAAAATTATTGAAAAGAGTGCACGGGGAAAGTCAAATCCGACTTTTCATACCGAACGGTGAAAATATTTTTCAATTCATTTTTAGGTTTCAAACAACATCAGAAAATATTGTCATTTTCTTGAAAAATGACTTTGTAGAAGTCATTTTCCAAAAGCACCTCATTTTTTGCCAAACGAACGGATAAAAAAGTAAGAACTTCCTGATCGAATGGATCAACCGTATTTTGAACTCCTAAGTAGTACATTTTGACCCAAATCTCGATTTTTCAATTGGCCATTAACCAACTAATATCAAAAGTTAGTAACCCCGTAGATTGAAAAGTAAATGATTTCCAGGTACAAGTGCATCAAGAGCTCTAACGCAACATCCCAAATTCCCGTTGCGCATTCCTGTTCCAGGACTTCGATCTGCTGTTCTGCCCCATTTTCATGAACCCGCAGCCTATATACCACTGAGTAAACACGATATTATCAGGCTCATAGTTCTTCCTATGCCGATCCGGATTACATCGCGTGCGAGTCTTGCTTGCAATCTGAGAAACCCTCCGGTGAGCAGCTGTCTTAGTATTAATCTTAACAATCTGTTAGCTTCTCTGACGGCGAATGCGCTTCTTCATGGTGGCTTTTACAAGAGCGCCGTCTGACAAGGGTTCGAACACAGTTCATGATTGCGCCAACTGCGGCAACAATGCAATTGCAGAGGACGGCACGGGTGCCCAAATAGCAAACCGATCACCATCTGGCGTAGATGGGAGGTAAATTTTCTACTTTGTCGACAGACTTTTGCAAGCTAAATAAAATTAAAGGTAAACTTTGTAGTTACTGTGAGAATCAACTATGAATCATCTTACTCATTTGCTTGAAGTTACTTCTCCCTCTTAAGACTTGAGCCCCTGGCAATTTCAGTTGCATCTTTTCCTCGGAAACATTTCGGCACTGAGTCACATGGTTCTATCGCTTTTCAATTTAGGGTGCGTTTGTTTGATTGAAAATTTTTATGCAAATCAGCTTTCTAGACTTTCGTGCTTTTAATTTGCTAAAATTGATCATTCAATAGAAAACTATTTACGGTCAACGAAAATATGCATGTGTAAAGTTAGCAAAATGAACTCCTTAAGTTGAAAATGAGAAAATATTTCTTGGAAAGTATTTCTTTTTTTTTTTTCATAAGATTTTCCTAAAAAAAAACACACCGTTAGGTTCTCTCATGTTTCTGACTGGGACACCAACATTAACCTCTGAGTCAGTTGTTCACATTTTTTTATGTCTTTTCTTGAGTATTATTAATTCATCAATCAAAACACTCAATTAAGTCTAACACTCCGTATGTTTCCTGGTTGATTTTTTATCCCTCGTTCTTCTAGTATTTGGATCGCTTGGAAAAATGAATCAATGAAACATTTCTAAATTGTCAATGGGAAACATATACTTAAATTTTGGCACTTAGATTAGAGACTTCGGCACTTGGATATGGGAACCTTGATACTTGTGTCCAATCCTCGGCGGCTCGGCCTGGGTCCATGGAGGCTAGGCCAGGCATGACTCTTTGAGTACAACGGCATTGTGACAATCACCCGTGGATGGGCTCGAGACGCAACTCTTACTGAGTTGGAGAATATACTGGTCGACCAAGAGACTTTACACAGACAATAGTCTAAGGTATTAGTCAAGGATGATGGAAAGTGCTCTTACTCAGTAACAAAGGAGGGTTCAAGAGTAAGATGAGAAACGGATCGACACTGGAGATAGGAAATAGAGGTAAGTTCATGGAGCCTGACAGAGACGGCAAGAAGAAACGGGCACTCAACTAAGGGGAGCTCATCGAGATCGAGGGAAAGATAACAACAATTAAGACAAGAACGGTCGGAGGCGAGACCATCGCTGCTCAATTTGTCGCAAAGTAAGCCACTTTTAACATAGACTTTGGATTCAAACGAGTGTTCTGATTGAAGAAAAAGTAGGATGCAGATCAAGACGACAATTCACGCATAGGAGAAGAAAAGTAGTCCCATTACATAGGTTGGGAAGTCAACGAATTCGGTTCATGAATTTTACTGGTATGATAAAAAAAGGTAAATAAGGCCCGAATTAATGAACCGGGGATTTTATGGGTTTTTGAGGACCTAGATTTTCGAAGGTGTGATGGTTATTGGATCAAGCGAGATCGAACCTTAGTTTTGGACCACAGATTACATAATTTTTTCGTATGTTAGACACAAATTATGAGAAAAGACACGTGATTAAAATCAGATACGATCGGAGAATTGATTGTGACGTGGGTTTGTGTGAACAACTTTATACTATAAAAGGTCCCCTACTTCGATCAAACTAAGCAAATGCAGCATGCCTGAGCTTAAGATGTAGACATATTCGTCAGCAATGGGCGTTGGCGTGAAATGCCATGCTTTTAGCCTAGTTATTGAGATAAGACATAAAGCTTTGATTTGTCTGTCTCGTCTTGTACGAAGTGGAAGAGAAGAACTGCCCTCTTTTATCGCTCGCTACTACGAGAATCGCTTTTGCTTTCTAGCGATGGATCTAGAATCTTAGGGTCGGGCGACGAAGCCTGTCCTTGATGTTTATGCATATTGTTGGGAAACATGACAATCGAATGGGAATAAATGGAATCGGAGTTTGAGACGTGATAACACTCTCTTTAATGAATTATTTGCCCCGCAACGTCGCATATGGTTATCGAAAAAAATCTTTCAGGATAAATAAAGTCTCAAGCGAGAATATTAGATAGTAATTCTAATATTTCTCCTAGAATTCTAAAGGGAAAAAAATTAAAACGGTGACTGTTTTTCTTTGAAAAGAAACAAAAATAGGAGTTGTTCTTAAAAAAATGAACATAATGTAATGTACATGTTAGCGAAAAGAACACACCTCGTCATGTCCAAAATAGGTTAATTCGGGCACACCTCTTCATGTCCGAATAACTGCAAATGCGGACACACCTTTGTGGATGTTGTAAGAGCCCTTAATAACCATTAGACATAATTAAATATTTAAAAATTAAAAGTTAAAATTAACAGAAAATAACTGTCTCACTGTTTCGTTAGGACATAATAGTTAAATCATTACTAAAATCTAAAAAAAAAAAAAAATTATTGACTAGTGCCACTTTTGATCCGCGACCGCGCAAGCGTGTCAAGTGCTCTAATAATCGCGCACGCACACGTGGGTATAGTGGGGTATAGCTCACTTGCTCACTTCTTAATTTGAAAGATTAGAATAGCCTTCCACTTATAAAGTATCTCACACTTTCCCATCTTTACTATTTGGAACATAAAAAAAAAGGCATTTTTATTTGTTTTATAAACGACCATCTGCATATACAGGGCACGAATTTTTGTGAGTATCCTTCACTTCCAACCTCCTAGACATTGAAGCCATTTAACTCCTCGAAGTTACAAAGATCAAGCACAAAAGCTTAGCTTTTTTTGTAACATTGATGATAAGAAAACCACCACAAACATAAAAAGTAATGAGCAGGGAACGCTGGTCTCCCATTTTCTAAGGCTACCGTGGGGCTCGGTCATAGATGTTTTGTTTTCCGAGAACTGGTTGGATTTGCCTTTTGATCTCTCCACGTCGGAGACTCTCGAACTGTAATCCTGCGTCATAGAGGCCTCGTTCTTGGAGAACTGGTTGGATCTGCCTCTTGATCTGTCGACGTTAGATATACTCGAACTGTAATCTTGCGTCATACATGCCTCATTTTTGGAGAACTGGTTGGATCTGCCTCTTGATCTCTCGACATTAGATACTCTCGAACTGTAATCCTGCGTGGATGACATATCAAATTCGTTGGCACTGTCAATGAAGAATGCGGGTCTTGATGGCGCTTGGAGAGTGACCGAGTGGCTGTTAAGCATGAGAAAGACCGAGGCCATGGATGGCCGGCTGGCGAAGTTTTCTTGGACACAAAGTAGACCAATGTGGATACACCTTGCAATTTCAGTACTCGAACCAGAAGTTATAGAGGGATCGATGATGTCTGATATTGATCCTTCCCTCCATTTTTTCCAAACCTGCAAACATCTGACAAACATTGAGCAGACTTATCTCCGGGATATTATGCGAAATGAGAAGGTATGTTTTCATACTCACATAGCTTGTAAGGGCCACCGTGTCCTTGCCCATGCGGCAAAGATTGTTCCTTTGACCACTCACAATCTCCAAAACCAGCACTCCGAAACTGAACACATCCGACTTGACCGAGAATTTTCCATGCATCGCATACTCCGGCGCCATGTATCCGCTGTGCATCACAATAAATTTTGGTAAAGATTGTTTGCTTTGTTCTTTTGGCAGTCGTTAGCTTTAGAAGGCTGTAGCACTTACTAGGTCCCCACGATTCGGGATGTCTCTGCCTGTGTTTGGTCCAACTCGAGCAGCCTCGCCAAACCTAAATCTGATATCTTAGGATTCATGTCTGAGTCCAACAAAATGTTGCTGGCTTTAAGGTCCCGATGGATGATCCGAAGTCGAGAGTCTTCGTGTAGGTAAAGCAGCCCTCGAGCAACACCCATTACTATCTTGTGGAGCCTATCCCAGTTGAGATTCACACGTTTTAGAGGATCTACACGTTATGTCGAAAATCACATTCTGTAAGATGTCCTTAATCATTTCGTGAGAGATCCGATTTCAGGAACAACAACTCGAGAAACATACCGAATATGAACTGATCGAGGCTCGGATTGGGCATCAACTCGTAGATGAGAAGCCGCTCGACTCCTTTTAGACAGAAGCCTAGGAGCCTGATCAAGTTCCTATGTTGTAGCCTAGTTAGTAACATGACCTCGTTCTTGAATTCTACTTCTCCTTGGTGGGAATTCTGCGATAGCCGTTTCACAGCGATTTCCTGTCCGTTGGAAAGCCGACCCTGAGATTTCACCAAATTAGGTCCTTGTACATTGAAGCATCTCGAAGAGTATCAGATTGATGTCATCTTTGACTATTTTGGTTGCTTAAATTTTGAATACAAGAGAGTAGAGTATGTGCTCTGTCAATTATTACCCTGTAAACAGCACCAAAACCTCCTTGTCCAAGCTTCTTGGAATCAGCGAAATCATCCGTTGCTGCTCTGATAGTGTCGAAATTAAATTGCTGCGAATCCACCGTGCTAATTTCATCAAATTCACCTGGAAAGACAAAAATGCGGTCATTCAGAGTGAGCATCATTATCTTTTGAAGTTTTCAAAATGAAAGATCCACAAATTTTTACTGCATAACTGCACCTGTAGGCATACTAATATATCCTAAGCCCTTATAAAGTTTTTGGCCTAATTGTCAAAAGCAATGCAGCTCTTACTACTTTGCTGGTGCAAAAGCTGGTCAACTACATTATTTTCATGATCTTTCTTAACCTCATGAACAGTTGCTAATCCAATGCAAAAGGTTAAAGACTTGCCTTCAACACTTTGTCTGCGCTGCTTCTTCTTCCATTTCATTTTCGGGAGCATGGCAAACAATGAACGTCCAACGGAAGTTTGGAATTTTTTTGCAGACTTATTAGACGCCCCCAATGTGCCAAGCTCAAATGGCTCAGTTGCTGCTCTGACAGTGCCAAAATCAAATTGCTGCGAATCCGCCGTGCTAATTTCATGCACAGCTTCATCTAGAAAGACAAAAACACGGTAATTCAGAGCAAGCATCATTATCTTTTTATAGTTTTCATAAAGAAAATTTCAGAAACTTTTAGTATTTGTAATTTCACATGCAGGCATACTAGTAACCCATTTTAAGTTTTAGGCCTTATTGTCAAAAGCGACGCAGCTCTTACTACTTTGCTGGTGCAAAAGCATAGTCATTAGTCAACTTCATTATTTTCATGATCTTTCTTAACCTCATGAAGAGTTGCCATTCCAATGCAAAAGGTTAAAGACTCGCCTTCAACACTTTGTCTGGGCTGCTGCTTCTTCCTTTTCATTTTCAGGAGCATGACAACGAAGATAAGTAGTTCAGAAGCAAAGGCACACTATGTTTGCGATCATTGCTCACAGAATACGAAGTAATACACTGGAGAAATTACTGAAGCGCCGTTCCGACTGTCGAAACGGAACTTGTGTTGCAAACTTATAACAAGAACACATGCTCACCGAAAATTACGATTGAAAGATACATCGTGCCTCATTCTAGGATAACTCAAGGAAAAGTTATCCAGATTCCTGAATTTTGTCATCCCGTGGCCTTTTCGACTTCAATTTCATTACTTTCATGAATTTCTTAGGGAAATCAGAGTAAAGACAGTGAAATGGTTTACAGAAACAGAGCAAACGATGAACATCCAATGCAAGTTTGGAATTTTTTTTGCAGAGTTATTGGACGCTCCCAATGTGCAGACCACCGACAATGGATTTTGTGGATCACTTTTGAAAGAAGTGAACAAGAAACATCTACTCACATACTAATTATATCTCCTACTACGAATTAATATATGGTCATTGTCTTCTTTTACTCGATCACCTTTCAAAGAAGTTTCTGCCTTTCGTGTGAAAGTTGATTAGTTTATTCTTCCAAAACTCGATCACCTTTCAAAGAAGTTTCTGCCTTTCATGTGAACGATGATTAGTTTATTCTTCCCTTCAAACTGATCAACAGAGAGAACATGTAATGGGATTCCAGCATTCAAATATGTCCAAACGGGGAACATCGTTCAGGCGATAACTCCTATACACATGAATGGAGGGATAATTACTTAAAAAAGTCCTAAATCTATTGTACGGATACCAATTCAGTTATAAATATTTCAATTTTGTGATTTCTGATTTTGTCATATTCAATTTTGTCGATTGAGTCTAGATTCACCGTAATTGGCAAGGAACAATTCAATTAATTCATCCCCTACTTTGTTCAGTTCTGGATCAATTAAAGTACTAATCAGACATACCTTCAGTTGCCACTTCGGATATCTCTACTTTGTTGAGCTTTCTTGAGGTTGAGGACGCCTCCGCCTCCGACCCGACAATGAAATTGGGCGCGGCAGGTCCCGCAACGTCGCCCAAAGCCTCAGGCCCTCTCTGGAAGACTCCGCTGTACCATATTGCGGAAATTAACAAGTCCTTGACCTCCTTCACCTCTCCCCGAATCTCTTTCACGTCCACCAATACTTCCTTTCCGTCCCTCGCATTCAGCAGCGGTATGTAAAGCTGGAACTTTTCCACGACTGCCGCGTTGAAGTAGGTAAGCTTCTTCGAGTGCGTATACCTCGTGCCCAGGTCGAGCGCCTGGATCTTCGAGCACTTGTCGACGAGTGCTTTGCCTTCCTCCAGTAGGTCCTTGATCGGAGCCATCTCTTTCGGACCACGCTTCAGCAGGCGGTTGTACTTGTCGATGTCCTTGATGATTGGTTCTATGTCGCGCAAAGTGGTTCGGATCTTCTTCAGCTGGCCGCGGAACGCGGCAACAGTTTTCACTAGGTGCTTAACGAGCCCGAGCAGCTCGCCGAACGCTGCTCCCACCGCAGCTCCTGCATAATCAATCATTTCTTGTTCTTTCTTTCTTCACGGACCAAAACACGCCTAGGAAATCCAAAACTTGACGATTTTCTCTGCTTTTTTATTCTGGGTTTTTATGCAGAGTCAAGAAGGAAGAGGAGCTTTTTGGCCCTTGAAGTTGAAGTAACGATTGAGAATGAGATGAACGAAAAGGTGGGAGAGACTCTCTTTGTCAAAGTGGGTGGTTAGAAGTTTATTCTCCGGCCAAATAAAGTCGGTCATCAAATGGGAAGTTTCCTGGGAAGAGCGAGCATTGCAGCCCTCGCTCTGGCACTCCTTTATTTCATGAATAGGGGGGTTGAAGAAGAAGACCTTGTCGTTACTCGTTGACCATGTCCAGTCGGAAGTTGCATGGCGATGGCCCGGGTTTAAGTCTCCGTCAATAGGGAGCCATCGGCGACTTTTGACTTGGTTAGCACGAGAGTTTAGTTAAGCGCGTAACAGCCGCCGCGTCTTATTCATTTTGGGAAAATTACCAAAAAAAAAAAATTGTAAATTTATTACGAATGTATTAATTCACTCATAAACTCTCTCTTTTTATATTATTCATTGAGTCTTAAATTTTTTACATTTGTGTTAATTAAGTCCATTCGGCCAATTTTGACCGGAAATAGATGACATGGATGTCGACCGTTCTATGTGGCGCGATCGGCGTTGACTTAGAAAATTTTGATAGCACTTTAATATTTTTTCGCTTTCTTATTTGTCTGTTCTTTATCCTTTCTTTTTCCCTTTTTTTTTCCTTCTTCCCATAGCCGGTAGAGCCTTGCCTAGCGATGGTGAAGTTGACCTCGCCAAGGGTGGGCGAGCCTCTCTAATAGCTGGGCGAGCCTTGTCCTAGTCGAATCTAGCGAGGTTGACCTCTTCCGGTGATGGCGAGGTCGAGCCTTGCCTGCCTGGCGATAGGTTGGAGAAAGAAGGAAGAAAAGAAAAAAAACAAGAAAGAGAAAGAAAAGGGAAAAAAGAAAAGAAAAGAGAAAATTTAAAAAAATAAATGAAAATGCCAAAAAATTGAAGAAAAAATTAAAATATTGCGTCAACGCCACGTAGGGCGGTTGGTGTCCATATCAGCTATATTCGATCAAAATTGGCTGAATGGACTGACTTAGCTCTATTTCTCATCCTATCAAATTCATTAACTCGCTGACTCATGACGAAGCGATGGACCATTTTTGTCGATGTGTTACTGTCGATGGTCGTAGCGTGGGTGCCCCAGATACTAAGCTCTTGAATGAGGCATACTCTTTGATTGCGTGCGTCAATTATAGGACTTGTTATGGTCATCGAAACTCTGGGTTAATTTATTGCTATGTACTAATCATGATTCCTATCAGGCTTCAATTTATTGCTTCATTTTTTCCCTGTGGCAGATGGTGGAACAATGTAAGCGATTGCCTTTGGTTATTAAAGTCGTTGCCAAGTCTCTCCGGTCGATATTTTCCGAAGTCCGTTATAGGTTCGTCGTTTCTGGCTCAATTATTACAACTTCTTCTCAATTATCCTTTCTGAAAAAGCACAGTCATTATTTTCAGTTGTTTCTCTTTATAAAAAGAAAATCTTGGAACAGAAGAAATAACATCCGGATAAATAATGTGTGCCTAGACATGGGGTGACCCATTCTGTCGCGTTGAATTGATCATCACTGGACTCAATCGAGATTGATCCGGACGTACTAGTTTATAGTTTTTCGTGATATTAACTTTTGTTTTAATTATATGATTGTTTTGTTTTCTAATTGATTGGGTATATTTTGGCTCGACTTGTAAGAAGAGGACACGTGTATGAATAAAGATCCAGGAACTTCTCTCAGTAGCCGACAGGCGATGGGCAAAACCGCACAAAAATGTCAAAAGTCGGTCCTAAACTCTCATTCTAGACGGCCTGCAGATCATGAATTGTGGTTGGTGATATTTGTCACGACCTAAAAAATAAACAAGTTAATTTTCGGGCTAATGGATTATCGGGTTAATTAATTAACTAACCTAACTCGGACTCTCCCAAGTCCATACCAAATCGCAACTTAAGGTTCAAATAATTAACATGCAATGTGTTTTGAATTTGGAGTCGCCACTAATCATTTTCGGTAGGTTGATTAGAAACCTAAATAAAATAGCGGGAGAAGACTATCTTATTTCCGCGAACCGGAGATTTTGAATTCGGGGATTTGGTTACGCTAGATTACTCTAACGCCCTTTCGGTACCATTTTCATGAAAAATATTTGATTTGGCAATTTTGATGGATTTTACTTGAAATTCAAAGATGCAATTTTTTGATTTTTTCTTCTTTTTTATGGGGATGTAAAACATTGAACTTTGTACGATATACACCATGGGTGATTTAGAAAGAAAGAAAACGCAGCCAATCACGAGTATTTACAAAAATAAATTAACATGTAATAATGCTAAATTTTGGGACACGTGACATGTCTAAAATAAACAAACAAATGTTCACACCAAACGATTACATTTTTGTAGATCGAGATGGAAAGGGTTACCTTCTATTACACAAAATCTTACTCACGTACACGTTATGGCTTCCTTCAAGATCTCGAAGTTGGAAGAACGTGGCTATCGTCGAAAAAAGGCAAGCGGTGGCGTTGTTGGATGGCGAGAGGCGAAGTACGTGCCGGGACTCGTCGAAGATGATGCTCGACTAAAACTCTTTTCTTCACTCTCAAATTTTCTCTTACGATTTTTCTCAAGAACTCTCTTTTTTCCTCTCTAAAGAATTTCTCTCACAAATTCTCTCAATTCTCTTCCACTCTAAAACTCTCTCAATTCTCTTTCACTCTCCCCCCCTGCTCTTTCAATTCTACTCCTCTTTTATAGGCAAAGTTCTCCATCCTTCATTCTTCATCTTCACTTCTTCACCTTCCATTTTCATCTTCTCTTCTTCATCTTCATTTCTTCACCTTCCATTTTCATCTTCCCTTCTTCATATTCATCTTCTCTTCTTCATCTTCCCTTCACCATCTTCCTTTCATTATCTTCTCTTCTTTATCTTCTCTTCACTACCTTCCTTTCATTATCTTCTCTTCACCATCTTCCTTTATCCATCTTCTTTTGGTATTTGCAATGCGGTCCCCGAAGTTTCAAGTATTTGCAATACGATCCCTGAAGTTTTAAGTATTTGCAATACAGTCCCCGAAGTTTCAAATCTTCTCGGTGTATTTTTCCATCCTGCAAAATTAAGTATTCTGCTTGCCCAATTATATGCCAATGCAATGTACGTTAAAAATAAATATGTGAGATGATTTTTTATTTAGAACTAAAATTAGTTCTAATTTTTATGCAAAAAATAGATTAGTCAAAATTTAGGCGTCAACAGCTGCCCCTCTTTGAGTGGAGGCTCGTAGAGGTTCCGCTCAAAGACAAAATTGAATCCTAAATTTTGACAAGGCAAATTATGGATGAACTTTTTGGCGGGAGTTTTAATCCCATTTTTATGAAGTGATGCATGATATGCAAGAATCAAATAACATGTGTCATAATTTCCCTTTTTCATGTTAGAGAGACTCACATGGATCGCATACAAGAATACCTGTTTTACCAAATTTCTCGTAAGCTAATGGTTCTCTTAATTTCCAAGCTTCTTTTGCGGATGCAAGGATTTTAAGGTATTTGGCTTATACTGTTATCGAGACTTCTCCCTAATGCAAGACAGCGCAAGATATGTGTGTCGTTTGAGATCACAAGAGCTACGTCGTTGTGAGTTGAAAGAAGTGGAACCAAGTTCACAAGAGCTACGTCGTTGTGAGTTGATTAAATGTTGAAATCGCCAGTGCATATGTCTTCACGATTCGACAAAGGGGGAATCAAAATCATAAGAGCTACGTCATTATGATTTGGTTTGGATCAAAACCATGGGTGCTTATGTCTTCATGATTTGATAAAGGAGCCGAAAATCATAAGAGCTATGTCATTATGAGCCGACTAAAGGTCAAGATCACCAGTGCATATGTCTTCGTGATTCGAGACTGAAATCATAAGAGCTACGTCGTTATGATTTGATAAGATGTCAAGATCGCCAGTGCATATGTCTTCACGACCTGACGGAAGAGGCATATTGCCCGAATTGAACAATATTTGATAGGAGCACCATCGAATGGAATCGATAAGTACAAAAGGGGCATATTGCCTGAATTGAATCATAACAACTATTATCAGAAGAGTTGTTAATTTGAAAAGGGTTTAGAAAACTTACCCGGGTTCTCCAAACGATTAATCAAGGAACGAAACAGTTGTCGTATCGTACCTGGTAGGCATTTGCCAGCAAAACTTGCTCATTCAATAATCCTTGGATGAATTTCGAGACCTTGGGAGGGAACTCGAACATCGGGAATGTATTACCTATCATAGAATGTCAGAGGTAACACACACAAACATATTCAACAATGAGTATAATGCAATCACTCATACTATGGTTCATGCATAACCATTCTGTCAAGTTTGCATTACCAATTTTGTCCAGAGAGGTTCTCACATTACGAATACCTCGAATGTAAGCTGAATGGGGGGACTTCGATCCGAAATGGCTTTCACTAACTCTCAAGAAAAGCTATTTATCCCGTCTGCAGGATTCAAAAGAAATCACTCAATCTTTCCATCATCGCATTCGATAAGGATCCAAGTAATCTCGCAATTGATACGACCGAGCCGATCCGGAGGTCTTGATTAGGACAATAATGAGGGCTAGGTCAAAGGTTTACAAAGGGGACTCTAGTTGAGTCAAAGCTGCTGAAATGAATTTCTTCATCATCTGTTCCGGATTTACAAGTCAAGAACCCCCGCAAAATGAGAGAGAAATAATCTTGCTCGAACTTCTTCGAGCGATGCTTAAAATCATTTAACTCTACGTTAACTCAAATGTCCTAATCAGAAGAGACTTTGGAGGGTTATAACGTAGGCTAGGATTGGGGACCGAGGAACGAAAAGGCTCGTTTTGGCTCAGAAATTAAATGAGAAGGGGCTTGACGGTGGTGATCATCGCCGACTAGTCACCGATCTTGGTCTTACGGAAATGTTTTCAGAAAGAATACCATCATTGAATGAGGGATGATAGTTTTCTACCGAAAATTGCACTTTGCAACCGATTTCTTGGGGAGTCTTCTTCACAACAAGTGTCTGTCAAGGATTTGCAAGAGACACAATGCAAACATGTACATGGAATTTACAACTTAACTCGCAAAATGTACATTCAAAATTCAGAAGTACTTTACAAATGAATATGCATTGGCCTTACTTTTGGTAGGCACTTTGCTTTTCCTATGCTTGAAATTTTCATATGAGATCAGCCTTTGCTTTTCTTACTCCCAACTCTCATTTTTATTTTTTTCTTCTTTTTTTTTCGAGAAGAGATTTCTTTTCCTTTTTCTTTGAGAGCTCTTTGACATCTCTTTATTTTGCTTCGAGAGCGGGCCCTTCTCCTTTAAGCTGAGTTTGCCTCTCCCTTTTTTTTACAATCCCATGATTTTGAACCAGGAATTACAACAAACATAAACATTTACAAAGAAAAATTATGTAAACATAAAAAATCTAGCATACAAGAAATGAGTCCATTCGGGAATTCTCTGTTGACCCGACCATCTCCAATTCTAATCCTTGGGAAAATGCTATCTTCGTCTTTGGAATGAGCAAATGATCACCAACAGGGGTTTAAGAAATGAATTTGCGAGCTCAAGTGGGCTATGCAAAGAATGAAGTGTATAGGATAGAGAAGTGAATGCTCTTCATCATCCTAAGGCACTTGAATTAAAATTCGAGTATAAATGCAAAGAAACACCCGAAGATTAATGTTAGTCCGAGCAAGAAAATTTCTAACCATTTACCTCGTGTTGCTGCTGGAATTAACCCGTCCGGACCCCGATGTGGGGTGGTTCTTCACAGGGATAAAGAAGTGAAACCATCGCTCAAAAGGGGTAATCAATGGATCACCCGTAGTGTTTGGGATAGAGAACTGAATGCCTCTGTCATTTCGGCTATTGTACCTTTTGCGAGAAAACCTTTTATCTTGTGAAATGCGGAACTTAGCCACCGTTCAACTCTCCTGAAAAAATGGGATGTGTTTGGGAAAGGATTGCCTTTCATCATCTTGCCTTGCCCCATTCCATACATTCGATGTATCTTATGTAGTTCATGTTCCTTATTCAGAGTTGGTAAATTAAACATGAGGAACAGTCATGCGCAAACTATGCAATGTATGAGTGTTTTTGAGCATATAAAATGCAGCAACTTTTTATCTTGGTGGACAGAATTCGCAAGCACATAAGAAACATCTTAGGGGCGTGGATTGGGAGTTGCCCCTGCTCATGCAAATGAGTTGCAAAACTTCATTAACTGGTTCGAGACATGAGATTGTCAAAGGCTCCAAGAATTTCTTATTTCATTAATTTTTTAGGGAGAATGGATACTTCCCTATCCGGAAAGGCAAAGACTCATGTAAAAATCAAAAGGGAAAGCATCAATGTACGTTCTCATGTCCTAAACGAGTTGAAACGATACCGCTTTACCCTTGTACGTATTCCTTGCAAACTTTGAATTTGAAAAGATCGATTCATCTGGATCGGATTGTATGTCCGGGATGTTATCTCTCCGGTTTTGTAACCATCTGGGCCGAGCTTCAATCGGTACCGGACCGCCAAGCAAAAAAAATTTTTTTTATTAGTCTTTGTACATTGATGCCAAATCCCGGGATCGAACCCGGGACGCCTCGGACCACTGTCATTCCCCCAACCACTAGGCCGTGGTGATGTCGGCGTCCACGGTTGGTTCGCTTTTTGCTATATTGTTCTCAAAACAGGTTGGCAATCCCCCTCGTCGAGAATAAAAAAAAACATAATTTAGAGTTTGAAATGATCGAGAGCCAATTGGGACGATACGGAGTTACCCATCTTTGAGTCCGCTTGGTCTTTTACTCGTATTCTCCCAAGTAAGGCTATTCGGAATCTCTCTTTACGGGCGTTCAGGGGCGTCGTCCACAAATTGATTTGCTACGGGCCTAGCTTAGTAAGGAACTTACGCATTTGACAAGAGAGGAGAAAATTCGTCCCTTTAACTCTAGGCAAATTCTAGACAGGTTAGAAAGTAAAAAATATCCTACGTAGGGGAACTATACATGGAATTAAAGGAGTATTCATGCGAGATTGGTTCCACCTCTCTTCTTGGCCACTTCAACGATCAACCGATTCTGTCTTGGACTAAACACCAACAATCGTTGTTTGAAGACCCATAATAACTTGCTTCGGATCACAGCTCCGGAGGTCCTTCATTTCCAAACAGGCTCATCAAGGTAGCAAGCTCATCATCAAAGTAATCTTCTGATTTTTCGAGCAATTGATACTCGAATTGGGCATTGTTACTTGCTAACACCGGTGACAGATTCTTGTGGAGCGCCGACTCCTTAAGCTTGAGCCTCCGTCGTTGCTCGGGAACTTGTAGGGATGATCAACCGGTCTCGCTACTAGAACCACCGAGGAAGGTTGGTATGACCCGTATTCTTGATTGGGAAGTGGCCGGGTACCTTTTGCTCGGTAGGTTTTCCCCGAATTGATCTTCCAACCAACTCCGTCCGGTCGCCTTGGTCCCAAGCTGCATCGTGCTTCCTCGCCTTATCTCTAACCCTTTGAAGGTGATTTGTGACACTTTGCATGGTGAGTCCGTCTATTCATCATTTTGTGTACAACCGATGGTCGTGGCTTGAATTGATTCCTAGCTGTCGAATCGCCTCAATGAATATAGAATGAAGCTTGGCGGACCAAAGGGGCCTTTTCTTTTGGACAAAATCGTCGTCGTCGCCTTGGTCGTGGTTTTTTTGTACGAGTAATTACTTCCTTACAAAGATGCTACCAAATGTTTTGGAGCACTCGAACGCAGACCGGCTTCGTAGGACGTCTCGAGCACCATGCGATATGGCCCTCGTTATGAACTGCTGATCATTACTTGCCGATACTACGATGACCCCGTATGTCCAACTCGAGAATCAATGATCTTTAAGAGACCGAAACCGTCCATGTCGATCCCTACGACGGCCGTGACGACGATGTCAAAATCATATTTGTACCGCCTCGGCACTTGTAAGGCATCCGTTGCTTTCGCATTAGCAAAAACCCCGTACATGCAACTTCTCAAGCATAGCAACGAGGATTGAGAGGGAAACGGGGTTGCCATCAATGACCATGACTCGCGAGATCTTCGGGATAGGAAGGTTCCCATACTTCCGCCTGGAATGAACGTGTTTTTCTTTTAAAACCTTCCATATGTAGATCGAAAATGGCTGGTTCGACCATAGACTGAGCTTTAGATGTTCTCGGACTTGCAAAACACTCGCCCGAAAATCACAAAAGTGATGGTGGTCTTTCGTGACGAGTTCCGGTGGTCATTTATAAACTTTTTCTGATCCGTTAGTCTCGCATATAGGTTCTCGCTTTTTGAAAGAGGACAACTTTTTCTCTCCTTTCCGGTCTTAGTGCCTTGGATCCATTTCGTAATAACTCTTGCCTCTCACTCAATCTGTCATCTTTTTCCTTTTCTGATATGTAGGAGCCCTCAAATCTTTTCGCTTTCTCTATGAGCGAGGCGCTTATTTCCCTCCTCGAGATCTTTTCGGTTCCCCCTACGAACGAGGCGCTTATTTCCCTCCTCAAATCTTTTCACTTCCTCCCGAGGCGCTTATTTCCTCGAATCTTTTTGCTTTCTCTAATAACGAGGCGATTATTTTTTTTCAAATCTTTTTGCATCTACCTATGTGAAGGCTTTTAATACTTTTCCTTTCGGCGTTCACTCAAATCGACAAAGAATTCACGCATTTAAGCATGATGATATTTGCGGATAGTAACTGTTCTTTGCCCCTTGATTAACTCTAGGCGTAAAAGGAAGAATGTCTCACATGGGGACTTTGTAACAAACAAGTACATTCATTCACGCATGTCTCTACTTCTCTTGAGAATTCATAAGGGCTAGCTAGTAATGCTCGAAAGAGTGATATTTTGAAAGCCCATAATAAAAACTCAAGCTTCATGTAGGCTACTGATTCGGAGTTTCATCGGTGTTGAATTGGCCGATCGTGACATCGGGAAACTCCAATTGTAGTGATGCATGTCACTTCCCTCGAAGGGCATCGGTTACGCGCTCCGCAAGGCCGACTTTCCGGGATGTATCCCCAACGAAATCCGATTGTGCGAGAACTTGCTCGGGAGGATGAATCGATAAATGAGCATTTTCAATGCTCGATGTGGCTCATCAAGGAACATGCCACCAAAGGTGATGGGGTTGCTTGCAGACATGGCAAATAGCGATGTTAATAGCATCCCTATACCTCTTGATCTCTCGCTCGAAGCTCTTCATTTTCTTCCTTTAGAGACGCAAGTTCATGACTTTCACTTTGAACTTTCACTCGGGCCCGCTTGTTTTGAAACCAAAACCCGACCTTCAAGGGCTCCATTCCTAGCTTCCGGCTCAACTCATTTTTTCGTTTCCCGTTCACGTAAGGGCACTCCTTGAAGGCGACTTCGAGCTCTTTGATTTGATGTTTTCTTTTCCGGGGTTGACTACGGTTGCTGCTTGCTGCTATTGTTGTTGCTGTTATCGAGATCTTGAACTTCACCGCCAAGGGAGTTGGGTTTTACGGCTTCGCGGCTGATCCGGCCTCGAAATTCATCGGTTCATTCTCGGGGATGTCTAGGTTGGTTGCCTCCAAGTAAGTCTTTGGTAGCCTCCAAACATGTTGGATTGAAATACTTCTTACCGCCTTTTGTTCACTCTACTCTCCGCTGTATGCTTACTCTCTCCAAATTCTTCCGAGTAAACATGCATGTTCCGGAGCCTCCCTTTTAACGTGGATGAAAACCACTAAGCGTTGCTTCTCCCAAGATTTCGTGTTTCCCGCTCCGTCTTCTTCATTTCCTTCGACATGGTGGGACCCTCAAATCTTTTAGCAGATGCTTGTCCCTCTTTTAATATGGCGGAACCTTTAAGTCATTTCGCAACTTTTTCGAATTCGTGAGCCTCGAGATGGTAGATCCGTGATTCACGGACGAAACGTCTATAGTTTCACCCGGATAATTAACTCGGCCCCCACAATAATTATTGCTATGACTTTTCCTGCCATTTAAATTAGGATTTAACGCCGAGACGATCATCGCTTTCATATCTTCATCTCCAACCTTCTAAGCACTCTTTCGCATCCATTCTTTTTCGCTTGCTTCAACAACAATGGCCTCCTCCCCGCACACGTCTTCTCGGGCCGAGGTTTTGGCCAAATGGGAGAAACTTTATAATCTCCTAGGCCAGGGCTACTCTTATATAGCCAACCATCCGGAGGTCGAAACTGAAATTCGTCTTATGTTTAGGGATATGGACACTACTTTTATTCAAGGTACCAAGTTAGAAGAGGAATATAGGATCTTCCCTACCCTCTTCACTAACTTCCTGGAGGCTTACAATCATGCTCATCAAGATGTTACTTTGGCCCATCTTGTGAGGGCACGCTATCAGATCGGACGGATAACTTAGTGTTGGCCGCTCTTGTAGCCGACAATTATAAGAAGGCCCTCGACTACGGTAATGATCAAGTCTCACCGCTGATTCGTGAGAGGGGGAACTTGGTGGAACGTTTGGCCATGTCTCAGACCATCTTTGAGCGTGATCCTCTCAATATTGTTTTGAAATTCCAATGCACATGGCTGGAAGAAAGGATGGACGATCCGACCCTCGGATATAGCCCGCGGGAGAATGCTCGATCCATGACTTGGAATTTGTCGTCGAGTATCACGAGGACAAGGTAGCCAAGCTTAAAGAGAAATGTGAGCTCCTCCTCTTTAAGCCGGCGGATCTTGATTCTCGGAGCGATCAGTGTAGGCGGGGTATCAACCGTATGGAGAGTCGGTTGAACTCCTTTGTGATGCTCATTAGGGCTCGCTTTGGCTTTACGTTCCCACCCCGCCGATCTGTTTGTAAGGTTTTCCGCTGAATGAAATGGATGCAAGTTTTTGCTCATTCGCATTTTGCTTTCGCATTTTTCCATCTTCTATATGCTGACGGATTTTATCTTGGTCGTCATATTTTTTTGCAAGATAACCCCTTTACTTTGTGGATATGTAAATCTCACGCTCCCGATGGTCAATTCAATTGGGCTAGAGAGACCCCCCATTTGAAACAATCTCTCAGCAAAGATTAGTAGTGAGGAAACAAACGAATGCCCGAATGTGAACAACTCGTGAATCTGTCTTAATATTATAACTTGATTATGACAACATGAGAGGAAATCAAGTATAATATTTTTTTACAGCATCGTAATTGACTGGATTGGTAAAGACACGACCATCCATCTCGGCTAGAATCAAAGCACCACCAGGGAGCACCTTCTTTACTATATATGGACCACCATAGTTTGGAGCAAACTTCCCTTCCGGGAGTGGGACTATTGACAACAATTTTCGCAAGACCAGGTCATTAATCCGAAAATATCGAGGCCGAACTTTTTGTTGAATGATTTAGCAACCCTCTCGCCGATAACACCGGCCATGACATACAGCCTTAAGTCTCTTTTCGTCGATCGATTCAATTGGGCCGTCCCTCTCGCTGGATCCATTCGGCTTCGGCCAACAACTTAGCTTGAGACAAGATACGTAAGGAAGGAATTTCCACTTCAATTGGTAGGACAGCCTCCATTCCATATACTAGAGAATACGGGGTTGCCCCCGTAGATGTCCGGATCGAGGTCCGATACGCCATAAGTGCAAATGGTAACCTCTCATGCCAATCGCGATAATTTTCAGCCGTCTTCGCTAAGATTTTCTTAATATTCTTATTGGCGGCTTCTACTGCTCCATTCATCCGAGGACGATATGGGGAAGAGTTCGGATGCTTGATCTTGAATTCCTTGAACAATTCGTCCATTAGCTTGTTGTTCAAGTTTGAGCCATTGTCGGTGATTATGGCTTCAGGTGAATCATATCGAGCGATGATATCTCGATGGATAAATTTCACGATATTTCGTGCCGTGACCGCTAAATAGGATGCGGCTTCGATCCATTTAGAGAAATAGTCAATTGCTACCAAGATGAATCGATGCCCATTGGATGCTTTAGGATTGATAGGGCCAATAACATCAATGCCCCACATAGAAAACGGCCATGGTTCAGATAATCGATGCAACTCATTCGGAGGGACATTAATCTTGTCACCATGAATCTGACATTTGTGACAACTCCGGACATGCTGAATACAATCTCTTTCGAGCGTGAGCCAATAATAACCCAACCTCATGACCTTCTTAGCTAACATGTGGCCATTCATGTGTGGACCACAGATCCCTTCATGCACTTCCATCATCAGACGAACCGCTTCGGTTGAATCAACGCATCTTAGTAGGACAGAATCGAATGATCGCTTGTATAAATTTTCTCCGTTTAAGAAGAACTTCAAAGCCATCTTCCTTATGTACTTTTGGTCAGATACGGTACTTTCTTCGAGGAACTGCTGCTTTTGAATATAAGTTTTGATGTCATGGTACCACGGCTTACCATCGGGTTCATCGATCACGACCATACAATATGCCGGCTTTTTTAATACCTCGATCTTCATGGGGTCAACCTCAAGTCCATTGGCGATTTGTAACATTGAAGACAAGGTAGCCAATGCATCGGCGAATCGATTATGAGTCCCGGACGGATACTCAAATGAGATATTGTTGACGCCTAAATTTTGACTAATTTATTTTTTGCATAAAAATTATAAAAATCATCTCACATATTTATTTTTAGCGTACATTGCATTGGCATATAATTAGGCAAGCAGAACACTTAATTTTGCGGGATAGAAAAATACACCGAGAAGATTTGAAACTTCAGGGACCGTATTGCAAATACTTAAAATTTCGGGGACCGCATTGCAAATACTTGGAACTTCGGGGGACCAGTATTGCAAATACCAAAAGAAGATGAAGAAGGGAAGATGATGAAGGGAAGGTGATGAAGGGAAGATGAAAATGGAAGGTGAAGAAATGAAGATGAAGAAGGGAAGATGAAAATGGAAGGTGAAGAAATGAAGATGAAGAAGGGAAGATGAAAATGGAAGGTGAAGAAATGAAGATGAAGAATGAATGGTGGAGAAATTTGGCTATAAAAGAGGGAGAGTTCTTGAGAATTGAGGAGGAAAATTTTTGTGATAGAGATGGTAGAGAGCTCTTGAGAAGAGTTTTAGGGGGGAGTGGAAGAGAATTGAAAGAGTTTTGAGAGAGTTTTTTAGAGGAATTTTTAGAGAGGAAAAAGAGAGTTCTTGAGCAAAATCAGAAGAGAAAATTCGAGAGTGAAGAAAAGAGTTTTAGTCGAGCATCATCTTCGACGAGTCCCGACATTTCGCCTCTCGCCACCCAACAACGCCATTGCTTGCCATTTTCGACGACAACCGCGTTCTTCCAGCTCCGAGATCTTGAAGGGAACTATAACGTGTATGTGAGTAAGATTTTGTGTAATAGAAGGTAATCCTTTCCATCTCGATCTACAAAAATGTAATCGTTTGGTTTGAATATTTGTTTGTCTATTTTAGACATGTCACGTGTTCCAAAGTTTAACATTAGTACATGTTAATTTATTTTTGTAAATACTCGTGATTGGCTGCGTTTTCTTTCTTTCTAAATCATCCATGGTGTATATCGCACAAAGTTCCATGTTTTACATTCTCATAAAAAAGAAGAAAAAACCAAAAAATTGCATCTTTGAATTTCAAGCAAAATCCATCAAAATTGCCAAATCAAGTATTTTTCATGAAAATGGTACCGAAAGGGCGTTAGAGTAATCTAGCGTAACCAAGTCCCCGAATTCAAAATCTCCGGTTCGCGGAAATAAGATAGTTTTCTCCCGCTATTTTATTTAGGTTTCTAATCAACCTACCGAAAATGATTAGTGGCGACTCCAAATTCAAAACACGTTGCATGTTAATTATTTGAACCTTAAGTTGCGATTTGGTATGGACTTGGGAGAGTTTGAGTTAGGTTAGTTAATTAATTAACCCGATAATCCATTAGCTCGAAAATTAACTCGTCTATTTTTTTTTTAGGTCGCGACAGCTTGGCGACTCCACTGGGGACCCAAAGAGGACTTAGGCCGGATAATTTCATGAAAAAGAAATCACTTGATTTGGTAAAACTTTGGTTGAATTCTCATTCTTAGGTGTTAAATGTTTTTGCAGATTGGGAGTTATAAGGGGAGGAGTGATCGGCTAACCCTTTGTTTTGCGTGCTTGGTGAATTGGAATTGTGATTTAACTTTTGAATCATTGAAGCGATGTTTGCCTTTAATTGTTGTGCATGACTTATCGTATTTGCACTACACTGCACACAACCCGTGACCGGACCCGGGTCACACTAATAGTTTTAAGATGGTATTTAGATGGTTCTTTAACCTTGGTGGTAAGGTTTCGCTAAAGGTTATCCCATCCGGATCCCGAAATTTTTTTCAGAAAATGGCTCAAGGGTTGTTCTCATGCACGTGAGGCTACGATGCATGATAATTGCCCTTGTCGACCGAACCAAGCCGAAGTGATTGGACCCGACTAGTCATGACTATTGTACGCGAGGTTGCGACTAGTCATGATGGCTGTGCGCGAGGCTGCGACATGTCGTTTCGTTCATCATTTCACTTTACAAAAAGCCTTTTGGATAGATAGAATAAGATTTAAACTCACGATTCATGCGCATGTCTTTGTGATTGACATTTTCTTCGTATGAGAGGTAATTTCTTGTCTCTTGTACCCTGTTATCTCATTTTTATTTTGGGCTGGTCCATGGTTTAGGTTGATTGTTTAGAAGTTTCATTGTCTTATTTCCAATTTCGCACTTTGCTTCCGTAGCTTTTACAATTTCATCAGTTGTCCTCAATTCTGATTTGACTTATTCCTGTTGTGCGATTTTTACTAAATTCTACGATCGAGATTTGAGTAAGTGCCAAACACGAAAGTTGTAGACCTATGTTTCAACTAATATCTTGCAAAAGTTCAGAATTAAATTCATAATTTAAGATGGCCCTTCGTTTTTTCAACAACATGCGGTTATAACAGTTTTCTGAACATGATTTTTTTGGAAAGACACATTAAACTGATTTGATCCGCGCATTTCTAGTCCGATTGGCCAACATAAAAGTTGTTCATCATCTTCTCAACTACAAGCTCGTAAAATTTGGACATGTTTTGATCAACGTACGAATTAATACGAATTTTTTCGTAAAAGCGGACAAACTGAAAATTACATGTTTCAATCATTTGGTCATAATCACTTTGTTCATTTGAGTCTAGAGGGATGCCATGGGCCGGCTCGCTATTCTTGCTCCCTGTACTAATTTTGGGTTTCTTACTGTGTACAGGTAATTTATCACGGATCCTCCACATATTACTCGATCGATCGCAAAGAGGATGGCCGACATCAACGCTACCGTCGGTGCTGCCCTAGACGAGAAACTTGGCTCCTTGACCGAGCGCTTTGAAGGGATGATGTCCCCAAAGATGGAAGAAATGATGGCCGCCTTCACCGCCAAACTTCAATCATCCGCCGCCAGCCCGCCGCTAATCATTCCTGCTCGAATTCCTCCTGCGGATAACTCCGGTAAAGCCCCGGAAGCTGCTCCCTATCAGATAATGCCGCTGGAAGATGTGATCATCATAGGCATGAACTCGAGCACGCCACCCGTAGTCCCAATCCCTCAAGTCAGCCCTATGACCTCCGGATTGAATGGTGATGCGGCCAAGCTGTTGGCCCAAATGGAACAGAGGGTCCGAGAGGTTGAGGGGACTCACAACATACCCCAGATTGACCTATCTATCTTTTCAAAGGTCACAGTGCGGAAGAAGTTCAAGATGCCCGACTTCGAGAAGTATGATGGGACTTCCAACCCGGTTCAGCATGTCCGAAGCTGTCACAAATGTCAGATTCATGGTGACAAGATTAATGTCCTTCCAAACGAGTTGCATCGCTTATCCGAACCATGGCCGTTTTCTATGTGGGGCATTGATGTTATCGGCCCTATCAACCCTAAAGCATCCAATGGCCATCGATTCATCTTGGTGGCGATTGACTATTTCTCCAAATGGATCGAAGCCGCATCCTATTTAGCGGTCACGGCACGAAATATCGTGAATTTTATCCGCTGGGATATCATTGCTCGATACGGTTCACCCGAAGCTATAATCACCGACAATGACTCGAACTTAAACAACAAGCTAATGGACGAATTGTTCAAGATCAAGCATCCGAACTCTTCCCCATATCGTCTTCAGATGAATGGAGCAAGAGAAGCCGCCAACAAGAACATCAAGAAAATCTTAGCGAAGACGGCTGAAAATTATCGCGATTGGCATGAGAGGTTGCCATTTGCACTTATGGCGTATCGGACCTCGATCCGGACATCTACCGGGGCAACCCCGTATTCTCTTGTATATGGAATGGAGGCTGTTCTACCGGTTGAAGTGGAAATTCCTTCCTTACGTATACTGTCTCAAGCTATACTGACGGAAGCTGAATGGATCCAGCAGAGGGCGAGCCAATTGAATCCGATCGATGAAAAGAGACTTAAGGTTATATGTCATGGCCGAGTGTTATCGGCGAGAGGGTTGCTAATTCATTCAACAAAAAAGTTCGGCATCGATATTTTCGGATCAATGACCTGGTCTTGCGAAAATTGTTGCCAATGGTCCCACTCCCAAAAGGGAAGTTCACTCCAAACTATGGTGGTCCATATATAGTAAAGAAGGTGCTCCCTGGTGGTGCTTTGATTCTAGCCGAGATGGATGGTCGTATCTTTACCAATCCAGTCAATTACGATCTGTAAAAAATATTATACTTGATTTACTCTCATGTTTTCATAATCGAGTTATAATATTAAGACAGATTCGCGAGTTGTTCACATTCGGGCATTCGTTTGTTGAGAGATTATTTCAAATGGGGGTTTCTCTGGCCCAATTGAATTGATCATCGGGAGCGTGAGATTTACATATCCACAAAGTAAATGGGTTATCTTGCAAAAAAATATGACGACCAAGATAAAATCCGTCAAGATATGGAAGAAGGAATAATGCGAAAGCAAAATGCAAATCAGTAAAAACTTGCATTTATTCCATCCATCGGGAAACCTTACAAACGGATCATCGGGGTGGGAACGTAAAGCCAAACCGAGCCCTAATGAGCATCACAAAGGAGTTTAACTGACTCTCCATACGGTTGATGCTCCGCCTACACCGATCGCTTCGAGAATCGAGATCCGCTAGCTTAAAGAGGAGGAGCTCACATTTCTCTTTAAGCTTGGCCACCCTGTCCTCGTGATACTCGGCAGCAGATTCCAAGTCATGGATCAGCATTCTCCCGCGGGCTATATCTAGGGTCAGATCGTCCAGCCTTTCTTCCAGCCATGTGCATTGGAATTTCAAAACGATATCGAGCGGATCGCGCTTGAAGATGGTCCGGGACATGGCCAAACGTTCCACCAAGTTCCCCCTCTCACGAATCAGCAGCGAGACTTGTTCATTACCATAGTCAAGGGCCTTCTTATGATTGTCGGCTACAAGACCGGCCAACACCAAGTTATCCGTCCGATCCCGATAGCGTGCCCTCACAAGATGGGCCAAAGTAACATCTTGATGAGCATGATTGTAAGCCTCCAGGAAGTTAGTGAAGAGGGTAGGGAAGATCCTATATTCCTCTTCTAACTTGGTACCTTGAATAGAAGTAGTGTCCATATCCCTAAACATAAGACGAATTTCGGTTTCGACCTCCGGATGGTTGGCTATATAAGAGTAGCCCTGGCCTAGGAGATTATAAAGTTTCTCCCATTTGGCCAAAACCTCAGCCGAGAAGACGTGTGCGGGGAGGGAGGCCATTGTTGTTGAAGCAACCGAAAAAGAATGGATGCGAAAGAGTGCTTAGAAGGTTGGAGATGAAGACATGAAAGCGATGATCGTCTCGGCGTTAAATCCTAATTTAAAGGGCAGGAAAAGTCATAGCAATAATTATTGTGGGGGCCGAGTTAATTATCCGGGTGAAACTACAGACGTTTCGTCCGTGAATCACGGATCTACCATCTCGAGGCTCACGAATTCGAAAAAGTTGCGAAATGACTTAAAGGTTCCGCCATATTAAAAGAGGGACAAGCATACTTCGCGAAAAGATTTGAGGGTCCCACCATGTCGAAGGAAATGAAGAAGACAGAGCGGGAAACACGAAATCTTGGGAGAAGCACCGGCTTAGTGGTTTTCATCCACGTTAAAAGGGAGGCTCCGGAACATGCATGTTTACTCGAAAGAATTTGGAGAGAGTAAGCATACAACGGAGAGTAGAGTGAACAAAAGGCAGTAAGAAGTATTTCAATCCAACATGTTTGGAGGTTACCGGGACTTACTGGAGGCAACCAACCTAGACATCCCCGAGAATGAACTGCTGAATTTCGAGGCCGGATCCAGCCACAGAAGCCGTAAAACCCAACTCCCTTGGCGATGAAGTTCAAGATCTCGATAACAAGAACAACAATAGCAAGCAGCAAGCAACCGTAGTCAACCCCGAAAAAGAAAACATCAAATCAAAGAGCTCGAAGCTGCCTTCAAGGAGTGCCCTTACGTGAACGGGAAACGAAAAAATGAGTTGAGCCGGAAGCTAGGAATGGAGCCCTTGAAGGTCAGGTTTGGTTTCAAAACAAGCGGGCCCGAGTGAAAGTTCAAAGTGAAAGTCATGAACTTGCGTCTCTAAAGGAAGAAAATGAAGAGCTTCGAGCAGAGATCAAGAGGTATAGGGATACTCTTAACATCGCTATTTGCCATGTCTCGCAAAGCAACCCCATCACCTTTGGTGGCATGTTCCTTGATGAGCCACATCCGAGCATTGAAAATGCTCATTTATCGATTCATCCTCCCGAGCAAGTTCTCGCACAATCGGATTTCGTTGGGGATACATCCCGCAAAGTCGGCCTTGCGGAGGCGTAACCGATGCCCTTCGAGGGAAGTGACATGCATCACTACAATTGGAGTTTCCACGATGTCACAATCGGCCAATTCAACACCGATGAAACTCCGAATCCGTAGCCTACATGAAGCTTGAGTTTTTATTATGGGCTTTCAAAATATCACTCTTTTGAGCATTACTAGCTAGCCCTTATGAATTCTCAAGAGAAGTAGAGACATGCGTGAATGAATGTACTGTTTGTTACAAAGTCCCCATGTGATACATTCTTCCTTTTATGCCTAGAGTTAATCAAGGGGCAAAGAACAGTACTATCCGCAAATATCGTCATGCTTAAATGCGTAAATTCTTTGTCAGATTTGACCGAACGCCGAAAGGAAAAGCATTAAAAGCCTTCACATAGGTAGATGCAAAAAGATTTGAGAAAAAAATAGCTGCCTCGTTATTAGAGAAAGCAAAAAGATTCGAGGAAATAACCGCCTCGGGAGGAAGTGAAAAGATTTGAGGAGGGAAATAACTGCCTCGCTCGTAGGAGGGAGCGAAAAGATTTGAGGAGGGAAGTAACTGCCTCGTTTGTAGAGAAAGTGAAAAGATTTGAGGGCTCCTCCATATCAGAAAAGGAAGAAGATGATAGATGGAGTGAGAGATAAGAGTTATTACGAAACGGATCCAAGGCACTAAGACCGAAAAGGAGAGAAAAAGCTGTCCTCTTTCGTAGAGAAAGCGAAAACCCGTCTGCAAGACTAATAAAAAAAAAAAGAGAGAGGAAGTTTATAAAGAACTTGAAGTCTCCATGCACCTAGCGACCTTCAGAATCCGTCACGAAAGGCCATCATCGCTTTTGTGATTTTCGGGCAATTTGTTTTTGCAAGTCCAAGAATATCTAAAGCTCATTCTCTAGTCGAAACAGCCATTTTCGGTCTACATATGGAAGGTTTTAAAAGAAAAACACGTTCATTCCAAGCGGAAGTATGGGAACCTTCCTATCCCGAGGATCTGCGAGTCATGGCCATTGATGGCAACCCCGTTTCCCTCTCAATCCTCGTTGCTATGCTGAGAAGTTGCATGTACAGGGTTTTTGCTTATGCGAAGGCAACGGATGCCTTACAAGTACTGAGGCGGTACAAATATGATTTTGACATCGTCGTCACAGCCGTCGTAGGGATCGACATGGACGGTTTCAGTCTCTTAAAGATCATTGATTCCGAGTTGGACATACAGGTCATCGTAGTATCAGCAAGTAATGATCAGCAGTTCATAACGAGGGCCATATCGCATGGTGCTCGAGACGTCCTACAGAAGCCGGTCTGCGTTCGAGTGCTCCAAAACATTTGGCAGCATGCTGTAAGGAAGCAATTACTCGTACAAAAAAACCACGACCAAGGCGACGACGACGATTTTGTCCAAAAGAAAAGGCCCCTTTGGTCCGCCAAGCTTCATTCTATATTCATTGAGGCGGTTCGACGGCTAGGAATCAATTCAGCACGACCATTGGCTGTACACAAAATGATGAATATAGACGGACTCACCATGTAAAGTGTCACAAATCACCTTCAAAGGGTTAGAGATAAGCTGAGGAAGCACGATGCAGCTTGGGACCAAGGCGACCGGACCGGAGTTGGCTTGGAAGATCAATTCGGGAAAACCTACCGAGCAAAAGGTACCCGGCCACTTCCCAATCAAGAATACATGGCATACCAACCTTCCACTGGTGGTTCTAGTAGCAGACCGGTTGATCATCCCTACAAGTTCCCAAGCAACGACGGAGGCTCAAGCTTAAGGAGTCAAACTGCTCACAAGGAATCGTCACCGGTGTTAGCAAGTAACAATGCCCAATTCGAGTATCAATTGCTCGAAAAATCAGAAGATTACTTTGATGATGAGCTTGCTACCTTGATGAGCCTGTTTGGAAATGAAGGACCTCCGGAGCCGTGATCCGAAGCAAGTTATTATGGGTCTTCAAACAACGATTGTTGGTGTTTAGTCCAAGACAGAATCGGTTGATCGTTGAAGTGGCCAGCAAGAGAGGTGGAACCAATCTCGCATGAATACTCCTTTAATTCCATGTATAGTTCCCCTACGTGGGATTTTTTTACTTTCTAACTGTCTAGAACATGTCTAGAGTTAAAGGGCGAATTTTCTCCTATCTTATCAAGTGCGTAAGTTCCTTGTTAAGCTAGGCTCGTAGTAAATCAATTTGTGGACGACGCCCCTGAACGCCCGTAAAGAGAGATTCCGAATAGCCTTACTTGGGAGAATACGAGTAAAAGACCAAGCGGACTCAAAGATGGGTAACTCCGTATCGTCCCAATTGGCCCTCGGTCATTTCAAACTCTAAATTATGCTTATTTTATTCTCGACAGGGGATTGCCAACTATTTTGAGAACAATATAGCAAAAAGCGAACCAACCGTGGACGCCAACATCACCACAACCTAGTGGTTGGGGGAATGACAAGTGGTCCGAGGCATCCCGGGTTCGATCCCGGGATTTGGCATCAATGTACAAAGATTAATAAAAACCTTTTTGCTTCATAGATTCAATGCCGATTGAAGCTCAGCCTAGATGGTTACAAAACCGGAGAGATAACATCCCGGACATACAATCCGATCCAGATGAATCGATCTTTTCAAATTCAAAGTTTGCAAGGAATACGTACAAGGGTAAAGCAGTATCGTTTCAACTCGTTTAGAACATGAGAACGTACATTGACGCTTTCCCTTTTGATTTTTACAGGGGTCACCGCCTTTTCAGATAGGAAAGTATCCATTCTCCCCGAAAAATTAATGAAATGAGAAATTCCCGGAGCCTTTGACAATCTCATGTCTTGAACCGGATAATGAAGTTTTGCAACTCATTTGCATGAGCGGGGGCAACTCCCGATCCACGCCCCTAAGAAGTTTCTTATGTGCTTGCGAATTCTGTCCACCAAGATAAAAAGTTGCTGCATTTTATATGCTCAAAAACACTCATACATTGCATAGTTTGCGCATGACTGTTCCTCATGTTTAATTTACCAACTCTGAATAAGGAACATGAACCGCATAAGATACATCGAATGTATGGAATGGGGCATGACAGGATGATGAAAGGCAATCATTTCCCAAACACGTCCAATTTTTTCAGGAGAGTTGAACGATGGCTAAATTCCGCATTCCCCGAGGTAAAGACTTTTCTCGCGAAAGGTACGATAGCCGAAATGACAGAGGCATTCGGTTCTCTATCCCAAACACTACGGGTGATCTATTGATTACCCCTTTTGAGCGGTGGTTTCATTTCTTTACCCCTGTCAAGAACCACCCCACATCGGGGTCCGGGCGAGTTAATTCCAGAAGCAACACGAGGTTAATGGTTAGAAATTTTCTTGCTCGGACTAACATTAATCTTCGGGTGTTTCTTTGCATTTATACTCGAATTTTAATTCAAGTGCCTTAGGATGATGAAGAGCATTCATTTCTCTATCCTATACACTTCATTCTTTGCATAGCTCACTTGAGCCTGCAAATTCATTTCTTAAACCCCCGTTGGTGATCATTTGCTCATTCCAAAGACGAAGATAGCATTTTCCCAAGGATTAGAATTGGAGATGGTCGGGTCAACAGAGAATTCCCGAATGGACTCATTTCTTGTATGCTAGATTTTTTATGTTTACATAATTTTTCTTTGTAAATGTTTATGTTTGTTGTAATTCCTGGTTCAAAATCATGGGATTGAAAAAAAAAAAAGGAGAGGCAAACTCAGCTTAAGGGAGAAAGGCCCGCTCTCGAAAAAAAAAAAAAAAAAAAAAAAAAAAAAAAAAAAAAAGCAAAATAGAGAGATGTTGAAGAGCTCTCAAAGAAAAAGAAAAAAAATCTCTTCTCGAAAAAAAAAAAAAAAAAAAGAAAAAATGAGAGTTGGGAGTAAGAAAAGCAAAGGCCGATCTCATATGAAAATGTCGAGCATAGGAAAAGTAAAGTGCCTACCAAAAGTAAGGCCAATGCACATTCATTTGTAAAGTACTTCTGAATTTTGAATGTACATTTTTGCATGTTAAGTTGTAAATTCCATGTACATGTTTGCATTGTGTCTCTTGCAAATCCTTGACAGACACTTGTTGTGAAGAAGACTCCCCAAGAAATCAGTTTGTAAAGTGCAATTTTCAGTAGAAAACTACCATCCCTCATTCAATGATGGTATTCTTTCTGAAGACATTTCCGAAAGACCAAGATCGGTGACTAGTCGGCGATGATCACCAACGTCAAGCCCCTTCTCATTTAATTTCTGAGCCAAAACGAGCCTTTTCGTTCCTCGGTCCCCAATCCTAGCCTACGTTATAACCCTCCAAAGTCTCTTCTGATTAGGGCACTTGAGTTAACGTAGAGTTAAATGATTTTAAGCATCACTCGAAGAAGTTCGAGCAAGATTATTTCTCTCTCATTTTTGCAGGATTCTTGACTTGTAAATCCGGAGCAAATGATGAAGAAATTCATTTCAAGAGCCTTGACTCAACTGGAGTCCCCTTTGTAAACCTTTGACCTAGCTCTCATTACGGTCCTAATCAAGACCTCCAGATCGACTCGGTCGTATCAATTGCGAGATTACTTGGATCCTTATCGAATGCGATGATGGAAAGATTGAGTGATTTCTCTTGAATCCTTGCAGACAGGATAAATAGCTTTTCTCGAGAGTGAGAGAAAGCCCTTTCGGACCGAAGTCCCCCCATTCAACTCACATTCGAGGTATTCGTAATGTGAGAACCTCCCTGGACAAAATTGGTAATGCAAACTTGACAGAATGGTTATGCATGAACCATAGTATGAGTGATTGCATTATACTCATTGTTGAATATGTTTGTGTGTGTTACCTCCGACATTCTATGATAGGTAATACATTCCCGATGTTCGAGTTCCCTCCCAAGGTCTCGAAATTCATCCAAGGATTATTGAATGAGCAAGTTTTGCTGGCAAATGCCTACCGTGTACGATACTAAGCAATCGCTCGTTCCTTGATTAATCGTTTGGAGAACCCGGGTAAGTTTTCCGAACCCCTTTTCAAATCAACAACTCTTCTCATGATAGTTGTTATGATTCAATTCAGGCAATATGCCCCTTTTGTACTTATCGATTCCATTCGATGGTGCTCCTATCAAATATTGTTCAATTCGGGCAATATGCCTCTTCGTCAAGTCGTGTAGACATATGCACTTGCGATCTTGACATCTTATCAAATCATAACGACGTAGCTCTTATGGTTTCAATCTCGGGACGTGAAGACATATGCACTTGGCGATCTTGACATCTTATCAAATCATAACGACGTAGCTCTTATGGTTTCAATCTCGGGACGTGAAGACATATGCACCGGCGATCTTGACATCTCTTCAAATCATAACGACGTAGCTCTTATGATTTCGGTATCGAATCACGAAGACGTATGCACCGGTGATCTTGACCTTTAGTCGGCTCATAATGACATAGCTCTTATGATTTTCGGCTCCTTTATCAAATCATGAAGACATAAGCACCCATATTTTTGATCCAAACCAAATCATAACGACGTAGCTCTTATGATTTTGGTTCCCCCTTTATCGAATCGTGAAGACATATGCACTTGGCGATTTCGACATTTAATCAACTCACAACGACGTAGCTCTTGTGAACTTGATCCCACTTCTTTCGACTCACAACGACGTAGCTCTTGTGATCTCAAACGACACACATATCTTGCGCTGTCTTGCATTAGGGAGAAGTCTCGATAACAGATAGGCCAAATACCTTAAAATCCTTGCATCCGCAAAAAGAAGCTTGGAAATTAAGAGAACCATTAGCTTACGAGAAATTTGGTAAAACAAGTATTCTTGTATGCGATCCATGTGCGAGTTTCTCTAACATGGAAAAGAGGAATTATGACACATGTTATTTACTGGGTCTTGCATATCATGCATCACTTCATTACATTAAAAAAATGGGATTAAAACTCCCGCCAAAAAGTTCATCCATAATTTGCACCTGTCAAAATTTAGGATTCAATTACGTCTTTGAGCGGAACCTCTACGAGCCTCCACTCAAAGAGGGGGTACATTGACGCCTAAATTTTGACTAATTTGTTTTTTGCATAAAAATTATAAAAATCATCTCACATATTTATTTTTAGCGTACATTGCATTGGCATATAATTAGGCAAGCAGAACACTTAATTTTGCGGGATGGAAAAATACACCGAGAAGATTTGAAACTTCGGGGACTGTATTGCAAATACTTAAAATTTCGGGGACTGCATTGCAAATACTTGGAACTTCGGGGACTGTATTGCAAATACCAAAAGAAGATGAAGAAGGGAAGATGATGAAGGGAAGGTGATGAAGGGAAGATGAAAATGGAAGGTGAAGAAATGAAGATGAAGAAGGGAAGATGAAAATGGAAGGTGAAGAAATGAAGATGAAGAAGGGAAGATGAAAATGGAAGGTGAAGAAATGAAGATGAAGAATGAATGGTGGAGAAATTTGGCTATAAAAGAGGGAGAGTTCTTGAGAATTGAGGAGGAGAATTTTTGTGATAGAGATGGTAGAGAGCTCTTGAGAAGAGTTTTAGGGGGGAGTGGAAGAGAATTGAAAGAGTTTTGAGAGAGTTTTTGAGAGGAATTTTTAGAGAGGAAAAAGAGAGTTCTTGAGCAAAATCAGAAGAAAAAATTCGAGAGTGAAGAAAAGAGTTTTAGTCGAGCATCATCTTCGATGAGTCCCGACATTTCGCCTCTCGCCACCCAACAACGCCATTGCTTGCCATTTTCGACGACAACCGCGTTCTTCCAGCTCCGAGATCTTGAAGGGAACTATAACGTGTATGTGAGTAAGATTTTGTGTAATAGAAGGTAATCCTTTCCATCTCGATCTACAAAAATGTAATCGTTTGGTTTGAATATTTGTTTGTTTATTTTAGACATGTCACGTGTTCCAAAGTTTAACATTAGTACATGTTAATTTATTTTTGTAAATACTCGTGATTGGCTGCGTTTTCTTTCTTTCTAAATCATCCATGGTGTATATCGCACAAAGTTCCATGTTTTACATTCTCATAAAAAAGAAGAAAAAACCAAAAAAATTGCATCTTTGAATTTCAAGCAAAATCCATCAAAATTGCCAAATCAAGTATTTTTCATGAAAATGGTACCGAAAGGGCGTTAGAGTAATCTAGCGTAACCAAGTCCCCGAATTCAAAATCTCCGGTTCGCGGAAATAAGATAGTTTTCTCCCGCTATTTTATTTAGGTTTCTAATCAACCTACCGAAAATGATTAGTGGCGACTCCAAATTCAAAACACGTTGCATGTTAATTATTTGAACCTTAAGTTGCGATTTGGTATGGACTTGGGAGAGTCCGAGTTAGGTTAGTTAATTAATTAACCCGATAATCCATTAGCCCGAAAATTAACTCGTCTATTTTTTTTTTAGGTCGCGACAGATATCCTCAAATTCCTCCACCGGTTTATCCAGATACTCATGGTAGGGTAGCAATTTAGCATCTCTCGTCTTCCACTTTCCAACGATCTGAAGGATAATCGGAGCGGAATCTCCGAACACCTTGAGTCGGGCTATCCCCATTTCAATCGCAGCCTGCAGACCGAGGATGCATGCCTCATATTCCGCTATGTTATTTGTGCAAGGGAATACCAATTTTGCGGCCACGGGATAATGTTGACCACCTGGAGATATCAGAACCGCGCCCGTGCACGATCCCGATAAATTGACAGCTCAGTCAAAATACATAGTCCAGATGTAATCCTCCACCGACATGATCCGATCCTCGGAATAATAGGCATCATCATCTCGCCCCGGATTTTCAGCTAGGACATCTGCTATAGCCCGTCCCTTGATTGACTTTTGGGACAAATATTGAACATCAAATTCGGAGATGAGGATTTGCCATTTGGCAAGTCTACCAATCAAGGCGGGTTGATTAAGCAAGTATTTGATAGGATCGCACTTTGTCACCAGAAGTACCTGGTAATGCAAGGTATATTGCCGAAGCCTATGCAGTACCCAGACTAACGCCGCACATGTTTTCTGCGCCGGTGTACTTCATTTCCGAAGCGGTGAATTTCTTGCTCAGATAATAAATGGCTCGTTCTTTTCCATCCTCCTGCCTCTCTTGTGCTAACATAGCACCCAAAGACTCACTAAGGATTGTGAGGTAGAGGATTAAAGGTTGCCCCGGTGTTGGAGGAACAAGCACGGGTGGACTCATGAGATCTTTGCTTCGGTTTCCCAAAAGCTTCTTCACATTCGCTATCCCATTGGATTAGCGCATTCTTCTTTTAACAGCTTGAGGAATGGCTTAGCGGTTTCTGATAACCGAGAGATGAATCGAGCAATATAGTTTAGCCTACCCATCGGACTTCGAACTTCTTTAACCGTCGTCGGCGGCTTAAGCTCACGAATAGCCTTGACTTTAGAAGGGTCGACTTCAATACCCTTATTGCTCACCACGAATCCGAGCAGCTTGCCCGAGCTGGTCCCAAAGACACACTTGGCGGGGTTGAGGCGTAACTTGTACTTTCGGAGTCCGTCGAACAATTTCTTGAGCGTTTCGACGTGATCTTCTCCATGCCTTGTTTTTGCTATCATGTCATCAACGTAAACCTCAATCTCATTATGCATCATGTCGTGGAAAAGGGCAACCATGGCTCGTTGGTAAGTAGCCCCAGCATTTCTGAGACCGAACGGCATCACCCGGTAATGAAACATTCCCCATGGTGTGGTGAAAGTGGTTTTCAACTTGTCATTGACATTCATCGGGATCTGATTGTACCCGGAAAAACCATCCATGAATGAAAACAATTCAAACCTGCATGATCGTCACAACGAGCATGTCAATATGTGGGAGGGGAAAATCATCTTTAGGACTGGCCTTATTCAAATCTCGGTAATCGACACAGACTCGAATACGTCCATCCTTCTTCATGACCGGGACTATATTGGCAACCCAATCAGAATATTCTGTAGTCTCCAAGAATCCGACGTCAAGCGGCTTCATGACTTCCTCTTTGATCTTCCGGACCAGTGCAGGTCCGGCCCTCCTTGACTTTTGCACTACCGGGCTTAGCCGAAGGATCGATCGGCAAACAATGTTCGACAATAGAACGGTCAAGACCGGGCATATCCCGCATAGGACCGTGCGAAAATGTCCCGGTAATCCTTCAAGAGCTTAATCAAGCGCTCAATCATCTCTTTGGAAAGGTTTGCCCCGATCTTAACTTCTTTAGGATTTTCCGCATCGCCTAGGTTGACCGAGATAGTTTGTTCACTTGTCAAGGGCTTGATCTCCTCATGTCGTTCGAAATCTCGACGAATTTCCTCATAATCTGGACTGGACTCATCTAGGTCGTATACTTCTAAATCCACTAGGTTTCCCTCCTCATGTATCCCCACGAAACATAAAGTAACAAAATCAGAAAAACAAACAAGGTTTAATTGCGGTGTTTTTTTTTTTTTTTTTGAAGAACTTTATTTATTTATTTTTTTGTTATTATTTTTTTTTCAAAACCGTGGGACATGAATTCTTGAAGAAGCCCAACCCTCAGTTCTTACCATGATGACAAACTTGTTGGTCGTTGGTTATCGTCATCGGGTTGGTTTGGGATACTTCAACAAGATTCGAAAAATAGTGCAATTTTATTGATATGAAATTACATCTTCTAGGAAAAAATTCAAGAGTGCAACACAGAATAGAAATCCCAATGTGACCCAAAACCTAAAGGAAACAGAAAATGTCCCACGCAGAGGATTGCATAAACATAAAGATGTTACTACGAATCTAAACCCTCCAGTGGATCATCACACATGGCGTTAATGAATGATTTGGAAGGTTTAGGCGCTAGGTAAGGTTCCTCTTTATGCGCTCCGTCTTCAGATATAGCAGCAATGGTTACATCATCAAAACAACCGGCGATATCGAAGACTCCTTCATCCTTACTAGCACCAACCTGTGTCGATTCCCAGCCCGAATACAAGCATTAACTTTACCGAATGATCGGCAAAGGATTATTCTGGACATTTGGCTGTTTGTTGTCTTGGAATGAGAATGCCTTAGAATCAAGAAGATCTTGAATCCGATGCTTCAACACGAAACAGTGTCGGTGTCATGTCCAAGGCTCCCCACAAGTGGTAATCACATTTCTTTGATGGATCATATTTTGGCGAGCTCGTGTTACCGGATCGTAGAGGCTCGGAAGTCAGTAAACCTCTCTTACGTAGAACCGCGAGTACCCGTGACGGGGTTCCTGGTAGAGGAGTAAACCGCCGAGGGGGCCGTTGATTCCCTCTTTGTCGTTGTGCGCGGAAATTAGCTTCTCTGCTGATTAGGAATCTGCACAACCGGCGTCCGGGTCATGGGTTTTCTCGGCTGTAGGTCATGTTAACCTGTGGAGCCGGTTCCTTATCTTTCCTTACCGCAAACCTCTTAGTCGTCGTGGTGACATCATCGTACCAACCTTTCTTCATACCGTTCTCGATTTCTTCAGCCATTGCGATGAGATGGCTGAATGACGTAGCAGCGGATCCCGCAATTCGGGTTTTCATAACTTGCAGCAGAGTTGAAACAAACAATTTCATGAGCTCCCTTTCGGGAGGGGATGGTTTCACTTGAGATGCCACGTTCCTCCACCCGGTAGCATATCGCTTTGATTGTTTCTCCTCTCTTCATCTCAAGCTGTTCAAGATCTTCTCTGGTGGTCAGCACGTCCAAGTTAAAGCTAAAATGTTTGATGAAAGCATTAGCTGCCTTCTCCCAATCATCCATCCGGTAGATCTCGTAGTCCGTATACCATCTCATGGCAGCTTCTTTTAAACTAGCCTGGAAAGTCCGGACCATTAGGAGGCCATTGATCGCATACTTGTTCATTCTTGCCTGGTACATCCGGACGTGCTGAACCGGGTTGGAAGTTCCATCATACTTCTCAAAGTCGGGCATCTTGAACTTCTCCTAAGACCTTGTGACCTTTGAAAAGACAGACAGTGTCAATCGGGTATGTTGTGAGTCCCCTCGACCTCTCGGATCCTCTGTTCCATTTGGGCCAACCGCTTGGCCGTATCACCATTCAACCCGGGGGCCACGGGGCTGGCTTGGGGGATTGGGACTACGGGCGGCGTGCTCGAGCTTACGCCCGTGAAGATCACGTCTTCTAGCGGCATTGTCCGATAGGGAGCAGTTTCCCGGGCTTTACCGGAGTTGTCTATAGGAGGAATTAGAGCAGGAATGGTTAGCGGCGGGCTGGCGGTGGATGATTGAAGTTTGGCGGCGAAGGCAGCCATCATTTCCTCCATCTTTCGGGACATCATCCCTTCGAAGCGCTCGGTCAAGGAGCCAAGTTTCTCGTCTAGGGCAGCACCGACGGTGGCGTTGATGTCGGCCATCTTCCTCGCGGCCGATCGAGTGATATGTGGAGGATCCGTGATAAATTACCCGTACGCAGTAACAAACCCAAAATGAGTATAAGGAGCAAGAATAGCGTGCCGGCCCATGGCATCCCTCTAGACTCAAACGAATAAAGTAATTATGACCAAAGGAATAGAACAGGCAATTTTCAGTTTGTCCGCTTTTATGAAAAAATCCGTATTAATTCACACGTTGACTGAAATTCGTCCAAATTTTACGAGCTTGTAGTTGAGAAGATGGTGAACAACTTTCATGTTGGCCAATCGGATTAGAAATGAGCGGATCAAATCAGTTTAATGTGTCTTTCCGAAAAATCGCATTCAGAAAACTGTTATAACAGCAGGTAGTTGAAAAAACGAAAGGCCATCTTAAATTATGAATTTAATTTTGAAATTTTGTAGGATATTAGTTGAAACATAGGTCTACAACTTTCATGTTTGGCACTTACTCAAAACTCGATCGTAGAATTTAGTAAAAATCGCACAACAAGAACTAGCCAAATCAGAATGGAGGACAACCGATGAAATTGTAAAAGCTACGGAAGCAATGTGCGAAATTGGAAATAAGACAACGATACTCCTAAACCATGGACCAGCTCAAAATAAAAATGAGATAATATGGTAAAAGAGACAAGAAATTACCGTTCATAGGAAGAAAATGTCAATCACAAAGACATGCGCATGAATTGTGAGTTTAAATCTTATTCTATCTATCCAAAAGGCTTTTGCAAAGTGAAATGATGAACGAAACGACATGTCGCAGCCTCGCGCAATCATCATGACTAGTCGCAGCCTCGCGTACAATAGTCATGACTAGTCGGGTTCAATCACTTCGGCTTGGTTCGGTCGACAAGGGCAATTCTCATGCATCGTAGCCTCACGTGCATAAGAACGACCCTTGAGCCATTTTTTTGAAAAAAATTTCGGGATCCGGATGGGATAACCTTTAGCGAAGCCTTACCGCCAAGGTTAAAGGACCATCTAAATACCATCTTAAAACTATTAGTGTGACCCGGGTTCGGTCACGGGTTGTGTGTAGTGTAGTGCAAAGACGATAAATCATGCACAACAATTAAAAGCAAAACACCGCTTCAATGATTCAAAAGTTAAATCACAATTCCAATTCACCAAGCACGCAAAACAAAGGGTTAGCCAATCACTCCTCCCCTTATAACTCCCAATCTGCAAAAACATTTAACACCTAAGAATGAGAATTCAACCAAAGTTTGCCAAATCAAGTGATTCCTTTTTCATGAAATTATCCGGCCTAAGTCCTCTTACATTCCCAGTGAGTCGCCAAGCTGTCACGACCTAAAAAAATAAACAAGTTAATTTTCGGGCTAATGGATTATCGGGTTAATTAATTAACTAACCTAACTCGGACTCTCCCAAGTCCATACCAAATCGCAACTTAAGGTTCAAATAATTAACATGCAATGTGTTTTGAATTTGGAGTCGCCACTAATCATTTTCGGTAGGTTGATTAGAAACCTAAATAAAATAGCGGGAGAAGACTATCTTATTTCCGCGAACCGAGGAGATTTTGAATTCGGGGATTTGGTTACGCTAGATTACTCTAACGCCCTTTCGGTACCATTTTCATGAAAAATATTTGATTTGGCAATTTTGATGGATTTTACTTGAAATTCAAAGATGCAATTTTTTGATTTTTTCTTCTTTTTATGGGGATGTAAAACATTGAACTTTGTACGATATACACCATGGGTGATTTAGAAAGAAAGAAAACGCAGCCAATCACGAGTATTTACAAAAATAAATTAACATGTAATAATGCTAAATTTTGGGACACGTGACATGTCTAAAATAAACAAACAAATGTTCACACCAAACGATTACATTTTTGTAGATCGAGATGGAAAGGGTTACCTTCTATTACACAAAATCTTACTCACGTACACGTTATGGCTTCCTTCAAGATCTCAAAGTTGGAAGAACGTGGCTATCGTCGAAAAAAGGCAAGCAGTGGCGTTGTTGGATGGCGAGAGGCGAAGTACGTGCCGGGACTCGTCGAAGATGATGCTCGACTAAAACTCTTTTCTTCACTCTCAAATTTTCTCTTACGATTTTTCTCAAGAACTCTCTTTTTTCCTCTCTAAAGAATTTCTCTCACAAATTCTCTCAATTCTCTTCCACTCTAAAACTCTCTCAATTCTCTTTCACTTTCCCCCCCTTCTCTCTCAATTCTACTCCTCTTTTATAGGCAAAGTTCTCCATCCTTCATTCTTCATCTTCACTTCTTCACCTTCCATTTTCATCTTCTCTTCTTCATCTTCATTTCTTCACCTTCCATTTTCATCTTCCCTTCTTCATATTCATCTTCTCTTCTTCATCTTCCCTTCACCATCTTCCTTTCATTATCTTCTCTTCTTTATCTTCTCTTCACTACCTTCCTTTCATTATCTTCTCTTCACCATCTTCCTTTCTCCATCTTCTTTTGGTATTTGCAATGCAGTCCCCGAAGTTTCAAGTATTTGCAATACAGTCCCCGAAGTTTTAAGTATTTGCAATACAGTCCCGAAGTTTCAAATCTTCTCGGTGTATTTTTTCATCCCGCAAAATTAAGTATTCTGCTTGCCCAATTATATGCCAATGCAATGTACGTTAAAAATAAATATGTGAGATGATTTTTTATTTAGAACTAAAATTAGTTCTAATTTTTATGCAAAAAATAGATTAGTCAAAATTTAGGCGTCAACAATATTCTTGCGAAACCTGTCACCAAAAAACGTTGCCCAAAATCCATGGAACAACACCAGCAGTTTTGGAAGATTCCCAATACAAAAGTTTATGTTTGCCTTTCCCACATAGCGTTCTCGTGCATGGCTTTGAAAAATGAGCCCACTTCATCGATCTTCTCTCCTGTTCGGCTCTTGAGGTCAGAAGCATGAAATCTCGCCATTATCTTGGGAAAAGTGTCAAAAAAGTCTTGAACATATTGCATTAGTAACAATTCAATTCTCAAATTCTTATTAGTGCCAATTTAGTTCTAAACTTTTTGCATTTGTGCTAATTGAGTCAATCCGGTCAATTTTGATCGGAATTTGATGACGTGGATGCCAGCCGTGTCACGTGACACGGTTGACGCCTACGTGGATATTTTACATACCTTTTTAATATTTTTTTGAATTCTATACTTTTTTTCCTCTTTTCCTTTCTTCTTTGTTCTTTTTTCCTTTCTCCTTCTTCTTTCTTATTCGTTCTTTTTTCCTTCCCCGCATTGCAGGTGGTTGGCCATCGCCCGGCCGCACACCACATGCCGGGACGGCTGCCTTGTCGGGCCGAGGGCAAGCACCGGTGAAGGCGAGACTCGCCACGGCCGACATTCACCTAGGCCAACACTTGTTGTGGCGAGCCTCGCTATGGCTAACACTCGCCTAGCCGATGCCTAGTGAGGCCTTGCTAGCATGGGCAAGGCTCGTCCAAGCCAGATCTGGTGAAGCCGATCCATGTTAACTCCATTGCCGCTGCCGAAGACGAATCTAACTTGATTGCTAGCCGTTATGATAATATAATATCTCTTTATCATTGTTTGAGACTTAATATGAAATAATCCCTAAGAGTCTGAGCTATTTCTACGTTAGCGTCTGAGCTTGAGTTACAAGATTAAAATCTAATATAACCATTCCTCAACATCTGAATGTATTTAGGACAATCTATAAAAGAGAATTTCTATGTATTAACTCAGATTCTAGAAAATATGGATTGTTTTGTCAATTTCAAAATCAATTAGCATATTTGCTCAGCAATTGAATAAAGCGAGATTAAACCTTAGTTATGGAATGCGGAATATATATAACTTTTTTGTGCGTTGCAACGGTTCACATAGAAATTACGAGAAGAGACACATGATGAAAATCGGATATGATTGGAGAATTGAGTATATGATGTGGGTTGGTGTGAACAAAGTTATACTGTAATGTGGCATGCCTAATCTTACGATGTAGACATATTCGTCTAAAATGTGCGTCTCTTTGATCTCCTTCACTTCTGCGGCTCACATGCGTTCTCATGTATTTATAGCGACATCATATGAATCTGGATTTAATCCCAAGCCATTGAAGCCATATAACTTCCGAAAGCCACAACAAGGACAAAATATAATGCTCAGGGCCCGCTGATTAACCATTTTCTAAGGCTACCATGGGTATGGGTCGGTCATATATGAAGGGATTTATCGAAACCGAATCAGACGATCACACAGAGAATCAAGAAAAATTGGAAAGATGGACGAGATTACCCAGGTTCACCCCAAGATTAGGGTTACGTCTTGCAAAGAGATTACCCAGAAACCTCCGTCGGGAGGAGCTGCCCCCGAACCCTTGCCCACCGAACGGGCAGCGGGACACCCGTGTCGGGGGTGCTGCCCCCGAACCCTCGCATCCCGCACGCAGGGGTCACATGTCGTTGGGTAACACTTCAGTTTCCCTAAGCTCACGTGAGCGTAGCCGGTGTGAGAAACAAGGGTCCTTGAAGTATTCGCTAACTCCGACAATATAGGCCTCGCTTTGCAAGAACTGGTTCGATTAGCTTCTTGATCTCTCGGCCTCTGAACTATAATCCCGCATGTATGGCGTATCAGATTCGATGGCGCTGTCCATGGAGATTGCGGGTCTCGACGGCACTTGGAGAGCGACGGAGTGGCTGTTAAGCATGAGGAAAACCGAGCGCATCGTTGGCCGGCTAGCCACGTTTTCTTGGACACATAGCAGACCAATGTCAATGCACCTTTCAATTTCAGCATTCAAACCAGAAGTTATAGAGGGATCAATGACGTTCGATATTGATCTTTCCCTCCAATTCTTCCTAACCTGCAAATATCTGACAACATTGAGCAGCTTCATCTCCAAAACATTATGCGAAATGAGAAGGTATGTTCTTATACTCACATAGCTTATAAGGTCCTCCATGTCATCGCCCATGCAGTGATTGTTCCTATGACCACTCACAATCTCCAAAACCAGCACTCCGAAACTGTATACATCTGACTTGAACGAGAACTTTCCCTTCATCGCATACTCCGGCGCCATATATCCGCTATGCATTACAATAAGTCCATCATATTAGCTCTATAGTTTACCTTGTTCTTTTGGTAATCATAAGCTCTAGGAGGTCGTGAAACTTACTAGGTCCCCACAATTCGGTTTGTCTGTGCATGAGTTTGGTCCAACTTGAACAGCCTCGCCAAACCGAAATCCGATATTTTCGGATTCATGTCTGAGTCCAACAAAACATTGCTGGCTTTGAGGTCCCTATGGATGATACGAAGTTGAGATTCTTCGTGTAGGTAAAGCATCCCTTGGGCGACACCCATTATTATCTTATGACGCTTATCCCAGTTAAGATTCGCACGCTTCAGGGGATCTAGGCATTTTGGTGGAATCACATTGTATAAGACGTCCATTAAACATTTTGTGAGGATCTGATTTCAAAATGAAAACCCGAGAAACATTACCGAATATGAAGCTATCAAGGCTTGAATTGGGCACAAACTCGTAAATGAGAAGCCGTTCGACTCCTTCCAGACAGAAACCCAGGAGCCTGACCAAGTTCCTATGTTGTAGCCTAGCTAGTACCATCACCTCGTTCCTGAATTCTGCTTCCCCTTGGCTGGAATTCAGCGACATCTGTTTCACCGCGATTTCTTGTCCATTGGAGAGCTGACCCTGAAATTTCGCCAAATTAGTTCCTCGTGAGTATTGATCGGTACATTGAAGCATTTGGAAGAGTATCAGATTGATGTCAACTTTGACTATTTGGTTGCTTGAATTTTGAATACAAGAGAGTAGAGGATGTGCTTTGTCAAATTATTACCATGTAAACAGCACCGAAACCGCCTTGTCCAAGTTTCTTGGTATAAGAGAAGTTCTCCGTTGCTGCGCTGATAGTGCCGAAATCAAATTGCTGTGAATCCGCCATGCTAATTTCATGCACAACTTCACCTACAAAGACAAAAACGCGGTCATTCTGAGCGAGAATCATTATCTTTTTATAGTCTTCATAATGGAAGTTTCAAAAACTTTTGGCCTAATTGTTGAGAGCGATGCAGCTCTTACCACCGTGGGGCTTGGTCATAGAGGCCTCGCTTTTCAAGAACTGGTTCGATTCACTTGTTGAACTCTTGGCCTCAGATACCACTGAACTGTAATCCTGCGTGAATGACATAACAGATTCGCTGGTGCTATGAATGAAGAATGCTGGTCTCGACGGCATTGGGAGTGTGAATGAGTGGCTGTTAAGCATGAGAAGGACTGAGGCCATCGTTGGCCGGCTAGCTGCATTTTCCTGGACACATAGTAGACCAATGTGGATGCACCTTGCAATTTCAGTACTCGAACCAGATGTTATAGAGGGATCGATTATGTTCGAGATTGATCCTTCCCTCCATTGTTTCCAAACCTGCAAACATCTGACAAACATTGAGCAGATTGATCTCCGGAATATTACGCGAAATGAGAAGGTATGTTCTTATACTCACATAACTTATGAGGCCCTCCATGTCATTGCCCATGAGGTCATTGTTCCTGTGACCACGCATCATCTCCAAAACCAGCACTCCGAAACTGTATACATCTGACTTGACCGAGTAGCTTCTGTTCATCACATACTCTGGCGCCATGTATCCGCTGTGCATCACAATAAGTTCACCATATTAGTTCTATTGTTTGCTTTGTTCTTTTGGTAGTCATTAGCTTTAGAATGCTGTAGCACTTACTAGGTCCCTACGAATCTTGTCTCTATCTCTGTTTGGTCTAACTCGAACAGCCACTCCATACCGAAATCCGATATTTTCGGATTCATGTCTGAGTCCAACAAAATGTTGCTAGCTTTGAGGTCCCGATGGATGATACGAAGTCCAGATTCTTCGTGTAGGTAAAGCATCCCTCGGGCGACACCCATTATTACCTTGTGACGCTTATCCCAGTTGAAATTCGCACGCTCCAGGGAATCTACTCATTTTGGTGGAATCACATTATATAAGATGTCCACTAAACATTTTGTGAGGATCTAATTTCACAAATGACAACCCGAGAAACATACCGAATATGAATTTATCAAGGCTCAAATTGGGCACAAACTCGTAGATGAGAAGCCGTTCAGCTCCTTTCAGACAGAAACCTAGGAGCTTGACCAAGTTCCTATGTTTTAGCCTGGCTATTACCATCACCTCGTTCCTGAATTCTGCTTCCTCTTGGCTGGAATTCCGCAACAACCGTTTCACCGCGATTTCTTGTCCATTGGAGAGCTGACCCTGAGATTTCACCAAATTAGTTCCTCGTGAGAGTCGATTGATACATTGAAGCATCTGGAAGAGTATCAGATTGATGTCATCTTTGACTATTTGGTTGCTTGAATTTTGAATACAAGAGAATACGGGATGTGCTTTGTCAATTATTACCATGTAAACAGCACCAAAACCTCCTTGTCCAAGCTTCTTGGAGTCAGAGAAATTATCCGTTGCTGCTCTGATTGTGCCAAAATCAAATTGCAGCCGATCCGCCGTGCTAATGTCATCCTCAAGTTCATCTAGAAAGACAAAAACATGGTCATTCAGAGTGAGCATCTTCCAACCCAAAAAAAAAAAAAGAGCGAGCGTCATTATCTTTTCATAGTTTTCATAATGAAAGTTTCAGAAACTTTTAGTACATGTAATTTCACGTGTAGGCATACAAGTAAATCATAAACCCTTATAAGTTTTTGGCCTGATTGTCGAAAGCGATGCTGCTCTTACTACTTTGCTGATGCAAAAGCATAGTCATTAGTCAACTACATTATTTTCATGATCGTTCTTAACCTCATGAACAGTTGCTATTCCAATGCAAAAGGTTAAAAGACTCGCCTTTGACACTTTGTCTGGGTTGCTTCTTCTGTCTGGGCTGCTTCTTCTTCCTTTTCACTATCAGGAGCACGACAACGCCGATGAAAAGTAGTGCAGAAGCAAAGGCACATTATGTTTATGATCATTGCTCACTGGATACTAAGTAATACACTGGAGAAATTACTGAAGCGCCATTACGACTGAACAGAGTGAAGGATATAACAAGAACAGATGCCCACCACGCACCACCAAATATGATGCGAAAGATACATCGCGCCATTCTCCGATAAATCAAGGGAAAGTTATTCGGATTTCTGAATTTTGTCATCCCAGCAATTGGTTGCCTTTTCGACTTCGGTTTCATTACTTTCATGAATTTCTTATGGAAATCAGAGTAAAGATAGTGAAATGGTTTACTGAAACAGAGAGAACAAGTTTGGAAGTTTTTTTTGCAGAGCTATTAGACGCTCCCGATCTGCAGACCAACAACAATGGATTTTCTTGATCATTTTTAAAAGAAGTGAACAGGAACATCGAATTCTCGACAAAAAAAAAAAACAAGGAACATGACTTATACACTTATTTTTATTTTTTAGTACGAATAAATATATAATCATTGTCTTCTTTTACTCGATCAATATGAAAGAAGTTTCTGTCTTCCTTTCGGATTGATCGACAGAGAGAACATGTAATGGAATTCAATCATTCAACCTACACACAGAAATGGCAGGATAATTACCAAAAAAGTCATAAATCTATTGGACAGATACCAATTCGGTTCTAAACCTAAACAAGTCTGTTTAGGAAGGATCAATTCAATTAAATGGCAGGATAATAACCAAGAAGCTCCAATACACATAGATGGTGGGCTGTTTTGGTAAATTTTACCATAATCAGCAAGGATCAATTCAATTAATTCATCCCTACTTTGTTTAGTTCCGGATCAATTAAAGTACTAATCACACATACCTTGATTTGCCAGTCCCCGACATAATTTCCTAAGCAGACTGGTCTTCTCGCACTCGCCCCCGGTGTTCACAGCAATCACATACGCTCCCTCCTCGAGCAACTGCTCCTCGAGCTTGCTAGAGGATGCCTCCACCTCTGACCTGACAATGAAATCGGGTCCTGCAGGGACCGCAAAGTCGCCCAAAGCCTCGGCCCTGCTCTGGAGGGCTTTGCTGCACAGCATGGAAGTTAACAAGTCCTTGAGCTCCGCAAGCTCGACCAAAGCTTCGGGCCTGCTCTGGAGGTCTCCGCTGTTCAGCATGGAAGTTAACAAGTCCTTGAGCTTGCTTGAGGATGCCTCCACTTCCGACCCGAAAAATGAAATCGGGCGCCGCAGGGAGCGCAAGGTCGCCCAAGTCCTCGGGCCTGCGCTGGAGGGCTCCGCTGTTCAGCATGGAAATTAACAAGTTCTTGACCTCCTTCACATCTCCCTGTATCGCCTTCACGTCCACCAATATTTCCTTTTCGTCCCTTGCATTCAGAAGCGGCATGTAAAGCTGGAACTTTTCCACCACTGCCGCGTTGAACTCGGTAAGCTTTTTCGAGTGCGTATACTTCGTGACAGGGTCGAGCCCGTGGATCGCCGAGCATTTGTTGACAAGTGCTTTCCCTTCCTCCAATAGGTCCTTGATTGGAGCCATCTCTTCCGGACCACGCTTCAGCCGATCGTTGTACTTGTTCATGTCCTTGATTATAGGTTCTATGTCGCCCAAAGTGGTTTGTATCTTCTTCAGCTGATCACGAAACGTGGCAACAGTCTTCACTACGTGCTTAACGAGCGCGAACAGCTCGCCAAATGCCGTTCCCACAGCCGCTCCAGCATAATCAACCATTTCTTGTTCTTTCTTTCTTCACGGACCAAACAAGCCTAGGAAATCCCAAACTTGATGATTTTCTCCGCTTTTGGCCCTTGAAGTTGAAGCAACGATGGAGAATGAGATGAACGATAAGGTGGGGGAGACTCTCTTTGTCAAAGTGGGTGGCTAGAAGTTTATTCTGCGGCCAAATGAATTCGGTCTTCAAATGGGAAGTTTCCTGGGAAGAGCGACCACTGTGGGCGCCGCTCTGGCACTCCTTTGTTTACTGAATTGGGGGGTTGAAGAAGCAGACCTTGTCTTTACTCGGCGACTTTTATTATCTTTCTATTTGTTTATCATGGTTAGCACATGACGCAGCCAAGTTTATTTATTTAGGGAAAATTATCCACAAAAAAAAAAAAAAAATGAAAGAGTTATTAAAGTTATTACAATTATATCAATTCAGTTCTAAACTCTGTTTTTTTTTCCGCCAATTGAGTTCCTAAACTTTTTGCATTTGTGTCAATCCACTCCATCTAACAAATTTTAACAAAAAAAAGCTGACATAGATGCCGCCTATCCTACATAACATGGCCGGTATTGACGTGGATAAGTTTTAATAATATTTTAATATTTCTCTTTTTAAAAAAATTTATATTTTTTTTTCCTTCCTTCTTCCTCTAGCCGATCGAGCCTTGCTTGGCCATGGTGAGGTTGACTTTGCCCTATGAGGGCGAGGTTGACCTCCCTAGGGGCGGGCGAGCCCTATCGATGGCCGGGTAAGCCTCGCCCTAGCCGGATTTGGAGAGGTCGAGCCTCCCCTTTGCCGGCCCTCGCCTTTGGCTAGTCGCCGAGGCCTGGCGATGAAGAAGAAGAAAGAAAAGAAAGAGAAAAGAAAAAAAAGGAAAGAGAAAAGAGAAATAAATAAAGTATTAAAATATTATGTCCATGCTAGTGTAGGATGGTCAGTATCCATGTTAGCTATTTTCGATTAGACTGACTTACCTCTATTTCTCATCCCATCAAATTCATTAAACTAAAAAGTGTTGTGGCAAAATTTGATTCTCTTTGCAAGCCATAGGAGTTGGAATTACTGCGGTTTCCACATAGGCAAATTTAAGGACAAAATCAAGTTCGTCCCTGTCTCGAAGAAGCCCAACCTGACAGACATTGTTCATAAAATGTATCAACCTGTCTCGATGTGTTACTTGCGCCAGAAACTAAGCTCTTGAATGAGGTATACTCTTGCTTGCGTGCGTCAATTATAGGACTTCTTTCAATTATCGTTTCTAAAAAACCACAGCCATTAATTTCTTTAAAAAAGAAAATTTTAGAACGGAAGAAATAACATCCGAATAAAGAAGGTGTGCCTAGACATCGAATAGCCCATTCTATCACATTGAATTGTCAATTTAGTACTAAACATTTTGTATTTGTGCTAATTGAGTTTATTCGATTAATTTTGATTGGAATTCGTGACTGTGGATGCCAGCCATGCCATGTGGCATGATCGGCGCCAGCGTGGACATTTTTACATATCTTTTTAATATTTTTTTCAATTCCATAATTTTTTTTTTATTTTTTTCTTTTCTTCTTCGTTCTTTTTTTTCCTTCCCTGCGTTCCAGGTGGAACCACCACTCGGACCACCCATGGCCTCTATGGACCTAGACTTTTTCCGAACCGAGCTTAACCCGTGAAAATCCAAATTTTATTTCCAATCGATTAAGCTAAAAATCCGATCAGTCTTGATTTATCGAATTACCATTTTGCCCCACCAATAATGCATGGGAGACAAAATATTTTAATGGTAAGTGGACTGGTGGGCCCCACCTCGGTCAAATCTGCCACCCACCAGTCAACTCAGCCGTCTCTCTCTCTCTCCCGCTAGTCTTCTTCTCCCCTGTTATTGCGCGAAGACCACCCCCACCGAAGCACCCTCTCCATCGTTGGCTTGCGACTCCACCGCCGAACGCTTCCGCCTTGCAGCCAACCATCGTCCGACACCACGACCACTCCACCGCCGTCGTACCTCCGCCGTCTGCAGTCCGACGAGCTCGAGGAAGCCCGGCGTCCCCTGCTCTGTTCTGCCCTTTGCTGCAGCCCGCTTCAGGCCGCGCCTCAGGCCACCACCAGCTACCCTGAGCCGTCGTACTCGATCCGCCAGCCACCCCGCCCAGTGCCGTCGCCCGTCGTGGCCGCGAAGCCCAGAGCAACCACGGTTTCCGCCGCCACAGAAGCCAGCAACCCGACGTACCCTGTTTCGGGACCTCCAACCCTGTTTCGCTTCGAACCACTGAACCGCCGCAGCTCAGCTTCCTCCGCCGCTCTCCGACCATCCTCAGCCATCACCCTCAACCTCCCGTCGCCCCTCGAGGCTTGTGGAAGCCAGCTGTCGCCTGTGGAGGCCGCGAACAGCCCGGATCTACCTCCCCTTTTCTGCCCGAGCTTCCTCTGTTTTGCGTCGCGGTTCTGTACAGCCGCGATTTGGCCGCCTCCGGCCATCCGCCGGGGCCGTCGCCGCCACCCAAAGCTCCCCCGGAAACCCCCCCGATCTTGGCCAACCATTCCCCTGACCTTGCACAGCTCAAAACCCCAAAAACAGCCCCCGACGCTCACTGTTATGCTCTGTTTTCCTCTGCCAAGCACTGTTCACGCAGGCCAGCCACTGTTCCAGCAAGCTCCGGCCACCGGCTGCCACCCCTGAGTCCCGTGCCGCTGTCCCGAGGTGTCGCCAAGTCCTCGGGCCATCTTTGTTCAAGTTGGAAGCCCGAAGTTTAATTTGGGCCGCGAGTCGCCGATCGTCATCGCCGGGCCGGGCCGGGCCGAGTTCGTGTCGCTGCCGCTAGAGTTGAGACCGTCCGAGTTATTTTTAATTGTGAGTTAGCCCCTAACTCTTGGTTAGGATGCTAATTGCGTTCGGATTAGTTTAATGAACTAATTAGGGTGTTTAGATAGAGTAATTACGGTCGGGCTAGATAGAAACGTGGTTTATGTTAAATGACCGTAATTAGTTAAGATTAGTCAATTAGCTAGGTAGTCTATAACTAATTGGTGAGTAAAACTGATTGATTTGATTGATTGATCGCAAGCGAGCGATATGTTAGAGACGAGTGCACAATTGGAAATTGAAATTGGAATTAATAATCGACCGGGCGCAATTGGTTAATTGACTTATGAATTGTTGGTTGTGAATGCCAATTTGATTGTTGATTGCCGTGGGGGTCCGATTAGAGGTCAATCGCCCCAAATTGCCTAGTGTGTCGATCGATATAATTGGGCATTCTTGTGATCAAGTATGAGATAAAATTGCACGGTTTTGCACAAAACGGCCTTAGGCCAAGTATTGAACATGCGAGTATGAGCATTCGCCCTAATTTCTAAGAAATGAACTGGCTGGTTGTCGAAGTGCCTGAGTGGTCACATAATGGGATAATTCCGACGATCATTGTCTTCTAGTCAATTGGTCTTGACAATCATTATCTTCCGGTTGCGGGATGCGCGTCGCTCATTGTCTTACGGCTATACGTTTGTCGGTCGTAGCTTGTGATGGGCCGAAACCTTTTTAGGATTCCTGTTAGTACCGTGCCGTGTCGACAATCATTATCTTTTGGTTGGTCGAGTAGAGTCACATGGACTATCAGAAGTATGGGGCGATGCTTGGTCCCGCTAGGAGAGCACCAACCGACTAATGTGCTAGGCCTACGGGTCGGATCTAATAATAAATTACTACGTGTGGTGTCCCGTGCATGCAAGTGTTGTGATGCTTTGCAGTGGGTTGAATTGGTTTGGTTGGTTGATTGTTGAGTCAAGTCCGCATTGCAATATGTGTTGCCTGGAGGGTAAGCTTGCATGTGATTGAAATATCTGCTCTATGCTGATGTGATTGATTGTTAGGATATCTCGAGCGAATCAACGCCTTAGCTGGGCTTAGGCGTTGGCTCACCGACATTAATTTCTCACCCCATCGTGGTTAACAATTTTCAAGCGGTGATGGAGGTCGTGGACGTTAAGGCGAGGATTGTGGTAAGATTTTTGGGAGTAGACGAGGGATTAACCTTACCCGAACTCGTGTCTTTTTTGAGGTCTTAGTGAGCCACCCCGAAGAATGAGGTTGTATATATTTACTGTAGCTCAGTAGGGTTAAGATTTATTTGCTCTGGCTTTTGAATGAAATTGTTTTTGTAAATTGACTGTGTTAATTTTCCTACTGCACTATCCCGTTGTTATTAATTGTCTTGAAGCTACCTGAGACGCTATCATTCATGACTTAAGGCGAGTAAGATAGGGATGTTGCGAGCTCGAGAGTCGGGGCGTGACACTCATTGTGGCCAGCTTCGCTACAGTCGACACTCGCCGCCGCCGACGCCAACCCACTACCTTCGCGAATGGTGAAAGACAGAATGTAGGGATGTAGTGACAACTCAAATTGTGAGGGGTTGGTGTTTGATGATTGTTGAAGGCGTGATGGCGAGGTATCGTCACGACCTCGACCCGGTGAGGATGGATTTAGCTAGGTGAGGACAACCTCACTGGGGCTCATCCTCACTAGGGTGATGCCATCCGAGGCCACCCCGCTTGGGCAAGTGCGAGGCTCGCCCTCGGCTCGTCAAGCTTAGTCGTCCCAGTGCGTGGTGTACTGGCTGCGGTTGGACGGTGGCCGGCCACCTACGATGCGAAAGAGGGAAGGAAAGAAGAACGAAGAAGAAAGAAGAAGGAAAAACAATATACAAATTATTGAAACAAATATTAGAAAATATTTAAAAATGTCCACGTCAACATTAGATGTGCCACGTGGGACGATTGGCTTCCATGTTAATGAATTCTAGCTAAAATCGATTGGACGGACTCAATTGACACAAATACAAAAGGTTTAAGACTAAATTGACATCAATAAAAGGTTTATGACTGAATTTGCATCAATGTAATAGGTTTATGAATTTTTTGACATTTTTCCAAAATGAGATTTGGGGACGATCAAGCGAAATTACTCGATTTTTTCCTTGACCGCAGTTGTGCATCGACGTCGAGAAACCCAAGATCTCGCCCTGTTTCGGCTTCTCTATGAAAAAATAAGTCCGGTCCGATTCCCACCTAGGAAAAAAAAATTTTGTTTTGCCAATCACAATATTCCTTCCCATCCAATAAGGAAGTCGGGAGTTGCTTCCTCCTTCCACAAAAATTGGTGTAGAATTGCTAGCCATGATAGATTGTTAACTCAGAAATAAAAACACTTGCGAATAAAGAGTACCAAGCTCTAATACAAATTGTAGTGGCTAGCGGTATCACGTGGAAGGGATGAATAGGTGATTTCAAAATATTAAAACAATGCGGAATTCGACAGAACAAGTTCATAACTTAGTTTAGAGTCCGATAAAAAATAAGATCCAAGGTGACTTTAGAGTCTGATTGTGCACAATTCTACTATCAAGAATAATAATAATAAACGAGTTTATGGGATAGAGAATTTGCAAACGAAGTTTATAGTAATTCGGTTTAGTTCAAGCCTACATCCACTTCTTCACGCTGACAGCCAATCGGCTAGATTTTACTATTGAATAGCTTAGAGGTTACAACTTGGTGACACTTCTTGAGTTGATAGATAAATCTATCTTACACTCAATCACTTGATTAAGAATCTCCGAGAATGACAGTGTTTTGATCAAGAATGAGTAGTGAACTTTAAAGCTTTCTCTTGAAATTTGGAATTTCATATTCCGGACTCTTGTACTCTCTTCAACTTTGAAGTCTATTTTTATACTCTTCCACATCGATCTAGCCATTGAAAGGTCTTTAGAAGATCACTCTCCAATTAACCCGTTAGACGATATTGTATACAAAGGGTTTCATAGTCCTTGAGAAATAAGATTAGAATCTCCCATTGATTTAATCGCCCATATAATTAAGATCTGGATTTCCATAGATAGAATTATTTGCTTGGTAATAAATCTCTTCTTTCTCAATCCACGTATTTGATAGAGCAAAATGTTTTTTATAATTGGTATGCTCCAAAGATGAATGCAACCTGATTGCTAGCTGTTGTGACAATATAATATCTCTTAACCAGTGTCGGAGGTTTAATCTGAAATACTCCTTGAGAGTCTTAGCTCTTCCCGTGTTAGCGTCTGAGCTTGAGTTACAAGTCTAAAATCCAATATAACCATTCCTCAGCATCTGAATGTATTTAGGACTATGACAAAAAAAAAAGTATTTAGGACAATATATAAAAGAGTGTTTCTATGTATTAACTCAGACTCTAGAGAATATGGATTATTTTATCAAATTCAAAATCAATTAGGATGTTTGCTCAACAATTGAACCAAGCGATATTAAACCTTAGTTATGGAACGTGGATTACATAACTTTTTCACGTGTTGCAACGGTTCACATAGAAGTTACGAGAAGAGACACATGATGAAAATCGGATCCGATTGGAGAATTGAGTGTGACGTGGGTTGGTGTGAACAAAGTTATACTATAATGTGGCATGCCTAAGCTTAAGATGTAGACATATTCGGCCGCAATGTGCGTCTCTTTGATCTCCTTCACTTCTGCGAATCACATGCATTCTCATGTATTTATAGCGACATCCTATGAATCTGGATTTAATCCCAAGCCATTGAAGCCACATAACTCCTCAAAGTTATGCTTGACGTATGTAGTTTTGATGATCCGAAAACCACAACAAGGACAAAGTACAATGCTTAGGGGCACGCTGATTACCCATTTTCTAAGGCTACCATGGGTGCGGGTCGGTCATAGAGGCCTTGCTTTTCGAGAACTAGTTCGATTCGCTTCTTGATCTTTCGGCCTCTGAACTGTAATCCCGTGTGTATGCCGTATCAGATTCGATGGTGCTGTCCGTGGAGAATGCGGGTCTCGACGGCACTTGGAGAGCAACCGAGTGGCTGTTAAGCATGAGGAAAACCGAGTGCATCGTTGGCCGGCTAGCTGCGTTTTCTTCGACACATAGCAGACCAATGTCGATGCACCTTTCAATTTCAGCATTCAAACCAGAAGTTATAGAGGGATCGATGATGTTCGATATTGATCTTTCCCTCCAATTCTTCCTAACCTGCAAACATCTTACAAACATTGAGCAGCTTCTTCTCCGGAACATTATGCGAAATGAGAAGGTATGTTCTTCTACTCACATAGCTTATAAGGTCCTCCATGTCATTGCCCATGCAGTGATTGTTCCTATGACCACTCACAATCTCCAAAACCAGCACTCCGAAACTATATACATCTGACTTGACCGAGAATTTTCCCTTCATCGCATACTCCGGCGCCATATAACCGCTGTGCATCACAATAAGTCCACCATATTAGCTAGTTTGCTTTGTTCTTCTGGTAATCATAAGGTCTAGGAGGTCGTGGCACTTACTATGTCCCCACAATTTGGTTTGTCTGTGCATGAGTTTGGTCCAACTTGAACAGCCTCGCCATACTGAAATCCGATATCTTCGGATTCATGTTTGAGTCCAACAAAATGTTGCTAGCTTTGAGGTCCCGATGGATGATACCAACTTGAGATTCTTCATGTAGGTAAAGCATCCCTCGAGCGATGCCCATTATTATCTTGTGGCGCTTATCCCAGTTGAGATTCGCATGCTTCCGGGGATCTACGCATTTTGGTGGAATCACATTCTATAAGATGTCCATTAAACATGTTGTGAGGATCTTATTTCACAAATGACAACCTGAGAAACATACCGAATATGAACTTATCAAGGCTCGAATTGGGCACAAACTCGTAAATGAGAAGCCGTTCGACTCCTTCCAGACAAAAACCTAGGAGCCTGACCAAGTTTCTATGTTGTTGCTTAGCTACTAACATGATCTCGCTCCTGAATTCAACTTCCCCTTGGCTGGAATTCTGCAACAACCGTTTCACCGCGATTTGCCGTTCGTTGGAGAGCTGACCCTGAAATTTCACCAAAGTATGTCCTTGTGAGTATCGATTGGTACATTGAAGCATTTTGAAGAGTATCCGATTGATGTTATCTTTGACTATTTGGTTGCTTAGATTTCGAATGCAAGAGAGTAAAGGGTGTCCTTTGTTGATTATTACCTTGTAAACAGCACCAAAACCACCTTGTCCAAGCTTCTTGGAATCAGAGAAGTTACCCGTCGCCGCTCTGATAGCGTTGAGATCAAATTTCTGCAATTCCGCCGTGCTAATTTCATGCACAACGTCACCTAGAAAGACAAAAACATGGTCATTCAGGGCGAGCATCATTATCTTTTCATAGTTGTCATAATGAAAGTTTCACAAATTTTTAGTATATATGATTGCTCCTGCAGGCATTACCAATAAACCCTAAACCCTAACTATTATAAAGTTTTTGGCCTAATTGTCGAAATCGATGCAGCTCTTACTACTTTGCTGGTGCAAAAGCATAGTAATTAGTCAACTTCATTATTTTCATGATGTGTTTTAACGTCATGAACAGTTGCTGTTGCAATGCAAAAGGATAAAGACTCGCCTTTAACACTTGGTCTGGGCTGCTTAGGCTCGCCTTCAACACTTGGTCCGGGCTGCTTAGGCTCGCCTTCAACACTTGGTCCGGGCTGCTTCATCTTCCATTTCACTTTCAGGAGCAGGAAACCACCGATGATAAGTAGTGCAGAAACACTTGTGGCGACCGCAATGATCGCAGTCTTCATCGAATTGCTCTTCCCAACTGCAAGAGCAAATGCGCATTATGTTTATGATCATTGCTCACTGATTGCTCAGTAACACGTTGGAGAAATTTTTGAATCTTGTCATCCCACCAGGTTTCGGCTAATAAGATTCGGAATATATCACATTATTCTCTAAATTTTTAATTTTTTGGGGATAATTGGTAGCCCTTTCGACTTCAATTTCAGTACTTTGATGAATTTCTTACGGAAATCAGAGTATTAGAGTAGTTAAATATTAAACCACATTTTCATCTAATAGTTTAAGCTTTTCAAACTGTTGGCACTAGTTTCACAAAATTTCACATGGTATCAAAACAGGAGATTCTGAGTTCAAATCTTCCGGGCCGAATTTGCCTTCCCAAAGAAATATTTGCACGCCTAAGATTTTAGAACACTTGACAGTGGTAGCGAAATGGTTTACAAAAGTAGAGTGGAGCGAGGGACATCCAATGCAAGTTCGCAAATTTTTTTGCAGAGTTATTACACGCTCCCGATGTGCACATACGGAACCAACATATACATGCGGACCACCAACAATGGATTTTCTCATCTTAGAGGAACACCGCAGTCATCACTGGGTCACCATCCCGGGCGGCAGTGGTCGAATCGATGCCCTTCAGTCTTAGGTCGTTCTTTTTAAATCTTTATTTAAAAATTTTATCCCATCCTACCTTATGTTTTAAAAACTTAAAATGTCAAAATATGTTTATTTTTCAGCACTTTGCCAGACCAAAATATAAGATATAATATGATCCCAAAGTCATGCTGATCTAGAAATATGATCCTGCGAAGTGGAGATGACGGCTTTGTGTCCATAGATAATCATGATTTTATATGAATAATCTTGTCTTCGTAGGTGCTTGTTGATTGTTCATTAATGATCCTTGTGGAAGGCCAAGGATCTCGAGGTCTCTGTATGAAGGACTTCCCCTCGAGTCACAATTCACCGAGGGTACACCTCGGTGACCGACATTTCATTAATTGACCACGGCACAGACCCACTGGTGGATTCACCCGACTTGAGCTCCTTCAGCTGTCTCTCGGTGCTCTTCTGGAGGAAGAAGGCCGGTCGTCGCGGCTGTGGAAGCTTGACAGAGTGGCTGCTCAACATAAGGACTATGCTTGGCATGGTGGGTCTATCAGCTGGATCTTCCTGAACACCTAGTAAACCAATGTGGAGGCATCGAATCACTTCATCCATCGAACATGAGTCGCCAATGGATGGATTTAACACGTCGAGCGGTGTTCCAGGTCTCCAATGCTTCCACGCCTGAAGAAAAAATTGTATCAGTGGAGGAATTTCAACTTAATTAGATCCATGCAGCGCAATATATGTCGTAATAGCACAGGTGGAACTCACATAGCTGGCGAGATTTTTGCCCCCGTCTGATTGGAAAGAGCAGCTGCTCTTCTTGCCAGTAATGATTTCGAGGATTAGGACACCAAAACTATAGACATCGGACCTCACCGAGATTTGCCCACGCATTGCATACTCAGGAGACAAGTAACCACTGCAGACGAAAATACACAGACGGCAGCATCCATTATGTAATTATAATCTGATAAAATGATCAACTTGCAAATGAACCACATTCTAATGAATTGAGTCATACTAGAAAAAATTTGAGACTTACAAGGTCCCCACGATTTTATTAGTTTCTGCCCGAGTTTGATCAACTCCGAAAATCCTAGCCATGCCGTAATCTGAAATCTTCTGGTTCATTTCATTGTCCAACAGGACGTTGCTCGGTTTTAGATCATGATGAATGATCCGGAGCCTAGAATCTTCATGCAGATACAACATTCCTCGAGCGATTCCAGATATTATCTTGTAACGCCTTGACCAATCTAACTGCCTTCTCTTATCAGGATCTGCATATTTACACGATTATAAACCAAATATTCTGAGTTGATGAATCCTCAAAGAACTTTCATCATGTTCCCCAGAAGCCAGGGAGAGTTTCAACTCTATGATCATGCTAATCGGGCATACAGTTTCTTCCACATGGAAAATGACATCTGAAGAGTCTATTGTAGTGTGCGACGTACCAAATAGAAAGTAGTCGAGACTTTTGTTCGGCACAAACTCGTAGACAAGTATCTTCTCTTCTCCCTCCAAGCAAAACCCAAGCAGCCGCAAGAGGTTTCGATGTTGAAGCTTCGCAAGCAGAACAACCTCGTTCTTGAATTCTCCTACTCCCTGTCCTGAGCCTTCAGATAGCCTCTTCACAGCTATTTCTTGTCCATTCAGAAGCCGACCCTGAAAAGTTTTTCATTCGCTTGTTTGAGTACAAACGAATTGCTTCCGACCACAACTTCACATAACCAACATTAACAATACCCGGAAAACTTCACCAAATCCGCCCTGACCCAACTTGTTTTGATGAGAGAAATTGTTTGTGGCAGCTTGTATGGTAGCTAAATGGTGTTGCAATGACTCTGCAGTTGTAATTTCACTTCCGCCTACACGTCGAAACAACAGGATATGGTCCCTCACCAAAAGCATAGAACTGTGTATCACACGTCCACAGTTTCGAAATCTTCTCGGACTACAATGCATAAACATGTGCGTAGTTATGTTGTGGCGCCCGAGAAATTCGAAGTTTGTAAATTTGCCTAAATTCAATAAAAAAGGAAGAAATGGAATTTTAGTCGGTGCAAATTTTCGGATCGCAAGGATGAAAGTGACAAATTTTAGACGGTTCCCAAAATGTCGTTCGGTTTCGATTGGGTCTCGAAACCGTGGTCGCCGGGACTTAGGATTTTTAATCCTCATGCTTAAACTTTTCTGGACCGAACCTAGCCCGTGAAATTCCCAATTTTATTTTCCAATTGGTTGAGCCAAAAATCCAATCAGTCCCGATTTATCGAATTACCGAATTGCCCTCCAATAATGCATATAAGACAAGATTTTTTTTAAAATATCTTGTGGACCCCACCTCAGTCAAACCCCAGTCAAATCTGGTCCACCCTCTAGCAGTCCACGTGACTTCTTTTTTTTTTCTCTCTCTCTCTCTCTCTCTGCAGCCCCCCTTCCCCTGTTACTCGCGCGATTTGGCCCCCCACAGAACCGTGCACACCCAACCTCTCCCTTGGTGATATTTCGTGCGGCCACCGACCCAAGACTTCATCTCCGACTACCAGCCTCTTGTGCCGTCACCGCCTCCACCTCCAACCGCCACCCCCGAGCCCCGTGCTACTGTCCCGAGGTGTAGCCAAGTCTTTGGCCCGCCTTTGACCAAATTAGAAGCCCGGAGCTAAGTGGATCGGGCCGCGAGTCGTCGTCGTCGTCGGGCCGAGCCGAGTTCGTGTCGCCGCCGCTCGAGTTGAGACCGCCCGAGCTATTAATTTGGTGAGTTAGCCTCTAACTCTTGGTTAGGACGCTAATTGCGTTCGGAATAGATTAATTAGATTATTAGGTGTTTAGGTAGCTCGATTAGGGCCGGTTTAGGTTAGAAACTTGGTTTAGGTTTAATGGCCCTAATTGGTTAAGTTAGTCTAATTAGTTAGGATTTTATGCCTAATTAGATGAGATTGATTGATTGTATTGATTGATCGCGAGCGAGCGATAGGTTAGAGATGAGTGCGCAATTGGAATTGAAATTGAGATTAATAATCAACTGGCTATAATTGATTAATTGAATTATTGAATTATTGGCCGTGAGTGCCGGTTTGGCTATTGATTGCCGTGGGAGTCCGATTAGAGGTTAATCGCTCCAACTTGCTTGGTCTATCGGTCGATATAAATTGCGCATTCATGTGATCACGTATGAGATAAAATTGCATGTTTTTGCATGAAAACGGCCTTGGGTCAAGTATTTGAACATGCGAGTATGAGCATTCGACCTAAATCCAAGAAAAGAATTGGTTGGTTGTCGAAGTGCCTGAGTGGTCACATAATGGGATAATTCCGACGATCATTGTCTTACGGTCGTTCGGTCCTGGCAATCATTGTCTTACGGTTGCTGGATGTGCGTCAGTCATTATCTTCTAGCCGTACGTTTGCCGGTCGCAGCTTGTGATGGGCCGAAGCCTTTTTAGGATTCCTGTTAGCTCCGGGCCGTGTCGACAATCATTGTCTTCCGGTTGGTCGAGCGGAGTCACATGGACAATCAGACGCCGTCGCCGGAAGTAAGGGATGATGCCTGGTCCCGCCAGGAGAGCATCAACCGACTAGTGTGTTGGACCTACGGGTTGGATCTGATAATAAATGGACTACGTGTGGTGTCCTGTGCATGCAAGTGTTGTGATGCTTTGTAGTGGTGAATTGATTTGGTTGGTTGATTATTGAGTCGAGTCCGCATTGCATTTTGTGTGGCATGGAGGGTAAGTTTGCTTGTGATTGAAATAATTGTTCTATGTTTGTCGCGACCTAAAAATTAATTTAGGTTAATGTATTATTAGGTTAATTAGATGAATTAACTAACCTAATACGGACTCTCCCAAGCCCTACCAATTCGCAACTTAGGTTTGATTTTTAATTTAGGAGCCGCCACTAATCTTTTTGGTAGGTAGATTAGATACCTAAAAAAGTACGGAGAATACTTTATTTTCCGCTAACCAGAGGTTTAGGGTTCGGGGACTTCGTTATGTTAATTTTTAATTAACACCCTTCAGTACCAAATTTCATGAAAATGCCTTTCCGATTGATGATTTGTGATTTTGATTTCCCTTTTTTATTTTCGAATTTTCCCTTTTTTTTACTTTTTCGAATTTTTGAATTGAAACAAATGAATTTGAACAAAACTAAACAAAAATGCCCATAATATATCTTTAAATCCGATTTTCCGATAAATCTTCTCATTCCCGAAGATCCGGGCCGAGCTAGATTTTATCCGCTCCCTCGAAGATTCGAGCCAATATGCGGATAATATATAGAAATACAACATCCCTTCTCGCCAAAGGGCAGAATACGAATTTCTATATTTAAATCACCATCCCATTCCACGAGATCGTGGCTAAGGCGTGTGCTTTAATTTTCCGGGGACTAGGCACCGGGGAGCATACATTATAGGCAGTTTTGTTTAAAGATGTGCAAATATTTATTGAATTTTTAAAACCCTTAAGGGATTTGAGGTTCTAAAGGAGATAAGCTCCTATCCACAAAGGATATTAACATCTTTTAAAATTAGGAAAGTTATATTAAGATTTGCAATGAATATCTTGATAATTATCCCAATTCAAAAAGATATGCTCAATATTTCAGAAGACCTTAAGATTGATCGTAGATATACTTAAATTTTGAGAAAATGCAAATATCTTATCAAATATGATCAAGATCAAGATTCCTCAAAATAAAACTACAACAAGATATGCCACGAATTCAAAAAAGATAAACATGACATCTCAAGATTTATTCAGAAACTTCAAACATGCATGATTAAGCAACAATCTTTCTTGTAGATATGCTCGAATAATTCAAATAAATCAAATTAGGAAAACAAGATAATCTTAACATTCAAGGGATAGAATTTTACCTTATCATGCGATTGCGATTTCTTAATTCGAACTTTGTTCAAGGATTGCGCACCCAAATCGAAAAGGAGGCCAATCGGCTAGGGTTCTCGCACGCCTAGGAGCTTTGTTAAGGCTTGATTCGCAGTAGCGATTTTGAACTCTTTTCCAAGCTAAAAATTCTGCATTTTACGTTGAATGCTGGTCAACCGTAAAGGGACATGTGAGCAAGTGGAATACTGGGACCACCATTAATCAGACTTCGATTTGCTTTGACCACCGGGTGATCCCAAATTGGATCGGACTTATTGGGAACAACTCAAGCCTGCACTGATATTAATGAAAATGGTCGCTGGCAATCGGAGGTACCGACAACGCCAAGGACCGCAGAACAACTTGAATAAACCAAACAGGACATTGTTAGGGAGAGGCAATTGAACAACAAGAAATTGGTGGTGGTGCTCGGCTGATGGGTGTTCTCAAGTTCGGATCTGCCAAAATACTGCAACGTCTTCAAGGGAGTCCACTGGTCTTAGATTCTGAAGCTTGACTTTATGTGCGTACCACTGGAGGGATTGCAAGGAAGTACACCGTGAAGCCAAAACTAGTCGTGGTGTGAGAACTCACTTTAAAGACCGCAAACAAAGACACCCAGCAAACGAGATGCAATCTCGAATTTTTATGAATTGTTGGTGTCGTTGGCAATATAAGGAGCAACGGTTAGAGAGGGCTTCGACAGGGTGTCCACGAGCGGTGCGCGGAAATCGGCCAGAACAGGAGCTACGCGCCGATGCGTTGGCCGAGAACTTGCAAAAATCGCCTGGAGCTTGAGGGCACGACCGCTGATTCCGTCGTGGTGGTTGCGCGACACGTTGGGTAATATCGGGCAATAACTAGAGCAACGGTGATTAGTCAATAACCGGGATGTTGTTGCCCGTGGAGGAATAAATCACCGTCGGGTGAAATTGTTGGGACGATCACTGGGCTGCAGTAGACTCGCTCAATGAGCACGAAGAAAGATGGGCTGATATTGATTCTCCCTTCGTGTCAACCCATGGAGGAGGAAGCAAAGAACTTCGTTCTTTTTTGTCTTTTCTCTCCGCAACTCCTCTTACGTTCTCCCTCTCACCGTCTCTGCCGTGTGTTCTAATATTGAATTTGGCCCCCCTCAACCCTAGGCATAACACTTGTATTTATAGATAAAAGTGTTCCAAATCAAATGCCTAAAGTTTCTTAATTTTTGTAAAATAAACCCGGGCTCAAAATATAACTTGAATTAAGTCCCGAAGGGTGTAATTCCTACATAAATTTATCCTTAAATGAGTAAAAATTTTGGTCTAGCCCTATAGATGGGCTAGTCGAATTTTCATGTCAATGTGAGCTTAATTAGGCTTTTCCAAATAATTAGCATTTTAGATAAAGCCTTTTTCTAAAAATATAAGCTCCAAAATTGTTTTAAATTTTCCGGCACATATGTCCATGAATTGCTAGAAAATTTGCCCATCAATTTAAGTCCAAATCGCCTGACAAATTAAGCTCGATCTCGCACCGCCGATCCAGATAAATGCAGATGCAATGCATGAATGAAAAATGACTTAATTATTCTTGTCTAGAACTAAAAGATTAGCTCTAATTTTCTATGCAAAAATGATTGAAAAGTTTAGTCAAAATTTAGGTGTCAACAATGTTGACGTGATAATTATTAGGGCGTTTGAGCGAATCAACGTCCTAACCGGGCTTAGGCGTTGGCTCACCGAGATTAATTTCTCACCCCGTTGTGGTTAACAATTTTCAGGCATGCTGAAGGCCATGGACGTTGAACCAAGAGAATTGTGGTAGGATTTTTGGGAGTAGACGAAGGATTAACCTTACCCGACCTTATGTCTTTTGAGGTCCTAGTGAGCCGCTCCGAAGAATGGGATTGTACATATTTACCGTAGCTCGGTAGGGTTAAGATTCGTCTGCTCTGGCTGTTGAATGAAGTTATGTTTTTTTTTAATTGATTGTGTTAATTTTCCTGCTATACTATCCTGCTGTTTTTATTGTTTGGGAGATTTGCACGTTCCGCATGCGCCGAAATTTTCGTAGGTCGATAGCCTACCTAGGGACGCTATCATTCATGACCTAAGGTGAGTAAGGTAGGGATGTCGCAAGCTTGAGAGTCGGGACGTGACATATGTACCGCCTTCTGCTTTGACTACTTCATATGTCTTTGTTGTTATACTCCATGGTGAACAGCAAGCGCCAAAGAGAAGTATGACAGCAACGCCAACCCGAACAGCCACGGCAACGATTATTGTGGTAGATTTATTGCTTTTGCCTGCATATGTGCAACCATATCACAGGGGTGCATGATATTTTAGTAATTTGAATTGCTAATTAGCTGCCACAGCTAGAAGCTAATTTGAAAAAACAGATATTACAGACTCATTCAAGTAAGTGATTCTACTATCTTTTTCCACTCAAATCATGCTCTTTAAGCTCTTCAGGCATGAGATTTCATTTTCTCACTATGTCTTTTTCCCTTTTATAATTCTTATATTGTAGGAGTGCAACCATTCTTGATTTCGTATTAGTGATTAATTAGACCAAACACGAGCTTCAAAGGCTAAGGGCAAGCATGGCAACACTTCTATTGTGGATATCAACTTCTGGCCAAATTTTGATTTTTGTACTTCTGGAGTGAAGTGGCTCCAAAATTGCTTTCGGAGCCAAAAAAAAAAAAAAAAAACTTCAAAAGTAGAAAAATTGATATTTGCTCCAGAAGTTACGTTACCAAACAAATTTCTACACCAAAAGTGTTGTCATGCGTGCCCTAAACATCTGAATCCAATAGTCTACTATCAATGGTTTTCTTGTGAAAGTTCTCTAGATAATCTTAATCTCAGAAGTGATGTTAGAATCTTCCATGTTTAACTGGTTTGAGATTGAGACAACTGGCTGATCCACTTAGGAAAGTTTGCACCTAAAATTGCACCTCATCTTGACTTTCTGGGACGGAAGACTTCAACGAAGCATTAAAGGTCAAAAAAACATAAATGAGAAATCACCACTCTTTGAAAAGAAAAAGAATGAGAGAATGTGAAATATGTACGAAACCATTTGAGACATCATTTGCTACTTGCTAGGCAAAGGCAACAAACCAACAAAAAGGAAAAATCTAGAGATCAACTATACAACACAAAAAGAACATGCGGCCCGTACCTATGACTGGATATTCATAAAGATCTTAGTTGTTAAGTATACTTTACAAACAAAAATATTTTGACTTCCGAAACACCGATCACATAAATGGGAATTTGCCACCATAAGAATTGTGGGGTCACTGTGAGAGCAACAGCATGTTACGAGCTACAAATTCTTAAAAGAGTGGATCTCACTATAATGTATAATTATTCTTTTTATTTTTATTTTTTATGGCCCAGAATAAACGGTTATTCTCATAGTAGATTAAGAACTGTCACTTAATCATTTTCCTACATAAAATATGGAAAAAAAAATAGTGAATCTAAAATTAAGAACTTTGTGTTATTTGATTACTAAGCAAGTTCTTAGGGACATTTTTTTTATTATTAAATGTTATACATGCTTCAATAAAGAAAACTCCCTCAAAGTTCAAAACCACCAGATACACCCTTATTCGCCCCAAAAATATGGGATGTGATCATATAACAATTTTTTGGGTGACTGTTATATTAACATCTATTTTGAGCCACAAAAAATTAATAATAATTATTTATAAATTATTGTGGGGCCCACTTTTTTAAGAATTTGTGGTTCACACAGCCATACAAGTGTTGTTATGCCAGTAAAGTCCCGAAAAAAAATTATAGAAAGCATACCCGGATAGATATTTATGGGCTAGGACATCAAAAAACACAAGCCTAGATGGACATAATTCATCACCGGAATCAATGAGCAAAGATCAACAGATCAATTCCCAGAAGCTATAAAAGGGAAAAACTAGTAATCCACAATCCTAAACTATCAAGGGGCAAACGTATCCAGGTTGAGCTTTCATGGCTAAATCCATTTCCTTGATTCAATCAAGTACGTACCTTTGGGTCTGTTCAACGGAGCAGGAGGAGGAGAAGGAAGCTGGGGCGCCGGAAGCACAGCTGCCGCCACGGCTGAGGCATTATAAAAAGGGTACAGCTCGAACCTCACCCCGCAGCTCGGAGTGAACGACCTGCCGCCTCCCTTCCCCTGAGGTAGATTCGCGATCGGCCCGGAGGCATGTGTTGCAGTCCGACCCCGTCAAGTCCAGCGTGCACTGCGCGAGCGTGTACAGCTTCTGCGAGCTCGTGAAGTTCGCCTCCACGACCGCAAACTTCTTCCCCGACTCGCTCCCCGAAGCCCTCTCCGCCACGTAGTTCATGGTCTCACCTAGCAGCTGCACGAACCGATTTGGGTCGGCGACGTTCCCGGCATCCGGCATCACGTCGCCAGGTACGATCTCCAGCACCGAGAAAATAGACTGGTCCGAGTACTTCAACATGCACTCGTCGTACCAGATCGTGGAGACCCTCCTGCCGGGGCATCGCTTGACGATGTCTTTTATTCCGCTGGCCACGCAATCGCTGCAGATGGCGGTGCTGATGTCGCCGCGGCAGAGGAAGAGCCCGTAGACATGGCCAGGAGCGTCCTTTCTGGCGGTGCCGTTGGCGAAGCCGCCGGCGTTGTTGGCAACGGCGTAGGAGAGGTTATCGAGGAGGGTGTTGAGGTTGGATTGGTAGGTGGAGTTGGGAGCGAAGAGCGTGGTGTTTGGGCAGTCGTGCAATAGATAATTAGGTGCGGCTTCTACAGTACGGCTGTGATTGCTGAGAAGATTGAGAAAGAAGAAGAGGGCGAGGGAGAAGTTGAAGCGAAAATTCATGATAGTCTGACGATCTTTTTTTGCTTGCGGAACTGAGCACAGAATTATAAAAAGAAGAAGATAATGTTCAGTTGTCTCGGGAAAGAGTCGGAAAAATGTTACAGGTAAGTAATAGTATTAGCACAACGACCCCAAAAAAAAGAAGAAGTAAAAGTATTAGTGACGGGACTGTAAAGATGCGTTCGTTTCGCGAAAAATGAGCAATTTAAAAAATACTTTTCGAAAAATAATTACTTATATCGTTTAGAAAAATTAGTCAACGAAAAATGTTTTCAGCATAGATAATAATTTATAAGCGCAAATGATAATCATTTTGTTTCCGGAATCAATTATAGGTCAGAAATGAATTAATTTTTCTATTCCTAGTTTATGGTCGAGTTTCTGAGCTACTAAATGTGTTTGATAACAATACAAAATTTCTGTTCCCGAAACAGAACTTTGTTTGATAACAACATCAAATTTTTAGGGTTGCCAAGGATTGTCGGACGGTGACCGGCAAACGAGAGGACCGACGAACCTGTGATGGATGATCGGGGGATGGGTGGAATGACAGACGGCGGAAGGGTAGGCGGACGGCAAACCGGTGGACAACGAACCAACGGACGGGCGGATGGCGACCGGAGAACCACAGATTGGTGGGTCAACAGACAGGTCTACAACGATTGAGACGCAAGAGAGAAAGAGTGAGCAATGAGAAGGATTCTTATTTATCACATCTGCTTCCGAAAACAGAGAACCCAAAAGGTTTAACTTATCATTTTTGCGCCAAATTTATTTCCGGAACAAATTTATGTTCCGGAAATAGAAAAATAAAATTGAGTTATGAAACGAATTTATATTCCAAACCTGTTCTAGAAATAGATTTGGAATAGAAATAGAGAAACGGAATGGTTATCATTCATGCCCTAGCCATGAAGTATAAGCCTACCTACCATCCATACCAAAATAAATGAAGTTTTCCGCAAAAACCTGCTAGTAGAGGAAGACCTCCTACAGATAAAAGACACAGGGCTAGGGAAAAAGCCAAAAAAGGATCTTTCATGTATAATCATAGATAATCTCGAATGTTATCTGTTTCGATACATCGACCAAATAATACAATTCAAGAAAAAGTTACTAGATTCATCGAGATATAGAACAACATATAAGTTATCATGCTCGCATATCCATCATTTGAGTCTCTAATAATTATTCCGATAATTTCATACCCGATTTGACCTATGGATGAATATGCAAGTATAAGTAAAAGAATTTCATTCTTCTATTTTTGTAAGAAGTATAAGCGGTTATTTTTCTTATTTTTCGAGAAACGAACGCGCCTAACATACTCGAAATTGTACTAAAGCTTTGTAGCTCGGTGAGATGACGAATTTGTGGCCCAAAAAATTCGTGAGATAAGGGTTTTAATTGCAAAGGGAAAGAAGTGACACTGTAAATTGAATAATTGACTTTTTTAATTACTTAAATAGAAAATTATCCAAAAAATGTAAAAAGAAAATCTTAAACATATTGCTCTTTTTCCAATTCAATTCTAAATATTTAAATTTTTTCAATTCAATAATAAATTTTTAGTATTTGTATCAATTTAGTCCTAAATCTTTTGTATTTGTGTCAATTCAGTCCATCCGTCCAACTTTGACCGACCGGCACTGCCGTGGATAATTTTTAATAATATTTTTAAATTTATTTCAAATTAATTTATTTTTTATTTTTATTTTTTATTTTTTCATTTTCTTTCTTCTTCCTCGAGCTAGTCACGGGCAACTTGCCTACCTTAGACAAGGCTCGACCCCACCGATCACTGACGGTCACGCCTCGCCCAATCGCTGAGATCAAACGTAGTTGGTTTGAATTAAGTCCTAAGCTCCAATCACTGTCTGTCTGTTGATTCATCAACTTTAAAGCAAATACCTCAGCATTAATGGCCTACACGGAAAACTTTTGCCTGGGAAAAGCTGAGGGAACAAGCCAAGAAATTTCCTGGCCTAAATCTGGCTCGAGCGAGGCTGTAAACGGATGTATGTCCTTACATAAACGACCATCGTTGAAACCCTAGTCATTTCAGCTAATTATTTCTTTGGACAAGGAAGAACTTACATTTCTTAAACAGCCTACCATGCCTAGTGGATCAAAACATGATTGGCCTCAAAGGGCAGACGCTTTGTACCTTTACATGTACAGGACAAAGGTGTTTGCTCATTGTTCATTATTGATCTCAGTGGAATCCCAAGGACCTTATGATCAAGGTCTCTGTGAGACTATCCTGAAGAAAGATTTCCGATCACTTCACGGTTCACCGGGGGTAAACTTCGCTGACCGACATCTCATTGGTCGACAACGGCATAGACCTGGTGGCGGATTGGTCCGATTCGAGGTCTTTCATGGGTCTGTCGGTCCTGCTCCGGAGGAAGAAGGCTGGCTGCTGGGGCAGCGCGAGAGAAACGGAGTAGCTGTTCAACATAAGGACTATGTTTGCCATTGTGGGTCTATCCATTGGATCTTCCTGAACACATAGTAAACCAATGTGGAGGCATCTAAGAACTTCATTCCTCGAATATGAGTCGCTAATGGCTGGATCCAACACCTCCAACGGCGTGCTGTCTCTCCAATTTTTCCAGGCCTGAAAGACAGTTCATTCGGAGAAAATTTTTCAGTACGTCGAATCTGCTTTGTTCAACAGTTTTCTCATCAGTTATAGCCGATTTCTGCAACTTACGTAGCTAGCGAGATCTTCGCCCCGATCTGCTTGGTAGAAGAAACTGTTCTTCTTACCACTAATGAGCTCAAGAAGTAGGACGCCGAAACTATAGACATCGGACTTCACGGAGAACTTCCCGTGCATCACATACTCAGGTGACATGTAACCACTGCAAACCAAAGTACATCAGCAATACAAGTATACATAAGCATAAGAAGTAGAGAACAAAGCATATCAATACTTACAAAGTCCCCACAATTTTGTTCGTGTTCGCCTGTGTTTGATCGACTCCGAAAATCCTTGCCATGCCGAAATCTGAAATCTTCGGGTTCATTTCACCATCCAACAAGATGTTGCTCGCTTTCAGATCGCGGTGAATGATCCGAAGCCGAGAGTCCTCATGTAAGTAGAGCATTCCTCGAGCAATCCCGTATATTATTTTGTAACGTATCGGCCAATCCAATTGCCTGCTCTTCTCAGGATCTGCGTGTATGCATAATTCCAATGCCGGTACCTTTGCTTAACAAATCCTCTTGAATATAATTTATGCAAGGAACTAGCTTTAGGTTCCAAAAGCTAGGATATATTGAAGCACAACGTACCAAATAAAAAGGAGTCGAGGCTTTTGTTCGGCACAAACTCGTAGACAAGCAGTTTTTCTTCACCCTCCAAGCAGAACCCAAGCAGCCGGGCGAGGTTTCGATGCTGAAGCTTCGCCACCAGTACGACCTCGTTCTTGAATTCTCCGGCACCTTGTCCCGAGCCTTGAGATAGTCTCTTCACGGCGATCTGTTGTCCATTAGGGAGCCTACCCTGGAAAGGTTAGCATTTTGATGTCTAAGTACACATGAATAGCTCCTGATCAAATCTTCTAAGTTACCAAATCAGAGATCTTCAAATCTTTACATTTTGATTTCTTTCAAGTACACACTTAAGCCATTCTCAGTCTAGTTTCTAACTAATCATACCTGGAAAACTTCACCAAATCCGCCCTCGCCCAACTTGTTTTGATGAGAGAAGTTGTCCGTGGCGGCTTGTATGGTGGCCAAATCGTACTGCAAGGACTCGATGTTTGTAATGTCGTCTACGCCTGCACGACGAAACAACACAAGATGGTGATTTCAGCAAAAGCATAGTACAGTACATCCCGCGTATACGGTTTCTTTGCCCCATCCAAGTATATGGCACCAGATACGTATTTCATACCGCTTTCATCTCCTTGGGCGACTTCGTAAGTCTTGGCCGCTTTCCTCCACCTGAAACAACAAGCGAGGAAGAGAAGCACCACGGCTACGCCAACAGGAACAGCGACGGCGATGATTATCACAGTAGTTTTATTGCTTTTGCCTACAATGGACAACCATATCTCAACAGCATCAGTTCTATGTGTTACTGTGTACGAGATTAAAAACTGGAATTGCTACCATTAGCCAAGAGACGAACAAACAGGGTACGCTTAAAGAGCAAATGTCCAGAAGAAATTAAGCTGTAATCCAAAACTGTCCATATCTCAAGATGATTCCATTCTTTCCTAATTCCTATGTGGGCAAATCACCAATTCAATCCTAAACCTATTATGTGAATGTCAATTTAATCGTAAAATTTTTAATTTTGCCGATTTAGTCACGAGCATTTGTCTGGCAAAAGTGAGGTGACCGAATTTTAGCCGACCGGCTAAAAGATTGAAAGAGGAAAGAGGGAAAGGAGGGTTCATTCGATATCGAGAAGTAGCATCGAAGGGAGAAAATGCAAAATTGACAAGGAAAACGGCGTTTTTTGGGAAAAAAGCCGGGCCAAACCGCCTACGGCTGTTTGCCAATGGATTCGTCTCGAAAAATTATGTGAAATAAAAAAAAATCGTCTCAAATGGACGCCCGAGCGATGAGATATGCTCTTCCAAAGTTTTGCCATTTCTTTACTCGTTTCCACTTTTTTGCTGCGGTTTTTAATCTTTTCATGCGGTTTTTAACTCTTTTCTTGCGGTTTCCCATCTATAAATATTTACATTAATTATTGCTAATAATGTTATAAATATAAGCTTCACAAGAAAAAAAATTATAAATAAAATAAACATTCTAAGTATCAATAATTAAAAAAAATACGAAATTTACAAAAAAAAAAAAAAACACAGGCGGGCCCGGTGGCTGCCTTGCTCGGCAGTTGGGCTGCTGAGCGGGCCTCGCTCGGTAACCCAACCGCCGAACGAGGCCCAAATCTAGAAATATTTATTTTTAAAAAATATTTTTGTAAATATATATTTTTTTAAATTATTTTGGAAAAAAACCCTCTTTTTTCCTTAAAATATTGACCAACCGATACCTTCTTTTTCGCCAAAAAGCATTTACTCAATAAAAAATACATAATCTACTGAGCCTACATCAATATAAAAAAAATCTATGGTTTATAGAGCATGTAGATTTAGCGAAGAATTGATTGTGTGAACCTCACGCGAAACCCGCACAATTTTATAGAAAAAAAAAAAAATTCCAAACACCGTGTGCTTAAGTCCTGAGCAAGAGCCAACATACCTGGCGGTGGAGGCAGCACATCTGCCGCCTGCGATGGGGATGGCGATGGCGGCGACGGGAGTTGCACACTGACCGGGTCGAAGAACTGATGATTGGTCTCGTACAGAATCAGGCAACTTGGCACCATGAACCGTCCTCCTGTGTACCTGTCACAGCAATCCCTGATCGTCTGGACGCCTAACAATAGGCAGTCTCCGCATTGCTGCTCCGTTAAGTCCGGTGTGCACTGTGTCAACGCGTAGATCATGTCAGTCCCCGCTGATCCGTTCCCCGACGCGTACTTTCTCAGCGAGCCTCCACCCGCCGCCTCGGGCCACAGACTGTTCAGGAGCTTCCTCATCGCGGCACCGTATGTGTCCGGGCTCGAGACGTTGTCGGTGGTTCTCGCCACGTAAGTGGGTTCTTTGGCGACTGCGCCGAAGAACAAGGCGTTCGAGTACCGGATGATGCAATTCCCGGTATAGAGGAGTGCCTCCTCCTGGAGGGGGCAGAGCTGGCGGATGTCGGACGCCAAGCCATCGAGGCAGGCTCGGCAGCTCTCGGCGGTCAAGTCACCGCGGCAGAGGCCGAAGACGTAGAGGGTTTGGGAGGCGCCAGAGACGGCGGCAGAGGCGTTGAAGAAGCCGTAGGAGAGGGACGAGGAGTTGGTGGTGGAGATGGAGGAGAGGAGGGCGGTGAGGGTGGCTTGGTAGGTGCTGTTGGCGGTGAAGTTGCCGGTGGAACCGCAGTAGGTGGCTGGGAATTGGGCGTTTATGCCGGAAGCGAACATTAGAAGAAGCAACAGCAGGAGAGTTGGAGGATCCATTTTTTTTTTTTTGGTGTTCGGGTCACTCTTTGATAGATAATATGAATTCCCTTATCGATAGAGTGCAAAACAAAATATATTGAATCATTTTATAAAGGGGGGCCGCAATGGTTGACCCGCCAGGCACGGCACATTATTTAGTTTGATTGCACATTGTCTTATAAGACATTTGAAAAATCCTTTGTATTTTCCCGGTTAGATCGACATTTTACTTTAATGTTTAAAAGTCGTAAAGACCTTGAGTTGAGTTTTAAATTGACATTGATATAAGAATACGCTGGAGAATGGAAGGTTAGAACCATCATCCCCCTCACTAATTTTGGCCTAAAAGTTCCATTATTGGGTTGGGAGGATTCAAAAAGGGTGGCCAAAAGACCATTCTTAAAGAGTATTGTCATACCAAATGAGGAAACTTAGAGCGCGTATGGTAACACTTCTGCTCTCTAAATCAGATTTTAATGAGAAATTGAGTTTTCAACTTCTGAAGAGAAGTAATTTTTTTTTTAAAACTTTTTCAAGTGACTTCAAAACTACTTCTGGAGTAAAAAAAAAAAAGCTCAAGAAGTAGTAAAAATGAAATTGCATAATTAAACGGACTTTTATTCTAAAAGCTCTTGATACTAAATAAATTTTTGCTCTCAGGAAATATGAAAATCGCACGACTCATTAATACTTCAGCTAAAGAAAAAAAAAAAAACACAAACCAAGTCAATCCGGATTACCAAACTTTTGCAGAGTTTTTGCAGAGTTTCTGCAGAGTTGCCGTGTTTCTGAAAAAGAATTTGACTTCTTTTACTGCCTGTCTGTCTTTTGCCGAGCATAATAAGACGACCGGCCAGAAATCCGGGTCTCGAGGAAGCATCGACTCTAATGGAAAAGCAAAAGACTCCTTTCCACGAAGTCTCGGTCTTCTGCGATTGCAATAAACAAAAGCAAGTCCCTTTTCTTTTGCAGCTACAATAGAAAAGCATTGACCCCTTCTGTCGAGTCTTTAACGATGGAATCTCTACAAAAGATGCTGCTGCTTTCTCGACAGATGATTAACCAGATGTTAAGGAGAATTTGTTCATCTCCTAGTGATTTCAGTTTCAAGTTTTGTCGAGAGCACTGCAGCAGTAAGATCCTTGAACGTGGGGAGTGCATCGGAAGTGGACCAGTTGAAACGCGTGAAAACTGATTTAGGCTTCATAAAAATAATGCTGACCCGACGTTTTTATGTTATTTTGTTTGATGAGAGGAAACTTCCAATGCAATCTCCTATTCTATAATTTTCAAAATAGAAGCCTAGCGTGTTGTGCTGGTGGGAATGGGAGAATATAACATGGCAGACCAATGATGACCAAAGAGTCTCTTGAGCAATGATTCAACATAAAAGATTTCTTAAATGAAAAACAAAGAATTTGCAGATTGAATGATTGCTAACGGGTGGATGAACTGTACTTTGTTTAAGGTTTTTTTTAATTTATGTGGGGTACATTAATTAAGATTGTAATTTATTATTTTATAGGATTGATTTAATAAGATAAGATATAAATATCCTTAATAAGTCTACTATAGGCCCGACTTGTGTTGGTCGAGTTGAGCCCAACTCGTGATAAGAGGACCTGACTGAAAACTCTATAAATAGTGCTCAAGTATCTCCTCTATTCTTAATGAATGCACAAACAACCTCACATCAGGTTTCGTGATAGGCAGTCTCATTGAGCCAATGATACGGAGGGTAATAGAGAAGAAGCACTTGAGCTTTGGATCGTCGCTATTCCGCATCAAGAACGATGGATTCTAAATCAGGCGCATGAATCCTTTTTCTTTGTTATTGGACATAAAGACACCTCAAGTGCCAATATTTGTGTGCGACGCTTACTTTGGTGCCAATGTTTTTTTGGGATCACTTTAGTGCCAAATTGAAGAAAAACGATCACTTTAGTGCTAACAACAAGAAATTCCAACAACTTCACTAGAGTTGGCACTTAAATAATCGTCTTCCAAAAAAATTGGCACTTAAGCGATCCAAAAAATGATCACTTTAGTGCTAAATCGGATAAAAAACTATCACTTTAGTGCCAACGGCAAGAAATTCCGGTGACCTCAATAGAGTTGGTATTTAAGTAATCATTTTTCAAAAAAACAAAAAAAAATTGGCACTTAAGTGATCCGAAAAAAAATATTGGCACCAAAGTGAGTGCCGTACACAAATATTGGCACTTGAGGTGTCATTTTGCCCTATTATTGTGTTTCTAGATTCTAATTATAGTGATCTTGGGGTGCCATTTTTGCCATCCACATGTGGGTATCAGAGCTTTCCATAGTCTAGAGCTAGAACTTTCGATTTTTTTCCGTTTTCCAAATTTTGTTCGATGAAAATTGATTTTGATAACATATTCGGTCTCATCTTGTTGAGACGAGCAAAACAGTGGGTGGCATGCCCCCGGTGGATGTCATACACGCCGATTCGAGATGGTGTACACCGTCCACATGCGACCATGTGCTTATTCGAGGCGGCACTGCAACGTCCCCTAAGCGCTTTTTGCGGTTGACCACCTCCGGTGTGTCTTGTATTGGGACCCCAATAATATATAATTATTTATAAAATATATAATAAAATTAAAACAAAACGCCACCCGCCTTTTTTCCCACCTTGGATGACCCCTCGCTCAATACATTTGGAGTCAGTTGGCCCCCTCTCTAGTTTGATGCGGAAATTGATTAAATAAAATATTGACACATCATATTATTATTAGGGGTGAGCAAGACATGACGACGACCGCCGGTTCGAATCGATAACCGGACTACGATGCCCGACTGACTTAATTAGCCGGTTCCCACGATTGCTAAGAAACCTCGACCCGTTTGAAAATTGGTTGGCCCTCTTGTTTTTAATAAAATAAAAAAAAAAATTATTTTTTTTTTTTGAGAAAAAAGAAGAGAAGGAATGGGGAAGCGCTTTTTTTGGGATTTATTTTTTTGGTTTTTTGGGAAACCGGGTTATTTTTTGTTTCATAAAATTGGTATCGGTGATTTTCGGTCGGGCTCCCTTTCTAGGGGGAACCGGACTAGGCCGATTACTTTTTTATTTTTTTTTCTCAAATATAAATCTAATAATTCACTGATTTTTTATATTTCTTGAATGGAAACCTAATTTTAATTTGTATATTAAAATTAAAGTTTGTGTTGCTCACCCCTACTAATAATTCACGAGTTTCATTGGATTTCCAAGGGACCGGACAGGACCGGACCGATTGTCTTATGTTAGGAACATCCGGTCCTTGTATCATTTGATTCGATTCCCGATTCTTGAGTGGAACTTGACCGGACCACAAGCCAATCACCCATAAATGTTATGTAGTGTGGAGCAACATTAAAAAAAATGTCTTTCGGAGACTAAACTATATCTTGAAGACAAATTATAGAGGAGAGAAGCCTACTTGAATAGCCTGATTTGTACATCATGTGAGATGATGAAGTAATACCTGCGATCCTGAAATATTTTCTTCAAAAAATTGAATCTTCATAGCAAATTGCACATATCAAAAGATTCAATTTAAGTATTAACTTTAGACAAAAAAAGAAGTTTTAACTGTTTTGTGTCCCTTGCAGGGTGTTGCTCTATACCCTCCTATTATAAAAATTAACAAGAATTTTCATTTTATATTTCACATTTCCACCACATATTCTCCGATTATATTTCTAATAAACTTACCTTGACTTTAGACCTTCAAAAGAATAAATTAATCTGAACAGCAGCCATGAACCGGTTCGTGGAAAGAGGGAAGGAAAGAGGGAGGGCAGCCATGAGAAATTGTGCAAGAATTTCAAGAGAAGAGATGGTGGTTTTATCGCCGTAGGGAGTTGGAAAGGAAAGCTGTTTAGATCAGAAAATCACATTAAGTACTATGATTCACTCTTGACGAGAGGAGTTATGCTTCATTGTTCTGTTGATTTTCAATTTTTCCAAAACTTTGCTCCCGCCAAATAGGAATGGGAGAGTGCGATATGGTCAAAGGATGACTAGAAAGTATTTGGAGCAACTTTGCAACATAGAAAAATTCGATATGGACAGGCTGCAAATTGAATGAATTAATCGTATGGTTAGGACTTGGCGCACAATCATGGCAAATTAAAGCGTAAAAGTGAGAAAGAGAAATCGAGACACAAGATTTTATCCTGGTTCACCCTTAAACTAGAGTTACATCCACAATTCTTTTTACATCCCTTAATTACAAAAGAAATAGATAATATGTAGTAGTAGTTATTCAAGGGTCCAAGCCCAAACTATCAATGAAAAAATATGGGGTCAAACTATAAAACTGGGATTCCGTGCTTTCTTGTCGATGAAAAGTATAAACCACACCCCAATATATTGGACTCTTAAGTGTAACCTTGACCTAAATTTTGATTTGGACATCATGTCAGATGGTGAAGTAATATCTACCATCCCGAAATATTTTCTTCAAAAAAATTGACTCCTCTAAGCAAATTGCAAATATCAAAAGCTTGAATTTAAGTATTAACTGGTCCGTATCTCTTTAGATAACGGATCCATGCGTCTATCCTCTCAGATTACAAAAATAAACCCGAGTTTTTGATTCTATATTTCACCTTCCCACCGCATATTCTCCGGTTAGATTTCTATTGAGTTTACACCCTTCAAAACCATAAATTCATCTGAACAACAGCTTGCATTGTCCTACTTCCAAATTCAGCTCTGATTCTCCGTGATAATATCATCTAGGGTGAGGATCCGTCCTCAGCTTTGGTTGACTGCAGTGATGAGCCATGAACCGATGAAGCCGACCTTTCTCTAGCACTGGCATCCGTCAAATATGTAGGCGGTATCGGCATTGGGAGGGTCGTGTTCTGGTTCTCGAGCATTGAAACCACCGAATCCATGGTGAATCGGCTCTCTACGTTCTCCTGACTGCATAGCAACGCAATGTGAATGCATCTTGACAATTCGCTTCTCGAACTGCCGTTTAACATCGGATCTATAAGGCAAAAAGGTGTTTCCTTATTCCAATTTTTCCATGCCTGCAGTGCACAATCACGAAAGCAAGTAAATGGGTTTTGTAATTTCACATGCGCAAGGAGAAGTATTATAGATATTCGTTATTCACTCGCTAAATTGTTGGACAAAACTCCACTTTTTTCACTCACGTAGTCTAGGTGGTGCTCCGAATTCCCTGAACTGGTGAAGTATGAATTTGTTGGGAGAAATCGACTATGGGGCACTCAACAAGCACTCACAAAGGAACTTTGTTCACACAAGGAAGAGGAGACGAAAGGTGGCTTTTCAATATACTGTATTCACAATCGATTCACCCATACCCAAATGGTTACAAGACAAGCCTTTATATAGGCATAATACAATGACTCTTCAATTACACGACTCATAAATAAAGAACAACTAAATGCATTAATCAAAACATTGTAACTCTAAAAGACACTTGGAGAGACTACAAAGCATTAAAGAAAATTCTTGATTCATGCACTAGCGCGTGCATGCACCTTGGGAGTCTAATGGACTCATCGAAACCTTGGCAATACTTAATGAATTTGGTTTAATTTCCAACAAAACTCCCCCTTAAACCAAATTCTCTTCCGTCGATCATTCCAAGTAAACTTTTGAATTTCCGAAACACTTCGATCTTGAGAGGTTTTGTAAAAATATCTTAGACTTGGTCAATGGTCTTCATGTGCACAACTTCGATTTGTTTGTCGCTAACTTGTTCTCGAATAAAATGATATCGAATATCGATATGCTTGCTCCTCTAATGAAAAACTGGATTCTTTGCCAAAGCAATGGTTGAAACATTATCAACAAAAATTTCCGTTGCATCCTTTTGTTCCATATGGATTTCTTTTAGCAACTTTCTCAACCATATCGCATGACACACACACGATGATGCAGCAACATACTCCGCTTCACATGTCGACAGTAACACCGGATTGCTTCTTCGATGACCATGTAAAACAGTCACCAATAAAATACAAAACCCGTAGTGTTCTTTCGGTCATCGACATCTCCCCCATAGTCACTATCTGAATAACCTCGAGTTGAAATAGTTCGACGATAATAATACAAGCCAAGAGAGATAGTACCTTTGATGTACCAAGTATCCTCTTCGCTGCTTTAAGATGTGATGTCTTCGGATTCTCCATATATCGACTCACAATTCCGACACTATACATGAAATGGTGGTACAGTCAAATACCTCAAGCTTCCAATCAAGCTTCTATAATATGCGAATCAACATCGACACCTTCATCGAACTACAGTTTGCACCACAATCCATCGGAGTATTAACCAAAGTGCAATTTTTCATGTTGAATTTCTCAAGGATATTTTCAGCATATCCTTTCCGGGAAATAAAAATCCCATCTGCATTTTGCTTTACTTGATACCCAGAAAATAATTCATGAGACCATTATCTCATCTCAAACTCTTTCACCATCAACGCTTTAAAAGTGTCGATCAATCCGGAATTATTTCCGTAAAGATAAGATCATCGACGTATAAACATGCCAATAAAACATCACCTTTCGTGCTTCAAGTGGAGAGCATGTTCATACGGACATTGTTCGAAGCCATTCGCCTTGAAATAAGCATCGATTCTGGAGTTCTAAGCTCTTGGAGCTTGCTTAAGCCCATACAAAGCTTTCTTCAATCTCAGCACTTTGTCTTCATGACCTTTCACAACAAACCCAAGTGGTTGTTTGACATAAATTTCTTCTTCAAGAACACCATTCAGGAATGCCGATTTGACATCCATTTGATATATGGGCACGATTTTGAGCTGTAATGGAAATCATTAGTCGGATGGTTTCCATTCGGATGACAGTGCAAACACCTCGTCATAGTCGATCCCAACTTTCGCTTATAGCCCTTGCGACTAGTCGGCCTTATAACGAGTGACTTCTCCTTTCTCGTTCTTCTTGGCCTTATACACCCATTTGACATCGATCGCCTTTTGTCCTTCAAGATCCGCGAGTTCCCATGTTTGATTCTTTTCGATGGCTTCTATTTCTTCATCCATGGCTTTTCTCCATTTTTCTTCTTTAGCAGCTTCATCGAAAATAAGTGGTTCACAGTCTGCGAGAAGACATATAAGATGAAGTTCTTCGGTGGTTTCATAAAGTTTAGATAATCTTCTCGATCTTGGTGCTATCGGTTCATCAACACCATTTGAAGAAGTTGGTGATAATGAACTTGGACTTGAAAATGATGTTTGAAAGGAAGATGAAGGATTCGATGAGTTGTCTTCTATTTCGACAGAATCACGCCCCATTTCGACAGAATCACTACGAGGGGATTCGACGACTTGTCGATTGTCTTCCCACAAAGCATCTTCATCGAACTTCACATCTCTGCTTACATATACTTTCAAAGTAACAGGATCAAACAATTTGTAAGCTTTCGATGAGGAATCATACCTGATAAAAATAAGATTCTTGCTCTTGTCTTCTAGCTTCGATCTTTTCTGATCGGGTATGTGAGCATAAGCAATGCTCCCGAAAATTCTTAAGTGAGAACCTGTAGGTTTTCTCCCGGTCCATGCTTCTTCAGGAGTAACACCATCGAGTTCTTGCGTGGGACATCGATTTTGCAGATAAATTGCACATCGATAGCTTCCCAAAGCTCCTTTGACAAATTTTGCTTTTCAACATACTACGAACCATGTCGAGAATGGTTCTATTCTTTCGTTCAGCCACACCATTTTGTTGTGGGAGTACGGCGCCGTTAAGAAACGTCGAATACCATGGTAATCACGAATTGATTGAATTCTCCAAGTAAATTCTCCTCCAGATCGGTCTTAAAGACTTGATAAAATAACCACTCTCCTTTTCAACCATTTTCTTGAAGTGCTTAAACGTATCAAACACTTCCGATTTTCTTTCAAGAAAAACACCCAAGTCTTTCGAGTAAAATCATCAATAAACGTAACAAAGTATCGATGATTCTCGTATGACAGGAGTGATCGGACCACATACATCGAATGAATCAACTCCGGTGGCTTCTTCGCCGATACGTCGACTCCTTCGAAAAGCTGGTTCTAGAATGCTTGCCAATAACACACCCTTCACATAATTGATCGAGATGATCAATATGCGGTAAGCCATACACCATCTTCTTGCGAGAGAGCATATTGAGTCCGCCGAAATTGAGATGGCCGAACCTCAAGTGCCATAGCCACGAAGGATTGTCTACACATGCTTGAAGGCATGTAGACATTTCATCTTTGATGTTCAAAGTGAACATCCTATTCTTCGACATCTTCACGGATGCAATCAACCTATTATTTTGATCTCTTAGCACAAGGCTAAGATCTTTCATGTGCACAGAATATCCTTTCTCCAGAAGCTGTCCCAAACTCAAGCTATTGCTTGACATTTTTGGAACATAATAAACGTTAGAAATCAACCGAAGTGCACCATTTTTCAAACGAATCTGGATTGTACCTTTGCCTTCGACAAGAATTTGGGAATTATCACCAAATGAGACTTTCCCTTTGACTGTCTCATCTAACTTGGCAAACATCTCCTTTCTTCCGCACATGTGGTTGCTTGCTCCAGTGTCCAAGTACTACGTATCACTCTTTTCTCCTCCATCTTCTTTGAATGCCAATAAAAGAACGTTATTGGCATCATTCACCAAGTTTGCCTTTTCATCCGCTCCACTACTTTCTTTATGCCAACAATCGGAAGCATAATGACCCAGTTTATTGCAATGATAACAACGGATTTTAGATTTATCATACCGTTGATCTCTCGAATTTCTCCCTCTTCCACGAACAAAACTTTGATTCCGGTAGCCACCTTATCTGCGAGCAAATTCCCCTCTGCTTCGTCCACGACCTCTTCCATGAAAGTGACCACGACCTTGATCTTGATTAGTGCTTCGGGCTTGCATAGGTTCTCGTCTTTGTTCCTTCTCATTTCGGATCGACAACCGAGTTTGGAGTACTTCCTCCACCGGTTCATGCTTATTTCTTTTTAGTCTTTCTTCATGGGTTTGTAACGAACCCATGAGCTCATCGACCGTCATAGAATCGACATCTTTTGATTCCTCGATAGCGACGACGATGTGGTTGAACTTCTTATCCAATGACCGCAGGATTTTTTCGACAACACGAACATCAGGAACATCTTCGCCATTCCTTTTCATCTGATTCACAATAGCTAAAACTCTTGTGAAATAATCAGAAATCGACTCAGATTCTTTCATACGAATTACCTGGAATTCGCCTCTCAAAGTTTGAAGACGAATCTTCTTTACTTTCTCAATACCTTGGTGCGTGGTTTGAAGAATCTCCCATGCCTCCTTGGATGTAGTAGCATTCGAGACTTTTTCGAACATGGAATCATCCAAGGCTTGAAAGATGATTGACAACGCAAGTCGATCTTTCGAACGAGTCTTCTCCAACGCATTCCTCCGAGTTTGAATCAACGCAACATCTTCATCTAGCTCATCATAGCCATTGTTGACGAGATCCCACACACTATGGGCGCCGAGTATGGCTTTCATTCCGGAAGCCCACTTCCCATAGTTTTCTTTGGTGAGGACTCGGATACTAAAAGGAAGGTTGCTTGTTGATGCCATAATCACGAAACCCCGAAGCTCTGATACCAATTTGTTGGGAGAAGTCGACTATGGGGCACTCAACAAGCACTCACAAAGGAACTTTGTTCATACAAGGAAGAGGAGACAAAAGGTGGCTTTTCAATATACTGTATTCACAATCGATTCACCCATACCCAAATGGTTACAAGACAAGCCTTTATATAGGCATAATACAATGACTCTTCAATTACACGACTCATAAATAAAGAACAACTAAATGCATTAATCAAAACATTGTAACTCTAAAAGACAATTGGAGAGACTAAAAAGCATTAAAGAAAATTCTTGATTCATGCACTAGCGCGTGCATGCACCTTGGGAGTCTAATGGACTCATCGAAACCTTGGCAATACTTAATGAATTTGGTTTAATTTCCAACAGAATTCGTCTTGCCACTGGTGATCTCTAGAACCACTAAGCCGAAGCTATACACACCGATCTTTGCAGAGATCTCTTTACACTCTACATATTCAGTAGCCATAAAGCCACTGCTACACTAAAACAAAAGGATCCAAGAATCATCAATTGGAAAACTCAAATTGGTGCTTGTTTTCATTGTATACTTTCCAAGAAACATTCCAAGGAGCCATAGGTAGGTTTATTTCAAACTTACGAAGTTCCTTCGATTTGTGCAGCATTTGCTCTTCTTTGGCCCAAAAGGAATAGCTTTGCCATGCCAAAATCAGTAATTTTGGGATTCATGTTCTCATCCAAAATGTTGCCGGTCTTCAGATCACGGTGTATGATCCTAAAGTGGGAACCATCATGTAGGTAAAGAAGTCCTCAAGTGATTCGTCTTATTATACTCAAACGCCTCTCCCAACTTCGCAACCTACGTTTGTTTAAATCTGCAAAATAGTGATCATTTAAGTTTTGAATCGTTCTATGTGGAATGCAAAGTACTGCCAAATGGTTTGACGCAAAAATCTGTCCAATCAATAGATTAACTATCAGCGAAATGGAAGGGACAAATTGAAACATCCAAGTTCATACCAGAAATGAAACCTTGGAGGCTACCATTGGGTGCAAACTCAAGAATAAAAAGTCTTTCCCCATCTTCCAAGCAATACTCGAGGAGCTTAACTAGATTATCGTGCCGAAGTCCGCCCATCGGAGTGACCTCATTCTTGAAATGTTGCTCACCTTGATCAGAATACCTGTCAAGCCTCTTCACAGCAATGTATTGTCCATTTTCAAGAGTGCCCGACAGTCAAATTTTCATTTGCAAGAAACAATGTTTATCTCCATGTAGTGATGTGATTCCCAAAAAAACATAATAAAAAAAAAATTCCAGCTACACAATATAATTTTCTAAATGGCCCTTCTTCAATCTTATTGCTTTCCGAAAAGGAATCCGTGGCAACCCCGATCTCGCTCAACATGAACTGTAACCTAGCCGTTTACTCTAATAGTTTTGACCTCCTCTTGTGTTGAAGAAATTACAGAGCAATCAACATGAGATTTGCAGAATCCTATTAGACAAAAAGTTAAAATTTTATTGTTCTTCACATGCCATTTGGGCTTTCTTAATCATTACACAAAAATGTAGGATTGAATAGTGCAAAAATTTTGAATAAAAAAAACACAAAAACTTGTTTCAAATTCCACCGCTTGGGACCGATTCCCTAATTTTTGAAACATGGAACTTGTCCTACATACTCTAGAACCTGGAACTAAACCAGTTCCCACTGGTCTTGTCGTCCAATTCCCGATTCTATCCCGAAACCATGTTCATCTCTAATCTTTTCTTATGGCTATGACATTATATGCGTATAAATTTTTTCTAAATAAAGATAATACACTAGTTCCATTTTATTTGATTAACTAGTGAGTTGATGTAGTTGTTTTGTACGGAGTGGTGATGATCATATAGAGTCATCCTCAAGTCAAGAAAATTATCCAAAATTTCCTATACCTGTTATATAACGACAATTCAGTTCTAAACCTTTTAGTTGTGTCAATTTAGTTCTAAGCGATAAATTTTCAATTAATCTTAAACCTTTCAACGATTTGCCAATTTTGTCATTCTAGCTAATTTTGGCGAAAATATTTCTGTTTGGTCAACGTTGGCCATCCAACTTGGCACAACAGGTGTTGGCGTGGATAATTTTTACTATTTTTTCATTTTTCTTCTTCGCTTTTTCATTTTTCATTTTCCCTCCGTTAGCTTCGGGTGATGGCTGCCCTTACCACATTGTGCAAGGGTGGTCCTCAATTGAGATCGAAGGCCTTGCCAACAATGGCCTGTGGAGGTAAAAAGGAAAAAGAAAAGAAAAGAAAAGAAAAGAAAGGAAAAGTACAAAAAAAAAAAGAAAAGAAAGAAATTCGAAAACTTAAAAAATTTGCAAAAATTGTCCATGTTAGTGATGCCATGTAGAATAGTCGGTGTTGTGACGCCCTGGAAATTCAACCTCTTTTCTATAATAGAATATAGATTATGGATTGTCTGTGATTCTAGTTTATTGCTTGAGATTGAATTTTCGAGGATTAGATAATGGAAATTGAGAATTTCTTGAATAGTCGATCAAAGTCGTTTAGGGTTCGATTGATTGATCGTTTCGTTTTAGGATTGAAATTCTTGAGCCTAAACTTTGTCCTAACCAAACTAGATTGACTTTAGACGAGAATACCCTTTGTAGAAATGCCAATTGCCTAAACTACCCTTGGCTTGACAGATGACCAAAATGCCCTCGACAATTTTAGAAATGACTCAAATGCCCCTAGGGTCTCTATCAAAGTATTTATGCAGGGAGGGCCCACCTTATCACTTATGCCCCTAAAAGTCAAGGCCACCTACCCCTCTTTGGCCGGCCACTCTCTCTCCCATATCCTCTCCCAACTGCCTCTCTCTCTCTCTCCCTCTATTATCCCTCTTTCACCTCACTCCATCTCTCTCGGTTTTCTGCTTGCACCCGAGAAGAAATCACTCGTTTGAGCTCATCCGGAGGCCAAATCAAGCTCTGTTTTTTCCTATGCGATTGTAAGATCAAGGAAAACTCAAATCTGGAGGCTGTTTGTTGAAGAAACCCCTTTTGTATTCACAAATTCGTGCTGAACAGAAGTTGGTCGGGGATACTTGGTCTATTTTGCTTCGATTCTGTCCAAGTTTGGTTTTCAGCCACTTCGCCGCCTTCCTCAGCCATCTCCGACCACCACACACTTCATTACACCCCATCAGACCTTCACCGGCCACCCCATGAAGCCTCGACACCGGTGGAAGCCCGAACAGCCCTCAAATCGAAGCCGTGTCGCCTCCCCTGTTTTTCCCCTACTCTGCTCCGGTTTCGGTTCATCCGCTATTCCGCCTCCCTCAAGCCACCGTGAGCCACCACCGACCACCATAGCCTCTATCCGACAACCTTACACTTCCACCATCGATGCCGGAGCCACCCACCACCCGTCGGACCCCGGAGCAACCACCATAATCACGAAACAGCCCCCGATTCCCCCGTTTCCCCTGTTTTTGGTATGGGCCGGGCCTAGTTGGGCTTGTTTTGTGGGCCGACGAGTTGGGCCAAGGCCCAATCTATCTTGGGCCGTGTAATTGGGCCCGATCTCAAGCCTTTGGGCCCATAGGGCTAGAAGTTTGAGCCCATCGCCCGTGATTTTAGGCCCGTGGTTCAAACCGCACCCGATGTTCGTGCCTAAGATTTTCGAGGATCGTCGTCGCACTTACTTCGCCTAATTAACGGTGAGTCGACCTCTAATCCTTGGTTAGGTCGCTAATTACGTTCGGATTAGTTTATTTAGATTTTTAGGTGTTTAGGTAGTTCGATTAGGGCTGGTTTAGGTTAAACATTTGGTTTAGGTTAAATGGCCCTAATTGTTTAAGTTGGTTTGATTAGCTAGGGTTCTATGGATAAATGAGATTGGATTGATTGATTGAACGGTTGCTCTTAGTTGATCGCGAGCGTACGATAGGCTAGAGATGAGCATACATTCAACTAATAAATCGGATTGGTTAACAATGAAATGATGCATGAATTGAGTGCAAATAAGTGAGGTTCGATTGATTTCTCATATCGGTATGCTTGGCTTTGCTTGAATCGATCGTCTATATTGATTGTTTGATTGATCATCCGGGTTGCTTATGTGATTAACCGACTTGGTTGGCTATTGGTTGGATTGGATGATCGTTTATTAGTTGTTCGCCCTATATTGACTTGTAAAATCTGGTAGATAACATTATGTATTCATATGTTCTCGCATGACTCAAACCGCATGTTTTGGCATGAAAATGGCCGAAGGCCGAGTCCTTGAGCACGATTATGTAAGCATCCGACTATAATCAAAGATAAGAATTGAATGGCTGTCGGATGAAGTGAATGATCATGTGACGGAGTGATGATGCCAGCTTGTCAAGTTCTTGTGACACTAGTACGGGGTATATGACTTGTCAATTGTACGACCTTCTATGTACTTCCAAGATAGAATGCATGGATTGTCGGATGTCGGTTGCAACTTGTGATGGATCGATGATCCTTATGGGAATGCCTACTCGCCGTGCCGTGCTGGGTGCACTAGATACATTGCTTGTAGTTGCTGTCGCCAAGAGAATATGGGATAATGCCTAGTCCTGCCAGATGACACTACTAATTGTAGTGTGAGCCTCACCAATTGTGTGAGTTGAACGTGCTAATCGTGCCGATCGTCGTTAATAACAAATGGACCTCGTGTGGTGTCCAATGTCTAAATGATGATGTGATGATTCGTGAATGATTGAGTGCCTGGATAGTTGAATCGGTCTGATATAATTGTTATACTCTATTCATGTTGCATTACGTGTGGTATCCTAGCTGGTAAGTTGCCTACGATTGAAATTGATTGCTATGTGATATATAATTGATGGGCGGAATGTTTTGGATGAATCAATGCTCTAGCCGAGCTCATGCTTTGACTCGCTGAGATTATATCTCACCTCGTCATGGGTAACATTTTCAAGCCCGAAGTAATGAAGCTTATGGTTTCCTTGGGAGTTGATGTTGAGAATGAGGGCGATGTAGTCTCTTGTTCGGAGTAGATACGAGTTAACCTTACCCACTCCGAAGTATGGAGCCAATTTGTGTATTGCCCTATTGGGATAGGACAAATTGTAACGAAACAATGTTTTTGAATTAATGTACTTCTGCTTTTCTATCCCTATCTCTTTTATTGTGTAGGAGTATTGTACGTTTCCGCATGCATAGTAAAGTATCGTGGGTTGATGGCCTATCTCGTGACGCTATCCTTTATGACTCGAGGGACGATTTGACACGGATGCTACGTACTCGAGGATTGAGGCGTGACAGGTGTTCACAAGACCATCAGGTTAGCGATTTCGACCAAAATTAGCCGGAATGACTAAATTGGCATATCTTTAAAAGATTTAGGACTAAGTTGACAAATTATCAAAAGATGTAGGACTGAATTGGCATAATTGAAATGCTTAGGTTTAAATTGGCACAATTGAAAGGTTTAGGATGGAATTGACTGCCATACAATAGGTTTATGACTTTTTGCACAATTTTCCCTCCTCAAGTCTCATGAACAGTTAATGTCTTAGCAACTGCTAGGCCTCGGAGAACCTTAATTTTGTAAAATAACTAGGAATTTGTATCTGAAAAAACTTATGATTATAGGTTCGATTTCTTACTCAATATAACTGTTTTAAGCTATTTCTTAAAAACTAATACCTCACGAATCTCTTAGCGTCGGCATTCATATAGATAATACGTCTTTGACTAAATCGGAAAACAGATTTAGTTCGATGCATAAAAATTGGCTCCATTTATCACTTGAACACTACTCTAAAAAGTAATTTCTGGGAGTATTTATAGTATAATTTGAACTGGTTTGTCATCTATTTTCTACTCAAACTATAACAATTTCGATTTTCGATTTGATTGAATACATATTAGCTTTAAGCCTACCTAACAGTTATGCAGGAAAGTTAATATCAACGCAATCTCAAAGTTCATATTTAGAATGCCAAACAAGAAAGAACAAGTACCTCCATACATCCATAACAATTATTTAAAACCTAACATAAGCTAAGGATAATTGTACTTTTTGATTCATCAAGACAATAAATGCTCCTATGACAAGCTAATTGAAGAAAAAGTAGGATGCAGTAGTAAATCAAGACTACGATTAAATCATAGGACAAGGAAAGAAGCAGTCCCATTACACAGGACAGAAACTCAACAAATTCGGTGCATAAAACTTAATGAAAAGACTAAATACTTGACTGGACCCGAATTAATAAACTGGGGATTTTATAGGTTTTCGAGGATCTACATCGAATCTTCGAAGATGCGACGGTTATGGATCAAGTGAGATTGAACCTTAGTTCTGGACTGCAGATTTCTCATATGTTGCAATGATTCACACAGAAATTATGAGAAGAGACATAAAATTACAATCGGATGCGATCGGAGAATTGATTGTATGAATAACCACATATCTAGAATCTTCGGGTCGGAGACCAAGCTTGTGCTTGATGTTTATGTGTATAAGGCATGACTTTTTCTGCATACCCTTCACTTCCAACATCCTATGAATCTGGATTTAATCCCAAGCCATTGAAGCCATATAACTCCTCAAAATTAGAAACATTAAGCTGCGAAAACCACGACAAAGGCAAAAAGCAATTCGCAGGGCACGCTGACTACCCATATTCTAAGGCACGCTGACTACCCATATTCTAAGGCTATCGTGGGTACGGTTCGGTCATAGAGGCCTCGTTTTTTCAGAACTGGTTTGATTCGCTTCTTGATCTCTCAGCCTCAGATACCCTTGAACTGCAATCCTGGGTGGATGACGTATCAGATACGACGGCCCCGTGAATGAAGCATGCGGGTCTCGACGGCACTTGGAGAGCGGCCGAGTGGCTGCCAAGCATGAGGCAAACCGAGGCCATCATTGGCCGGCTAGCTTCGTTTTCTTGGACACATAGCAGACCAATGTGGATGCACCTCACAATTTCAGTGTTCGAACCAGAAGTTATAGAGGGATCGATGATGTTCGATATTGATCTTTCCCTCCAATTCTTCCAAACCTGCAACATCTGACAAACATTGAGCTGATTCGTCCCCGAAATACTATGCGAAATGGGAAGGTATGTTCATATACTCACGTAGCTTATAAGGTCCTCCATGTCAATGCCGATGCGGTGATTGTTTCTGCGACCACTCACAATCTCCAAAACCAGCACCCCGAAACTGTATACATCTGACTTGTCCGAGAACTTTCCGTTCATCTCATACTCCGGTGCCATATATCCGCTATGCATCACAATAAGTTCACCATATTAGCTCTACAGTCTGCTTTGTTGTTTTGGTAATCATTAGCTCTAGGAGGTCGTGGCACTTACTTAGTCCCCACGATTCGCTTTGTCTCTGCATGAGTTTGATCCACCTCGAACAGTCTCGCGGTACCAAAATCCGATATCTTCGGATTCATGTCTGAGTCCAACAAAATGTTGCTGGCTTTGAGGTCCCGATGGATGATACGAAGTTGAGATTCTTCGTGTAGGTAACGCATCCCTCGAGCGACACCCATTATTATCTTGTGACGCTTATCCCAGTTGAGATTCGCACGCTTCCGGGAATCTACGCATTTTGGTGGAATCACATTCTATAAGATGTCAATTAAACATTTTGTGAGGATCTTATTTCACAAGAAACATACCGAATATGAACTTATCAAGGCTCGAATTGAGCACAAACTCATAAATGAGAAGCCGTTCGACTCCTTCCAGACAGAAACCTAGCAGCCTGACCAAGTTTCTATGTTGTTGCTTAGCTACTAACATGACCTCGTTCCTGAATTCAACTTCCATTTGGCTGGAATACTGTGATAACCGTTTCACCGCGAATTCCCGTCCGTCAGGGAGCTGACCCTGAAATTTCACCAAAGTATGTCCATGTGATTATCGATTGGTACTTTGAAGCATTTCGAAGAGTATCAGATTGATGTCATCGTTTACTATTTTGTTGCTTAAATTTTGCATACAAGAGAGTAAAGGGGATGCTTTGTTGATTATTACCATGTAAACAGCACCAAAACCGCCTTGTCCAAGCTTCTTGGAATCAGAGAAGTTGTCCGTTGCCGCTCTGATAGTGCTGAAATCAAATTGCTGCAACTCCGCCTTGCTAAATTCATGCACAACTTCACCTAGAAAGATGAAAACACGGTCATTCAGAGCGAGCATCGTTATCCTTTCATCATAATGAAAGTTTCAGAGACTTTTAGTGTATATAATTGCACCTGCAGGCATTACTAATAAACCCTGTACCCTAGCCCTTATAAAGTTTTTGGCCTAATTGTAGAAAGCAATGCAGCTCTTACTACTTTGCTGGTGCAAAAGCATAGTCATTACTTTTCGTGATCTTTCTTAACCTCATGAACAGTTGCTGTTGCAATGCAAAAGGATAGAGACTCGCCTTCAACACTTTGTCTGGGCTGCTCCTTCTTCTTCCTTTTCACTTTCAGGAGCACGACAATGGCGATGACAAGTAGAGCAGAAACACTTGTGACGACAGCAATCATCACAGTCCTCGTCGATTTGCTCTTTCCAACTGCAAGGGCAGAGGCACATTAAGTTTATGATCATTGCTCACTGATAAAAGAGTAATACTTTGGAGAAATTACTAAGGCGCCATCACAACTGTGGAAACGAAACTCGTGTTGCACAGTTATATCAAGAACAGATGCGCACCCCAAATCACGATGCGAAATATAAATTGCGCCATTCTCCGATAACCAAAGGAAAAGTTATTCGGATTTAAGGATTTTGTCATCCCACCAATCGGTTGCCTTTCCGACTTCAATTTCAGTGCGTTCGTGAGTTTCATTCCAAACGACGAAAATTATTTTTCAATTTATTTTCAGGTCTCAGGAAAATATAGGTAAACATTGTGAAAAATGACTTCCAAGGCATTTTTAAAGAATGACACATTTTCGGCGAAATAAATGGAGCCTAAATATATCTTTGTTTCCGAAAATATTGATTAACCGATACCTTCTTTTTCGCCAAAAAGCATTTATTCAATAAAAATTACATGACCTCCGGAGCACATATCAATAAAATGAAAATCGTATGGTTTATAGAGCATATAGATTAAGCTCATATGAACAATTGACTTTGTGAATCTCACCTAAAACCTGGGAATAAACACCGTGTACCTAACTCCTGAACAAAAGCCAACGTACCTGGTGGTGGAGGCAGCACACCTGCCTCATGTGATGGTGATGTCGGTGCCGGTGCCGGTGCCGGTGGCGGCGGAATTGGCTGACTAACTGAGTCGAAGAAGTTATGATAGGTCCCCCACAGGATCAAGCAACTCGGCACCATGACCCGTCCTCCAGCATAAGTGGCACAGCAGCCCCTGATCGTCTGGACGCCTGTCCCCAGGCAATCGCTGCACTGCTGCTCTGTCAAGTCCGGCGTGCACTGCATAAACATGTTGACCAGGTCGGCCCCCGCTGATTCATTCCTGGATGCATACTTTTTCAGCGAGCTGCCACCCGCCGCCTCTGCCCCCAGACTGTTCAGGAGCTTCCTCATCGCTGCATCGAATGTGTCTGAAAAGTTGGCAGGGGCTCCCGCCACGTACATGGGTTTTGTCGCGACTGCACCAAAGAACGAGGCGTTCGAGTACCGGATGATGCAGTTCCCTTTGTAGACGATTGCCTCCTTCTGGAGGGGGCAAACCCGGCGCATATCAGAGGCAATGTCATCTAGGCAGGAGCGGCAGTCCTCAGCGTTGGAGTCACCACGGCAGAGGCCGAAAACATAGAGTGATTCGGAGGCACCGGAGACAAGGGCAGAGGCATTGAAGAAGGAGTAGGAGAAGGACAAATAGCTGGTGGTGGAGATGGAGGAGAGGAGGGTGGTGAGGGTGGTTTGGTAGGTGCTGTTGGCGGTGAAGTTGCCGGTCGAACCGCAGTAGGTGGCTGGGAATTGGGCGTTTATGGCAGAAGCAAACATTAGGAGAAGCAACAGCAGGAGAGTTGGAGGATCCATTTTTTTCCCCCCTTTGCGGGTGTTTCGGGTGACTCTTTGATAGAAGTATTACTCAACAATCTCGTTCCCTAGACAATATGAATCCTCTTATCGATAGAGTGTGAAACAAAATATGTTGAATCATTTTATATAGGGGTGGCCATCATTGGGCAACGTTGGAGTCTCGAAAAAGAATTGACTTCTTTTACTGCCTATCTGTCTTTTGCAAGTATAATAAGACCACCGGCGAGAAATTGAGGTCTCGAGGAAGCATCGACTCTAATAGAAAAAGCAAAAACTCATTTCTACAAAGTCTCCATCTTCTGCGATTATAATAGGAAAGCATTGACTCTCCTGCCGAGTTTGTCGTTCGCATAAGAAGAACTAATTGGTGCTTTTGTTCGAGATATGACTCTGGTAGTGCTCATTTTTTTGTCACCAAGTTGAGTGTGAATAGATGCATTGCTTAAGGCTATTTGTTTCCCACTCTATGGGATACCTCGCTGTGATATAAACAAGGCATTTTATCTAACGGATATTTCGTTGTGTTAGAAAGATACTATGATGCTAACTTTCAAATCCATAGTGTTCACTTTGATGGAAATATTATAGTATGGAAATTAGCCAAACAAAATTACGGGAAAAATTACAATCCAGCTAAATCAAAAGTTGACTTGGTTGAAGCATTTGATTTTGATGACATAATTACTGCGGTCATTTATCATGCCAATATTGTGGTCAATGCAAAAGAATGGATTGTGGACTCAAGTGCCACTAGGCATATGCATAAAAACATAATAATTTATCCTCCTACCCTCTAAATGGAGAAGGAGATGAAAATATTTATTTTGACAATTTGAGAACTGCTCAAGTTTTTGAAAAGATGAATGAAACCGATTACAAGTGGCAATAACAATTGCAAAGAATGGAACTTTCAATAAAAAAAAATAGAGATACGTCCAATTGAGAAGTGATGAGTTAAAGCAATTGCATAGAAATTGAATTATGTCCATTGATTATGCAATGTCAGAAGTGATTTTGGCTGTCCTCTGACTATATGCATCGAGGGGAATGGGACTTAAGCCAGCTGAAGAAAATCAATAGTGATGGTAACCTAACCTATATGATTGGCGGTCCCATGAATTAGGTTTATACAGGTAATAATAAGTCACGTGTATATTAATGATGCACTATTGAAATTTATGTCCCTCTTAAGGTGAGAATAGTGTAAGACTACAAAGAAAAAAAAAAGGCTGAGTTAACCTCTTAATGAATTCCATAGCCATTATTATTGATGGTGTATTAAATTGCAAAATACACTTGATGGAATCACCTATATAAGTATGATGTGAGGCCTCTTCTATGAAAATTTTTGGCTAAAATTTCACACGCCTGTCCTATTAAGCTCAAAACCGCGTTGAATAACAAAATTTGTGGGGGTGTAATGTTATTGATGAAAATAATATTTCACAAAGAAATTGTTGTTTCATAGAAGTTTCAAACTTTAACAATGATTTCGTGAATTATATTTCATTCTTTGTAGGTCTAATTCATGGCCTAACAAGCAACAGCTCCACCGCATTATATTCATTAACCCAGCATTTTCTTTTTCAAAAACGTCTTGAAACATATGGGGATTATTAGATATTTCATTAGTTTTTGTATTATCGAAGCAGTTATTTTGCAACGGTTTAAATGGTGAGTATGTCCGCAACCAATGCAATCGAGTTGTAACGGCTTTGTATTGGTGATTTGATTTATTTTTTTTATTATCTCTCTTCCTTATTTGCCTATAGAGAGAATTTCCTATTACAATAAAAACATACAAAAATAAGATATTCTCCTTTATTTATTTCTCTTTATTAGCTGGGTTTACGTTAACGATTGTTGTTCCCGTTCCCTCTATTATTCTACGCGGAATATAGAGGAAGATCTGTCATATCCTGAAAGAATAGCCACTAGAGCTTTATGCATCGAGTTTCATACTACAAAGGGTGAAATTATCCCTTAAGGACAGTGTTTACACACATCAAATAATTGTTCTTACTTTCTCGTCTTTTCTAAATAGATTTCTAACTATTTTTATTTTTATGTTATTTAATATTTTTCCAACGCCACTTCAATCTCCTATTCCATAATTTTAAAATTAGAAGTCTGGTGTGTAGTGCTGGTGTATTCTCTTGAGCAATAATTCAATATAAAAGATTTCCGAAATGTGAAACGAAGAACTTGCAGACCTTCGTGTCTCGAAAAAGCATTGGCTCCTTGTACTGCCTCTCTATCTTTTGGACGAATAATAAGACAACCGGCGAGAAATTCGAGTCTCGAAGAAGAATTGACTCTAATAGAAAAGCGAAGACTCCTTTCTACGAAGTCTTCGTCATCTGCGATTACATTAAAAAACGGAGTCTCTTTTCTTCTGCAGCTATAATAGAAAAGCATTGACGTCTTCGGTGGAGTCTTTATCGGTGGAATCTCTACAAAAGATGCTGTTTTCTCGACAGATGATTAACTAGATGTTAAGGAAAATTTGTTCATCTCCTAGTGATTTTATTTTCAAGTTTTGTTACGAGCGCTACAGCAGTAAAATAATGCATGAAAACTGATCTGGACTTCAATTGGCTGGCTATATGAAAAAAATCAAAAAATTCAATAATGTTATTTTGTTTGGTGAGAGAAAACTTCCAGTTAAATCTCCTATTCTATAAGTTTAAAAATAGAAGCCTAACGTGTAGTGCTAGTGGGATTGGGAGAATATGATATGGAAAACCAGGGACGAGAAAGTGTCTCTTGCGCAATAATTCAAAATGAAAGATTTCTGAACTGAAAAACAAAGAAAGTGCAAATCCAATGATTGCTAATGAACGAATGAACCATCTTTTCTAATAGTTTTCTTGGGTGGGTGTTGACACCTAAATTTTGACTAACGTTTTTAGTCATTTTTGCATAGAAAATTAGGGACTAATCTTAGTCCCTGGCCAAAAATATTTAATCATTTTAACATCCATTGCATTACTTTTGCATCAACATAATTGGACCGGTGGCGGAGAATTGAGCTTAAATTAACAAGCAATGAACCCAAGCCCACACAAAATTGGGCTGAGCCCATTGTTATAGCCAAAATTTATATAATGCCAATTAGCAAAATAAATCTTGGAGGATAATTCAGCATTTTATTATCAAATTTTGAGATTTCTTTAAGAATATCCTTTATCTCAAGATAGGAAATGAAATATTCACTTGAAGCTCTAAACCTAGCATTATATAAGACTCATGTTCACGTTGAAATGGGGGTCCGGAGGCTCAGAAAATAGAAAAATCAAAAAAAGAGCGTGCGTGAGGAGTTTTCGGGGCAAGAGAGAGAGCTTTAAAGAAAAGTGCGGGGGACGGCTCGAGAGGTCTTCAAGAAGATTCATCTGCAAACTTGCACCAGTCAATTCCTCTCCTTCATCCGAAGTCTCAAGTAACACAAAAGGCCAAGTTGAACTGCCCCTGCGTTGCGGCTGTCCTCTGTCGATCATGGGCCATTTAACGTCAACGTTGGTTTCTCTTGTCCGAACGTGTCCTCACTAAACCGATCCAAGGAGTGGAAGCTCGGAGTGCAAAATTTGGTCCGGTCCAAATTAGGGAAGCATAAATTTGCAAGACAAGGTAAATTTCCTATCTTGAACTTTGATATATTCACTTGCTTATTTTGTGATTTATTTGCATATCTTGAATATTGCATCAAAGTGGATATTTTTTCAAAATACAGGTTGATTAGGAAAATTTTCTTTCCTAATCCGCAACTTGTCACACGATCGAGAACGTCCATCTTTAGGATTATTGATGGAATACTCGATTAGGCAAGGATTTGGGTTTAATCGTTAATCGTAAGATTACGAATTAAAGATTGACTCAAATATTCGCGAAATATTTCAAAACTTGATTGATATATCCACTTTCTTGATTGATATTGATTGGTATATTCACTTTGCTCATTTGATTTGAATTGCTTGATTGTCATATTTTTTTTAGAACATACCCGTCGCATGATGTGATCTAAAAAATTCTAAAAAAAATTGCATTCATTCACTTTGCATATCTGAAAATTGCATCTTTTAAAAAATAACGTCATGTAGATATTGCATATCTAATTTTTTTTATTTAGGTTAGATTGCATACTAGAATAGAAATTGCATGTTTAAATAGAATTTTATGCTTAAAATAATCTATCTTAATATATTAGGGTTTAGGTCAATTTGAACTCTAAAATATGCAAGATAAATATTGTTTTGGCATAGTTCTATTTTAGGAAATTAATTCATCCGAAAATATAAAAAAATCATTCATCCTTGCCACGTCATCCATGCCACGTCATACATGCCACATCATCCATGCCACATCATACATGCCATGTCATCCATGCCACGTCATCTTTGCTACGTCATTATTTCTTACCATGTCATATTAGGTTGCATTTTAGCATATATTGCGTATTAGAATTGCATGTCTAGGTTTTAATTAATTTACATGTCACGTAGTTAATTTAATTAAACCACGGTCTCACTTGCATATTAATTTAATTTGCATGTTATCTTGTTTAGTCCGGCATTTAATTCATAACATTGCATTGCATATAGTATAGTTTTTCATACATTCATGTAAAAAAAAAATCAAAAAGTGAAAACAATAATTTTGTGGCGCATGCTCCCTTGATTATATTGACTTCTGGATGTTCATTAATTGATTGTGCACCCGCATGATAACCTTTGTTAGTGACTTAGGTTAAAATTAATTAATGTTGCCTTCTCAAATGATTTTTTCATGAAATAAAATGGTACCGAAAGGGCGTTAGAGTAATCCGGCGTAATCAAGTCCCCAAACTCTTAATCTCTGGTTCGTAGGAATAAAATAGTTATCCCGCTATTTTATTTAGGTTTCTAATCGACCTACCATAAATGATTAGTGGCGGCTCCAAAATTAAAATACATTGCATGTTAATCAATTGAACCTCAAGTTGCGATTTGGTATGGATTTGGGAGAGTCCGAGTTAGGTTAGTTAAATAATTAACCCGATAATCCATTAGCCTAGAAATTTTCGAATTTTTTAGGTCGCGACAGTGGGCTACATTAATTATGATTATAATTTATTGTTTTACGGGATTGATTTAATAAAATAAGATATATATGTATATGTATATGTTCTTAATAAGTCTATTATGAGTTGGCTTGTGTGGGCCGACTTGAGCCCGACCATAATGAGAGTGCCAAACCGAAAATGCTACAAATATCGCTCAAGTTTCTCATCTATTCCTAAAAAATGTATAAACAACCTCACATCAGGTTTTGTGAGGGCAGTCTTGTTAAGCCAATGATATAGAGGGTAATAGAAGAGAAGCATTTGAGCTTTGGATCGTTACTATTCTGCATCAAGAACAATGGATTCCAAATTAGGTGCACGAATCTCTTTTCTCCATTATTGTGTTTCTAGATATTAGTAATGGTAATCTTGTAGCAGTTTTCGCGGTTTAGATTTGGTATCTGAGCTTTCCATAGTCTAGAGCTAGAACTATTTATTTTTTCCTGTTTTCAAAATTTTTGCTCGATGAATATTGATTTTGATCACATATTTGGACTCCTCTTGTTGAGACGAGAAAAACAATGGGTGGCACGCATCCAGGGAACGCCATACACGCCAATTCGAGGTGGTGGGCACTGCCTACTTGCAACCACGTGCTTATTTGAGGCGGTGTGCACTGCCATTGCACTTTTGCGCTTGGCCGCCACAGGTGCGTGATATATTAGCATCTGCCACCCGCCTTTTCAGGTGGCCCTCACTAAAACATTTGGAGAGTCGGCGCCCTCTCATCAATTTGCATTAAATAAGATATTAACACATTTTATTGTTATTAGGAGTGAGCAAGGCGGAAGGATTGAACCAAAAATTGCCACGATTAGATCCAACAATCCAGTTCAGTCCGGTTTCGGGGGAAGCCAGTTCGATTCCCTGTTTCATAAAATTGGTATCTCTGATTTTCGGTCCGGCTCCCGTTTCCAAGCAGAAACGGACCGGACCGATTATTAATATTTTTTTTTTTTCTGGTTTTGACTTGGAATTGGTGTATCAGCGTATTTTGATTTTCTTGTTCAAGTTTATTGTTCACGTTATGTTGGCACGCTAATTAAAAGTTTCATGAATGATTGGATGTGGTGGAGCAGCAGCATTACATCTGAAATAAGCAAATCAACTTTGTTTTCTTAATTTTACTAGTTCCCTACACTCCTTTGGGAGAAGACATTAACAAAAGATAATGTTATGTTAGCGTGGAGCAACATAAAAAAGGCCTCTGGAAGATTATATTAGGTCATGAATAAAGTTATAGAGGAGAGGAGTTAGTAAATAACTTGAATAGCTTGACTTGTATATCATGGCAGGTGATGAAGTGACTGCAATCCTGAATTACATTCTTCAAAAAATTGACTCTTCAAAGCAAACTTCATAAATCGAAAGCTTGAATTTAAGAATTAACAAATTCGTGTCCCTTGCAATTGCAAGGCGCTCCATGAATTTTTGGATAACGTCCACGCATCTATAACTCAGATAATAAATTACACCTATAGTCTCCAGCTAGATTTTTAATGAACTTACCTTTGAGTTTAGACGTTTCAAAAGCATAAACTAATTTGAACGGTAGCTCGCATCACCTTACATGTCGTTGATGAGCCATGAAACGGTTCGTGTGGATCCGTCTTGAGCTTCATTTGTTGATGGCGATGATGAGCCATCAACGGATGTAGTCGACATTTCTCCACCACTGGCATATGTCAAATTTGTAGGCCGTGCTGGTGTTGAGGTGATTGCGCCTTGACTCTCGAACTTTAAGTCCACCGGAGCTACGGTAGGCCGTCTCGCTGCGTTCTCTTGAACACATAAAATGCAATGTGAATGCATCTTAGCATTAACCAAAATCAAGCCATTCTCCCTCCCACACTACTTAATCGGCTTAAGTACACCACAAGTGCCATAAGTTGTGTACGGTGCTCACTTTAGTGTCAAAACTTCCAAATCAATCACTTTAGTGCTAAGTTTTTGTAACTTCGATCACTTAAGTGCCAATTTCTTTTAAAAACGATCACTTTAGTGCCAGAGCTGACGTGACTTGCCAAAAATTCGACACGTGTTATTTTTTATTAATATTTGAGATGACGTGGCTCGGTGAATTTGATACTAAAGTGATCGTTTTTTTAAAAACATTGGCACTTAAATGATCGTTTTTAAAAAAAGTTGGCACTTAAGTGATCGTTTTGAAAGTTTTGATATTGAAGTGATCGAAGTTACAAAAACTTAGCACTAAAGTGATCGATTTGAAAGTTTTGGCACTAAAGTGAGCGCCGTACACAACTTATGGCACTTGGGGTGTACTTAAGCCCTACTTAATCCTTATGCCAAGCTAGATAAGAAGTCATTCAATCACAGCCAATAAATGCACTTACCAGATGAGACCTTCCTTCTTCTCCTTCTAATAAGGCAAAACACGGAGACAATAACCATCACCAAGAGAACTGTCGGAACTACCACAATAACCACAACGCTTAATGACTTCGAGATACTACCTGCCAACACCAAGCAATGCGTTTAATCCAATTTGAAGTTGAAATTCATGACTGTTAGCATTTCAAATTAAAATGATTCTTTCTGCAGCACGGACATCTTAACATTGGGGAGCAAAGGCACATTATGTTTGTGATCATTGCTCACTGATCACTAAGTAATACATTGGAGAAAAAACTGAAGCGCAATTACCACTGTGGAAACGAAACTCATGTTGCAAAGATATAACAAGAACAGACACACACCACAAATTACATTGTGAAAAGTACATCATGCTATTCTCTGATAACTCAAAGGGAACTTATTCAGGCTTATGGAATTTGTCAACCTACCAATTTTCGTCTAATAAGATTTGGAATATATCGCATTATTCTCTACATTTTTAAGTTTTAGGGATAACTAGTTGCTTTTTCGACTTGAGTTTCATTACTTTCATGAACTTCTTACGAAAATCAGAGTGAAGATAGTAAAATGGGCTTAAGTATACTATAAGTGCTAAAACTTGTATACGACACTCACTTTAGTGCCAAAACTTTCAAAATAATCACTCAAGTATCAAATTTTTTGAAAAATGATCACTTCAATGCCAAAATTTTCAAAACGATAACTTAAGTGTCAATTTTTTTTTTTAAAAACAACCACTTAAATGCCAAATTTTTTTAAAAACACTCACTTCAATGTCAATTCCTGCGAGCCACGTCAACTCAAATATTAATAAAAAATGGCCTATGTCGAATTTCCCATGAGCCACGTAAACTCAAATCGAAGTTGGCATTGAAGTGATCATTTTTTAAAAAAGTTGGTACTAAAGTAATTGTTTTAAAAAAAAGTTGGCATTTAAGTGATTGTTTTGAAAGTTTTGACACTAAAGTGAGCATCGTACACAAATTTTGACACTTGTATTATACTTTAGTCCAGTAAAATGGTTTACAAAAACAGACTGAAGCAAGAAACATCCAATGCAATCTTGCAAATTTTCGGCAGGGTTATTAGTTACACTTTTTATATCTTAGTTAACCCTAATTGAAATTACACTTTCGATTCATCAAATGCTTGATATGATAATTTGTCTCGTCTTACACAACCACTTTACTCGAGGTGACCATTATGGTGGTGATCACTGCTAATGAAAAAAAAAAAATGTGGCTCTAATGATGTTGCTATGGATACTAAGCCAAGATTTATTTTGATCTCTCTCTCTCTCTCTCTCTCTCTCTCTCTCCTCTTAGATGACCATTGTGGTAGAGAGGACAACAATCCCAGTAGTCGTCGCCAGGTTGGGTCACCATCTCAGGCGGCGGGGATCGAATCGATCGTCCTTTGGTCTTATTTTTTTTTATTTGTTTGATTATTTATTTTTTATCCCCATCCTATCTTATGTTCATAAAAAAACTTAAAATGTAAGAATGTGTTTATTTTTCAGTATTTTTCCAAGCCAAAATATTAGATATAAAAAAATATGGTGGAATTTCTTATTGAACTTATAAGAGATTCTACAGAAACTCCCTTATTAGGTGATGTTAATTTTACACTAACTGCTGATCATTTAATACATTGGTCTTATTCATTTCAACATCTAATAAGAGAATTTCGATAAAATTTCTTAGTATGTCTAACATTGCTAATCAATCTTATTCTGATTAGCTTCATTTTCGAAGAATTAATTAGCCCCTCTTTTCCTTTGACGACGGATGCTATAAAGTTCTAGTAATTATCGAACATCTGCTAGTGATTCATTACCCTAACCTAGATTTACAATCTCATAATTGATTAGTAGCCACGTAGATGCATCAAGGATTAAACATATCTTCTTTTCCTGAAAATACGGACCAACCGATACCTTCTTTTTTGCCAAAAAGTATATGTTCAATGGAACAATCTAAAAAATAAAAATTACATGAGCTACCGAACATATATCAGTAAAAATATGGTATGGTTTACAGAGCATATAGATTAAGCTCATATGAACAATTGATTTCGTGAATCTCATCTAAAACTCGGATATAAACGCCGTGTACCTAACTCCTGGGCAAGAGCCAACATACCTCGTGGTGGAGGCAGCACATTCGCCTCATGCGATGGCGATGTCGGTGCTGCCGCTGGAGATGGCAGCGGCGGTGGCGGAATTGGCTGACTAACCGAGTTGAAGAAGTTATGATAGGTCCCCCACAGGATCAAGCAACTTGGCACCATGACCCGTCCTCCGGCGTAAGAGGCACAGCAGTCCCTAATCGTCTGGACGCCTGTCCCTAGACAGTTGCTGCACTGCTGCTCCGTCAAGTCCGGCGTGCACTGCATGAACATGTTGACCAAGTCAGCCCCCGGGGATTCATTCCTGGATGCGTACTTTTTCAGAGAGCTGCCACCGGCCGCCTCGGCCCCCAGACTGCTCAGGAGCTTCCTCATCACTGCATCGAATGTGTCCGAAAAGTTGGCAGGGTCTCCCGCCACGTACATGGGTTCTGTCGCGACTGTGCCAAAGAAAGAGGCGTTCGAGTACCGGATGATGCAGTTCCCTTTGTAGAGGAGTGCCTCCTTCTGGAGGGGGCAGAGGCGGCGCATGTCGGAGGCAATGTCAACGAGGCAGGCTTGGCAGTCCTCGGCAGTGAAGTCACCGCGGCAGAGGCCAAATATGTAGAGAGTTTGGGAGTCGCCAGAGACGGGGGCGGAGGCATTAAAGAAGCTGTAGGCGAAGGACAAGTAGTTGGTGGTGGAGAGGGAGGAGAGGAGGGTGGTGAGGGTGGTTTGGTAGGTGCTGTCGGCGGTGAAGCTGACGGTGGAACCACAGTAGGCTGGGAATTGGGCGTTTATGGTGGAAGCGAACACGAGAAGAAGCAAGAGATGGAGATTTGGGGGATCCATTTTTTTTTTTTTTTGGGGCGTGTTTCGAGTCTCTGTTTGATAGAAGTATTACTCAACAGGCTTGTCCCCTACATGATATGAATACCCTGATCGATATGGTGTAAAAATAAAATATGTTCCGTCATTTTATGTTGGGGTGGCCGACATGTTGAGTCATTTTATATACGTATGGAACCCTAAATAAAAATCTTTCGTATTTTCTATTTAGATTGACATCTTACTTTAATGTCTAAAAGTTGCAAAAAAACCTTGGGTTGAGTTTTAAATTGACATTGATATAAGAATACGTTTCGAGATTACAAAAAATTACATCTTATAAAACCTCAAAGAATGGAAGGCTAGAGCCATCATCCACCTCACTAATTTTGGCCTAAAAGTTCCATTATTTGGTTGGGAGGATTCAAAATTGATGGTTAAAATGCCATTTTTAAAGAGTTTTGTCCCAGACCTAACGAATTTGACTTTACTAAACTTAAGAAAGTAAATTTGTTGAAATATCTTATGATAAATATATCCCGTTGTCAATACTTCAGTTAAAAAAAAAAAAAACACCACATCAACCCGGATGAGCAAACTTTTGTAGAGCTGTCGCGTTTCTCAAGGGTTGACTCCTTTCTTACCGCCTCTCTGTCTTTTGCAAGTATAATAAGACACCCAGCTAGAAAAGCAAAGACTCCTTTCTACGAAGTCTCCGTCTTATGCGACTCTAATAGAAAAGCATTGACTCCTCCTGCCGAGTCTCTGTCTTTCGCAAGTATAATAGAAAGGCAAAGACAACGCGCGATTTTAGTTTCGCCAGTATAATAGAAACGCAAAGACAACGCGTGATTTTAGTTTCAAGTTTGCTTTTCTTACCGCCTCTCTGTCTTTTGCAAATATAATAAGACAACCAGCTAGAAAAGCAAAGACTCGTTTCTACGAAGTCTCCGTCTTCTGCGACTATAAGAGAAAAGCATTGACACCTCCTGCCGAGTCTGTGTCTTTCGCAAGTATAATAGAAACGCAAAGACAACCCGTGATTTTAGCTTCAAGTTTGGTTGAGGGCACTCTAGAAATAAAAAATCCTGAATGCATTAGTTCGACAAAAGTGATGGACCAGTTGGCACGACATTTTTATATTACTTTGTTCGATGAGGGGAAACTTCCACTTAAATCTCCTATTTCATAATTTTAAGATTAGAAGTCTAATGTGTAGCGCTAGGGTAGTCTCTTGAGCAGCAATCCAACATAAAACATTTTGGAAATCTGAAATTAAGAACTTGCAATTGAATGGATGAACTGTACCTTGATCTCCTAAGTTGAAGACGGACCCCGAATTTCGATTCCCGATTGGCTATTAACCACAAAAGATAAAAAAAGTTTAAGGTTAAGGTACGTCGATATATGTAGTTTTTAAGATGCAGACTGTTTTTTTTTGCTTCTAAGACAATACATACATTTAAAAGAGGTCATAGATCTTGTTTAATTTTTTCTCAATTTTGAGCCCTGCATGGAACTTGATCCGTTGGGAGGATTTTGATTTTGTTTAAAATCCGTTGTCTCTTTTCCTGCTGAAGCTGCATAGTGAACTTATCAACTAAGAAGCACCGACACCGACACGAGATACGTGACGCTACACAACATGATATGCCGACACGTCTTTTCTAAAAAAAAAAAAAAGAGAAGTCCGACACGTTGGCACACGTTATATATTAAATATTTATTTTAATTATAAAAAATATCAACGGTGAGTTTTTTTTTTTCTTCTTATGGGAGGGATTTACGATTAGGTTTTTTTGGGGTTGGCTGGGTATATTAATTTTGGGGTGGCTGGGTATATGACTTAAGTATATATATTTTTGATAGATTTGCATGTTGATCCCTAATTTATTGAAAATACTTAAAATTGACATGCACGCTTCTAGAAAGTGTCCATACTTCATAACTTCTCAAAGCTGTACGAAGAGATCTCAAAACACAAGGAGCGAATGGTGATTTGTGCTAAGTAGGTTCTTGGGTTGTTGGGTTTGGGTGTAATTTACACACTCGAGAGTGTGAGCAATTGTAACTCCGTGATTCATTGAATTACCATTTGGTTATTTGTTGTTGGCTCTCTTGTAGTGTAAGTATCGACACTTGGACCAAACCACATAAATCCCTCATTTTTTTTTTTTTTGTTCCGCATTTATTAATCTGGTGATTTCGTGTTGATTTAACTGTAATACCCCGATTAACATTTTTGCATTGATATTAGAGCATAAACATTTTATCTTGTCCGGTACGGGTGAGCAAGTTGGACCGATTGAACCGGGACTAGCTCGGACCGGACCGGGGGTCCGGTTCCCGGTTCCGGAGTGTTCTTAACAAGTTTATTATGTGCCTGGCTTGTGTGGGCCACATTAAGCCCGGCTTGTGATGAGAGGGCCTAGCTGGAAACTCTATAAATAACGTTTAAGTCCTCATCTATTCCTAATGAATGCATAAACAACCTTACATCAGGTTTCGGGAGCGGTAGTCTCGTTGAGCCAATGATACAGAGGACAATAGAGGACAAGCACTTGAACTTTGGATCGTTGCCATTCCATAACAAGAACGATGGCTTCCAAATTAGGTGTACGAATCCTTTTCTCCATTATTGTCTTTTTAAGTTCTAGTAATGGTGATATTGGGGTGCCGTTTTCGCGATTTACATATGGGTATAAGAGCTGTCCTTTGTCTAGAGCTAGAACTTTTGATTTTTTTCCCATTTTTCAAATTTTTGTTTAATGAATACTGATTTTCATCGCATATTTGGACTTTTCTTGTCGAGATGAGCAAAACAATGGGTGGCACGCCTTCGACGGATGCCACACATGCCGATTCGAGATTATGTGCACTGCCCATGCTCAACCACGCACTTATTTGAGGCAATGTACACCACCCATGCGCTTGACCACCTTTGGCGCATGCTATATTAGCATCCGCCACCCGCCTTTGCTAAACGGCCCTTGCTAATATATTTGGAGAGTCGGCCCCTCTCTAGCAATGCGCATTAAATAAGATATTGACATATCTTATTGTTATTGGGGGTGAGCAAAATAGACCGACCGAAGCGGATATTGACTTGATCGGACCCAACCAGCTAGTTCAATCAAGTTCTCGAGGAAACCGGTCCGATTCCCCATTTCATAGAATTGGTATCGGTAATTTTCGGTCCGGCTCCGATTCTAGGGGAACCGGACCATACCGATTATTTTAATTTTTTTATTTCTCAAATATAAATCTAATAATCCACCCACTTTTTGTATTTCTTGAATGGAAACCTAATTTTAATTTGTATATTAAAATTAAAATTCGTATTGCTCACCCTTACTAATAATTTACCGGTTTCATTGGATCGCCTAGAAAACGGACCGGACCGATCGTCCTATCCTAGGACCATCCAGTCTTAGGATCATTTGGTCCGATTCTTGGTTCTTGGATGGGATCGGACTACGAGCCAATCACCCATAAATATTATATAGTGTGGAGCAACATTGAGAAAAAAAATGTCTTTCAGAGATTAAATTAGATCGTGAATACAAATTATAGAGGAGCAAAGTTAATAAATTACTTGAAGAGCCTAATTTGTATATCATGTTGTTACTACCTGCCTTTACCTTTCTCAATAGTCCAACGGGTTTAGAGGTATTGCCTATCATTCTAGGCGTGAACTCTCCTAAGTCCTTCCTTGTGTGAAGTGGGATTTCATTTTACTGATTAGCAACTTAAAAGGTTATTAGGAGTTGCCTCTAGCCTATTGGGGTCGGCTAAAAACCAATCGAGACATGAGAGTATCGTCTCAATTCATACGCAATCAGAGCTTCTAGGTTGGAGGACTTGTTTAGGCTAACTAAATTATTAGCGCCTTTTCGACACCTAACCAGCTTAATATTCCCTAAGCTGATCATACTTATGTGCATCATTTTAATCTTGCTAGGTGTCTAACCAATGCTAGATGATCATGCATAATGTTTTTTTGTCATTTTGTGCAATTACCTATTTAATCCTTGACCTAGTACCTAGGAAAGCAATTAACAAGCAATTTATCAAAAGACAGTCTTGTAATAAACGCTCAACGTATGGAAAACAGCTAACTACTGATTGGAATCTAGACATGCATACCAAGTTAATATAAGCGACAATCCCAAATATCGGGGCCGAGACATAATCGGGTATACATAAATTAGATCGGACCGGACACCAGTATATCACCATAGCCAAACCCCAATGAGCTGCCACCTCTATGGACATCGCCATCGATGGTCACATCGATGTGCCAATCTCATGCATCCGAGCATTTAAACATGTATTCACTCAAAGTAGGTAGTTAGCAAATTTCAGCAAATTAAAGGATAAAACGAACATTTTGAATTAAACTCTAATTACCATACTAATTTATCTACTGAGACATGCATTACGGATCAAGTCATTCACCAAATATTCACATGCTAAGTTAAAGCTAAATCATGCGAGTTAAACATGGAAAGTAGTCAACAAACAACCACATAAGAGCCTAACTAGACATAATAGGCAAACATAGGCATTTACTACCTATTTTCTAGTTTTTTGAAATTTTATGGATTTTTCTCATCTTAATGATTAATAAAAGGGATCGTACCTGGGGTTCAACGTCCAGGGCCCGCATTGGAGACTCGCTAGCCTGCTAGGCTGGCTTTCGCAGTGGCCCTAGACAAGAGATAGAGAGAGAGGGGAGAGAGAGAGAGATTGGGACGAGAAAGTGGGAAAGTTTGGGCTACTAGGATTGAAAGGAGCTAGGATTCAACCCAAATGGAAGTTTGGGTTCAACCCAGTTTTTTTATTTTTTTAAATTTCCATTTTATATTTATCATTTCTTTTTGATATTAAAAATAAGATGAAACTAAATTTAATTTAAAATTTCTCAAATTGGCAAATAAAATGGGGAATAGGCAAATCCAATTTAACCGTTTCCTATTTTAAGCCGTAAAGAAAAATAAATTAAATTTAGCAGGCACCGACAAAATTAGGTGTTAACACGTGTGAGACGACAAAGTAATACCTGCGATCCTGAAATAGTTTCTTCAAAAAACTGACTCCTTCGAGCAAATTGATATACTTGAGAGTTCTCATTTTTTATATTTCGCATTTCCGCCGCATGTTCGCCCATTAGATTTCTAATGAACTTACCTTGACTTTAAACCTTTCAAAAGCATAAACCAATCTAAACAGCATATTGCATCGTCTTACCTATCGGTGATGAGCCATGAAACCGCTCATGGAAAGAGGGATGGAAAGAGGGATGACAACGATGAGAAATTGTGCAAGAATTTCAAGAGAAGAGATGGTGGTTTTATCGCCGTAGGGAGTTGGAAAGGAAAGCTGTTTAGATAAGAAAATCACATTAAGTACTATGATTCACTCTTGACGAGAGGAGTTATGCTTCATTGTTCTGTTGATTTTCAATTTTTCGAAAACTTTGCTCCGGCAAATAGGAATGGGAGAGTGCGATATGGTCAAAGGATGACTAGAAAGTATTTGGAGCAACTTTGCAACATAGAAAACTTTGATATGGACAGGCTGCAAATTGAATGAATTAATCCTATGGTTAGGACTTGGCGCATAATCATGGAAAATTAAAGCGTAAAAGTGAGAAAGAGAAATTGAGACATAATATTTTATATTGGTTCACCTTAAACTAAAGCTATGTCCAGCAGAAGATTTTCCACTATAATTAACACTTCACACCTCTCGTCACATCCCTCAATCATAAAAAAAATAGATAATATGTAGCAGTAGTTATTCATGAGCCCTAAGCCAAACTACCAATGAAAAAATATGAGCTGAAATTATAAAATTGGGATCTTGTGCTTTCATGTCGATGGAAAATATGAATCACACCCCAATATATTAAACTCTTAAGTGTAACCTTGACCCAAATTTTGATTTGGACATCATGTCAAATGGTGAAGTAATATCTACCATCCCGAAATATTTTCTTAAAAAAAAATTGACTCCTCTAACATTACAAAAATAAACCAGAGTTTTTGATTCTATATTTCACCTTCCCGCCACATATTCTCCGGTTAGATTTCTATTGAGTTTACACCCTTCAAAACCATAAATTCAACTGAACAGCAGCTTGCATTGTCCTACTTCCAAATTCAGCTCTGATTCTCCGTGATAATATCATCTAGGGTGAGGATCCGTCCTCAGCTTTGGTTGACTGCAGTGATGAGCCATGAACCGATGAAGCCGACCTTTCTCTAGCACTGGCATTTGCCAAATATGTAGGCGGTATCGGCATTGGGAGGGTCGTCTTCTGGTTCTCGAGCATTGAAACCACCGAATCCATGGTGAGCCGGCTCTCTACGTTCTCTTGACTACATAACAACGCAATGTGAATACATCTTGACAATTCGCTTCTCGAACTGCCGTTTAACATGGGATCTATAAGGCAAAAAGGCGTTTCCTTCATCCAAGTTTTCCATGCCTGCAGTGCACAATCACAAAGGCAAGTAAATGGGTTCTGTAATTTCACATGCGCAAGGAAAAGTATTATAGATATTCACTCGCTAAATTGTTGGACAAAACTCCAATTTTTTTTACTCACGTAGTCCAGGAGGTGCTCGGAATTCCCCGAACTCGTGAAGTATGAATTCATCTTGCCACTGATGATCTCTAGAACCACTATGCCGAAGCTATACACATCGGTCTTCACGGAGATCTGTTTACGCCCTAAATATTCAGGAGCCATATAGCCACTGCTACATGTAAAACAAAAGGATCCAAGAATCATCAATTGGGAAACTGAAATTGGTGCTCGTTTTCATTGTATACTTTCCTAGAAAGGTTGAAACATTCCAATGAGCTATAGATAAGTTTATTTCAAACTTACGAAGTTCCTTCGATTTGTGCAGCATTTGCTCTACTTTGGTCCAAAAGGAATAGCCTTGCCATGCCAAAATCAGTAATCTTGGGATTCATGTGCTTATCCAGCAGAATATTGCCAGGCTTCAGATCACGGTGTATGATCCTAAGGTGGGAATCTTCATGCAGGTAAAGAAGTCCTCGAGCGATTCCTTTTATTATGCTCAAACGCTTCTCCCAACTTAACGACACACGTTTGTCTGAATCTGCAAAATAGTGATCATTTAAGTTCTGAATAGTTTTGCGTGGAATGCAAAGTACTGCCAAATGGTTTGATGTAAAAATATGTCCAATCAATAGATTAACTATCAGCCAAATGGAAGCGACAAATTGAAACGTCCAAGTTCGTACCAGAAATGAAACTTTGGAGGCTACCATTGGGTGCGAACTCAAGAATAAGAAGTCTTTCCCCATCTTCCAAGCAATACCCAAGGAGCTTAATAAGATTATCGTGCCGAAGTCTGCCCATCAGAGTGACCTCATTCTTGAAATGTTGCTCACCTTGATCAGAATACCTCTCAAGCCTCTTCACAGCAATGTATTGTCCATTTTCAAGAGTGCCCTACAGTCAAATTTTCATTTGCAAGAAACAATGTTTATCTCCATGTAGTGATGCGATTCCCAAGAAAACATCAAAAAAATTTCCAGCTACCCTATACACTTTTCCGAATGCCCCTTCTCCAATCTTATTGCCTTCTGAAAAGGAATCTGTGGCAGCCTTGATCTCGCTTAACGTGAACTGTAACCTTTCAGCCATTTTGACCTTCTCTTTTGCTGAAGAAAATGCAGAGCAATCAACATGAGATCTCCAGAATCTTATTAGACAAAAAGCTAAAAATTTATTGTTCTTAACATACCATTTGGGCTTTCTCAATCATTACACAAAAAATGTAGGATTGGTTTTAGATTCTACACCGTCTCTCAAAAAGGGACTATAAATCAAAATCACTTCATTCTCCCACCCACACTACTTAATCCTTATGCTAAGCTTCGCAATAAGTCATTCGATAACAACTAAAATGCAAAACACAAAATAACCCATAAATCCACTAACCAGATGAGACCTTCAATGGATCACTTCTTCTCCTAATAAAACAAAAAACGAAGACAATAACCATCACGAGGAGAACTGCCAAAACTACCACAGCAACCACAACGCGTAATGACTTCGAGATTCTACCTACCAACATCAAGCAACAGGTTTAATCCAAATTGAAGCTGAAATTCATGAGTGTTACCATTTCAGATAAAAATGATTCTTTCTGTAGCACGGACATCTTAACATTCGGGAGCAAGGGCACATTATGTTTATGATCATTGCTCACTGATCACTAAGTAATACATTGGAGAAAAAACTGAAGCGCAATTACAACTGTGGAAACGGAGCTCATGTTGCAAAGATATAACAAGAATGAACATGCACCACAAATTACAATGTGAAAAGTACATCACAATGTTCTCTAATAACTCAAGGGAAACTTATTCAGGTTTCTGAAATTTGTCGACGTACCAATTTTTGTCTAATAAGATTTGGAATATATAGCATTATTCTTTAAAATTTTTAAGTTTTTAGGGATAATTGGTTGCCTTTTCAACTTCAGTTTCATTACTTTCATGAACTTCTTACGGAAATCAGAGTAAAGACGGTAAAATGGTTTACAGAAACAAAATGGAGCAAGAAACGTCCAATGCAATCTTGCAAATTTTCTGCAAGGTTATTAGTTACACTTTTTATATCTCCGTTAACCCTAATTAACATTACAATTTCAATTCATCAAATGCTGGACATGATAATTTGTCTCTTGTCTTACACAACCACCGTACTCGAGGTGACCACCATTGTGCTGGTGATCACTGCTAATGAAAAAAACCAGTGTGACCCTAAAGATGGTTGCTATGGATACTAACCCTAGATTGATTTTGATCTCTCCCTCTCTCTTAGATGACCACTGTGGTAGAGAGGACAACAATCCCAGTAGTTGTCGCTGGGTTGGGTCACCATCTCAGGCGGTGGTGATTGAATCGATCGTCCTTTGGTCTTAGGTACTTTTGTTTTATTTGTTTGATTATTTATTTTTTGCCCCCATCCTATCTTATGTTAAAAAAACTTAAAATGTAGGAATGTGTTTATTTTTCAGTATTTTTCCAAGCCAAAATGTTAGATATAAAAAATATGGTGGAATTTCTTATGGAATAGTTATAAGAGATTCTATAGAAACTCCCTTATTAGGTGATGTTAATTTTACATTGATTGTTGATCATTTAATACACTGGTCCTATTCATTTCAACATCTAATAAGAGAATTTCAATAACATTTCTTAGTATGTGTAACATTGCTAATCAATCTTATTCTGATTATCTTCATTTTCGAAGGATTAAACACAGTTAAGGCAAGTTTTAGCCTCTCTTTTCCTTTGACGACGGATGCTATAAAGTTCTCGTAATTGTCGAACATCTGCTAGTGATTCATTACCCTAGCCTAGACTCACAATCTCATACGACAGCTTGTCAACCACGAATGCCATAAGTTGTGATTCAATGAACCGACTGTCATAGTTGATTAGTAGCCATGTAGAGGCATCAAATATTGAACATATCTTCTTTCCCGAAAATACGGACCAACTGATACGTTCTTTTTTGCCAAAAAGTATTAGTTCAACGGAACTACCTAAAATTTAAAAATTACATGATCTACTGAGCACATATCAGTAAAAATATGGAATGATGTATAGAGCATATAGATTAAGCTCATATGAACAATTGATTTCGTGAATCTCACCTAAAACCCGGATATAACCGCCGAGTACCTAACTCCTGAACAAGAGCCAACGTACCTAGTCGTGAAGGCAGCACATCTGCCTCATGAGATGGCGGTATCAGTGGCGGCGGTGATGGCTCTATTGGCAGCGGCGGGGTTGGCGGAGGATGTGGCTGGCTAACCGAGTCGAAGACGTGGAAAGAGGTCATCCACAGGATTAAGCAACTCGGCACCATGACCCGTCCTCCAGCGAGAGTGGCACAGCAGCCCCTGATCATCTCGATACTTGTTCCCAGGCAGTCGCTGCACTGCTGCTCTGTCAGGTCCGGCGTGCACTGCATCAACATTTTGACCAAGTCATCCCCCGCTGACTCGTTCCTGGACGCAAACTTTTTCAGCGAGCTGCCACTCGCCGCCTCAGCCCACAGACTGTTCAGTAGCTTCCTCATCACCGCATCGAATGCATCCGGGCTCGAGACGTTGGCAGCGGCTCCCGCCACGTACATGGGTTTTGTCGCGACTGTGCCAAAGAACGAGGTGTTCGAGTACCGGATGATGCAGTCCCCGGTGTACAGGAGTGCCTCCTTCTGGAGGGGGCAGTGGCGGCGCGCGTCGGAGGCAATGTCATCGAGGCAGGAGCGGCAGTGCTCAGCAGTCGCATCACCGCGGCAGAGGCCAAAGACGTAGAGAGTTTGGGAGTCGCCGGAGACGGGGACAGAAGCATTAAAGAAGCTGTAGGAGAAGGACAAGTTCTTGGTGGTGGAGATGGAGGAGAGGATGGTGGTGAGGGTGGTTTGGTAGGTGCTGTTGGCGGTGAAGTTGCCGGTGGAACCACAGTAGGCAGCTGGGAAATAGGCGTTTATGGTGGAAGCAAACATAAGAAGAAGCAAGAGAAAGAGATTTGGAGGATCCATTTTTTTTTTTTTTTAGGGGGGGTGTTGTTTCGAGTAGGGTGTAAAACGAAACATGTTGAATCATTTTATACAGGGGTGGCTGACATGATTGACACGCTAGATACGGCAAATTGTTAATTTGGGAACACGTTGTCTTTTAAGACATTTAAAAAATCCTTTGTATTTTTCGTATAGACCGACATCGTACTTAAATATTTACAAGTTGTAGATTCCTTGAGTTGAGTTTTAAATTGATATTGGTATAAGAATACGGTCGAGATCACAAAAAGTTCCATCTTATAAAACTTTAAAGAATGAAAGGCTAGAGCCATCATCCACATCACTCATTTTGGCCTGAAAGATCCATTATTGGGTTAGGAGGATTCAAAATGGGTGGCCAAAATACCATTTTTAAAGGGTTTTGTTATACTAAATGACGAAACGACTTGACTTTAGTAACTATGAAAATCACACGACTCATCAGTACTTCAAAAAAAAAGGGAAAAAAAGAAAACACAAACCACATCAACCCGGAAATACAAATGTTGACTTCTTTTACTGCCTGTCTGCCTTTTGCAAGTATAATAAGACGACCGGCGAGAAATCCGGGTCTCCAGGAAGTCTCCGTCTTCTGCGATTACAATAAAAAATGAGTCTCCTTTCTTTTGCAGCTATAATAGAAAAGCATTCGCGCAAAAAAATATACAACGTGGTCCTTGAACTTTTAATTTGTTCAATATGTGGTTCCTGAACTTTTAGAACATGTTCAACTTAGTCCCTAAACTGTATGAAAATATTCAAAGTCATACCCAAACTTAAATTACTAGAAGAACTACATTGAATATCTTTCTATAAATAAGTGACTAAGTTTAACACGTTCCCAAAGTTTAGAAACTATACTAGTCAAATTAAAAGTTTAGAGACCACATTGCACATTAAATTAAAATTCATGAACTATTTGTGTCATTATCCCTTAAATCTCCTATTCCATAATTTTAAGAATAGAAGCCTAGCGTGTAGTCCTAGTGGGAATTGGTGAATATAATATGGCAAGCCAAGACGACCAACGAGTCTCTTGAGGAAAAAATGCAACTAAAAGATTTTTGAAATGAAAAACAAAGAACATACAAATTGAATGATTCCTAATGAATGGATGAACTGTCTTTCTAGAAGAGTTTTTTTTTTGGGATGGCCTACATTATTGAGATTATAATTTACCATTTTACGGGATTTGTTTAATAAGGTAATATATAAATATTCTTAATAAGTCTACTATGGGTCTGCCTTGTCTAGGCTAAGTTGAGCCTAGCTCGTGATGAGAGAGCCTGGCTAAAAACTCTACAAATAGTGTTCAAGTCTATCCTCTATTCCTAATGAATGTAAAAACAACCTCACATTAGGTTTTGGGAAAGGCAGTCTCATTGAGTCACCGAGCTGAGGTAGAAGTACCTCGAGGAACTGTTGTCGGGCTAAGGCATCATCGTCCACAGCTCAAGGGAAAGAGAGGGTGTCGTTCGATGGGTATTGTCACAAAAAGAATGAAGGAGAATGAAGGGAGAAGAGGAGAGTGTAAGCGATTGTAACTATATGATTCACTGATTATTAGTGGGTTATTTGTTGCTGACTCTCTTGTAGAGTATGTACCAACACTTGGACCGTGTTAAAATATGTCTTGAATTTAAGCCCATTGAACAAGTATCAAAATTAACGCATGCAAATCTGTTTCAATAAATAAAGTCCACGTTGGACTTTTGTGATCGCCTAAGAATTTGTACGCTGGCCAAGCTCTCTACTTTAAATGTACGCAGGCTGCTGGAGAATTAAGAATGCTGCTTGCTGGACGCGTGCAGCCGCAATGGAGGAAAGAGGACGGTGTACCACTTTGTATTGAATGTGTTCCATTCTTTTCTTTTGTCTTCTCTACCAAAGGCTATGTGAACGTGTGGGGAAGAGAGAAGAAAACGAGCACCGTTTAATGAGCCATCATTGTTGTCCCCTTGGACTTTACCAAGAAGAAGAAAAATGAAGAGCTAACAAGAGCTCTTTATGTATCACAAGAGGAAAAGAAGCGGTGGAGCCCCCATGTTACTTTATGTTGCTTTCAAAGAAGACTTTCTCATACAGTAGTAAGTGACGGGAGGCTTCTCTTGATTATAAATAGAGGAGTTCCCTTGAACGTTGAAGTGCGCCAAGTTCATTCGGTGGCCAAGAGAAGAGAGAATTCTTCTCATGAGAGTTTGCTCATTGTAATTATACCCGTTACTGATCTAACCAGTTAAATTCTTGTGAATAGAATTTGTATAATTCCTCGAGTGAGATTTCACTAGGAATTGTGAAAGGTTAAACACTGTGTAAGTTATTAGGTGTAATTGGGGGTTAGGAAACACCGAGAGTATGTTTGAGTGCTCGAATGATTGTAATTTCATTGTATCACTTGTTTTTATTGTGAAATTCCGTGCTGCTTTCCCTGTGGATGTAGATTCCGACATTCAAACCGAATCATGTAAATATGGTATCCAATTTTCTTTCCTTCATTCCAACTATTTTACTGATTCGCTTGATGTAATGGACGGGACGTCCCAAGACATTCGCCTTGCTTACGAACTCTATTTTAATCTTATATTATCGATAGTAGAAGGCACATGCGGAAGCTTAGCGAACTAGAAACAGTTAGCAGCCATACAGAATAAACAAGTGCATGCGAAACAAAACACATGCACTACGCCAAAAAGGATATGGCCTTACTAGTGGGGTTTCTTAACCTGTATAACATGCATTAAATAGCACCCGTAGATACGCATCTCAAAAACAACTATTTTTATTTAATTGATAACCATTGATTGCATCTTTCTTAACTCAAAACAAACACGAGAATACATTGGGAGAATTACAAAGGAAGAACTACTCCAAAGTACTATCCGTCGTCTCCTTCGGTAAGCTCCATCGCCATCGCCACCGTCCAAGTCCACTACTTCTCAAATGGGAAGCTTATCTGAAAAAGAGGTAATCAATAGGAATGACCCGAAGCTTAGCAAGTAAAACATCTAACCAAACGACTAAGATATCCGATTCACTTGTCATTCGGATAAAAATTCAACAGTCAACAAACGCCAAGGAACACCACAACAATCACAATAAAATATGAATTCCCTATAGTGCTCACACCACAACAATCACAACAAAATATGAATTCCCTATAGATCTCATAGCCAAATCACCCTTACACGCAACTTTCTTGTCCAATCACTCCGTTCCGGCGATAATTTCATCCTTCGCTCCTCAATTTGAACTACCCATGACTGAGAGATCATACTATAGCCGATAACATCACTCGATGGGCTACAAACTCCATGGACCATTCTCTACATCTCACGGCTAACCACCCATAGTTGGTATTACTCCAAAATTCCACTAGCTCATCAACATCTAAGATGATTAGCTCATGAATTCTAACTACCCATGACCTGAGGAAGCTAACTCAAACGACGGATCATTCTTCTAGAGGCTATTACCCTTCCATGCAAGTAGAAATCTCACACGCCAAACCCATTTTCAAGATAACTCGTCACATCAAAACGAACGACTATCGAGCAACCTAGTGGTTAGGATAGAGGTAGTACTTGCCCTGGGATTGCTTCTCAAAGAAAGTGGAACTCGAATCAAAGCAAGAATGAGCATGAGTCTCTACTCCCTTCCTTGGCATGGGCAAGAGCAACCGTCGAGGAAAGAGAGTGTGACGTCTCGAAATTTTGACGTCTATAAGATAACTTGATTCAATGAAAGTCAAATCGTGAATTCCAGCCTATAAAATAAATTTGGATTTTTGAGAATTTAAGAGACGATAATTGGATATTCTTGAGACGTCGTTCGTAGTAGTTTAAGCTCCGATAGTTTAGTCATCACATAGTAATACTAAGACCTTTTGAGCCAGAGTCTAGCTCTACCGAGCCCCAGTCTTGAAAGTACCAAAATACCCACAGTTGTTTGTGCCAAATGACCAACCAATCTTAAAATACTAATGACTAAATTGCTCCTAAATTTATTCCCTACAAGACAAAAAAATTCAAACTTGAGTTGACCTGTGGACCATCCTTCACATCTCACCTACTCAAACACCTCACTTATCACTCAACTTTTCTCTCTCTACCTCTCTCTCTCTCTCTCTCTCTCTCTCTCTCTCTCTCTCTCTCTCTCCTCTCTCTCATTTTCCCCCAATCGATGACTACACCACGTCCGACTCCCCCTCTCCTCCCATTTGCTTCGGCCGACCACCACCAGCCACCACCTCGCCACCTCCGTCTGCCATTGTCGACATCGCTCGGTCATCGCCGAGCCTACCGGCCTCACGCCATCTGCTAGCCATCGCCATTCGTCATGGTCCCGCAAAGCCGTACCACCACCTCTACCCGCGACTCCTCCTTCTCTCTCGACCACTACAACAGACCACCACCTACACCACCACCCACCGCACCTGCCCGATCGTCGTTTCACTTGCCCGCTAACATCTAGCCAACGTGGGCTGCTCCAGCCGTGCTCCGCCTCTTTCGCCCACCCCGAGCCCCTGGGGACCCATCAACCCTAGCTCATCGAGCTCGCATCCCCATCGTCACCTCCGATCACTAACCCTAGTTGTCCGGCCACCGGCCCGAGGAGCCGATAACCCCGAGACCGTTCGCCAATGAGCCCGACCCGAGACCGAGCCGTCGTGACCCGAGTTCGACCCGAACCAATCTATATCGAGCCAAGCTCGTGATGCCACCGAGTCCTCTTCACCGCCACCGTCATATCGGACCGTTAGTTGTGAGTTAATTCCTAACCCTCGATTAGGTTGTTAATTGCATTTAAGGATAGATTAATTAGTGTTAACCTTGAATTAGTTAGTTAACCGTTAATGGGTTAGGTTAGTAACCCCGATTAGGTTAAATGATCACGATTAGTTAAGTTATCTCCGGTTGGATAAAATAGACCGTGGCTAGTTGATGGTAGATTGCACTCGATTTGATCGCGAGCGAGTTAGTTAGCTGAAGTCGAGTGGATTGATGATTACTAGGTTAATTAATTAAGATGGACTTAATTAATTATAATTAGATTAATTAATTGCGATTAGGCTAATTAACCATAACCAGAATAATTAATTATTATAATCGATTAATTGATGGTGATTATTGATTGGCTGCTATATGTATTGGTTGTGTATATATTATATATTTACTAGAATTAATCACCCTATTTCAAATACAAAGTTTAGTAGATAATTTGTGCATTCATGTGACCACGTGTGGATCAAATTGCATATTTGGGCATCAAAATGGCTTGGGCCCAAGTCTTGAGCATGACCGTGTGAGCATTTGGCTAAATGCAAAAGACAAGAATTGACTAGTTGTCTAGTATGCTTGTGTGGTCATATGATGATTTCCCGATACGTTTGTATCGTATCGATCGGAATCACACGGCTTGTCATATGCATGTCAATCCGTGATGCCGAGTTGGTCGGATACCGACCGCAGCTTGTGATGGACCGACGTTCCTTACAAGAATGCCCGTTATGCCATGCCGTGTCGATCAGAATCACATGGTTTAACGCTTGCCATTACCGAAGTAATGGAACGATGCATGGTCATGCCACTAGAGCAGCAACTCTCTAGTGTGCTAAGCATTAGCTGTCTAGTGTGCAAACACCAACTGTCTAGTGTGCCAAGCCGAATGGCCTTTAATAACCGGAACATGTATGGGTTTCTATGCATGAAAGCTATTTGGGTGCTTTGGTTATATGTCTTGGTTGGAGTGACTGTTGAGTCGTGTCGAGTATTGCGTTACGCATGAACTAAGGCGTAGTAAGCTTGCATGTGATTGTGGACATACTGCTGGGTTGTGCTTATTTCCGTGATTAATTAGAGCATATCATAAATCGCACGCTATTGATATGTTATCGACTTGTGCTGTACGTTTAGGCCACCCTAAGTAAATCGACATCCTAGCCGGGCTTAAACATTGACTCACCGAGATTTATTTCTCACCCCATTATTATCGACCCTTTTCAGGACTAAGGTAATGGAGACTCGTCCGGTTCGATTCGAAGTCCCCTTCGACTAGTCATTTGATGTCAAGTACCATCCAATCCCGGAGATAGATTGGGTCCGGGAGCATCATGTAACAACCATATAGGTAGAGGAGGGGTTGGTGCACTTAGTGCCCCACCGCTTCAAAGCCTAGTTCGTGCGCCACGGTGATACTCTCTATGGATCGATCCGTGGATTCGAGGAGCTACCTACTACGACCCCTAGGATCGAAACCTTGAACCCGATGGACATTCCCAAAATACACTAGACCGACGGGAGGCATAACTTCAAACACTAGAGTCAAACTCAAAACGACTCGACCTACGCGCCTACGCTCGAGTATTTTTTATGAACTGCTATGGTCGTGGAGACTTTTTTGGGAGATGTATGGATGAGGGTGACATGACCCCTCTTTTATAGTAGATATGACTTTAACCCCAGCCCGACCTGCCTATCTTTTTTATAGTCTTAGGGAGCCGTCCCGAAGCATGGGATTGTATATATATATAGCTTTGTAGGGTTAAAGATTATCTGCCAATGGAAAGGAAATAGACTTTTGCTGAGTTTACTGCTGTTGTTGGTTGTCCCGCTTTCCTATCCCTGTTGTTTGATTCGTCATATGGGAGTTGTACATTCCGCATACGCTTATTAATAAGATAAAATGTATGGGTCGATGACGTGCCTGGAATGTCGTCCTTTATGACCTGAGGCATTTTGGTAGGATTGTGGCGTACTTGAGGATTGGGGCGTGATAGAGAGGGAGTTAGGCAACGATGAGGACTGAGCTGAGGTAGAAGTACCTCAAGAAACCGTCGTCGGACCAAGGCATCGTCGTCCACAACTCAAGGGAAAGAGAGGCTGTCGTTCGGTGGGTATTATCGCCAAAAAGAATGAAGGAGAAGAAAGGAAGAAGAAGAGAGATGAGAGAGAGTTGTCTTAAATGGGTGAGAAGAGAGAAGGTTAGGCCTTTATATAGGGCTGGCAATGGTGGCTTATCACTGTTTGGGGGTGTTTCCCGCTCGAACCACAAATCAATTCTAGCGCGACACATCTCCTTCGTGATTCAAGATAATCTTTGCTCCAAAATTTTCTACTATTGTCACACCCCGTCGAGCACCAAGGTCAAGTAGTCCATTACCACTTTATTTAATCCCCAATTCACCATGTTGAATACCCAAGCTCGACATTTGACTAATCCACTCATTAAACTTTCGTCAGAAATCTTGGCCATCACACTTGACCCCCTTTACCCGCAATAAACCGAACCATGTAAATCTCTACTATTTTTTTAGGGCTACGCTTTTTCTACTAATAATTTGGCTAAAACACTCCCCAACAACGAGTCATAACCATCTCACCAACCCAATATAACATACCGCCAAACATTCACGGGCCCGGATAATTTTTTTTTTCATTTCTTAAATAGCAATCTAATTTTAAATAATATAGTAAAAATAAAGTTCGAGTTGCTCACCCCTACTAGTTAATCACTAGTTCCACTAGATTGCTCGAGAACTGGACCAGACTTGTCGTCTGATTGCAGGACCATCCGGTCCGGTTCCTAGTTCCTAGGTAGGACCGTATCGGATCGAGAACCAATCACCCCTAAATGTTATGCAGTGTGGAGCAACATTAAGATTAAATTAGACCATGAATACAAGTTATAGAGGCGAGAAGCTAATAAATTACTTGAATGGCCTGGTTTGTACATCATGTCTGCAATCCTAAAATATTTTCTTCAAAAAATTGACTCTTCAGAGCAAATTGGGCATGTCAAAAGCTTGAATTTAAGTATTAACAGTTTGGTGTCCCTTGCAGGGTGTTTCTCTGTACCCTCGTGTTACAAAAATAAACAAGAGTTCTCATTTTATATTTCCCATTTCCACCGCATATTCTCCGATTAAATTTCTAATGAACTTACCTTGAGTTTAGACCTTTCAAAATCATAAACTTATCTTAACAGCAGCTGGCATTGTCTTTCATGCCAGTGATGGGCATGAACCTGTTTGTGTGGATCCGTCCTGAGCTTCGTTTGTTGATGTCATTGACGAGCCATTGACCGATGAAGTCGACATTTCTCTAACACTGGCATCTGCCAAATATGCAGGCCGTGTCGGCATTGGGAGGGTCGTATTTTGGCTCCCGACCATTAAAACCACTGCAGCCATGGTAGGCCGTGTCTCTACATTCTCTTGAACACATAACAACGCAATCTGAATGCATCTTAACAATTCGGTTCTCGAACTGCCGTTTAAAATCGGATCTATAAGTCGAGAAACCGTGCTCTTTCTCCAATTTTTCCATGCCTGCAGTGTACAATCGCGAAAGCAAGTAAATGGATTTTGTAATTTCACATGCGGAAGGAGAAGTAGAATAGATTTTCACTCGCTAAATTGTTGGGCAAAGCTCCACAACTGTAAACTCACGTAGCTCAGTAGGTGCTCCGAATTCCCCGAACTGTTGAAGTGTGAATTCTTCTTGCCACTGATGATCTCCAATGCCATTACGCCGAAGCTGTACACATCAGTCTTCACAGATATCTCTCCATGCCGCACATATTCAGGAGCCTCATAGCGGCTGCAACACATAAAACAAAAGGATCCAAGAATCGTCAATCCGGAAACTGAAATTGGTGCTTGTTTTCATTGCATACTTTCCTAGAAAGGTTGAAACAAACCAAGGAGCTTTAGATAAGTGTATTTCAAAACTTACAAAGCTCCTTCGATTTGTGCGGCATTTGCTCTACCTTGGTCCAAAGCGAATAGCCTTGCCATGCTAAAATCAGTTATCTTGGGATTCATGTTCTCATCCAGCAAAACATTGCCAGGCTTCAAATCACGGTGTATGATCCCAAGGCAGGAATCCACGTGCAGGTAAAGAAGTCCTTGAGCTATTCCTCTTATTATACTCAGACGCCTCTCCCAACTTAACAACATACGTTTGTTTGGATCTGCAAAATAGACATCTTTTAGGTTCTCAATACATTAACTATCAGTGAAATGGAAGCGACAAATTTGAACGTCCAAGTTCCTACCAGAAATGAATCCTTCGAGGCTACCATTGGGTGCGAACTCAAGAATAAGAATTTTTTCCCCTTCTTCCAAACAATAGCCAAGGAGCTTAATCAGATTATCGTGCTGAAGTGTGGCCATCAGAGTGAACTCATCCTTGAACAGTGGCTGACCGTGGATAGAACACCCCTCAAGTCTCTTCACAGCAATGCATTGTTCATTTTCAAGAGTGCCCTACAGTCAAAATTTCATTCGCAAGAAACAATGCTTAACTCCATGCAGTGATGTGATTCCAAAATAAACGTCAAAACAAATTTCCAGCTACCCGATACACTTTTCCAAATCCCCCTTCTCCAATTTTATTGCCTTCTGAAAAGGAATTTGTGGCAGCCTTGATCTCGCTTAATTTGAACCGTAAGCTTTCAGCAGTTTCAACCTCCTCTTTCACTGAAGAAAATGCAGAGCAATCAGCATGAGATCTCCCCGAATCCCACCAGAAAAAAAGTTCTAATTTTCTTGTTCATAACATGCCGTTTGGGCTTTTTCTTAATCAGTACACAAAAATGTAGGATTGGTTTTAGATTCTGCACCGTCACTTAGAAAGGGAATATAAACCAAAATCACGTTGTTCTACCTCCCACACTACTTAATCCTTATGCTAAGTTTGGCAAGAAGTCATTCAATAACAACTAAAATGCAGAACACAAAACAACCGATAAATCCACTAACCAGATGAGACCTTCAATGGATCACTTCTTCTCCTTAAACAAAACACGAAGACAATAACCATCACCACGAGATCTGCCGAAACTACCACGGCAACCACAATGCGTAATGACTTCAAGGTACTACCTGCCAACATCAAGCAACGCGTTTAATCCAATTTTAAGTTGAAATTCATGACTGCTAGCATTTCAGATTAAAATGATTCTTTCTGCAGCATGGACATCTTAACATTCGGGAGCAAAGGCACATTACGTTTATGATCATTGCTCACCGATCACTAAGTAATACATTGGACAAGAAACTGAAGCGCAATTACCGCAGTGGAAATGAAACTCATGTTGCAAAGATATAACAAGAACAGACACACACCACAAATTACATTGTGAAAAAAACATCATGCTGTTCTCTAATAACTCAAAGGAAACTTATTCAGGTTCAGGTTTCTGGAATTTGTCAACCTACCAATTTTCGTCTAATAAGATTTGGAATATATCACATTATTCTCTACATTTTTAAGTTTTAGGGATAATTGGTTGCCTTTTCGACTTCAGTTTCATTACTTTCATGAACTTCTTGGGAAAATCAAAGTGAAGACAGTAAAGTGGGCTTAAGTACATTACAAGTGCTAAAACTTGTGTACGACGCTCACTTTAGTGCCAAAACTTTCAAAATGATTACTCAAGTGCCAAATTTTTTGAAAAATGATTACTTCAGTGTCAAAACTTTCAAAACGACAACTTAATTGTCAATTTTTTTTTAAAAAAATGACCTCTTAAATGTCAAATTTTTTGAAAAACACTCGGTGCCAATTCCGGTGAGCTACGTCAGCTCAAATATTAATAAAAAATGGCTTACGTCGGATTTCCGGCGAGCCACGTCAGCTCAAATCGGAGTTGGCATTAAAGTGATCATTTTTAAAAAAAATTGGCACTAAAGTAATCGTTTTAAAAAAAATTTGGCACTTAAGTGATTGTTTTGAAATTTTTGACACTAAAGTTAGCGTCGTATACAAGTTTTGGCGCTTGTATTGTACTTTAACCCAGTAAAATAGTTTACAGAAACAGACTTGAGCAAGAAACATCCAATGCAATCTTGCAAATTTTCTACATGGTTATTAGTTACACTTTTTATATCTCCGTTAACCCTAATTGAAATTACACTTTCGATTCATCAAATGCTGGATATGATAATTTGTCTCTTGTCTTACACAACCACTTTACTCAAGGTGACCACCATTATGGTGGTGATCACTGCTAATGACAAAAAAAACCAATGTGGCTCTAACGATGGTTGCTATGGATACTAACCCAAGATTGATTTTGATCTCTCTCTCTCTCTCTCTCTCTCTCTCTCTCTCCTCTCTCTCTTGATGACCACTGTGGTAGAGAAGACAACAATCCCAGCAGTCATCGCCAGGTTGGGTCACCATATCAGGCAGCGGGTGTCACGTCCCAATCCCCGGGTTCGTGGCATCCGTTTCAAATCGTCCCTCGGGTCATAAAGGATAGCGACCCAAGCTCGCAATCGACCCACGATACTTTATTACGCAAGCGGAAATACTTAATACTCCCAGACAATAAATAAGACAGGGATAGAAAGCAAGAAGCACTTCAATTCAAAAACGTCATTTTGTTTACAGATATTTCCTAACCCAATCAAGGTAATATACTAATCAGCCTCATGCTTCGAGGTCGGGTGAGGTTAAACATCGTATCTACTCCAAATGAGGTATACGTCACCCTCACTTTAACAGTTCTACAAGAACTACTAGCTCTATCAACTCGAATCTGAAAAGTTTATCAACGACGAGGCGAGATATAAATCTCAATGAGTCAACGCCTAAGCCCGGCTAAGGCGTTGATTCATTCAGAACATCCTATTGATCAATCACAGATTATGGGATACATGCAGGTCAAACACAAGCAACTTCCCCGCCAGGACATCACATATAATGCAACATTGGTGCAATGTATAATCGTGTCAATCCGAATCAATGATCACGTTCTCAAATACCCATATTGTAGCTCAACATCAGTCACACATTGGACACCACACAAAGTCCAGTTATTAACGATGATTGGCGCAACTAATGCGAATAGATCCGCGCAACACAATGCCGGAATCTATTAATACGATCCACGCAACACAATGCTATGGTCGTCATCCGGTAAACCAAGCATCATCCCACAACCTCTCGGCGATGGCAACTACAAGTGGTAACACAATACCTCAAGTAGGCGTTCCATTAAGGAGCATCGGTTCGTCACAAGCTGTGACCGGCATCCGACGATCCATGACACAACACAAGAAGTCGGGCAACTGGCGAGTCATGTGGTTCATGTCGTAGACACGATACGAACTCGCCGGGCCATGCGTCATTGTTCCATCATAAGACCTATCAACTCATCCAGTAACCATTTCATTCTTAGCTATGAATTTAGCCGGATGCTCACACAATCATGTTGAAAGACTTGGCCCTTGGTCATTTTCATGCTAAAACATGCATTTTGAGACATTTGAGGTTGTATGAATGCACAATGCCAATCACGAAGTCCAACAGGAGCATACAGGATCAATGTCTCTCAAACAATCATGCAATTGATTTTTAGTTGGACAGGGCACATAATCACTCAGACGAGACTTATCAACCAATTCACACGATAGGGCAATCCGATAACAAAACCCAAATATAGATGCTTTGAGAACCAACTTCTTTCTCATAAGGGTGATCATGAATCCAACAATTCAGTCACGGATTATCGCAATCAACTGTTCTTCTCAAACAAGATCGTTTAGCCTAACCAGAGCCTAGCCTAATCGGTTCCTAATCAATCTACTTAAATGCCTAGGAAACACAATTCTGCTAATTCCAAACGCAATTAACAACTTAGCTAGGGATTAGAAGTCAAGTCATGGTTAATCGGGTGAGACGAGTGCGATGACGATCCTCGAAAACCTTAAGCACGAACGTCGGGTGCGGTTTGGATCACAGGCCTAAAATCACAGACGGTGGGCTCAAACTTCTCGCCCTATGGGCCCACGGGCTTGAGATCATGCCTAATTACACCGCCCAAGATAGATTGGACCTTGGCCCAACTCGCCGGCCCACAAAACAGGCCCAACTAGGCTCGGCCCAGACCAGAAACAGGGGAAACAAAGGAATTCGTGGCTGTGGTGGCTGTTCTGGGGTCCGACAGGCAGTGGGTGGCTCCGGTATCGATGTTGGAGGTGTAAGGTGGTCGGAGGGAGGACATGGTGGTTGGTGGTGGTCGGAGCAGCGACGGTAAGGGCGGAACAATCCAGTTTTTCCAAAACCGGGCAGATTGAGCAGTCTGGACGGCGACGTGTACAGTTTCAAATTCTGAAACTGATTTGGGGGTTTTATTTAGCTAGTAACGTCTTAGAGAGGTAGAGGAAGGTGTGTACAAATTTTGGGGTGGTTTCGGGTCCGTTTGCTATGCGAACGAGCCTTATTTCTCCAAGTCAGACTTTGAAAACTGCACTATACAGCAGCAGGGCAGGGGACGGTTTTGGGCTGTTCAGGGTTCCAACGGCGTCGAAACTTCGTGGGATGATCGGTGAAGGTCTGAGGGGGTGTCAAGGAGTGTGTGGTGGCCGCTGGTGGCAGATGAAAGCGATAGAAGGCACTGTTCCAAAGCAGAACAGAAGCGGCGCCAAAAACAGGGGAAACATGGCAGGTTGGGTTTGCCAGCTGTTTCCGCTTCTTCGGCGGCTATATGGTGGTTTCCGACAATTGGCAGTGGTTCCTGAAACTCAGAGGAGGGCTGAGGTGGTTGGAGTGAGTGGTGGTAGCAGGCCGTAGGAATGAGGAACAACCTTGTTTCCCTTAAATAGAACTAACCAAGCAGAACGGACCAAGTATTCCCTACCAGCTTCTGTTCAGCATGAATTCATGAATACATAAGGGTTTCTTGGACAAACAGCCTCCAGATTTGAGTTGCCCTTGATCTTACGACCACTTAGGAAAAAACGGAACTCGATTTGGCCTCCGGATGAGCTCAAACGAGTGATTTCTTCCCAGGCACATGCTGAAAACCGAGAGAGAAATAATAGAGGGAGAGAGAGGGCGGTTAGGAGAGGACAAGGGAGAGAGAGGGGCCGGCCAAAGAGGGGGTAGGTGGCCTTGATTTTTAGGGGCATAAGTGATAAGGTGGGTCCTCCCTTCATAAATGCTTTGATAGAGATCGTAGGGCATTTTCTTCATTTCCAAAATTGTCGGGGGCATTTTGGTCATTTGTCAAGCCAAGGGTAGTTTAGGCAATTGGCATTTCTACGAAGGGTATTCTCGTCCAAACTCAATCTAGTTTGGTTAGAACAAAGCTTAGGCTCAACAATTTTGATCCTAAAACGATACGATCAATCGATCGAACCCTAAACTAATTCGATCGACGATTCAGGAAATTCTCAATTCCCATTGCCTAAATTCTCGATATTCAATCTCAAGCAACAAACTAGAATTCATAGACGATCCATAACTAAATTCTATTATCAAAAGACGGTCGAATTTCCAGGGCATCACAACTCTCCCTACCTTAGGAAATTTCGTCCCCGAAATTTGACTACGATTACATCCCTTCAGAAAGATTAGGCTAGATACGCCTCATACTTTCTTTGCTTTCCCATATAGCTCCTCCTATCCCGTGATGTTGCCATATCTCTTTGACTAAGGGAATTGTTTTATTCCGGAGTACTTGCTCTTTCCGATCCATGATTCTAACTGGATGTTCCACATATGATGCTTGCTCATCCGGCCCGATCTCTTTATAACTTAGCACATGAGCGAGGTCGGGCTCGTACTTCCCCAACATCGAGATGTGGAATGCATTGTGAACCTGAGCATGCCTCGACAACCATGCAAGACAGTACGCCAGATTTTCTCATTCGTTCCAAGACCTCAAACGGTCCAACGTATCTTGGACTCAATTTCCCTTTCTGTTTCTACACATGCCATTCATGACTAGCACTAATAGCAATTTGGGCATTCTATTTAAATGGGCAAGATCGACTAATGTTTGATCTCTTCATCATCGCTCTAGGATTTGAATATGTCACTAGTCAATCAATGAAACATCTAGGGATTTCTCGACCCTTGGTGTCTAATCAAGCTAAAGATCGGATTGTCCATCTTATCGAGTAAAGCCTGCTCGTGGTTAGCTGACAAGTCAAGGGTCACCTTCACTATTTCGGTCTAGGGTTGGAATCACCCGTTTCTAGACTGATGGTACAGTCGAACACTATCGAGATCACCTCTCATGACCAATTCAAATTGATGCAGAATTAGTTTGTCTCGATCCATAGTTCTCCAGCAACACATCACGTAGACCAGGGTAGCTAATCCTTACTAGTGTGTGGCTAGTACGGGGTTCTAGTACAAATCATCCTCCATTGGACTCATGGCTAGCTTGGTTGTCGGTCAATGCAATCTCATAAATCGCGCCATGGATTAATTCCTGCTTGAGTTTAGGGCGATCCCATGGTCGACTTATATCTGGGCAAGATCAATCCAAATCAATCCATGCTTGACTCAAGGTCATCACCTTGATTTATAACATAATCGACTGGCAAGTCAAGCCATGATCCAAGTCGAAGGCGACCTCTAAGTCTCGGTGGCCTCCTCAACTCTTAGCCATCATTTACGAATAGTCTAATTCCTAAACAAAACTTGTGATCCTTATCCCCCTCAGCTTCATAATCTTATCAAGTTTTTCCTACGCACTCTGATCACTAGCTTTTCCCCAATCATCACATCTCGCAATCTTAACCTTACATTGGGTCATCATCGACTCCATCAACTTACAAAGTCAGCTGGTGAGTCTTATTACATTATTCACTCATAACTTGTCATTACGAACCTTCCTCGTTCTTTCCCACAGAAAAGAGTTTTACAACTTCGGTCCTTGTTGGTGCTAACTGGGGATAAAACAAATGGATACATTCTCCATTGAAGTTAGCACTAAGAGGTCCATAGATCAAGGGATTTATCTTCACAGTATGATCGTCATGTACACAACCCGATCGTGCTTATGTGTAGTCGACGGCCTATTGATAAACACAATGTCCCCGTCCATAATATTGCAATGAATGCCTTGGCCGGACCTTGAAAAGGTATGCTCTTTGGAACCTTCTCTAAGTGACTACCTAGTCGAACCATCTTCGTATGCCAAACATAACTCTTTATCGACTAGATTTTGGAACTAATTCATGTTATAAATACTGACCTTCTCTTTGAAGGTTATTCCCTGCGCAATCTCAATAGGATTGCCCATTTCATTAACCTCCTTAAGGGCATCACTAGTAATCATGCTACACAAGGAAAAATCCTAAGTCTTTTCTGACAAACAACGTCCTTATTCTCTCAAACCATGTTTTGATGGTGGTAATTGATGACTCTTTAGCAAGTCTAGAGTGCACATCGGTACCTTGAGATATCCTTGCCATATCCTTGCCATACTTGCCTCATCAATCGGGGTTGTCGACAAGATCAATAACTTAAAACCCACTAGGGTGCCGCAGAGATTCAGACCTAGAGCCTATGATTAGCAACCATCGCAATCCCAAATTCCACCATTGTTAATCACCAATTTCCAACGATTCCAAGTTAAGTCTTCGTCTTCCGAATGCGTCATTCATTCCATCCGTTGGTTACTAAACCACGTCCTCAAACTTGGTTGATAATAATCCAAATCGCAGTCGTAACTTCTAGCTGATCCTCCATCCATACGAGGAGTACTTAAATCAAACATACTCACTGGCCCAAATCCAAGCTTGTAACTCCCTAATCCTCGTTAGTTTTCCTACATATCTCAACCATATCACCACTCTACCACTTTATTTCCTAACGGAGTCAACCCAAGTTGTTCTATGGGACATATTCCTGCGATTGTCCTTCTCACGGTGGGGATACTTGAGCTTTCTTCGCCTCAATGGGTAGCCCTTCACTTGATGATCTGGTTAATCATGTGCAAAGCAAGTACCTATAAAAGGGACAACGGGTTGCCCTATACTTCCTCCTACAGAGTTAACATCTACTCTTAGGGCCACTTGCCGGCTTTTTCACAACATTCCTTAGATTGGGTAGAATAGGATACCTTGCTTCTACTATCGACCTTTCCTCAATTTGATGGCTATTCCAAGCAAGAGGTACCAATCGCAAACCAAGTGCGATTGTCCTTCCGTTCAAGTTCCTTTCCACCAACTAAGCCTTTTCGTACAACTTATCATAACGCCCAAGGTTCAATAACACCAGTTGATCCTTAATCTCAAGACTCAATCCATCTTGAACCCTTTTCGCCCTATTCACGGGGTTCCCAATTATCCTTGGTGCATGCTCCAACAATTCGGCGAGCTTCACCTCATACTGATTTACGGTCATCTGATCTTGTCGAAGCTACTAGAACTCAATCATCCTTTGTTCTCACATGTGATTCAATGTAAACTTACCACAAAAGGCTTCGACGAAAGCATCCTACATCGGGATCATACCTTCGATAAAGGTGTCTCCTTACATGACTTCCCATCACACACTATTTTTACCTTACAATTGATATACGACCAGAGTTACTCTGCCCATTTCTGAGCATCTCAATAATGCAAATGTCTTCTCCATTTTCCTAATCAACAAGGTTGCACTCTCTGGATCTCTTACTTTCTTAGACTTCTATGGTTCAAGCTTCGAAAGTTGCTTCACCAACTCAAACATCAACGGCCCACTGCTCCTACCTCCATCCAATAGGTCTCTACGTGGAGCAGCGGCGTCAACAATGGCTTGATTCCTTACTTAATGTCCAATTGTAGCTTTCGAAGTTTCCAACGTCTATGAGGTTCCATTCACTCCAGAACTTTCTTGAACCAACCTCTCGTAAGGCATTATCTCATTCCGGTTTGCTTAATATAGCAGGTATTTTGCGGAGTCTTGCTCACCCCATAGCAACACGTAATAAAAGCTCAGGCATAAAGCCTTAAATCTTAAGCAACAAACACACATATAAGCCTTACGATCCTACTAACGATCCCAAATCCCAACGCTCCTTATCACTCTAAGCCATAACCAAATGGATCAAGGCTAACCTGGCTCGATACCAAATTGGATGTCACGTCCCAATCCCCGGATACGTGGCATCCATATCAAATCGTCCCTTGGGTCATAAAGGATAGCGTCCCAAGCTTGCTATCGACCCACGATACTTTATTACGCAAGCGAAAATGCTTAATACTCCCAAACAATCAACAAGACAGGGATAGAAAGCAAGACACACTTCAATTCAAAAACATCATTTTGTTTACAGATATGTCCTAACCCAATCAAGGTAATCTACTAATCAGCCTCATGCTTCGAGGTGGGGTGAGATTAAACATCGTATCTACTCCAAATAAGGTCTACGTCATCCTCGCTTTAACAGTTCCACAAGAACTACTAGCTCCATCAACTCAGATCTAAAAAGTTTATTAACGATTGGGTGAGATATAAATCTCAATGAGTCAATGCCTAAGCCCGGCTAAAGCGTTGATTCATTCAGAATATCCTATTGATCAATTACAGATTATGGGATACATGCAGGTCAAACACAAGCAACTTACCTGCCAGGACATCACATGTAGTGCAACATTGGTGTAATGTTTAATCATGTCAATCCAAATCAATAATCAAGTTCTCAAATACCCATAATGTAGCTCAACATCAGTCACACATTGGACACCACACGAAGTCCAGTTATTAATGATGATTTCGCGACTAATGCGAACAGATCCGCACAACACAATGTCGGAATCTATTAATACTATCCACGTAACACAATGCTGTGGTCGTTATCTGGTTAACCAAGCATCGTCCCATAACCTCTCGGCGACGGCAACTACAAGTGGTAACACAATACCTCAAGTAGGCATTCCATTAAGGAGCATTTGTCCATCACAAGTTGCAACCGGCATCCGACGATCCATGACACAACGCAAGAAGTCGGGCAACCGGCGAGTCATGTGGTTCATGCCGTAGACACGATACGAACTCGTCGGGCCACGCGTCATCGTTCCATCATAAGACCAATCAACTTATTCAGCAACCATTTCATTCTTAGCTATGAATTTAGTCGGATGCTCACACAATCATGTTCAAAGACTTGGCCTTTGGTCATTTTCATGCTAAAACATGCATTTTGAGACATTTGAGGTTGATAAATGCACAATACCAATCACGAAGTCCAACAGAAGCATACAGGATCAACGTCCCTCAAACAATTATCCAATTGATCTTTAGTTGGACAGGGCACATAATCACTTAGACGAGACTTATCGGGCAATTCACACGATATGGCAATCTGATAACAAAACCCAAATATAGACGCTTTGAGAACCAACTTCTTTCTCATAAGGGTGATCATGAATCCAACAATTCAGTCACGGATTATCGCAATCAACTGTTCTTCTCAAACAAGATCGTTTAGCCTAACCAGAGCCTAGCCTAATCAGTTCCTAATCAATCTACTTAAATGCCTAGGAAACACAATTCTGCTAATTCTAAACGCAATTAACAACTTAGCTAGGGATTAGAAGTCAAGTCACGGTTAATCGGGTGAGACGAGTGCGATGACGATCCTCGAAAACCTTAGGCACGAACGTCGGGTGCGGTTTGGATCACGGGCCTAAAATCACAGACGGTGGGCTCAAACTTCTTGCCCTATGGGCCCACGGGCTTGAGATCATGCCTAATTACACCGCCCAAGATAGATTGGACCTTGGCCCAACTTGCCGGCCCACAAAACAGGCCCAACTAGGCTCGGCCCAGACCAGAAACAGGGGAAACAAAGGAATTCGTGGCTGTGGTGGCTATTTTGGGGTTCAACAGGCAGTGGGTGGCTCCGGTATCGATGTTGGAGGCGTAAGGTGGTCGGAGGGAGGACATGGTGGTCGGTGGTGGTCGGAGCAGCGACGGTAAGGGCGGAACAGTCCAGTTTTTTCAAAACGGGGCAGATTGAGCAGTCTGGACGGCGACGTGTACAGTTTCAAATTCCGAAACTGATTTGGGGGTTTTATTTAGCTAGTAACATTGTAGAGAGGTAGAGGAAGGTGTGTACAAAGTTTGGGGTGGTTTCAGGTCTGTTTGCTATGCGAACGAGCCTTGTTTCTCCAAGTCAGACTTTGAAAACTGCACTATACAGCAGCAGGTCAGGGGACGGTTTTGGGCTGTTCAGGGTTCCAACGGTGTCGAGACTTTGTGGGGTGATCAGTGAAGGTCTGAAGGGGTGTCAAGGAGTGTGTGGTGGCCGCTGGTGGCAGACGAAGGCGACAGAAGGCACTATTCCAAAGTAGAACGGAAGTGACGTCAAAAATAGGGGAAACAGGGCAGGTTGGGTTTGTCAGCTGTTTCTGCTTCTTCGGCGGCTCTATGGTGGTTTCTGACAATTGGCGGTGGTGCCTGAAACTCAGAGGAGGGCTGAGGTGGTCGAAGTGAGTGGTGGTAGCAGGCCGCAGCAATGAGGAACAGCTTTGTTTCCCTTAAACAGAACCAAAGAAGCAGAACGGACTAAGTATCCCCTACCAGCTTATGTTCAGCATGAATTCATGAATACATAAGGGTTTATTCGACAAACAGCCTTCAGATTTGAGTTGCCCTTGATCTTACGATCACGTAGGAAAAAATGGAGCTCGATTTGGCCTCCGGATGATCTCAAACGAGCGATTTCTTCCCGGGCACGCACTGAAAATCGAGAGAGATGGAGTGAGGCGAGAGAGAGATAATAGAGGGAGAGAGAGAGGCGGTTAGGAGAGGATAAGGGAGAGAGAGGAACCGGCCAAAGAGGGTGTCACAACTCCTCTAGTCCCATATTGCCTAGGAGGAGGTCTTGGGAAGGCTTGATAAGGCTTGGGTGCCCTTGGACTTGCAAGACACGTTTTCCGGGCGTTGTATGGGCGACGCTCGGAGGAACAAAACCGTGAGGACCGTGTGTCCAAAGCGGACAATATCTTGCAGAGTGGCGCAGCGGAAGTGCGTGGGGCCCAAGGCCGTTACAGTTGGTATCAGAGCCGACCTCCGACCGCATGTGGGGCCGCAGCGGGCACTCGCTGGTGCTAGAGGGCACAGCGAGGACGCCGTACCTTTGAGGGGGGGAGTTTGTCACAACTCCTCTAGTCCCACATTGCCTAGGAGGAGGTCTTGGGAAGGCTTGATAAGGCTTGGGTGCCCTTGGACTTGCAAGACGCGTTTTCCGGGCGTTGTATGGGCGACGCTCGGAGGAACAAAACCGTGAGGACTGTGTGTCCAAAGCGGACAATATCTTGCAGAGTGGCACAGCGGAAGCACGTGGGGCCCAAGGCCGTTACGGAGGGGGTAGGTGGCCTTGATTTTTAGGGGCATAAGTGATAAGGTGGGTCCTCCCTTCATAAATGCTTTGAAAGAGACCCTAGGGGCATTTTCTTCATTTCCAAAATTGTCGGGGGCATTTTGGTCATTTGTCAAGCCAAGGGTAGTTTAGGCAATTGGCATTTCTACGAAGGGTATTCTTGTCCAAACTCAATCTAGTTTGGTTAGAACAAAGCTTAGGCTCAACAATTTTGATCCTAAAACGAAACGATCAATCGATCGAACCCTAAACTAATTCGATCGACGATTCAGGAAATTCTCAATTCCCATTGCCTAAATTCTCGATATTCAATCTCAAGCAACAAACTAGAATTCATAGACGATCCATAACTAAATTCTATTATCAAAAGAAAGTCAAATTTCCAGGGCGTCATAGCGGGGATCGAATTGATCGTCCTTTGGTCTTATTTTTTTTATTTGTTTGATTATTTATTTTTTACCCCATCCTATCTTATGTTCATAAAAAAACTTAAAATATAAGAATGTATTTATTTTTCAGTATTTTTCCAAGCCAAAATATTAGATATAAAAAAATATGGTGGAATTTCTTATCGAACTTATAAGAGATTCTACAGAAACTCCCTTATTTGGTGATGTTAATTTTACATAAAAGTGTTGATCATTTAATACATTGGTCCTATTCATTTCAACATCTAATAAGAGAATTTCGATAAAATTTCTTAGTATGTCTAACATTGCTAATCAATCTTATTCTGATTAGCTTCATTTTCGAAGGATTAATTGGCCCCTATTTTCCTTTGAGGACGGATGCTATAAAGTTCTAGTAATTATCGAACATCTGCTAGTGATTCATTACCCTAACCTAGACTCACAATCTCATAATTGATTAGTAGCCACGTAGATGCATCAAGGATTAAACATATCTTCTTTTCCTGAAAATACGGACCGACCGATACCTTCTTTTTTGCCAAAAAGTACATGTTCAATGGAACAATCTAAAAAATAAAAATTACATGAGCTACCGAACATATATCAGTAAAAATATGGTATGGTTTATAGAGCATATAGATTAAGCTCATATGAACAATTGATTTCGTGAATCTCACCTTAAACTCGGATATAAATGCCGTGTACCTAACTCCTGGGCAAGAGCCAACGTACCTGGTGGTGGACGCGGCACATCCGCCTCATGCGATGGTGATGTCGCTGCTGCTGCTGGAGGCGGCAGCGGCGGTGGCGGAATTGGCTGACTAACCGAGTTGAAGAAGTTATGATAGGTCCCCCACAGGATCAAGCAACTTGGCACCATGACCCGTCCTCCAGCGTAAGAGGCACAACAGTCCCTGATCTTCTGGACGCCTGTCCCCAGACAGTTGCTGCATTGCTGCTCCGTCAAGTCCGGCGTGCACTGCATGAACATGTTGACCAAGTCAGCCCCCACTGATTCATTCCTGGATGCGTACTTTTTCAGAGAGCTGCCACCGGCCGCCTCGGCCCCCAGACTGCTCAGGAACTTCCTCATCGCTGCATCGAATGTGTCCGAAAAGTCGGCAGGGGCTCCCGCCACGTACATGGGGTCAGTCGCGACTGCGCCAAAGAAAGAGGCGTTCGAGTACCGGATGATGCAGTTCCCTTTGTAGAGGAGTGCCTCCTTCTGGAGGGGGCAGAGGCGGCGCATGTCGGAGGCAATGTCAACGAGGCAGGCTTGGCAGTCCTCGGCAGTCGCATCACCACGGCAGAGGCCAAATATGTAGAGAGTTTGGGAGTCACCGGAGATGGGGGCGGAGGCATTAAAGAAGCTGTAGGAGAAGGACAAGTAGTTGGTGGTGGAGAGGGAGGAGAGGAGGGTGGTGAGGGTGGTTTGGTAGGTGCTGTCGGCGGTGAAGTTGCCGGTGGAACCACAGTAGGCTGGGAATTGGGCGTTTATGGTGGAAGCGAACACGAGAAGAAGCAAGAGATGGAGATTTGGAGGATCCATTTTTTTTTTCGTGGGTGTTTCGAGTCTCTCTTTGATAGAAGTATAACTCAACAGGCTTGTTCCCTACATGATATGAATACCCTGATCGATATGGTGTAAAAATAAAATATGTTCCGTCATTTTATGTAGGGGTGGCCGACATGTTGAGTCATTTTATATACGTATGGAACCCTAAATAAAAATCTTTTGTATTTTCTGTTTAGATTGACATCTTACTTTAATGTCTAAAAGTTGCAAAAAAACCTTGCGTTGAGTTTTAAATTGACATTGATATAAGAATACGTTTCGAGATTACAAAAAATTACATCTTATAAAACCTTAAAGAATGGAAGGCTAGAGCCATCATCCACCTCACTAATTTTGGCCTAAAAGTTCCATTATTTGGTTGGGAGGAATCAAAATTGATGGCTAAAATGCCATTTTTAAGGAGTTTTGTCCCAGACCTAACGAATTTGACTTTACTAAACTTAAGAAAGTAAATTTGTTGAAATATCTTATGATAAATATGTCCCGTTGTCAATACTTCAGTTAAAAAAATACACCACATCAACCCGGATTAGCAAACTTTTGCGGAGCTGTCGCGTTTCTCAAGGGTTGACTCCTTTCTTACCGCCTCTCTGTCTTTTGCAATTATAATAAGACACCCAGGTAGAAAAGCAAAGACTCCTTTCTACGAAGTCTTCGTCTTATGCGACTATAATAGAAAAGCATTGATTCCTCCTGCCGAGTCTCTGTCTTTCGCAAATATAATAGAAAGGCAAAGACAACGCGTGATTTTAGTTTCGCAAGTATAATAGAAACGCAAAGACAACGCGTGATTTTAGTTTCAAGTTTGCTTTTCTTACCGCCTCTCTGTCTTTTGCAAATATAATAAGACAACCAGCTAGAAAAGCAAACACTCCTTTCTACGAAGTCTCCGTCTTCTGCGACTATAAGAGAAAAGCATTGACACCTCCTGCCGAGTCTGTGTCTTTCGCAAGTATAATAGAAACGCAAAGACAACCCGTGATTTTAGCTTCAAGTTTGGTTGAGGGCACTCTAGAAATAAAAAAATCCTGAATGCATTAGTTCGACAAAAGTGATGGACCAGTTGGCACGACATTTTTATGTTACTTTTTTCGATGAGGGGAAACTTCCACTTAAATCTCCTATTTCATAATTTTAAGATTAGAAGTCTAATGTGTAGCGCTAGGGTAGTCTCTTGAGCAGCAATCCAACATAAAACCTTTTGGAAATCTGAAATTAAGAACTTGCAATTGAATGGATGAACTGTACTTTGATCTCCTAAGTTGAAGCCGGACCCCGAATTTCCATTCCCGATTGGCTAGTAACCACTAAAGATAAAAAAAGTTTAAGGTTAAGGTACGTCGATATATGTAGTTTTTAAGATGCAGACTTTTTTTTTGCTTCTAAGACAATACATACATTTAAAAGAGGTCATAGATCTTGTTTAATTGTTTCTCGATTTTGAGCCCTGCATGGAACTTGATCCGTTGGGAGGATTTTGATTTTGTTTAAAATCCGTTGTCTCTTTTCCTGCTGAAGCTGCATAGTGAACTTATCAACTAAGAAGTACCAACACCGACACGAGATACGTGACGCTACACAACATGATATGCCGACACGTCTTTTCTAAAAAAAAATAGAGAAGTCCGACACGTTGGTACACGTTACATATTAAATATTTATTTTAATTATAAAAATATCAACGGTGAGTTTTTTTTTTTTTTTCTTATGGGAGGGATTTACGATTAGGTTTTTTTGGGGTTGGCTGGATATACTAATTTTGGGGTGGCTGGATATATGACTTAATTATATATATTTTTGATAGATTTGCATGTTGATCCCTAATTTATTGAAAATACTTAAAATTGACCTGCACGCTTCTAGAAAGTGTACATACTTCATAACTTCTCAAAGCTGTACGAAGAGATCTCAATACACAAGGAGCGAATGGTGATTTGTGCTAAGTAGGTTCTTGGGCTATTGGGTTTGGGTGTAATTTACACACTCGAGAGTGTGAGCAATTGTAACTCCGTGATTCACTGAATTATCATTTGGTTATTTGTTGTTGGCTCTCTTGTAGTGTAAGTACCGACACTTGGACCAAACCACATAAATCTCTCATATTTTTTTTTGTTCCGCATTTATTAATCTGGTGATTTCGTGTTGATTTAACCGTAATACCCCGATTAACATTTTTGCATTGCTATTAGAGCATCAACATTTTATCTTGTCCGGTATGGGTGAGCAAGTTGGACCGATTGAACCGGGACTAGCTCGGACCGGATCGGGGGTCCGGTTCCTGGTTCTGGAGTGTTCTTAACAAGTTTATTATGTGCTTGGCTTGTGTGGGCCACGTTAAACCCATCTTGTGATGAGAGGACCTGGCTGGAAACTCTATAAATAACGTTTAGGTCCTCATCTATTCCTAATGAATGCATAAACAACCTTACATCGGGTTTCGGGAGCGGTAGTCTCGTTGAGCCAATGATACGGAGGACAACAGAGGACAAGCACTTGAACTTTGGATCGTCGCCATTCCATAACAAGAACGATGGCTTCCAAATCAGGTGCACGAATCCTTTTCTCCGTTATTGTCTTTTTAAGTTCTAGTAATGGTGATATTGGGGTGCCGTTTTCGCGATTTACATATGGGTATAAGAGCTGTCCTTTGTCTAGAGCTAGAACTTTTGATTTTTTTCCCATTTTTAAAATTTTTGTTTAATGAATACTGATTTTCATCCCATATTTGGACTTTTCTTGTTGAGATGAGCAAAACAATGGGTGGCACGCCTTCGACGGATGCCACACATGCCGATTCAAGATTATGTGCACTGCCCATGCTCAACCACGCACTTATTTGAGGCAATGTACACCACCCATGCGCTTGACCACCTTTGGCGCATGCTATATTAGCATCCGCCACCCGCCTTTGCTAAACGACCCTTGCTAATATATTTGGAGAGTCGGCCCCTCTCTAGCAATGCGCATTAAATAAGATATTGACATATCTTATTGTTATTGGGAGTGAGCAAAATAGACCGACCGAAGCGATATTGACTTTGATCGGACCCAACAAGCTAGTTCAATCAAGTTCTCGAGGAAATTGGTCTGATTCCCCAAGGAAACTGGTCCGATTCCCCATTTCATAGAATTGATATTGGTAATTTTCGGTCCGGCTCTGATTCTAGGGGAACCGGACCATACTGATTATTTTAATTTTTTTATTTCTCAAATATAAATCTAATAATCCACCTACTTTTTGTATTTCTTGAATGGAACCTAATTTTAATTTGTATATTAAAATTAAAGTTCATATTGCTCACCCTTACTAATAATTTACCGGTTTCATTGGATCGCCTGGAAAACGGACCGGATCGATCGTCCTATCCCAGGACCATCCGGTCTTAAGATTGTTGACGCCTAAATTTTGACTAATCTATTTTTTGCATAAAAATTAGAACTAATTTTAGTTCTAAATAAAAATCATCTCACATATTTATTTTTAGCGTACATTGCATTGGCATATAATCGGGCAAGCAGAACACTTAATTTAGCATGCGTCTAGACTAGGCACGGGATGGAAAAATACACCGAGAAGATTTGAAACTTCAAGGACTGTATTGCAAATACTTAAAATTTCAGGGACCGTATTGCAAATACTTGGAACTTCGGGACTGTATTGCAAATACCAAAAGAAGATGAAGAAGGGAAGATAATGAAAAGAAGATGAAGAAGGGAAGATGATGAAGGGAAGATAATGAAGGGAAGATGAAAATGGAAGGTGAAGAAATGAAGATGAAGAAGGGAAGATGAAAATGGAAGGTGAAGAAATGAAGATGAAGAAGAGAAGATGAAGATGGAAGGTGAAGAAATGAAGGTGAAGAATGAAGGATGAAGAACTTTGCCTATAAAAGATAGAGCTCTTGAGAAGAGTTTTAGAAGGGGGAAGTGGAAGAGAATTGAGAAAGAGAGTAGAAGAGAATTGAGAGAGTTTTTTAGGAAGAGTGGAAGAGAATTGAGAGAGTTTTGAGAGAGTTTTTGAGAGGAATTTTTAGAGAGGAAAAAGAGAGTTCTTGAGAAAAATCAGAAGAGAAAATTCAAGAGTGAAGAAAAGTGTTTTAGTCGAGCATCATCTTCGACGAGTCCCGACACATATTTCGCCCCTCGCAACCCAACAACGCCATTGCTTGCCATTTTCGACGACAGCCGCGTTCTTCCAACTCCGAGATCTTGAAGGGAACTATAACGTGTATGTGAGTAAGATTTTGTGTAATAGAAGGTAATCCTTTCCATCTCGATCTACAAAAATGTAATCGTTTGGTGTGAACATTCGTTTGTTTATTTTAGACATGCCACGTGTTCCAAATTTTAGCATTATTACATGTTAATTTATTTCTGTAAATACTCGTGATTAGCTGCGTTTTCTTTCTTTCTAAATCACCCATGGTGTATATCGTACAAAGTTCAATGTTTTACATCCCCATAAAAAAGAAGAAAAAACCAAAAAAATTGCATCTTTGAATTTCAAGTAAAATCCATCAAAATTGCCAAATCAAATATTTTTCATGAAAATGGTACCGAAAGGGCGTTAGAGAAATCTGACGTAACCAAATCCCCGAATTCAAAATCTCCGGTTCAGGAAATAAGATAGTTTTCTCCCGCTATTTTATTTAGGTTTCTAATCAACCTACCGAAAATGATTAGTGGCGACTCCAATTCAAAACACATTGCATGTTAATTATTTGAATCTTAAGTTGCGATTTGGTATGGACTTGGGAGAGTCCGAGTTAGGTTAGTTAATTAATTAACCCGATAATCCATTAGCCCGAAAATAAACTTGTCTTTTTTTTAGGTCGCGACGACTTAGCGACTCCACCGGGGACCCGAAGAGGACTTAGGCCAGATAATTTCATGAAAAAGAAATCACTTGATTTGGTAAACTTTGGTTGAATTCTCATTCTTAGGTGTTAAATGTTTTTGCAGATTGGGAGTTATAAGGGGAGGAGTGATCGGCTAACCCTTTGTTTTGCAGGCTTGGTGAATTGGAATTGTGATTTAACTTTTGAATCATTGAAGCGGTGTTTGCCTTTAATTGTTGTGCATGATTTATTGTATTTGCACCACACCGCACATAACCCGTGACCGGACTTGGGTCACACTAATAGTTTTAAGATGGTATTTAGATGGTTCTTTAACCTTGGCGGTAAGGCTTCGCTAAAGGTTATCCCATCTGGATCCCGAAAATTTTTTCAAAAAAATGGCTCAAGGGTCGTTCTTATGCACGTGAGGCTACGATGCATGAGAATTGCCCTTGTCGACCGAACCAAGCCGAAGTGATTGAACCCGACTAGTCATGACTATTGTACGCGAGGCTGCGACTAGTCATGATGATTGCGCGCGAGGCTGCGACATGTCGCTTCGTTCATCATTTCACTTTGCAAAAGCCTTTTGGATAGATAGAATAAGATTTAAACTCACAATTCATGCGCATGTCTTTGTGATTGACATTTTCTTCCTATGAACGGTAATTTCTTGTCTCTTTTACCCTATTATCTCATTTTTATTTTGAGCTGGTCCATGGTTTAGGAGTATCGTTGTCTTATTTCCAATTTCGCACTTTGCTTCCGTAGCTTTTACAATTTCATCGGTTGTCCTCATTTCTGATTTGGCTTGTTCTTGTTGTGCGACTTTTACTAAATTTTACGATCGAGCTTTGAGTAAGTGCCAAACACAAAAGTTGTAGACCTATGTTTCAACTAATATCCTACAAAATTTCAGAATTAAATTCATAATTTAAGATGGCCTTTCGTTTTTTCAACTACCTGCGGTTATAACAGTTTTCTGAATGTGATTTTTTGGAAAAACACATTAAACTGATTTGACCCGTGCATTTCTAGTCCGATTGGCCAACATAAAAGTTGTTCATCATCTTCTCAACTACAAGCTCGTAAAATTTGGACATGTTTTGATCAACATGCGAATTAATATGAATTTTTTCGTAAAAGCGGATAAACTGAAAATTACATGTTTCAATCCTTTGGTCATAATCACTTTGTTCGTTTGAGTCTAGAGGGATGTCATGGGCCGGCTCGCTATTCTTGCTCCCTGTACTCATTTTGGGTTTGTTACTGCGTACAGGTAATTTATCACGGATCCTCCACATATTACTCGATCGATCGCGAAGAGGATGGCCGACATCAACGCTACCGTCAGTGCTGCCCTAGACGAGAAACTTAGCTCCTTGACCGAGCGCTTTGAAGGGATGATGTCCCGAAAGATGGAAGAAATGTTGGCTGCCTTCATCGCCAAACTTCAATCATCCACCTCCAGCCCGCCGCTAATCATTCCTGCTCAAATTCCTCCTGCGGATAACTCCGGTAAAGCCCCGGAAGCTGCTCCCTATCAGATAATGCCGCTAGAAAATGTGATCATCACGGGCATGAGCTCGAGCACGCCGCCCGTAGTCCCAATCCCTCAAGCCAGTCCCGTGGCCCCCGGATTGAATGGTGATGCGGCCAAGCTGTTGGCCCAAATGGAACAGAGGATCCGAGAAGTCGAGGGGACTCACAACATATCCCAGATTGACCTGTCTGTCTTTTCAAAGATCACAGTGCGAGAGAAGTTCAAGATGCCCGACTTTGAGAAGTATGATGGAACTTCCAACCCGGTTCAGCACGTTCGGATGTATCGGGCTCAAAAATGGGTAACTCCGTATCGTCCCAATTGGCTCTCGTTCATTTCAAACTCTGATTTAAGCTTATTTCATTCTCGACAGGGATTGCCAACTGCTTTTGAGAACAATATAGCAAAAAGCGAACCAACCGTGGACGCCAACAGCACCACGACCTAGTGGTTGGGGGAATGACAATGGTCCGAGGCATCCCAGGTTCGATCCCGGGATTTGGCATCAATGTACAAAGATTAATAAAAACCGTTTTGCTTCGCAGTTCAATGCCGATTGAAGCTCAGCCCAGATGGTTACAAAACCGGAGAGATAACATCCCGGACATACAATCCGATCCAGATGAATCGATCTTTTCAAATTCAAAGTTTGCAAGGAATACGTACAAGGGTAAAGCGGTATCGTTTCAACTCGTTTAGGACATGAGAACGTACATTGATGCTTTCCCTTTTGATTTTTACAGGGGTCACCGCCTTTCCAGATAGGGAAGTATCCATTCTCCCTGAAAAATTAATGAAATAAGAAATTCCTGGAGCCTTTGACAATCTCATGTCTCGAACCAGATAATGAAGTTTTGCAACTCATTTGCATGAGCAGGGGCAACTCCCAATCCACGCCCCTAAGGAGTTTCTTATGTGCTTGCGAATTCTGTCCACCAAGATAAAAAGTTGCTGCATTTTAGATGCTCAAAAACACTCATACATTGCATAGTTTGCGCATGACTGTTCCTCATGTTTAATTTACCAACTCTGAATAAGGAACACGAACTACATAAGATACATCGAATGTATGGAATGGGGCGGGACAGGATGATGAAAGGCAATCCTTTCCCAAACACGTCCCATTTTTTCAGGAGAGTTGAACGATGGCTAAGTTCCGCATTTCACAAGGTAAAAGGTTTTCTCGCAAAAGGTACGATAGCCGAAATGACAGAGGCATTCGGTTCTCTATCCCAAACACTACAGGTGATCCATTGATTACCCCTTTTGAGCGGTGGTTTCATTTTTTTACCCCTGTCAAGAACCACCCCACATCGGAGTCCAGACGAGTTAATTCCAGCAGCAACACGAGGTAAATGGTTAGAAATTTTCTTGCTCGGACTAACATTAATCTTCGGGTGTTTCTTTGCATTTATACTCGAATTTTAATTCAAGTGCCTTAGGATGATGAAGAGCATTCACTTCTCTATCCTATACACTTCATTCTTTGCATAGCCCACTTGAGCCCGCAAATTCATTTCTTAAACCCCTGTTGGTGATCATTTGCTCATTCCAAAGACAAAGATAGCATTGTCCCAATGATTAGAATTGGAGATGGTCGGGTCAACAGAGAATTCCCGAATGGACTCATTTCTTGTATGCTAGATTTTTTATGTTTACATAATTTTTCTTTGTAAATGTTTATGTTTGTTGTAATTCCAGGTTCAAAATCATGGGATTGTAAAAAAAAGGAGAGGCAAACTCGGCTTAAAGGAGAAGGGCTCGCTCTCGAAAAAAAAAAAAAAAAAAAGAAAAATAAAGAGATGCTGAAGAGCTCTCAAAGAAAAAGGAAAAGAAATCTCTTCTCGAAAAAAAGAAGAAAAAAGAAAAATGAGAGTCGGGAGTAAGAAAAGCAAAGGCCGATCTCATATGAAAATTTCAAGCATAGGAAAAGCAAAGTGCCTACCAAAAGTAAGGCCAATGCACATTCATTTGTAAAGTACTTCTGAATTTTGAATGTACATTTTTGCATGTTAAGTTGTAAATTCCATGTACATGTTTGCATTGTGTCTCTTGCAAATCCTTGACAGACACTTGTTGTGAAGAAGACTCCCCAAGAAATCGGTTTGCAAAGTGCAATTTTCAGTAGAAATCTACCATCCCTCATTCAATGATGGTATTCTTTACAAGACATTTCCGAAGACCAAGATCGGTGACTAGTCAACGATGATCACCAACGTCAAGCCCCTTCTCATTTAATTTCCGAGCCAAACGAGCATTTTCGTTCCTCGGTCCCCAATCCTAGCCTACGTTATAACCCTCCAAAGTCTCTTCGATTAGGACACTTGAGTTAACGTAGAGTTAAATGATTTTAAGCATCACTCGAAGAAGTTCGAGCAAGATTATTTCTCTCTCATTTTTGCGGGATTCTTGAGTTGTAAATCCGGAGCAGATGATGAAGAAATTCATTTCAGCAGCCTTGACTCAATTAGAGTCCCCTTTGTAAACCTTTGACCTAGCCCTCATTACGGTCCTAATCAAGACCTCCAGATCGGCTCGGTCGTATCAATTGCGAGATTACTTGGATCCTTATCGAATGCGATGATGGAAAGATTGAGTGATTTCTCTTGAATCCTGCAGACAGGATAAATAGCTTTTCTCGAGAGTGAGAGAAAGCCCTTTCGGACTGAAGTCCCCCCATTCAGCTCACATTCGAGGTATTCGTAATGTGAGAACCTCCCTGGACAAAATTGGTAATGCAAACTTGACAGAATGGTTATGCATGAACCATAGTATGAGTGATTGCATTATACTCATTGTTGAATATGTTTGTGTGTGTTACCTCTGACATTCTATGATAGGTAATACATTCCCGATGTTCGAGTTCCCTCCCAAGGTCTCGAAATTCATCCAAGGATTATTGAATGAACAAGTTTTGCTTGGCAAATGCCTACCGGTACGATACAACAATCTGTTTCGTTCCTTGATTAATCGTTTGGAGAACCCGGTAAGTTTTCCGAACCCCTTTTCAAATTAACAACTCTTCCGATGATAGTTGTTATGATTCAATTCGAGCAATATGCCCCTTTTGTACTTATTGATTCCATTCGATGGTGCTCCTATCAAATATTGTTCAATTCGGGCAATATGCCTCTTCCGTCAGGTTGTGAAGACATATGCACTGGCGATCTTGACGTCTTATCAAATCATAACGACGTAGCTCTTATGATTTCGATCTCGAATCACGAAGACGTATGCACCGGTGATCTTGACCTTTAGTCGGCTCATAATGACATAGCTCTTATGATTTTCGGCTCCTTTATCAAATCATGAAGACATAAGCACCCATGGTTTTGATCCAAACCAAATCATAATGACGTAGCTCTTATGATTTTGATTCCCCTTTGTCGAATCGTGAAGACATATGCACCGGCGATTTCAACATTTAATCAACTCACAACGACGTAGCTCTTGTGAACTTGGTTCCACTTCTTTCAACTCACAACGACGTAGCTCTTGTGATCTCAAACGACACACATATCTTGCGCTGTCTTGCATTAGGGAGAAGTCTCCGATAACGTATAAGGCACCGATACCTTAAAATCCTTGCATCTGCAAAAAGAAACTTGGAAATTAAGAGAACCATTAGCTTACGAGAAATTTGGTAAAACAGGTATTCTTGTATGCGATCCATGTGCAGGTTTCTCTAACATGAAAAAGGGAAATTATGACACATGTTATTTAGAGTCTTGCATATCATGCATCACTTCATTATATAAAAAATGGGATTAAAACTCCCGCCAAAAAGTTCATCCATAATTTGCCTTTGTCAAAATTTAGGATTCAATTTTGTCTTTGAGCGGAACCTCTACGAGCCTCCACTCAAAGAGGGGCAACTGTTGACGCCTAAATTTTGACTAATCTATTTTTTGCATAAAAATTAGAACTAATTTTAGTTCTAAATAAAAATCATCTCACATATTTATTTTTAGCGTACATTGCATTGGCATATAATCGGGCAAGCGGAACACTTAATTTAGCATGCGTCTAGACTAGGCACGGGATGGAAAAATACACCGAGAAGATTTGAAACTTCAAGGACTGTATTGCAAATACTTAAAATTTCAGGGACCGTATTGCAAATACTTGGAACTTCGGGGACCGTATTGCAAATACCAAAAGAAGATGAAGAAGGGAAGATAATGAAAAGAAGATGAAAAAGGGAAGATGATGAAGGGAAGATAATGAAGGGAAGATGAAAATGGAAGGTGAAGAAATGAAGATGAAGAAGGGAAGATGAAAATGGAAGGTGAAGAAATGAAGATGAAGAAGAGAAGATGAAGATGGAAGGTGAAGAAATGAAGGTGAAGAATGAAGGATGAAGAACTTTGCCTATAAAAGATAGAGCTCTTGAGAAGAGTTTTAGAAGGGGGAAGTGGAAGAGAATTGAGAAAGAGAGTAGAAGAGAATTGAGAGAGTTTTTAGGAAGAGTGGAAGAGAATTGAGAGAGTTTTGAGAGAGTTTTTGAGAGGAATTTTTAGAGAGGAAAAGAGAGTTCTTGAGAAAAATCAGAAGAGAAAATTCAAGAGTGAAGAAAAGTGTTTTAGTCGAGCATCATCTTCGACGAGTCCCGACACATATTTCGCCCCTCGCAACCCAACAACGCCATTGCTTGCCATTTTCGACGACAGCCGCGTTCTTCCAAACTCCGAGATCTTGAAGGGAACTATAACGTGTATGTGAGTAAGATTTTGTGTAATAGAAGGTAATCCTTTCCATCTCGATCTACAAAAATGTAATCGTTTGGTGTGAACATTCGTTTGTTTATTTTAGACATGCCACGTGTTCCAAATTTTAGCATTATTACATGTTAATTTATTTCTGTAAATACTCGTGATTGGCTGCGTTTTCTTTCTTTCTAAATCACCCATGGTGTATATCGTACAAAGTTCAATGTTTTACATCCCCATAAAAAGAAGAAAAAACCAAAAAAATTGCATCTTTGAATTTCAAGTAAAATCCATCAAAATTGCCAAATCAAATATTTTTCATGAAAATGGTACCGAAAGAGCGTTAGAGAAATCGACGTAACCAAATCCCCCGAATTCAAAATCTCGGGTTCGCGGAAATAAGATAGTTTTCTCCCGCTATTTTATTTAGGTTTCTAATCAACCTACCGAAAATGATTAGTGGCGACTCCAATTCAAAACACGTTGCATGTTAATTATTTGAATCTTAAGTTGCGATTTGGTATGGACTTGGGAGAGTCCGAGTTAGGTTAGTTAATTAATTAACCTGATAATCCATTAGCCCGAAAATAAACTTGTCTTTTTTTTAGGTTGCGACAAGGATCATTTGGTCCGATTCTTGGTTCTTGGATGGGATCGGACTACGAGTCAATCACCAACAAATATTATATAGTGTGGAGCAACATTGAGAAAAAAATGTCTTTCGGGAGATTAAATTAGATTGTGAATACAAATTATAGAGGAGCAAAGTTAATAAATTACTTGAAGAGCCTAATTTGTATATCATGTTGTTACTACCTGCCTTTACCTTTCTCAATAGTCCAACGGGTTTAGAGGTATTGCCTATCATTCTAGGCGTGAACTCTCCTAAGTCCTTCCTTGTGTGAAGTGGGATTTCATTTTATTGATTAGCAACTTAAAAGGTTATTAGGAGTCGCCTCTAGCCTATTGGGGTCGGCTAGAAATCAATCGAGACATGAGAGTCTCGTCTCAATTCCTGCGCAATCGAGGCTTCTAGGATCGAGGACTTGTTTAGGCTAACTAAATTATTAGCGTCTTTTGGACACCTAACCAGTTAATATTCCCTAAGTCGATCATACTTATGCGCATCATTTTAATCTTGCTAGGTGTCTAACCAGTGCTAGATGATCATGCATAATTTTTTTCTATCATTTCGTGCAATTACCTATTTTATCCTTGACCTAGTACCTAGGAAAACAATTAACAAGCAATTTATCAAAAGACAGTGCTGTAATAAACGCTCAACGTATGGAAAACAGCTAACTACTAACTGGAATCTAGACATGCATACCAAGTTAATATAAGCGACAATCCCAAATATCGGGGCCGAGACATAATCGGGTATACATAAATTAGATCGGACCAAACACCGGTATATCACCATAGCCAAACCCCAATGAGCTGCCACCTCTATGGACATCGCCATCGATGGTCACATCGATGTGCCAATCTCATGTATCCAAGCATTTAAACATGTATTCACTCAAAGTAGGTAGTTAGCAAATTTTAGCAAATTAAAGGATAAAACGAGCATTTTGAATTAAACTCTAATTACCATACTAATTTATCTACCGAGACATGCATTACGGATCAAGTCATTCACCAAATATTCACATGCTAAGTTAAAGTTAAATCATCCGAATTAAACATGGAAAGTAGTCAATACAGCCACATAAGAGCCTAACTAGACATAATAGGCAAACACAGGCATTTACTACCTATTTTCTAGTTTTTTGAAATTTTATGGATTTTTCTCATCTTAATGATTAATAAAAGTGATTGTACCTGGGGTTCAACGTCCAGGGCCCGCATTGGAGACTCGGCCCCCTGCTAGGGCGGCTTTCGCTCGGCCCAAGTCTCTCACCCGGCCCGACTAGACAAGCGGATCTCGTATGAAGAGAGAGAGAGAGAGAGAGCACGAGAAAGTGGGAAAGAGAGAATGTGCGGGCTGGGCTACAAGAGATAGAGAAGGGGGGCAGTGAGAAGAGATTGGGCCACAGGGAATTTAAAAGGGAAATGGGAAGTTTGGGCCTGGTTTGGCTAGGTTCAACCTAGTTCGATCCGTTTTTTTTTTTTTTATTTCCATTTTATATTTTTCATTTCTTTTCGATATTAAAAATCAGATAAAACTAAATTTAATTTAAAATTTCTCAAATTGGAAAATAAAATGAGGAATAGGCACATCCAATTTAACCGTTTCCTATTTTAAGCCGTAAGGAAAAATAAATTAAATTTAGTAGGCATCGACAAAATTAGGTGTTAACACGTGTGAGACGACGAAGTAATACCTGCGATCCTGAAATAGTTTCTTCAAAAACCTGACTCCTCAGAGCAAATTGATATACTTGAGAGTTCTCGTTTTTTATATTTCGCATTTCGGCCGCATATTCGCCCATTAGATTTCTAATGAACTTACCTTGACTTTAAACCTTTCAAAAGCATAAACCAATCTGAACAGCATATTGCATCATCTTACCTATCGGTGATGAGCCATGAACCGGCTCATGGAAAGAGGGATGGAAAGAGGGATGACAACGATGAGAAATTGTGCAAGAATTTCAAGAGAAGAGATGGTGGTTTTATCGCCGTAGGGAGTTGGAAAGGAAAGCTGTTTAGATAAGAAAATCACATTAAGTACTATGATTCACTCTTGACGAGAGGAGTTATGCTTCATTGTTCTGTTGATTTTCAATTTTTCGAAAACTTTGCTCCCGCAAATAGGAATGGGAGAGTGCGATATGGTCAAAGGATGACTAGAAAGTATTTGGAGCAACTTTGCAACATAGAAAACTTTGATATGGACAGGCTGCAAATTGAATGAATTAACCGTATGGTTAGGACTTGGCGCATAATCATGGAAAATTAAAGCGTAAAAGTGAGAAAGAGAAATTGAGACACAATATTTTATATTGGTTCACCTTAAACTAAAGCTATGTCTAGCAGAAGATTTTCCACTATAATTAACACTTCACACCTCTCGTCACATCCCTCAATCATAAAAGAAATAGATAATATGTAACAGTAGTTATTTATGAGCCCTAACCCAAACCGCCAATGAAAAAATATGAGCTGAAATTATAAAATTGGGATCTTGCGCTTTCATGTCGATGGAAAGTATGAATCACACCCCAATATATTAAACTCTTTGTTGACGCCTAAATTTTGACTAATCTATTTTTTGCATAAAAATTATAAAAAATCATCTCATATATTTATTTTTAGCGTACATTGCATTGGCATATAATTGGGCAAGCGGAACACTTAATTTAGCATGCGTCTAGACTAGGCACGGGATGGAAAAATATACCGAGAAGATTTGAAACTTCAGGGACTGTATTGCAAATACTTAAAACTTGAGGACCGTATTGCAAATACTTGAAACTTCGGGGACTCGCATTGCAAATACCAAGAGAAGATGAAGAAGGGAAGATGATGAAGGGAAGATGATGAAGGGAAGGTGATGAAGAGAAGATAAAGAAGAGAAGATAATGAAAGGAAGATGGTGAAGGGAAGATGAAGAAGAGAAGATGAATATGATGAAGGGAAGGTGATGAAGAGAAGATGATGAAGAGAAGATGAAGAAGGGAAGATGATGGAGAAATTTGGCTATAAAAGGGGGGAGAGTTCTTGAGAATTGGAGGAGGAAGTGAAAGAGAATTGAGAGAGTTTTAGAGTGGAAGAGAATTGAGAGAATTTGTGAGAGAAATTCTTTGAAGAGGAAAAAAGAGAGTTCTTGAGAAAAATCGTAAGAGAAAATTTGAGAGTGAAGAAAAGAGTTTTAGTCGAGCATCATCTTCGACGAGTCCCGGCACGTACTTCGCCTCTCGCCATCCAACAACGCCACTGCTTGCCTTTTTTCGACGATAGCCACGTTCTTCCAACTCCGAGATCTTGAAGGAAGCCATAACGTGTACGTGAGTAAGATTTTGTGGAATAGAAGGTAACCCTTTCCATCTCGATCTACAAAAATGTAATCGTTTGGTGTGAACATTTGTTTGTTTATTTTAGACATGTCACGTGTCCCAAAATTTAGCATTATTACATGTTAATTTATTTTTGTAAATACTCGTGATTGGCTGCGTTTTCTTTCTTTCTAAATCATCCATGGTGTATATCGTACAAAGTTCAATGTTTTACATCCCCATAAAAAAGAAGAAAAACCAAAAAAATTGCATCTTTGAATTTCAAGTAAAATCCATCAAAATTGCCAAATCAAATATTTTTCATGAAAATGGTACCGAAAGGGCGTTAGAGTAATCTAGCGTAACCAAATCCCCGAATTCAAAATCTCCGGTTCGCGGAAACAAGATAGTTTTCTCCCGCTATTTTATTTAGGTTTCTAATCAACCTACCGAAAATGATTAGTGGCGACTCCAAATTCAAAACACGTTGCATGTTAATTATTTGAACCTTAAGTTGCGATTTGGTATGGACTTGGGAGAATCCGAGTTAGGTTAGTTAATTAATTAACCTGATAATCCATTAGCCCGAAAATTAACTTGTTTATTTTTTAGGTCGTGACACTCTTAAGTGTAACCTTGACCCAAATTTTGATTTGGACATCATGTCAAATGGTGAAGTAATATCTACCATCCCGAAATATTTTCTTAAAAAAAAATTGACTCCTCTAAGATTACAAAAATAAACCAGAGTTTAATATTATCGGTCTGTATTTCACGGTTCCCGCCCTATCCGCTCATATTACAAAAATAAACCAGAGCTTTTGATTCTATTGAGTTTACACCCTTCAAAACCATAAATTCATCTGAACAGCAGCTTGCATTGTCCTACTTCCAAATTCAGCTCTGATTCTCCATGATAATATCATCTAGGGTTGAGGATCCGTCCTCAGCTTTGGTTGACTGCAGTGATGAGCCATGAACCGATGAAGCCGACCTTTCTCTAGCACTGGCATCTGCCAAATATGTAGGCGGTACCGGCATTGGGAGGGTCGTGTTCTGGTTCTCGAGCATTGAGACCACCGAATCCATGGTGAGCCGGCTCTCTACGTTCTCTTGACTACATAACAACGCAATGTGAATGCATCTTGACAATTCGCTTCTCGAACTGCCGTTTAACATGGGATCTATAAGGCAAAAAGGCGTTTCCTTCATCCAAGTTTTCCATGCCTGCAGTGCACAATCACAAAGGCAAGTAAATGGGTTCTGTAATTTCACATGCGCAAGGAAAAGTATTATAGATATTCACTCGCGGAATTGTTGGACAAAACTCCAATTTTTTTTACTCACGTAGTCCAGGAGGTGCTCCGAATTCCCCGAACTCGTGAAGTATGAATTCATCTTGCCACTGATGATCTCTAGAACCACTATGCCAAAGCTAAACACATCGGTCTTCGCAGAGATCTGTTTACGCCCTAAATATTCAGGAGCCATATAGCCACTGCTACACGTAAAACAAAAGGATCCAAGAATCATCAATTGGGAAACTGAAATTGGTGCTCGTTTTCATTGTATACTTTCCTAGAAAGGTTGAAACATTCCAAGGAGCTATAGATAAGTTTATTTCAAACTTATGAAGTTCCTTCGATTTGTGCAGCATTTGCTCTACTTTGGTCCAAAACGAATAGCCTTGCCATGCCAAAATTAGTTATTTTGGGATTCGTGTTCTCATCCAGCATACATTGCCAGGCTTCATTTCACGGTGTATGATCCTAAGGTGGGAATCCTCTTGCAGGTAAAGAAGTCCTCGAGCAATTCCTTTTATTATATTGAAACGTCTCTCCCAACTTGACAACCTACGTTTGTTTGAATCTGCAAAATCGTGATCATTTAAGTTTTGAATCGTTCTGCGTGGAATACAAAGTACTGCCAAATGGTTTGATGCAAAAATCTGTCCAATCAATAGATTAACTATCAGTGAAATGGAAGCGACAAATTGAAACGTCCCAAGTTCGTACCAGAAATGAAAAATTGGAGGCTACCATTGGGTGCGAACTCAAGAATAAGAAGTCTTTCCCCATCTTCCAAGCAATACCCAAGGAGCTTCATTAGATTATCGTGCCGAAGTCTGCCTATCAGAGTGACCTCATTCTTCAAATGTTGCTCACCTTGATCGGAGTAACTCTCAAGCCTCTTCACAGCAATGTATTGTCCATTTTCAAGAGTGCCCAACAGTCAAATTTTCATTTGCAAGAAACAATGTTTATCTCCATGTAGTGATGCGATTCCCAAAAAACCATAAAAAAAAAAAAATTCCAGCTAGCCCATACACTTTTCCGAATGCCCCTTCTCCAATCTTATTGCCTTCTGAAAAGGAATTGTGGCGACCACGATCTCGCTCAATGTGAACTGTAATCTTTCAGCGGTTTTGACCTTCTCTTTTGCTGAACAAAAGGCAAAGCAATCAACATGAAATCTCCAAAATCTTATAAAAAAAAAGCTAAAATTTTATTGCTCTTAACATGCCATTTGGGCTTTCTTAATCATTACAAAAAATGTAGGATTGAATCATGCGAAAATTTTGAATAAGAAAAACACAAAAACTTGTTTCAGATTCCACCGATTGGGACCGATTCCCTAATTTTTGAAACATGAAACCTATGATGCATACCCTACAACTTAAAACTAGACCAGTTCCCATTGGTGCCGTTGTCCAATTCTCGATTCTATACTTGAACCATGTTCATCCCTAGTCTTTTCATATGGCTATGACATCAAATACCTATTGTGACGCCCGGGATTTTCAACATTTGCATGGCATTTGAATTCAATGAAAGATTTGAGATTGAACTCCAATTTGATTCAAGATATTGGATTTGAAAGAATTAAGAGTTGGAAATTGGAAATTTCCCGAATCAACGATCGAATTAGTTCGGGTTTGATCCTTTAGTCACCGCGCCTTAGAATTAAAAATTCTTGTGTTTGAGCCTAGGTTCGGATCAAACCTACTTGAGATTGGACTAGAATGCCCTCCGTTGAATTGCCAAATGTCTGAATTTCCCTTGAATACAAAATTACCAAAATGCCCCTAGCCTAATTGTGAAATGACGATTTTACCCCTAGGGTTTTAGGAACTACAAGACAGAGGAAATTAATGACACGGGCCCCACCTTATCTCTAAGCATCCAAGTCAAAAGTTGGCAACATCTCTTTTTCTCTCTTTTTTTCTCTCTCTCTCTCTCCACCGCCTCCCACTTCCTCTCTCTCCTTTTGACGACACCCCCTTGCACACCGACTCCCTCTCCCTTCCTCCACTGTTTTGGGCGACACCACCAACCGAGCAGCTTCCCTTCCTGCTTCCTCTCCCTCATGCCGTAGCCGTCGACCTGCCACCACCGTCGCACCGCGCTTGGCCATCGCTGAATAGCCCCAGATCCGACTCCCCTGTTTTCTGCCACCCGAACTGCTGTTACCGTCGTTTACTGCAGCTGCTGCTGTTCTGCTACCACTAGCCGTCCTCCAGCCTTCAACCACCACTCTTAGCCATCTCTCGTCGTCCTCGCCAGCAACCACCACCGCCGGTTTAGCCGCGAGCCAGCCTGAGCAGCCCCGACACCTCCCCTGTTCGCGACTTCCCCTGTTCTGCTACGTCAACTTCTGTTCCCTCTTGTTCCGGCCTCCGTAAGCCACTAACCGCCCACCTCTGACCACCACACACTCCCCCACACTCCCTCGGACCTCCATCGACAACCCCACGAAGCCCCGACGCCGTTGGAACCCTGAACAGACCCCAAACCCGAAGCCTTTGTCCGCCTGCTCTGTTTTCTGTCAGTTTTGCCTGAGCCAATCTGCTCGAGCTGCTGCTCTGCCTCAGCCTGGCCACAACCACCAGCAACACCACCCTCTAGCTCCTCTGATCCCTAGCTACCACTCTCGACTGCATGTAGCCTCCGTCCATCGCTGAACAGCCATCGCAAGCCTGGATATTCCCCTGTTCTGCTCTGCCTCCACCTGTGCTATGATTCTGCTTCTGTTTATAGCCCTCAGCCACTGCTCCGGCCACTACGAGCCATTAGCAACTTCCCTTGACATTCTTTGAGGTCCTCCAAGTCTTCCGCCACAAGTCGCCAGCTTCGAGACCCTTCCAAGCCAAGCGAATAGCCGCCTCAACACCCGGCCATGCCTGCTCTGTTTCACGCCTGGAGTACCCTTTTTTGCTAGGCTGTGGGCCTGTTTCACGGGCCACGTCCCGTTTTGGTCCCAGGCCGTGCCCAGTTGAGCTGGGCCGTGTATCGAGAAAATTGGCTGAGAGCCTGGGTCGTGTCCGGGCAAGTTGGTCGAGAGCTTGGCCGAGTGGCCCAGAAAGTGTGCCTATGTGTCCTGCCAAGTGTGCCGATTGGCCGAGCCTGTGAGCCCAAGTGTCCGAGTCCATGGCTGAGGATTTGGGCTGAGTGTCCGAGGATCCGTGCGGGCAGTGCCCAAGCTCGAGACTTCCGTGGACCGACGCCGTACTCGCCTAGTGTATTTAATTGTGAGTCGACCTCTAATCCTTGGTTAGGTCATTAATTATGTTCGGATTAGTTTATTTAGATTATTAGGTGTTTAGGTAGCTCGATTAGGGCTGGTTTATGTTAAAAACTTGGTTTAAGTTCAATGGCTCTAATTGGTTAAGTTAGTTTAAATTAGCTAGGATTCTATGGCTAATTGGATGAGATTGATTGATTGAATGGTCGTTATTGATTGATCGGGAGTGAGCGATAGATTAGAGACGAGCGTACGATCGATTGACTAATCAAATCGACTAATATTAAATTGTATTTTGAATTGAGCTTAAATGTGCATAATTCGATCAAATATTCATGATTGAATTGATTGACCTGCTTGAATCGATCGCCTATATCGATTGTTTGATTGAATACTTTGATTGGCCATTGACGGATTGGATGTTTGATTTGGGGGAAAATTACCTCGTGATGCATGCAGAGTTCGATACATGATTTCGTGCATTCGTATGGCCACATCCGGCATCAATTGCACGTATTGGCATGAAAACGGCCTTGGGCCGAGTCACGAACATATCGTGTGAACATATGGCTAAAAATGGGATTATGAACCGATGGATTGCCAAGTGTGTTTGAATGGTCATATAATGGATCTTCCCTAACAATCTCGTGTCGTGTCGATCGGAATTCCATGACTTGTTAGATGCACGCCTTTCCGTGTCGTTAGATTGAATGGATACTTGTCGCGACTTGTGACGAACTAAAGCCCTTATAGAGATTCCTGGTAGTTCCGTGTCATGTCGATCGGAATCACACGGATTATCGGATGCCGTCGCCGGAAGTAAGGGACGATGCCTAGTCCTGCTAGAAGAGCACCAACTGTCTAGTGTGCTATGCACCAACTATCCAGTGTGCAAGGCCAAACGGCCGTTAATAATTAAACTACATGCAATTGTGACTTATTCATGGGCAAGTGTGTGCGCATATTGACTATGAAATCTAGTATGGGACGGATTGAGTAGAATGACAGAGGCACATATTCGCACATGTCCGAGTTATCATTGCATTTGTGTGGTAATCTGGTAGGTGAGTTGCATGTGGATGAAATATCTACATTGAGGTATGCGATTGATTGATAAGACGTTTTGGACGAGTTGACGTGATGCATGGCCCATGAGTTGATTGATATGATTGTTACGTCATGTTTTGCATTATATTATATGTGGCTTCAGTCAGGTAAGCTTGCATGTGACCGAAAGATTTACACCATGATTCTATGACTATTTAGTAGGGGTTCCGAGCAAATCAACTCCCTAGCCGGGCTTAGGCGTTGACTCACCGAGATTTATGTCTCACCCCGTCGTGGTTACAACTTTAAGGTTCTAACTAATGAAGGTAGTAGTTCTTTGAGAAGCTGATGAGGACGAGGGTGATGTAGCCTTATTTGGAGTAGATACAAAGTTAGTCCTACCTCTCCCCGAAGTATGGGACCAATTAGTGTGTCATCTCGGTTGGCCTATGATGTGACTGTAAATAAAATCATGTTTTTGAATTAATGCGTTTTTCTACTTGCATATCCCTATCTTATATTATTGTCCGGGAGTATTATACATTTTCGCATGCGTAATTAATCTCAAGGGTTGGTAGCATGCCCGGGATGCTATCCTTTTAACCCGAGAGACGAGAAGGCAGGGATGCCGCGTGCTCGAGGATCGGGGCGTGACACCTATCAATTTTTGCTAAATAAAGATTATATGCTAGTTCCAATTTATTTGATTAACTAGCAAGTTGATGTAGTTGTTTTGTTCGGAGTGGTCATAATCATATAGAGTCATCCTCAAGTCGGGAAATTATCCAAAAAGTCCTACACCTATTATATAATGACAATTCAACTCTAAACTTTTCAATTGTGTCAATTTAGTCCTAAACCTTTTAATAAATTTTCAATTTAGTCCTAAATCTTTTGACGATTTGCCAATTTTGTCATCCTAGCTAATTTTGACAAAACAATTTGGGTCCGGCTAGCGTTGGCCATCCTACATGGCACGACAATTGCTAGCGTGGATAATTTTCATATTTTTTTTTCGTTTTCTTCTCCAGTTTTTCATTTTTCATTTTCCCTCCATCATCTTCAAGCATAGGTTGCCCTTACCGGATCGTACGAGGGCGGTCCTTGTTTGAGGCCGAAGACCTTGCTGGAAATGGATGAGTTCGGCGATGGCCTGCAGGAGGGAAAAAGGAAAAGTAAAAAAAAAAAAGAAATATGAAAAATTTAAAAATTTGCGAAAATTGTCCATGTTAGTGACAACCATGCCACGTAGAATAGTTGATGACGCATGCCGAAGACTAAATTGGCAAAGGCTTAAGACAATAAGTTGGTGCGTCACTTTAGTGCCAAAACTTTCAACGATCATTTCTTACCAACTTCTTTAAAAACGATCACTTTAGTCCAAAGCTTCGAAAATTCGACACTGTTATTTTTTATTAATATTCGAGATCGTGCGGGAATTTGACACTAAAGTGACGTTTTTAAAATTGGTTGGAATGACTAAATTGGCAAATTTTTAAAAGGTTTAGGACTAAGTTGACAAATCATTAAAAGGTGTAGGACTAAATTGACATAATTAAAATGTTTAGGTTTAAATTGATACAATTGAAAGGTTTAGGATGGAATTGACTACCATACAATAGGTTTACGACTTTTTGCACAATTTTCCCTCCTCAAGTCTCATGAAGAGTCAATGTCTTAGCAATTGCTAGGCCTAGGAGAACCTTAATTTTGTAAAATAACTGGGAATTTGTATCTGAAAAAACTCAGGATTATAGGTTCGATTCTTAATATAACTCTTTTAAGCTATTTCTTAAAAACTAATACCTCACGAATATCTTAGCGTTGGCATACATATAGATAACATGTCTATGACTAAATCGGAAAACAGACTTAGTTTGATGCATAAAAATTGGCTCCATTTGTCACTTGAGCACTACTCAAAAAAATAGTAATGTCTAGGAGTATTCATTGTATAATTTGAACTGGTTTGTGACCTATTTTCTACTCAAACTATAACAATTTCGATTTTCGATCTGATTGAATACATATTAGATTTAAGCCTACTTAACAATTATGCAGGAAAGTTAATATCAACATAATCTCAAAGTTCATATTTAGAATGCCAAACAACAAAGAACAAGTACCTCCATACATCCACAACAATTATTTAAAACCTAACATAAGCAAAGGATAATTGTACTTTTTGATTCATCAAAACAATAAATGCTCCTATGACAAGCTAATTGAAGAAAAAGTACGATGCAGTAGTAGATCAAGACGACTATTAAATCATAGGATAAGGAAAGAAGCAGTCCCATTACACAGGACAGAAACTCAACAAATTCGGTGCACGAAACTTACAGGTATAATGAAAAGACTAAATACTTGACTAGCCCCGAATTAATAAACCTGGGATTCTATAGGTTTTCAGGGATCAACATCGAATCTTCGAAGATGCAACGGTTATCAGATCAAGTGAGATTAAACCTTAGTTCTAGACCACAAATTTCTCATATGTTGCAATAATTCACACAGAAATTATGAGAATAGACATATGATTACAATCGGATACAATCAGAGAATTGATTATATGAATAGCCACAGATCTATAATCTTCGGGTCGGGGACCAAGCTTGTGCCTGATGTTACATGTGTATAAGGCATGACTTTTTAAGAGTACCCTTCACTTCCGACATCCTATGAATCTGAATTTAATCCCAAGCCATTGAAGCCATGAAACTCCTCAAAATTAGAAACATCAAGCTGTGAAAACCACGACAAAGGCAAAAAGCAATGCGCAGGGCACGCTGACTACCCATTTTCTAAGGCTAACGTACGGCTCCGTCATAGAGGCCTCATTTTTTCAGAACTGGTTTGATTCGCTTGTTGATCTCTCAGCCTCGGTTACACTTGAACTTTTGTCACGTCCCAATCCCCGGGTACATGGCATCCGTTTCAAATTGTCCCTCGGGTCATAAAGGATAGCATCCCAGGCTCGCTATCGACCCACGATACTTTATTATGCAAGCGGAAATACTTAATACTCCCGGACAATAAACAAGATAGTGATAGAAAGCGGGAAACACTTCAATTCAAAAACATCATTTTGTTTACGGACATGTCCTAACCCAATCAAGGTAATATACTAATCAGCCTCATGCTTCGAGGCGGGGTGAGGTTAAACATCGTATCTACTCCAAATAAGGTCTATGTCATCCTCGCTTTAACAGTTCCACAAGAACCATTAGCTCCATCAACTCGGACCTGAAAAGTTTATCAATCACGGGGTGGGATATAAATCTCAGCGAGTCAACGCCTAAGCCCGGCTAAGGCGTTGATTCATTCAGAACATCCTATTGATCAATCACAGATTATGGGATACATGCGGGTCAAACACAAGCAACTTACCTGCCAGGACATCACATGTAATGCAACATGGGTACAATGTATAATCGTGTCAATCCAAATCAATGATCAAGTTCTCAAATACCCATAATGCAGCTCAACATCAGTCACACATTGGACACCACACGAAGTCCAGTTATTAACGATGATTTGCGCGACTAATGCGAATAGATCCGCACAACACAATGGCGGAATCTATTAATACGATCCACGCAACACAATGTTGTGGTTGTCATCCGGTAAACCAAGCATCGTCCCATAACCTCTCGGTGACAACAACTACAAGTGGTAACACAATACCTCAAGTAGGCATTCCATTAAGGAGCATCGGTCCATCATAAGCTGCGACAGGCATCCGACGACCCATGGCACAACACAAGAAGTCGGCAACTAGCAAGTCATGTGGTTCATGCCGTAGACACGATACGAACTCGCCGGGCCACACGTTATCGTTCCATCATATGACTATTCAACTCATCTAGCAACCATTTCATTCTTAGCTATGAATTTAGCCGGATGCTCACACAATCATGTTCAAAGACTTGGCCCTTGGTCATTTTTATGCTAAAACATGCATTTTGAGACATTTGAGGTTGTATGAATGCACAATGCCAATCACGAAGTCCAATAGGAGCATAAAGGATCAACGTCCCTCAAACAATCATCCAATTGATCTTTAGTTGGACAAGGCACATAATCACTCAAATGAGACTTATCAAGCAATTCACAAGATAGGGCAATCTGATAACAAAACCCAAATATAGACGCTTTGAGAACCAACTTCTTTCTCATAAGGGTGATCATGAATCCAACAATTCAGTCACGGATTATCGTAATCAACTGTTCTTCTCAAACAAGATCATTTAGCCTACCTAGAGCCTAGCCTAATCGGTTCATAATCAATCTACTTAAATGCCTAGGAAACACAATTCTGCTAATTCCAAATGCAATTAACAACTTAGCGAGGGATTAGAAGTCAACTCACGGTTAATCGGGTGAGGCGAGTGCGACGATGATCCTCGAAAACCTTAGGCACGAATGTCGGGTGCGGTTTGGATCACGGGCCTAAAATCACAAACGATGGGCTCAAAATTCTGGTCCTATGGGCCCACGGGCTTGAGATTAGGCCCAATTACACCGTCCAAGACAGATTGGACCTTGGCCCAACTCGCCGGCCCACAAAACAGGCCCAACTAGACTCGGCCCAGACCAGAAACAGGGGAATTCGTGGCTGTTTTGTGGCTGTGGTGGCTGTTCTGGGGTCCGACCGGCGGTGGGTGGCTCCGGCATCGATGTTGGAGGTGTAAGGTGGTCAGAGGGAGGCTATGGTGGTCGGTGGTGGTCGGAGCAGCGACGGCAAGGGCGGAACAGTCCAGTTTTTCCAAAACCGGGCAGATTGAGCAGTCCGGATGGCGACGTGTACAGTTTCAAATTCCGGAACTGATTTGGGGGTTTTCTTTAGCTGGTAACATCGTAGAGAGGTAGAGGAAGGTGTGTACAAATTTTGGGGTGGTTTCTGGTCCGTTTGCTATGCAAACAAGCCTTGTTTCTCCAAGTCAGACTTTGAAAACTGCACTATACAGCAGCAGGGCAGGGGACGGTTTTGGGCTGTTCAGGGTTCCAACGGCGTCGAGACTTCGTAGGGTGGTTGGTGAAGGTCTGAGGGGGTGTCGGGGAGTGTGTGGTGGCCGCTGGTGGCGGAGGAAGGCGACAGAAGGTGCTGTTCCAAAGCAGAACAGAAGCGGCGCCAAAAACAGGGGAAACAGGGCAGGTTGGGTTTGCCAGCTGTTTCCGCTTCTTCGGCGGCTCTATGGCGGTTTCTGACAATTGGAGGCGGTGCCTGAAACTCAGAGGAGGGCTGAGGTGGTCGGAGTGAGTGGTGGCAGCAGGCCGCAGCAATGAGCAACAGCCTTGTTTCCCTTAAACAGAACCGAAGAAGCAGAACGGACCAAGTATTCCCCAACAGCTTCTGTTCAGCACGAATTCATGAATACATAAGGGTTTCTTTGAAAAAAAGCCTTCAGATTTGAGTTGCCCTTGATCTTACAATCGCGTAGGAAAAAACGGAGCTTGATTTGGCCTCCGGATGAGCTCAAACGAGCGATTTCTTCCCGGGCGCGCTGTGAAAACCGAGAGAGATGGAGTAAGGCGAGAGAGAGATAATAGAGGGAGAGAGAGAGGCGGTTGGGAGAGGATATGGGAGAGAGAGGGGCCGGCCAAAGAGGGGGTAGGTGGCCTTGGTTTTTAGGGGTATAAGTGATAAGGTGGGTCCTCCCTTCATAAATACTTTGATAGAGACCCTAGGGGCATTTTTGTCATTTCCAAAATTGTCGAGGGCATTTTGGTCATTTGTCAAGCCAAGGGTAGTTTAGGCAATTGGCATTTCTATGAAGGGTATTCTCGTCCAAACTTAATCTAGTTTGGTTAGAACAAAGCTTAGGCTCAACAATTTCAATCCTAAAACGAAACGATCAATCGATCGAACCCTAAACTAATTCCATCGACGATTCAGGAAATTCTCAATTTCCATTGCCTAAATACTCGATATTCAATCTCAAGCAATAAACTAGAATTCACAGACGATCCATAACTAAATTCTATTATCAAAAGAAGGTCGAATTTCCAGGGCGTCACAACTATAATCCAGCGTGGATGACGTATGAGATTAGGACGGCACTTGGAGAGCAACCGACTGGCTGTTAAGCATGAGGAAAACCGAGAGCATGGTTGGTCGGCTGGCCTCATTTTCTTGGACACATAGCAGACCAATCTCGATGCACCTCACAATTTCAGTACTCGAACAGGAATTTATGGAGGGATCGATGATGTTCGCTATTGATCTTTCCCTCCAATTCTTTGAAACCTGAAAACATCTGACAAACATTGAGCAGATTCATTGCCGGAATACTATGCAAAATGAGAAGGCATTTTCTTATACTCACGTAGCTTATAAGATCCTCCATGACATTGCCGATGCGGTGATTGTTCCTGCGACCACTCACAATCTCCAAAACCAGCACTCCGAAACTGTATACATCTGACTTGACAGAGAAGTTTCCTTTCATAGCATACTCTGGTGCCATATATCCACTGGGCATCAAAATAGTCCACCATATTAGCTCTATAGTTTGCTTTGTTCTTCTGGTAATCATAAGCTCTAGGAGGTTGTGGCACTTACTAGGTCCCCACGATTCGGCTTGTCTCCGCATGAGTTTGGTCCAACTTGAACAGCCTCGCCGTACCGAAATCCGATATCTTTGGATTCATGTCTGAGTCCAACAAAATGTTGCTGGCTTTGAGGTCCCGATGGATGATACCAACTTGAGATTCTTCATGTAGGTAAAGCATTCCTCGAGCGACGCCCATTATTATCTTGTGGCGCTTATCCCAGTTGAGATTCGCACGCTTCTCGGGATCTACACATTTTGGTGGAGTCACATTCTATAAGATGTCCATTAAACATGTTGTGAGGATCTGATTTTCACAAAATAACAACCAGAGAAACATACCGAATATGAACTTATCAAGGCTTGAATTGGGCACAAACTCGTAAATGAGAAGCCGTTCGACTCCTTCCAGACAGAAACCTAGGAGCCTGACCAAGTTCCTATGTTGTTGCTTAGCTATTAACATGACCTCGTTCCTGAATTCAACTTCCATTTCGCTGGAATTCTGCGACAACCGTTTCACCGCGAATTCCCGTCCGTTGGGGAGTTTACCCTGAAATTTCACCAAAGTATGTCCTTGTGAGTATCGATTGGTACATTGAAGCATTTCGCAGAGTATCAGATTGAAGTCATCGTTTACTATTTTGCTGCTTAAATTTTGAATACAAGAGAGTAAAGGGGGTGCTTTGTTGATTATTACCATGTAAACAGCACCAAAACCGCCTTGTCCAAGCTTGTTGGAATCAGAGAAGTTGTCCGTTGCCGCTATGATAGTGCTGAAATCAAATTGCTGCAAATCCGCCTTGCTCATTTCTTGCACAACTTCACCTAGAAAGACGAAAACACGGTCATTCAGAGTGAGCATCGTTATCTTTTCATCATAATGAAAGTTTCACAGACTTTTAGTATATCTAATTGCACCTGTAGGTTTTACTAATAAATCCTAGACCCTAACCTTTATAAAGTTTTCGGCCTAATTGTCAAAAGCAAAGCGGCTCTTACTACTTTGCTGGGGCAAAAGCGTAGTCATTACTTTTCGTGATCTTTCTTAACCTCATCAACAGTTGCTGTTGCAGTGAAAAAGGATAAAGACTCGCCTTCAACACTTTGTCTGGGCTGCTGCTCCTTCTTCCTCTTCACTTTCAGGAGCACGACAACGGCGATGACAAGTAGAGCAGAAACACTTGTGACAACAGCAATCATGACAGTCCTCGTCGAGTTGCTCTTTCCAACTGCAAGGGCAAAGGCACATTATGTTTATGATCATTGCTCACTGATAAAAGGGTAATACGTTGGAGAAATTACTAAGGCGCCATCACGACTGTGGAAACGAAACTCATGTTGCACAGTTATATCAAGAACAGATGCGCACCACAAATCACGATGCGAAATATACATTGCGCCATTCTCCGATAACCAAAGGAAAAGTTATTCGGATTTCAGGATTTTGTCATCTCGCCAATTGGTTGCCTTTCCGACTTCAATTTCACTGCATTCGTAAGTTTCATTCCAAACGACGAAAAATATTTTCCAATTTATTTTCAGGTCTCTGGAAAATATAGGTAAACATTGTCATTTTCCTGAAAAAATGACTTCCACGACATTTTTAAAGAATGACACATTTTCGGCGAAATAAACAGAGCCTAAATATATCTTTGTTTCTTGAAAATATTGACCAACTGATACCTTCTTTTTCACCAAAAAGCATTTATTCAATAAAAATTACATGGCCTAAATAGCATATATCAATAAAATGAAAATCGTATGGTTTACAGAGCATATCGATTACGCTCATATGAAAAATTGATTTCGTGAATCTCACCTAGAACCCGGATATAGATGCCGTGTACCAAACTCTTGAACAAGAGCCAACGTACCTGGTGGTGGAGGCAGCACATCTGCCTCATGCGATGGTGATGTTGGTGCTGGAGCTCGTGTCGGTGGCGGCGGAATTGGGTGACTAACTGAGTCGAAGAAATTATGATAGGTCCCCCACAGGATCAAGCAACTCGGCACCATGACCCGTCCTCCAGCATAAGCGGCACAACAGTCCCTGATCGTCTGGACGCCTGTCCCCAGGCAGTTGCTGCACTGCTGCTCTGTCAAGTCCGGCGTGCACTGCATAAACATGTTGACCAGGTCGGCCCCCGCTGATTCATTCCTGGATGCATACTTTTTCAGCGAGCTGCCACCCGCCGCCTCTGCCCCCAGACTGTTCAGGAGCTTCCTCATCGCTGCATCGAATGTGTCCGAAAAATTGGCAGGGGCTCCCGCCACGTACATGGGTTTTGTCGCGACTACACCAGAGAACGAGGCGTTCGAGTACCGGATGATGCAGTTCCCTTTGTAGACGATTGCCTCCTTCTGGAGGGGGCAAACCCGGCGCATATCAGAGGCAATGTCATCTAGGCAGGAGCGGCAGTCCTTAGCGTTGAAGTCACCGCGGCAGAGGCCGAAAACATAGAGTGTTTCGGAGGCACCGGAGACAGGGGCAGAGGCATTGAAGAAGGAGTAGGAGAAGGACAAATAGTTGGTGGTGGAGATGGAGGAGAGGAGGGTGGTGAGGGTGGTTTGGTAGGTGCTGTTGGCGGTGAAGTTGCCTGTCGAACCGCAGTAGGTGGCTGGGAATTGGGCGTTTATGGCAGAAGCAAACATTAGGAGAAGCAACAGCAGGAGAGTTGGAGGATCCATTTTTTCCCCCCTTTGCGGGTGTTTCGGGTGACTCTTTGATAGAAGTATTACTCAACAATCTCGTTCCCTAGACAATATGAATCCTCTTATCGATAGAGTGTGAAACAAAATATGTTGAATCATTTTATATAGGGGTGGCCATCATTGGGCAACGTTGGAGTCTCGAAAAAGAATTGACTTCTTTTACTGCCTATCTGTCTTTTGCAAGTATAATAAGACCACCGGCGAGAAATTCAGGTCTCGAGGAAGCATCGATTCTAATAGAAAAAGAAAAAACTCATTTCTACGAAGTCTCCATCTTGTGCGATTATAATAGGAAAGCATTGACTCTCCTGCCGAGTTTGTCGTTCGCATAAGAAGAACTAATTGGTGCTTTTGTTCGAGATATGACTCTGGTAGTGCTCATTTTTTTGTTACCAAGTTGAGTGTGAATAGATGCATTGCTTAAGGCTATTTGTTTCCGACTCTATGGGATACCTCGCTGTGATATAAACAAGGCATTTTATCTAACGGATATTTCGTTGTGTTAGAAAGATACTATGATGCTAACTTTCAAATCCATAGTGTTCACTTTGATGGAAATATTATAGTATGGAAATTAGCCAAACAAAATTACGGGAAAAATTACAATCCAGCTAAACCAAAAGTTGACTTGGTAGAAGCATTTGATTTTGATGACATAATTACTGCGGTCATTTATCATGCCAATATTGTGGTCAATGCAAAAGAATGGATTGTGGACTCAAGTGCCACTAGGCATATGCATAAAAACATAATAATTTATCCTCCTACCCTCTAAATGGAGAGGAGATGAAAATATTTATTTTGACAATTTGAGAACTGCTCAAGTTTTTGAAAAGATGAATGAAACCGATTACAAGTGGCAATAACAATTGCAAAGAATGGAACTTTCAATAAAAAAAAAACATAGAGATACGTCCAATTGAGAAATGATGAGTTAAAGCAATTGCATAGAAATTGAATTATGTCCATTGATTATGCAATGTCAAAAGTGATTTTGGCCGTCCTTTGACTATATGCATCAAGGGGAATGGGACTTAAGCCAGCTGAAGAAAATCAACAGTGATGGTAACCTAACCTATATGATTGGCGGTCCCATGAATTAGGTTTATACAAGTAATAATAAGTCACGTGTATATTAATGATGCACTATTGAAATTTATGTCCCTCTTAAGGTGAGAATAGTGTAAGACTACAAAGAAAAAAAAAAGGCTGAGTTAACCTCTTAATGAATTCCATAGCCATTATTATTGATGGTGTATTAAATTGCAAAATACACTTGATGGAATCACCTATATAAGTATGATGTGAGGCCTCTTCTATGAAAATTTTTGGCTAAAATTTCACACGCCTGTCCTATTAAGCTCAAAACCGCGTTGAATAACAAAATTTGTGGGGGTGTAATGTTGCTGATGAAAATAATATTTCACAAAGAAATTGTTGTTTCATAGAAGTTTCAAACTTTAACAATGATTTCGTGAATTATATTTCATTCTTTGTAGGTCTAATTCATGGGCTAACAAGCAACAGCTCCACCGCATTATATTCATTAACCCAGCATTTTCTTTTTCAAAACGTCTTGAAATATATGGGGATTATTAGATATTTCATTAGTTTTTGTATTATCGAAGCAGTTATTTTGCAACGGTTTAAATGGTGAGTATGTCCGCAACCAATGCAATCGAGTTGTAATCGGCTTTGTATTGGTGATTTGATTTTTTTTTATTTATTATCTCTCTTCCTTATTTGCCTATAGAGAGAATTTCCTATTACAATAAAAACATACAAAAATAAGATATTCTCCTTTATTTATTTCTCTTTATTAGCTGGGTTTACGTTAACGATTGTTGTTCTTGTTCTCTCTATTATTCTATGCGGAATATAGAGGAAGATATGTTGTATCCTGGAAGAATAGCCACTAGAGCTTTATGCACCAAGTTTCATACTACAAAGGGCGAAATTATCCTTAAAGATAGTATTTACACACCTCAGATAATTGTTCTTATATTCTTGTCTTTTCTAAATAGATTTCTAACTATTTTTATTTTTATGTTATTTAATATTTTTCCAACGCCACTGCAATCTCCTATTCCATAATTTTAAAATTAGAAGTCTGGTGTGTAGTGCTGGTGTATTCTCTTGAGCAATAATTCAATATAAAAGATTTCCGAAATGAGAAACAAAGAACTTGCAGACCTTCGAGTCTCGAAAAAGCATTGGCTCCTTGTACTGCCTCTCTGTCTTTTGGGCGGATAATAAGACAACCGGCGAGAAATTCGAGTCTCGATGAAGAATTGACTCTAATAGAAAAGCAAAGACTCCTTTCTACGAAGTCTTCGTCTTCTGCGATTACATTAAAAAACGGAGTCTCTTTTCTTCTGCAGCTATAATAGAAAAGCATTGACGTATTCGGTGGAGTCTTTATCGGTGGAATCTCTACAAAAGATGCTGTTTTCTCGACAGATGATTAACTAGATGTTAAGGAAAATTTGTTCATCTCCTAGTGATTTTATTTTCAAGTTTTGTTATGAGCGCTACAGCAGTAAAATAATGCGTGAAAACTGATCTGGACTTCAATTGGCTGGCTATATGAAAAAAATCAAAAAATTCAATAATGTTATTTTGTTTGGTGAGAGAAAACTTCCAGTTAAATCTCCTATTCTGTAATTTTAAAAATAAAAGCCTAACGTGTAGTGCTAGTGGGAATGGGAGAATATGATATGGAAAACCAGGGACGAGAAAAGTGTCTCTTGAGCAATAATTCAAAATGAAAGATTTCTGAACTGAAAAACAAAGAAACTGCAAATCCAATGATTGCCAATGAACGAATGAACCATCTTTTCTAATAGTTTTCTTGGGTGGGCTACATTAATTATGATTATAATTTATTGTTTTATGGGATTGATTTAATAAAATAAGATATATGTATATGTATATGTATATGTTCTTAATAAGTCTATTATGAGCTGGGTCGTGTGGGCCGAGTTGAGCCCGACCATAATGAGAGTGCCAAACTGAAAATTCTACAAATATCGCTCAAGTCTCTCCTCTATTCCTAAAAAATGCATAAACAACCTCACATCAAGTTTTGTGAGGGTAGTCTTGTTAAGCCAATGATATAGAGGGCAATAGAAGAGAAGCATTTGAGCTTTGGATCGTTGTTATTTTGCATCAAGAACGATGGATTTCAAATTAGGTGCACGAATCTCTTTTCTCCATTATTGTGTTTCTAGATATTAGTAATAGTGATCTTGTAGCGGTTTTCACGGTTTAGATGTGGTATCTGAGCTTTCCATAGTCTAGAGCTAGAACTATTTATTTTTTCCTGTTTTCAAAATTTTTGCTCGATGAATATTGATTTTGATCACATATTTGGACTCCTCTTGTTGAGACGAGAAAAACAATGGGTGGCACGCATCCAGGGAACGCCATACATGCCAATTCGAGGTGGTGTGCACTGCCTACTTGCAACCACGTGCTTATTTGAGGCGGTGTGCGCTGCCATTGCACTTTTGCGCTTGACCGCCACAGGTGCGTGATGATATTAGCATCCGCCACCCGCCTTTTCAGGTGGCCCTCACTAAAACATTTGGAGAGTCGGCGCCCTCTCATCAATTTGCATTAAATAAGATATTAACACATTTTATTGTTATTAGGAGTGAGCAAGGCGGAAGGATTGAACCAAAAACTGCCCCGATCGGATCCAACAATCCAGTTCAGTCCGGTTTTGGGGGAAGCCAGTTCGATTTCCTGTTTCATAAAATTGGTATCTTTGATTTTCGGTCCAGCTCCCGTTTCCAAGCAGAAACGGACCGGACCGATAATTAATAGTATTTTTTTTTCTGGTTTTGACTAGGAATTGGTGTATCAGCGTATTTTGATTTTCTTGTTCAAGTTTATTGTTCACGTTATGTTGGCACGCTAATTAAAAGTTTCATGAATGATTGGATGTGGTGGAGCAGCAGCATTACATCTGAAATAAGCAAATCAACTTTGTTTTCTTAATTTTACTAGTTCCCTACACTCCTTTGGGAGAAGACATCAACAAAACATAAAGTTATGTTAGCGTGGAGCAACATAAAAAAACGCCTTTGGAAGATTATATTAGGTCATGAATAAAGTTATAGAGGAGAGGAGTTAGTAAATAACTTGAATAGCTTGATTTGTATATCATGGCAGATGATGAAGTGACTGCAATCCTGAAATACATTCTTCAAAAAATTGACTCTTCAAAGCAAACTTCATATATCGAAAGCTTGAATTTAAGAATTAACAAATTCATGTCCCTTGCAATTGCAAGGCGCTCCATGAATTTTTGGATAACGTCCACGCATCTATAACTCAGATAATAAATTACACCTATAGTCTCCAGCTAGATTTTTAATGAACTTACCTTTGAGTTTAGACTTTTCAAAAGCATAAACTAATTTGACCGGCAGCTCACTTCGCCTTACATGTCGTTGATGAGCCATGAAACGGTTCGTGTGGATCCGTCTTGAGCTTCATTTCTTGATGGCGTTGATGAGCCATCAACGGATGTAGTCGACATTTCTCCACCACTGGCATATGTCAAATTTGTAGGCCGTGCTGGTGTTGAGGTGGTTGCGCCTTGACTCTCGAACTTTAAGTCCACCGGAGCTACGGTAGGCCGTCTCGCTGCGTTCTCTTGAACACATAAAAATGCAATGGGAATGCATCTTAGCATTAACCAAAATCAAGCCATTCTCCCTCCCACACTACTTAATCCTTATGCCAAGCTAGATAAGAAGTCATTCAATCACAGCCGATAAATGCACTTACCAGATGAGACCTTCCTTCTTCTCCTTCTAATAAGGCAAAACACGGAGACAATAACCATCACCAAGAGAGCTGTCGGAACTACCACAGCAATCACAACACTTAATGACTTCGAGATACTACCTGCCAACACCAAGCAACGCGTTTAATCCAATTTGAAGTTGAAATTCATGACCGTTAGCATTTCAGATTAAAATGATTCTTTTGGCAGCATGGACAACTTAACATTGGGGAGCAAAGGCACATTATGTTTGTGATCATTGCTCACTGATCACTAAGTAATACATTGGAAAAAAAACTGAAGCGCAATTACCACTGTGGAAACGAAACTCATGTTGCAAAGACATAACAAGAACAGACACACACCACAAATTACATTGTGAAAAGTACATCATGTTGTTCTCTGATAACTCAAAGGGAACTTATTCAGGTTTCTGGAATTTGTCAACCTACCAATTTTCGTCTAATAAGATTTGGAATATATCGCATTATTCTCTACATTTTTAAGTTTTAGGGATAATTAGTTGCTTTTTCGACTTCAGTTTCATTACTTTCATGAACTTCTTATGAAATCAGAGTGAAGACAATAAAATGGGCTTAAGTATACTATAAGTGCCAAAACTTGTATACAACACTCATTTTAGTGCCAAAACTTTCAAAATAATCACTCAAGTACCAAATTTTTTGAAAAATGACCACTTCAATGTCAAAACTTTCAAAACGATAACATAAGTGTCAATTTTTTTTAAAAACGACCACTTAAATGCCAAATTTTTTAAAAATACTCACTTCAGTGTCAATTCCGGCGAGCCACGTCAACTCAAATATTAATAAAAAATGGCCTATGTCGGATTTCCCATGAGCCACGTAAGCTCAAATTGGAGTTGGCATTGAAGTGATCATTTTTAAAAAAAAAGTTGGCACTAAAGTAATTGTTTTCAAAAAAAGTTGGCACTTAAGTGGTTGTTTTGAAAGTTTTGACACTAAAGTGAGCGCCGTACACAAGTTTTGGCACTTGTATTATACTTTAGCCCAGTAAAATGGTTTACAGAAATAGACTAAAGCTAGAAACATCCAATGCAATCTAGCAAATTTTTTGCAGGGTTATTAGTTACACTTTTTATGTCTCCATTAACCCTAATTGAAATTACACTTTCGATTCATCAAATGCTGGATATGATAATTTGTCTCTTGTCTTACACAACCACTTTACTCCAGGTGACCACCATTATGGTGGTGTTCACTGCTAATGGAAAAAAAAAAAACCAGTGTGGCTCTAATGATGGTTGCTATGGATACTAACCCAAGATTTATTTTGATCTCTCTCTCTCTCTCTCTTAGATGACCACTATGGTAGAGAGGACAACAATCCCAGTAGTCGTCGCCAGGTTGGGTCACCATCTCAGGCGGCGGGGATCTAATTGATCGTCCTTTGGTCTTATTTTTTTTTATTTGTTTGATTATTTATTTTTTTATCCCCATCCTATCTTATTTTCATAAAAAAAATTAAAATGTAAGAATGTGTTTATTTTTCAGTATTTTTCCAAGCCAAAATATTAGATATAAAAAAATATGGTGGAATTTCTTATCGAACTTAAAAGAGATTCTACAGAAACTCCCTTATTAGGTGATGTTAATTTTACATTAACTGTTGATCATTTAATACATTGGTCCTATTCATTTTAACATCTAATAAGAGAATTTCAATAAAATTTCTTTGTTTGTCTAACATTGCTAATCAATCTTATTCTGATTAGCTTCATTTTCGAAGGATTAATTAGCCCCTCTTTTCCTTTGACGACGGATGCTATAAAGTTCTAGTAATTATCGAACATCTGCTAGTGATTCATTACCCTAACCTAGACTCACAATCTCATAATTGATTAGTAGCCACGTAGATGCATCAAGGATTAAACATATCTTCTTTTCCTGAAAATACAGACCAACCGATACCTTCTTTTTTGCCAAAAAGTATATGTTCAATGGAACAATCTAAAAAATAAAAATTACATGAGCTACCGAACATATATCAGTAAAAATATGGTATGGTTTACAGAGCATATAGATTAAGCTCATATGAACAATTGATTTTGTGAATCTCATCTAAAACTCGGATATAAACGCAGTGTACCTAACCCCTGGGCAAGAGCCAACGTACCTGGTGGTGGAGGCAGCACATTTGCCTCATGCGATGGCAATGTTGGTGTCGCCGCTGGAGATGGCAGCGGCGCTGGCGGAATTGGCTGACTAACCGAGTTGAAGAAGTTGTGATAGGTCCCCCACAGGATCAAGCAACTTGGCACCATGACCCGTCCTCCGGCGTAAGAGGCACAGCAGTCCCTAATCGTCTGGACGCCTGTCCCCAGACAGTTGCTGCACTGCTGCTCCGTCAAGTCCGGCGTGCACTGCATGAACATGTTGACCAAGTCAGCCCCCGCGGATTCATTCCTGGATGCGTACTTTTTCAGAGAGCTGCCACCGGCCGCCTCGGCCCCCAGACTGCTCAGGAGCTTCCTCATCACTGCATCGAATGTGTCCGAAAAGTTGGCAGGGGCTCCCGCTACATACATGGGTTCTGTCGCGACTGCGCCAAAGAAAGAGGCGTTCGAGTATCGGATGATGCAGTTCCCTTTGTAGAGGAGTGCCTCCTTCTGGAGGGGGCAGAGGCGGCGCATGTCGGAGGCAATGTCAACGAGGCAGGCTTGGCAGTCCTCGGCAGTGAAGTCACCGCGGCAGAGGCCAAATATGTAGAGAGTTTGGGAGTCGCCGGAGACAGGGGCGGAGGCATTAAAGAAGCTGTAGGAGAAGGACAAGTAGTTGGTGGTGGAGAGGGAGGAGAGGAGGGTGGTGAGGGTGGTTTGGTAGGTGCTGTCGGCGGTGAAGTTGCCGGTGGAACCACAGTAGGCTGGGAATTGGGCGTTTATGGTGGAAGCGAACACGAGAAGAAGCAAGAGATGGAGATTTGGAGGATCCATTTTTTTTTTTCGTGGGCGTTTCGAGTCTCTCTTTGATAGAAGTATTACTCAACAGGCTTGTCCCCTACATGATATGAATACCCTGATCGATATGGTGTAAAAATAAAATATGTTCCGTCATTTTATGTAGGGGTGGCCGACATGTTGAGTCATTTTATATACGTATGGAACCCTAAATAAAAATCTTTTGTATTTTCTGTTTAGATTGACATCTTACTTTAATGTCTAAAAGTTGCAAAAAAACCTTGGGTTGAGTTTTAAATTGACATTGATATAAGAATACGTTTTGAGATTACAAAAAATTACATCTAATAAAACCTCAAAGAATGGAAGGCTAGAGCCATCATCCACCTCACTAATTTTGGCCTAAAAGTTCCATTATTTGGTTGGGAGGATTCAAAATTGTTGGCTAAAATGCCATTTTTAAAGAGTTTTGTCCCAGGCCTAACGAATTTGACTTTACTAAACTTAAGAAAGTAAATTTGTTGAAATATCTTATGATAAATATATCCCGTTGTCAATACTTCAGTTAAAAACAAAAAACACCACATCAACCCGGATGAGCAAACTTTTGTAGAGCTGTCGCGTTTCTCAAGGGTTGACTCCTTTCTTACCGCCTCTCTGTCTTTTGCAAGTATAATAAGACACCCAGCTAGAAAAGCAAAGACTCCTTTCTACGAAGTCTCTGTCTTATGCGACTATAATCTATGTAGCACCGACACTCCTTCCTAAGTGAGAGTGTCGTGTCCGACACGTGTCCGACACCGACACCCGTCCGACACCTCCCGACACCCGTGTCGGTTGCGTTGACCGCGTATCGGCATTTCGACACTTGGTCAATGGGGCCGACACTCTGCCGACACTCGAGTCCGGTGTGTCGGACATGTGAAGTTCATTAAAAAAGAGAAAAAACTTAATAACGATAGTTTGGACTTTGGAACCCTAGATATTGTAGAACTACGACCCCCGTCGTCGCTTTTCCCTTTCCTTTTCTCTGAGTTGTGGTTGTGAGACTGACCCATCTTCTAAAAATTTAGCCTTAACTACTCGGCAATGCTAACTTTCAGGTCTTTTATGAAAGATAAAACCTTCTAATCTCGTTTGGTATCCTTTTATGGTGCCATGCTTTTAAGTTTTCAGAATATGATATCTTTCTATTTTTTACAATTCTTGAGTTTGTCGAATTGTTGACTTAAGTGAAAGCTCGCCATCTACGATTGGAATCAGTGCATATAATACCTATTTCGGCTTTATTTATTTTTTTATATTTTAAAAAAAATATTTAATATAACGTGTCCCCGACGTGTCGGATTTTTCTATTTTTGAGAAATAACGTATCGGCGTGTCGTGTCGTGTCGCGTGTCGGCGGTGTCGGTGTCGGTATCGGTGCTACTTAGACTATAATAGAAAAGCATTGACTACTCCTGCCGAGTCTCTGTCTTTCGCAAGTATAATAGAAAGGCAAAGACAACGCGTGATTTTAGTTTCAAGTTTGCTTTTCTTACCGCCTCTCTGTCTTTTGCAAGTATAATAAGACACCCAGCTAGAAAAGCAAAGACTCGTTTCTACGAAGTCTCCGTCTTCTCCGACTAGAAGAGAAAAGCATTGACACCTCCTGCCGAATCTGTGTCTTTCGCAAGTATAATAGAAACGCAAAGAGAACCCGTGATTTTAGCTTCAATTTTGGTTGAGGGCACTCTAGAAATAAAAAATCCTGAATGCATTAGTTCGACAAAAGTGATGGACCAGTTGGCACGACATTTTTATATTACTTTGTTCGATGAGGGGAAACTTCCACTTAAATCTCCTATTTCATAATTTTAAGATTAAAAGTCTAATGCGTAGCTCTAGGGTAGTCTCTTGAGCAGCAATCCAACATAAAACATTTTGGAAATCTGAAATTAAGAACTTGGAATTGAATGGATGAACTGTACTTTGATCTCCTAAGTTGAAGACGGACCCCGAATTTCGATTCCCGATTGGCTATTAACCACTAAAGATAAAAAAGTTTAAGGTTAAGGTACGTCGATATATGTAGTTTTTAAGATGCAGACTTTTTTTTTTGCTTCTAAGACAATACATACATTTAAAAGAGGTCATAGATCTTGTTTAATTGTTTCTCGATTTTGAGCCCTGCATGGAACTTGATCCGTCGGGAGGATTTTGATTTTGTTTAAAATCCGTTGTCTCTTTTCCTGCTGAAGCTGCATAGTGAACTTATCAACTAAGAAGCACTGACACCGACACGAGATATGTGACGCTACACAACATGATATGCCGACACGTCTTTTCTAAAAAAAATAGAGAACTCCGACACGTTGGCACACGTTATATATTAAATATTTATTTTAATTATAAAAATATCAACGGTGAGTTTTTTTCTTCTTATGGGAGGGATTTACGATTAGGTTTTTTTAGGGTTGGTTGGGTATATTATTTTTGGGGTGGCTGGGTATATGACTTAAGTATATATATTTTTGATAGATTTGCATGTTGATCCCTAATTTATTGAAAATACTTAAAATTGACCTGCACGCTTCTAGAAAGTGTCCATACTTCATAACTTCTCAAAGCTGTACGAAGAGATCTCAATACACAAGGAGCGAATGGTGATTTGTGCTAGGTAGGTTCTTGGGCTGTTGGGTTTGGGTGTAATTTACACACTCGAGAGTGTGAGCAATTGTAACTCCGTGATTCATTGAATTACCATTTGGTTATTTGTTGTTGGCTCTTTTGTAGTGTAAGTACCGACACTTGGACCAAACCACATAAATCTCTCATTTTTTTTTTGTTCCGCATTTATTAATCTGGTGATTTCGTGTTGATTTAACTGTAATACCCCGATTAACATTTTTGCATTGATATTAGAGCATCAACATTTTATCTTGTCCGGTACGGGTGAGCAAGTTGGACCGATTAAACCGGGACTAGCTCGGACCGGACCGGGGGTCCGGTTCCTGGTTTTGGAGTGTTCTTAACAAGTTTATTATGTGCCTGGCTTGTGTGGGCCACGTTAAGCCCGGCTTGTGATGAGAGGGCCTAGCTGGAAACTCTATAAATAACGTTTAAGTCCTCATCTATTCCTAATGAATGCATAAACAACCTTACATCGGGTTTCGGGAGCGGTAGTATCGTTGAGCCAACGATACAGAGGACAACAGAGGACAAGCACTTGAACTTTGGATCGTTGCCATTCCATAACAAGAACGATGGCTTCAAAATCAGGTGTACAAATCCTTTTCTCCGTTATTGTCTTTTTAAGTTCTAGTAATGGTGATATTGGGGTGCCGTTTTCGCGATTTACATATGGGTATAAGAGCTGTCCTTTGTCTAGAGCTAGAACTTTTGATTTTTTTCCCAATTTTCAAATTTTTGTTCAATGAATACTGATTTTCATCGCATATTTGGACTTTTCTTGTCGAGATGAGCAAAACAATGGGTGGCACGCCTTCGACGGATGCCACACATGCCGATTCGAGATTATGTGCACTGCCCATGCTCAACTACGCACTTATTTGAGGCAATGTACACCACCCATGAGCTTGACCACCTTTGGCGCATGCTATATTAGCATCCGCCACCCGCCTTTGCTAAACGGCCCTTGCTAATATATTTGGAGAGTTGACCCCTCTCTAGCAATGCGCATTAAATAAGATATTGACATATCTTATTGTTGTTGGGGGTGAGCAAAATAGACCGACCGAAGTAGATATTGACTTGATCGGACCCAACCAGCTAGTTCGGTCAAGTTCTCGAGGAAACCGGTCTGATTCCCCATTTCATAGAATTGGTGTGACGCCCTGAAACTCATCTTCTGTAAATAGTGAAATTCATACTATAGAATGACCGTGAATTTCATTTTGTCTCTCAAAATTATATTTTGAGAATTTGGAAATCGAAAATCGATTAGTTTTTGGAATAGTTTGTCGAATAGAATCGAAATACGATCGATTAGTTAATTCGATTTGAGATTGAAATTTCTCGAGTTCGAGCCTTAAAATTGGTTGAGCTGACCATCGAGAATCTTGAATTACCCTCGATTGGATGGCCAAATGTCCAATCCACCCTCATATGTCAAAGTACCAAAAATGCCCCTGAAATTTTGGAAAATTACGATTGTGCCCCTAGGGTTTTATGGATTAAAAGACAAAGTTTATAATGTAGGTGGGCCCTACCTTTCTCTAGAATTCTCTTGGGTCAAAAGTCATCTTGGACTTTCCCTCTCTCCACCGCCTCTCTCCACCGCCTCTCTCTCTCTCTCTATACGTAGGTTTTTAAGAAAACCTACCCCCCCTGCTCTGTTTTTTTTGGCAAAAACCAACAGAGCTTCACTCCCTTGTTCGCTGCCCTTGAGTGAACGACACCCCACCAGCTCACCACCCGACCTTCATCACATCCTCCTCTATCCATAGAAGGCCGCCGCCACCGTCGTCGCCACCGGGAGTCGCCGGAATACCCCTGGAAGCAACTCGGCATCCCCTGCTCTGTTTTGGCCGAGTTTGCTGCTGTTGCGTTTTGGGAGCTGCAGCGGCGTTCCAGTCGCCACCGACGCCCGCTACCACCACCACGCCACCCATCAGGACCCCCTCGACTGTCACCAACCGCCCGTCACCGCCGCAGCTCGCCGGAGAGCCGGAAAACCAGAAGCTCAGCCCGGTTCCCCTGTTTTGGGGCCGGTTCTGTGCAAGCTCAAGCTCGCCGGTTCCGCCACCTCCAGCTCCCGTATCTGGCCACCTGCAACCTCCTCAGACACCCTTGGACGTGTCCCAGCCGCCGTCGCCCTCAATCCCGCCGGCCACCGCCCCAAACGACCAAAAAACAGAACCGGAATACCTCCCCTGCTGCTGTACAGTGCAGTTTTAAAGACTGACTTGGAGAAACAGAGCCCGTTCGCATAGCAAACGGACCCGAAACCACCCCAAAATTTGTACACACCTTCCTCTACCTCTCTACGACGTTTCCATCTAAAAAAAACCCCCAGATCAGTCCTCGAAATTGAAACTGTACACGTCGCCGTCAGGCCTGCTCAATCTGCCCTGTTTTTGAAGAAACAGGACTGTTCTGCCCTTGCCGTCGCTGCTCCGGCCACCACCGACCACCGACGACACCCTCTAACCTTCCCCGACCTTTGGCCGCCGACCCCAGCTCTGGCCGCCGCCCGTAGCCGCCGTTCCAGCCCCAAACAGTCTCGGCCTCCCCTGTTTTCTGGACTTGGGTGCCCTGTTTTGGGCTTGGGCCGAGATTAATTGGGCCTATCGAGTGGGGCCGAAGCCCATTTTGACTTGGGCCATGTCTTACCTTGTTGGGCTTCGAATTTGGGCCTTGAATTGAGCCCGTGGGCCAAAGAAATTAAAGAATTGGACTCGTTGGACGGAAACTAAGGTTCGCGGATCGTTCGAGTTCGAGGCTCGCATCGAAGAATTTTTCAAGGACCGCCGCCAATCTCAACTCGAGTATTTGACTGTGAGTTGACCTCTAATCCTTGATTAGGTCTTTAATTACGTTTGGATTAGTCTTCCTATATTATTAAGTGTTTAGGTAGTTCGATTAGGGCCGGTTAGGCGAGGAAGTGGATTTAGGTTAAATGGCCCTAATCGGTTGGGTTAGTCATATTTATGGCTGTCTGATTTGAGATTGCTTATTTTGTGCTTGGCCTTGCTTGATAGTGAGCGAAGGATTGATTAGCCAAGAGCGATCGATTAGTTAATAATTGATTAGCGATAATTTTGTTATTATGGATTTTAGTTGACATAGTCGAGTTGGGTTTATATTTAACTTGACTTATTAGCATGGATTGCCTATAAATAAAAGGCCATTGACTGTCATGATTGCATGATCGTTTGATAACCGTCCATCCTGTATTTACTTGCTAAAGCTGGTAGATAGCGATATGCATTCAATTGTCTCTTGTGATGCACGTAGCATAAAAATGGCCTGTGGTCAAGTTTTGGGTATCCGGTTATAATTTAAATAAAGTAAGTGGCATGACTAATGGATGAATTGAGTGATCACATAATGGATGATGATTCGTGGCCTGTCAAGTTCTTATCGTATCTTTTTGTACGGATCACACGACTTGTCGGTTGCCCGACCTTCCATGTCGAGTCATGGATTGTCGGTTGCCGGTTGCGGCTTATAACGGACCGAAGCCCTTTAGGGGAATGCCTACTTGAGATATTGAGTTATCACTTGTGGTTGCCATCGCCGAAAGGAGTCGGGACGATGCCTGTTTATCAGAAGTCGATTCCGGCATTGTGTTGTGCGGGTCGAATTAATGGACCCCAGCATTGCGTTGTATGGATCCAAAGAATTTCATTCACGAAAATCATCATTAATAAATGGACTGCGTGTGATGTCCAATGTTGCTTTATGTTTGAGTATACCATGTTTCTTGATTGCCTCGATGATCGTCTCGAGTTGGCATGGTCTCACGTTATATTCATGGTGCACATCTGCGTGACTTAATGTCAAGTAAGTTGCATGTGATTGATATGAATATGTGATTGCCCGATATGGTATCCGGACGAATCATCGCCCTAGTTGAGGCTTAGGCGTTGACTCGCTGGGATTTTTATCTCACCCCTTTGTGGGAACATTTTCAGGTCCGAAGTGATGAAGTTCGTAGGCTGGGAGCCGTTGATTCTTTTTGGAGTAGATGAGGATTTGACCTTGCCTTGTCTGTAGCTCTATAGGGCTAGCTATTATCTGATAGATATGTATTTTGATATCCTACTTTTACGGGTGTTATGTTTGACTATCCCCGTTGTTTTGTATGGTTGGGAGTTGTTCGTTTCCGCATGTGCCATATGTTATCGTGGGTCGATAGCGTACCTGGGACGTTATCATTATGACCCGAGGCGATTTGGTAGGGATATTACGTACCCGAGGGTCGGGGCGTGACAATTGGTATCGGTAATTTTCGGTCCGGCTCCGATTCTAGGGGAACCGAACCATACCGATTATTTTAATTTTTTTATTTCTCAAATATAAATCTAATAATCCACCCACTTTTTGTATTTCTTGAATGGAAACCTAATTTTAATTTGTATGTTAAAATTAAAATTCGTATTGCTCACCCTTACTAATAATTTACCGGTTTCATTGGATCGCTTGGAAAACGGACCGGACCGATCGTCCTATCCCGGGACCATCCAGTCTTGGGATCATTTGGTCCGATTCTTGGTTCTTGGATGGGATCGGACTACGAGCCAATCACCCATAAATATTATATAGTGTGGAGCAACATTGAGAAAAAAAAATGTCTTTCAGAGATTAAATTAGATCGTGAATACAAATTATAGAGGAGCAAAGTTAATAAATTACTTGAAGAGCCTAATTTGTATATCATGTTGTTACTACCTGCCTTTACCTTTCTCAATAGTCCAACGGGTTTAGAGGTATTGTCTATCATTCTAGGCGTGAACTCTCCTAAGTCCTTCCTTGTGTGAAGTGGGATTTCATTTTACTGATTAGCAACTTAAAAGGTTATTAGGAGTCGCCTCTAGCCTATTGGGGTCGGCTAGAAACCAATCGAGACATGAGAGTATCATCTCAATTCCTGCGCAATCAGAGCTTCTAGGTTCGAGGACTTGTTTAGGCGAACTAAATTATTAGCGCCTTTTTGACACCTAACTAGTTAATATTCCCTAAACCGATCATACTTATGCGCATCATTTTAATCTTGCTAGTGTCTAACCAATGCTAGATGATCATGCATAATGTTTTTTTGTCATTTTGTGCAATTACCTATTTAATCCTTGACCTAGTACCTAGGAAAGCATTTAACAAGCAATTTATCAAAAGACGATGCTGTAATAAACGCTCAACGTATGGAAAACAGCTAACTACCGACTGGAATCTAGACATGCATACCAAGTTAATATAAGCGACAATCCCAAATATCAGGGCCGAGACATAATCGGGTATACATAAATTAGATCGGACCGGACACCGGTATATCACCATAGCCAAACCCCAATGAGCTGCCACCTCTATGGACATCGCCATCGATGGTCACATCGATGTGCCAATCTCATGCATCCGAGCATTTAAACATGTATTCACTCAAAGTAGGTAGTTAGCAAATTTCAGCAAATTAAAGGATAAAACGAGCATTTTGAATTAAACTCTAATTACCATACTAATTTATCTCTTGAGACATGCATTACGGATCAAGTCATCCACCAAATATTCACATGCTAAGTTAAAGTTAAATCATGCGAATTAAACATGGAAAGTAGTCAATACAGCCACATAAGAGCCTAACTAGACATAATAGGCAAACACAGGCATTTACTACCTATTTTCTAGTTTTTTGAAATTTTATGGATTTTTCTCATCTTAATGATTAATAAAAGGGATTGTACCCGGGGTTCAACGTCCGGGGCCCGCATTGGAGACTCGTTGGCCCTGCTAGGCTGGCTTTCGCTCAGCCCAAGTCTCTCACCCGGCCCGACTAGACAAGCGGATCTCGTATGAAGAGAGAGAGAGAGAGAGAGAGAGAGAGAGAGAGCGGGCACGAGAAAGTGGGAAAGAGAGAATGTGCGGGCTGGGCTACAAGAGATAGAGAAGGGGGGAGTGAGAAGAGATTGGGCCACGGGAATTTAAAAGGGAAATGGGAAGTTTGGGTTCAACCCAGTTCGATCCATTTTTTTTATTTATTAATTTCCAGTTTATATTTTTCATTTCTTTTCGATATTAAAAATCAGATGAAACTAAATTTAATTTAAAATTTCTCAAATTGGCAAATAAAATGGGGAATAGGGAAATCCAATTTAACCGTTTCCTATTTTAAGCCGTAAAGAAAAATAAATTAAATTTAGCAGGCACCGACAAAATTAGGTGTTAACACGTGTGAGACGACGAAGTAATACCTGCGATCCTGAAATAGTTTCTTAAAAAAACTGACTCCTTAGAGCAAATTGATATACTTGAGAGTTTTCATTTTTTATATTTCGCATTTCGGCCGCATATTCGCCCATTAGATTTCTAATGAACTTACCTTGACTTTAAACCTTTCAAAAGCATAAACCAATCTGAACAGCATATTGCATCGTCTTACCTATCGGTGATGAGCCATGAACCGGCTCATGGAAAGAGGGATGGAAAGAGGGATGACAACGATGAGAAATTGTGCAAGAATTTCAAGAGAAGAGATGGTGGTTTTATCGCCGTAGGGAGTTGGAAAGGAAAGCTGTTTAGATAAGAAAATCACATTAAGTGCTATGATTCACTCCGGGCGAGAGGAGTTATGCTTCATCATTCTGTTGATTTTCAATTTTTCGAAAACTTTGCTCCCGCCAATAGGAATGGGAGAGTGCGATATGGTCAAAGGGTGACTAGAAAGTATTTGGAGCAACTTTGCAACATAGGAAACTTTGATATGGATAGGCTGCAAATTGAATGAATTAACCGTATGGTTAGGACTTGGCACATAATCATGGCAAATTAAAGCGTAAAAGTGGGAAAGAGAAATTGAGACACGAGATTTTATCCCGGTTCACCCTTAAACTAGGGTTACGTCCAGCAGAGGATTTTTCACTATAATTAACACCTCACACCTCTCGTTACATCCCTCAATCACAAAAAAAAAAACAAATAATATGTAGCAGTAGTTATTCATGAGCCTAAGTCCAAACTATCAATGAAAAAATATGAGCTCAAACTATAAAACTAGGACCCAGTGCTTTCCTGTCGATGGAAAATATGAACTACACCCCAATATATTAAACTCTTAAGTGTAACCTTGACCCAAATTTTGATTTGCACATCATGTCAAATGGTGAAGTAATATCTACCATCTCGAAATATTTTCTTCAAAAAAATTGACTCCTCTAAGCAAACTGCAAATATCAAAAGCTTGAATTTAAGTATTAACCGATCCGTAGATAACGGATTCATGCCTCTATCCCCTCATATTACAAAAATAAACCAGAGCTTTTGATTCTATATTTCACCTTCCCACCGCATATTCTCCGGTTAGATTTCTATTGAGTTTACACCCTTCAAAACCATAAATTCAACTGAACAGCAGCTTGCATTGTCCTACTTCCAAATTCAGCGCTGATTCTCCGTGATAATATCATCTAGGGTGAGGATCCGTCCTCAGCTTTGGTTGACTGCAGGGATGAGCCATGAACCGATGAAGCCGACCTTTCTCTAGCATTGGCATCTGCCAAATATGTAGGCGGCATCGGCATTGGGAGGGTGGTGTTCTGGTTCTCGAGCATTGAAACCACCGAATCCATGGTGAGTCGGCTCTCTACACTCTCTTGACTACATAACAACGCAATGTGAATGCACCTTGACAATTCGCTTCTCGAACTGCCGTTTAACATGGGATCTATAAGGCAAAAAGGCGTTTCCTTCATCCAATTTTTCCATGCCTGCAGTGCACAATCACAAAGGCAAGTAAATGGGTTCTGTAATTTCACATGCACAAGGAAAAGTATTATAGATATTCACTCGCTGAATTGTTGGATAAAACTCCAATTTTTTTTACTCACGTAGTCCAGGAGGTGCTCCGAATTCCCCGAACTCGTGAAGTATGAATTCATCTTGCCACTGATGATCTCTAGAACCACTATGCCGAAGCTATACACATCGGTCTTCACGGAGATCTGTTTACGCCCTAAATATTCAGGAGCCATATAGCCACTGCTACACGTAAAACAAAAGGATCCAAGAATCATCAATTGGGAAACTGAAATTGGTGCTCGTTTTCATTGTATACTTTCTTAGAAATGTTGAAACATTCCAAGGAGCTATAGATAAGTTTATTTCAAACTTACGAAGTTCCTTCGATTTGTGCAGCATTTGCTCTACTTTGGTCCAAAAGGAATAGCCTTGCCATGCCAAAATCAGTAATCTTGGGATTCATGTTCTTATCCAGCAGAACATTGCCAGGCTTCAGATCACGGTGTATGATCCTAAGGCAGGAATCTTCATGCAGGTAAAGAAGTCCTCGAGCGATTCCTTTTATTATACTCAAACGCTTCTCCCAGCTTAACGACACACGTTTGTCTGAATCTGCAAAATAGTGATCATTTAAGTTCTGAATCGTTCTACATGGAATGCAAAGTATTGCCAAATGGTTTGACGCAAAAATCTGTCCAATCAATAGATTAACTGTTAGTGAAATGGAAGCGACAAATTGAAATGTCCAAGTTCATACCAGAAATGAAACCTTGGAGGCTACCATTGGGTGCGAACTCAAGAATAAGTAGTCTTTCCCCATCTTCCAAGCAATACCCAAGGAGCTTAATCAGATTATCGTGCTGAAGTCTGCCCATCAGAGTGACCTCATTCTTGAAATGTTGCTCACCTTGATCAGAATACCTCTCCAGCCTCTTCACAGCAATGGATTGTCCATTTTCAAGAGTGCCCTACAGTCAAATTTTCAATTGCAAGAAACAATGTTTATCTACATGTAGTGATGTGATTCCCAGAAAAACATCAAAAAAAATTTCCAGCTACCCTATACACTTTTCCGAATGCCCCTTCTCCAATCTTATTGCCTTCTGAAAAGGAATCTGTGGCAGCCCCGATCTCGTTTATCGTGAACTGTAACCTTTCATCCATTTTGACCTTCTCTTTTGCTGAAGAAAATGCAGAGCAATCAACATGAGATCTCCAGAATCTTATCAAACAAAAAGCTAAAATTTTATTGTTCTTAACATGCCATTTGGGCTTTCTCAATCATTACACAAGAAATGTAGGATTGGTTTTAGATTCTACACCGTCTCTTAGAAAGGGACCATAAACCAAAATCACGCCATTCTCCCTCCCACACTACTTAATCCTTATGCTAAGCTTCTCAATAAGTCATTCAATAACAACTAAAATGCAGAACACAAAATAACCGATAAATCCACTAACCAGATGAGACCTTCAATGGATCACTTCTTCTCCTTCTCATAAAACAAAAAATGAAGACAAAAACATTCACAAGGAGAACTGCCGAAACTATCGCAACAACCACAACGCGTAATGACTTCGAGATTCTACTCGCCAACATCAAGCAACTTGCTTAATCCAATTTGAAGTTGAAATTCATGAATGTTAGCATTTCAGATTAAAATGATTCTTTCTATAGCATGGACATCTTAACATTCGGGAGCAAAGGCTCATTATGTTTATGATCATTGCTCACCGATCACTAAGTAATACATTGGAGAAAAAACTGAAGCGCAATTACAACTATGGAAATGAAACTCATGTTGCAAAGATATAACAAGAATGAACATGCACCACAAATTACAATGTGAAAAGTACATCACGATGTTCTCTAATAACTCAGGGGAAACTTATTCAGGTTTCTGGAATTTGTGAACCTACCAATTTTCGTCTAATAAGATTTGGAATATATCGCATTTTTCTTTTACATTGTTAAGTTTTTAGGGATAATTGGTTGCCTTTTCGACTTCAATTTCATTACTTTCATGAACTTCTTAAGGAAATCAGAGTAAAGACAGTAAAATGGTTTACAAAAACACAATGGAGCAAGAAACGTCCAATGCAATCTTGCAAATTTTCTGCAAGGTTATTAGTTACACTTTTTATATCTCTGTTAACCCTAATTAACATTACACTTTCGATTCATCAAATGCTGGATATGATAATTTGTCTCTTGTCTTACACAACCACCATACTCGAGGTGACCGCCATTGTGGTGGTGATCACCTAAGTAGCACCGACACTAACACGTGACATGCGACACGACACGACACAATACGTCGACACGTCATTTCTAAAAAATAGAGATTTCCGACACGTTGGAGACACGTTATATATTAAATATATTTTTATATATGCATGATATGTTATTATTTTTATAATTTCTTTTATAAAATGGATGATTTGCAAAAGGAGTTTTTATAATAAAAATAAAGCTCATACCACCACAGGTACTTCTATAATTTGATCCAATCAGCCTATAAAAATAAATAAATAATGAATTAAAAAGAAAAAAATTTCTTAATCTACGTCTGCACGCTTCTCCTCCTCTTTCACGTCTCCTCCCCTTCTCTCTCTACTTTTTTTTGAAAAAATATTTGACACACGCCTCCGACCCCTCTCTCTCCTCCTTGTCTCCCCCTCTTCTCTCTCTTTGCTTTTTGAAAAAATCACCAAAAGGACATCTCACATGTTTCATCTCTCTTCGCTCCGTTCCCCTCCATCCTCCTTTCTGCTTCTTGAAAAAATCTCTCACGCCTCTCTCACTCCTCTCTGTCTCGTGAAGCCAACCCCGACGTCGGCCACCATGGTTTTTGCTTCTCATCTCTCCTCTGATGCTGTATTGCTCTGTCCTCCTGCTCGTTCGCTCTCTGCTCCGTCGTGCACAAAAGTTGTTCCCTGCTCGGACGCTCGCCGCGCGTCGCCGGCTCCCTCCCTCATCCCTCTCATGGCCCGAGATGCTCTTTCCCCCTCCCCCCACCAATCTCTGCCCTTCGGATCTGCCTTTCCCGCCCTCCTTCTTCACGACTCGCGTGTCCCCGAAGTGTCGCCGGCGTTGACTACGTGTCGAACGCGTGTCGGAAAGTGTCGGACTCGTGTCCGTGTCCGACACTTGTCCGACACTGACACGCCGAGAGGTTTGGCGTGTCGGTGCTTCATAGGTGATCACTGCTAATGAAAAAACCAGTGTGACCCTAAGGATGGTTGCTACGGATACTAACCCTAGATTGATTTTGATCTCTCTCTCTTACATGACCACTGTGGTAGAGAGGACAACAATCCCAGTAGTCGTCGCAGGGTTGGGGCACCATCTCAGGCGGTGGTGATTGAATCGATCGTCCTTTGGTCTTAGGTACTTTTGTTTTATTTGTTTGATTATTTATTTTTTACCCCCATCCTATCTTATGTTCAAAAAAACTTAAAATGTAGGAATGTGTTTATTTTTCAGTATTTTGCCAAGCCAAAATGTTAGATATAAAAAAATATGGTGCAATTTCTTATGGAACTGTTATAAGAGATTCTACAGAAACTCGCTTATTTTTTTTTTTATTTTTTAATTTTTTTTGGTCGGAAACACAAGTAATCTTTATTTCTCAGCTTGGGTTAGCAGAACGTAAACTCAACCCAAGGGCATCACAACAAAGAAAGTCCCATAAGGTTTGGGGGGTTTACATAACCAAAAAAGAAACTCGCTTATTAGGTGATGTTAATTTTACATTGATTGTTGATCATTTAATACACTGGTCCAATTCATTTCAACATCTAATAAGAGAATTTCGACAACATTTCTTAGTATGTGTAACATTGCTAATCAATCTTATTCTGATTAGCTTCATCTTCGAAGGATTAAACACAGTTAAGGCAAGTTTTAGCCTCTGTTTTCCTTTGACGACGGATGCTATAAAGTTCTCGTAATTGTCGAACATCTGCTAGTGATTCATTACCCTAGCCTAGACTCACAATCTCATACGACAGCTTGTGAGCCATGAATGCCATAAGTTGTGATTCAATGAACCGACTGTCATAGTTGATTAGTAGCCATGTAGAAGCATCAAATATTGAACATATTTTCTTTCCCGAAAATACAGACCAAACTGATACGTTCTTTTTTGCCAAAAAGTATTAGTTCAACGGAACTACCTAAAATTTAAAACTTACATGATCTACTGAGCATATATCAGAAAAAATATGGAATGATTTATAGAGCATATAGATTAAGCTCATATGAACAATTGATTTCGTGAATCTCACCTAAAACCCGGATATAAACACCGAGTACCTAACTCCTGAACAAGAGCCAACGTACCTAGTCGTGAAGGCGGCACATCTGCCTCATGCGATGGCGGTATCGGTGGCGGCGGTGATGGCGCTATTGGCAGCGGCGGCATTGGTGGAGGAAGTGGCTGGCTAACCGAGTCGAAGACGTGAAAAGAGGTCACCCACAGGATTAAGCAACTCGGCACCATGACCCGTCCTCCAGCGAGAGTGGCACAGCAGCCCCTGATCATCTCGATACTTGTCCCCAGGCAGTCGCTGCACTGCTGCTCTGTCAGGTCCGGCGTGCACTGCATCAACATGTTGACCAAGTCAGCCCCCGCTGACTCGTTCCTGGACGCATACTTTTTCAGCGAGCTGCCACTTGCCGCCTCAGCCCACAGACTGTTCAGTAGCTTCCTCATCACCACATCGAATGCATCCGGGCTTGAGACGTTGACATAGGCTCCCGCCACGTACATGGGTTTTGTCGCGACTGTGCCAAAGAACGAGGTGTTCGAGTACCGGATGATGCAGTCCCCGGTGTACAGGAGTGCCTCCTTCTGGAGGGGGCAGTGGCGGCGCGCGTCGGAGGCAATGTCATCAAGGCAGGAGCGGCAGTGCTCAGCAGTCGCATCACCGCGGCAGAGGCCAAAGACGTAGAGAGTTTGGGAGTCGCCGGAGACGGGGGCAGAGGCATTAAAGAAGCTGTAGGAGAAGGACAAGTTGTTGGTGGTGGAGATGGAGGAGAGGATGGTGGTGAGGGTGGTTTGGTAGGTGCTATCGGCTGTGAAGTTGCCGGTGGAACCACAGTAGGCAGCTGGGAAATAGGCGTTTATGGTGGAAGCAAACATAAGAAGAAGCAAGAGAAAGAGACTTGGAGGATCCATTTTGTTTTTCTTTTTTGGGGGCGGGGTGTTGTTTCGAGTAGGGTGTAAAACGAAACATGTTGAATCATTTTATATAGGGGTGGCTGACATGATTGGCACGCTAGATACGGCAAATTGTTAATTTGGGAACACATTGTCTTTTAAGACATTTAAAAAATCCTTTGTATTTTTCGTATAGACTGACATCGTACTTAAATATTGAAAAGTTGTAGATTCCTTGAGTTGAGTTTTAAATTGATATTGGTATAAGAATACGTTTGAGATCACAAAAAGTTACATCTTATAAAACTTTAAAGAATGAAGGGCTAGAGCCATCATCCATATCACTCATTTTGGCCTGAAAGATCCATTATTGGGTTAGGAGGATTCAAAATGGGTGGCCAAAATACCATTTTTAAAGAGTATTGTGATACTAAATGACGAAACGAACTTGACTTTAGCAACTATGAAAATCGCACGACTCATCAATACTTCAACAAAAAAGGATAAAAAGAAAACACAAACCACATCAACCCGGAAAATACAAATGTTGACTTCTTTTACTGCCTGTCTGTCTTTTGCAATTATAATAAGACGACCGGCGAGAAATCCGGGTCTCCAGGAAGTCTCCGTCTTCTGCGATTACAATAAAAAAATGAGTCTCCTTTCTTTTGCAGCTATAATAGAAAAGCATTCAGGCGAAAAATGTGTAATATGACCCATAAACTTTCAATTTGTTCAATGTGATCCCTGAACTTTTTGAACATGTTCAACTTAGTCCCTGAACCGTATGAAAATGTTCAAAGTCATCCCCGAACTTGAATTACTGGACAGACTATATTGAACATATTCCTATAATTGAGCAACTAAGTTTAACACGTTCCAAAAGTTTAGAAATCATATTGATCAAATTAAAAGTTCAGAGACCACATTGCACATTAAATCAAAGTTCAAGAACCATTTATGTCATTATCCCTTAAATTTCCTATTCCATAATTTTAAGAATAGAAGCCTAGCGTGTAGTCCTAGTGGGAATGGGTAAAAATAATATGGCAAGCCAAGACGACCAACGAATCTCTTGAGGAAAAGTGCAACTAAAAGATTGTTGAAATGAAAAACAAAGAACTTACAAATTGAATGATTTCTAATGAATGGATGAACTGTCTTTCTAAAAGAGTTTTTTTTGGGGATGGGCTACATTATTGAGATTATAATTTAACATTTTACGGGATTTGTTTAATAAGGTAATATATAAATATTCTTAATAAGTCTATTATGAGTCCGCTTTGTGCGGGTCGAGTTGAGCCCAGCTCGTGATGAGAGAGCATGGCTGAAAACTCTACAAATAGCATTCAAGTCTATCCTCTATTCCTAATGAATGCACAAACAACATCACATTAGGTTTTGTGAAGGATAGTCTCATTGAGTCACCGAGTTGAGGTAGAAGTATCTCGAGGAACCGTCGTCGGGCCAAGGCATCATCGTCCACAGCTCAAGGGAAAGAGAGGGTGTCGTTTGGTGGGCATTGTCGCCAATAAGAATGAAGGAGAAGGAAGGAAGAAGAACATAGTGTAAGTGATTGTAACTGTATGATTCATTGATTATTAGTGGGTTATTTATTGCTGACTCTCTTGTAGAGTACGTACCCACAATTGGACTGTATTAAAATATGTCTCAAATTTAAGCCCATTAAACAATCATCAAAATTAATGTGTGCAAATTTGTTTCAATAAATATAGTCCACATTGGACTTTTGTGATCGCCTAAGAATTTGTATGCTGGCCAAGCTCTCTACATTAAATGTACGCAGGCTTCTGGAGAATTAAGAATGCGGCTTGATGGACGCGTGCAGCCGCAATGGAGGAAAGAGGACATTGTACCACTTGTGTTCCCTTCTTTCCTTTTGTCTTATTTACCAAAGGCTATGTGAACGTGGGGGGAAGAGAGAAGAAAATGAGCAGCATTTAATGGGCCATCATTGTTGTCCCGTTGGACTTTACCAAGAAGAAGAAGAAACGAAGAGCTAACGAGAGACCTTTGTGTATCACAAGAGGAAAAGAAGCGGTGGTGCCCCCATGTTACTTTATGTTGCTTTCAAAGAAGACTTTCTCATACAGTAGTAAGTGACGGGAGGCTTCTCTTGATTATAACTAGAGGAGTTCCCTTGAACGTCAAAGTGCGCCAAGTTCATTCGGTGGCCAAGAGAAGAGAGAATTCTTCTCGTGAGAGTTTGCTTGTTGTAATTATACCAGTTAGTGATTTAACTAGTTAAATTCTTGTGAATAGAATTTATATAATTCCTCGAGTGAAATTTCACTAGGAATTGTGAAAGGTTAAACAACGTGTGAGTTATTAGGTGTAATTGAGGGCTGGGAAACACCAATAGTATGTTTGAGTGCTCGAATGATTGTAATCTCATTGTCTCACACCGAACTACGTAAATCTGGTGTCCAATTTTCTTTCCTTCGTTCCAATTGTTTTATCAATTCGCTTGATGTAACGGTCGGGACATCCCAAGGCTTCCACCTTGCTTACGAACTCTGTTTTAATCTTATATTATCGATAGTAGAAGGCACATGCGGAAGCTTAGTGAACCAGAAATAGTTAGCGGCCATACGGAATAAACAAGTGCATGCGAAACAAAATTCAGGCACGACGCCAAAAATGGTATGGCCTTGCTAGTAGGGTTTCTTAACCTGTACAACATGCATGAAATAGCACCCGTAGACACGCATCTCAAAAGCAACTATTTTTATATAATTGATAACCATTGATTGCATCTTTCTTAACTTAAAACAAACATGAGAATACATTGGGAGGATTACAAAGGAAGAAGCGCTCCAGAGTACTATCTGCCGTCTCCTTCGACAAGCTCCAATGACACCATCCAAGTCCACTACTTCTCAAATGGGAAGCTTATATGAAAAAGAGGTAATCAACGGGAGTGAGCTGAAGCTCGGCAAGTTAAACATCTAACCAAACGACTAAGCTATCCAATTCACCAGTTATTCAGACAAAAATTCAAACAATCAGATAACGCCAAGGAACACCACAAAAATCACAATAAAATATGAATTCCCTATAGAGCTCACACCACAATAATCACAACAAAATATGAATTTCCTATAGAGCTCATAGCCAAACCGCCCTTACACGCAACTTCCTTGTCCAATCACTCCGTTCCAACGATAATTTCATCCTTTGCTCCTCAAATTCAAACTACCTATGACCGAGAGATCATACTATAGTCGATAGCATCACTCGATGGGCCACAAACTCCATGGACCATTCTCTACATCCCACGGCCAGCCACCCATAGTTGGTACTACTCCAAAATTCCACTAGCTCATTAACATCCAAGACGATCGGCTCATGAATTCTAACTACCCATAACCCGAGGAAGCTAACTCAAGCGGTGGATCGTTCTTCTAAAGGCTATTACCCTTCTATGCAAGCAGAACTCTCACACACCAAACCTATTTTCAAGATAACTCGTCGCACCAAAACGAACGACTATTGAGCGGCCTAGTGGTTAGGACAGAGGTAGTACTTGCCTGGGATTGCTTCTAAAAGAAAATGGAGCCCAAATCAAAGCAAGAACGAGCTTGAGTCTCTACTCCCTTTCCTTGGCATGCGCAAGAGCAACTGTTGGGGAAAGAGAGTGTGACGTCCCAAAATTTTGATGTCCGTAAGATAACTTGATTAAATGAAAGTCAAATCATGAATTCCAGCCTGGAAAATAAATTTGGATTTTTGAGAATTTAAGAGATGATAATTGGATATTCTTGAGACGTTAGTCAGAGTAGTTTAAGCTCCGGCGGTTTAGTTGTCGCATAGTAGTACCGAGACCCTTCGAGCACGAGCCTAGCTCGACCCGGCCACTGACCTTGAAAGTACCAAAATACCCACGGTTGTTTGTGCCAAATGACCAACCAGTCTTAAAATACTAATGACCAAATTGCTCTTGAATTTATGCACTACAAGACAAAAAAATTTGAACTTGAGTTTATCTGTGGGCCACCCTTCACATCTTACCTACCCAATCACCTCACTGTTGACACTCGATTTTTAGTTTTTCTTTTATTTTGAAAAATTATTTAAAAATAGCTAAAAATTTGTAAATTTTGCGAAATCAACTTTGGAAGCCTTGGCCTAGCCTTAGGAACCAATTTTGAACAAAAAATATTTTTCATAATTTTCGATATTTTCTTGAATTTATTTAATTATAAAATACCCAAAAAATCATAAAAATACCATTCATGGTAAAAAAATATATATAAAAAATAGTACATATTTTTATTTTAATTCCCTCTTCACTTTGGTCACTTAAAATTTTGAAAATTCGATTTGGGTCACTATGTTCCTTAACAAATGTAAACCCGAATCGAGCATAAAAATTTCTTTTCGAGTCTTTTAATTTTCAATTTTCACTTTTAATAAGCTATGACATTGTTATCTAGAGCCTTGAGGTGCGATTGGGTTCACTTGCCATCCAATTTGATCAATTTTGACTAAAAGAGATTAATTGCACTATTTCTTTTCAATTTAGTCCCCGGTTTCACAAATATTGAAATTAAATTTTTCCTATGAACACCCATGCAAATCCAAGACCACTACCATATGTTTTTCATCATTCTAAACGCATTGGTGGAGGTAGCTCGGCTCGATTCGATCGTTTAGGCTTTGAATTATTGAAAAATCATTATTGGGCCAAACTTTGGATTTGTGGTCTTTGCGCTAAATCAAATCATTTAACCCCCAAAATACCTCTATTAGATGGAAAACATGTTGTAGAACTCAATTTCAACTTCAATTTGGTGAAGAAAGGTCAATTTGAGAGCCAATTGGATGAAAATTGTCAAACCGGGTCGGGCGGATCCGGCCCACCGACCCGGAACTGTTCATCATCTTCAAGCTCCAGCCCTTCTTCCGGGCCAGCCGACCCCCGAGCCAATATCGGCCAAATTGAAAACAATTTTGGACATAATCGGCGACCATAAAGCGTAGGTTTTGTAGCTAACTCAACCTCGATCCCGTTGAACCCATTTTTGCGACTTGCCGTCGCCGGAGCCGAGACATCCAACCCCATTTTCGCCACTGCCCGGACCAGCAAAATTGGTACACAAACTAGTCGAGTCTCGACCAAATCCGCGGCCATTTCGCACGACCTACGCCACATACCCCTCCTAACCATATTCCAGAATGTTACTCGTCGTTTTTTGGCATTTTTCGCAAGTGAATTGGGTACGAAAAGGAGTGAGCTGGCTTGGGTACAAGACAAAATGACAAAAGTGGCCGTTAGAAGGAATATTGAGTGGCTAGTGTACTCGTACAGGGGAGGAGCACGCGCGCAAAGCTACCGAGTGTTGTCTATAAGAGGGGAGAGACGTCATAGAGCTTAGGGTTCTGCAAATTTTGGTTGATTTTGTGAGAGAGAGGTCAACCAAAGCTGATTTGGTGAGCTCCTCGGGCTGGTGAGGAAGTTTCTTTGAGGGCACATACGGAGCGAACGTCGGGAGGTGAGTGACAACCACCATTGGGAGGAAGTTGACCAATACCTATTCTATCGAAATAGCCATCATTGACTACCTATCATCGCCGAGCAGCCCGAAAAGGTAACGTAAATGTCCCTTCATGACTAACTCTTTACCGATTTTGTGCATTTTTCCTGGTTAGGTCTCGTTCGACCTTCGGGTCAAATGGGGGCAAACCGACCTATTCAATATATGTTTCCCTGCTTATTACATCCTATTTGAGTCATTATGTACTTTGGTTTCGCTTGAAATGCCCTAGATTCATGTCTTTCGTGTTGCATGCCATGTGTTTGATGAAATGCATGTTGCTATTCGAATACCCTACTTTGAGCTTTTTTTCATTGCCTTCTCATGATTTTTTTTTTGTTGTTCTTGAGTTTGTTGCGTTCCATGTGTGCGGATTTTCGTAATGATACCATTTTATTCCCTACACAATGCATGGATGTTGAGATATGAGCTCGGTAACATGATTAATTGACCAGCCATTTGCCCTGTTTTTAGCAAAAACAGTTCGACCCCCTTACTTTGGAGTCATTTTTCTCTCTCGTTTTACGGGATTTCCGGGTCATTCTTGGATCAATCTCTTCCTCTTGTGTAGCTCTTGATTTTCATATATCATTTGCTCTTTGGGTGTAATCGACGTGCGAGTTACGATCCTCTAAAGTTGCCTCAGTGAATTGTACTTTTCCGGACCCTAAAAATTTTCTAGGTGTTGGAGCTTAGGTTAGTGCAAACTCTTGACTTTCGAGGTGATTTTCTCTCCGGTATTATATGGTTTTGGGGTGATTTTTGTTTTAAATGGTTTCTTGTACATAGATCTTCACGATGATATATGGCTTGGCCATTATTTCTGAATATGGAGTGAGATATGGGGGCCCGAATACTCCTTGTTGGTCTGATTCTGGTCTAAAAACAATTCAAACCCTTGACTTTCGGGTCGTTCTTCTCATTCGTTTTATAATATTTAAGTGTCATTTTTGTCTTGAATTACTCCTCATACATAGATCTTTGCAATAATATATGGTTCTTGTGCCGATTAGGATCAGAGTGCAAGAAAATCGGTCCCGAATATGCCTCTGTGAACCATTCCTGGGCATTGAAAAATTTTCTAAGTGTTGAGAGCAGTGCGAACCTGTCACTTTGGGGTCTTTTTCTTGGTGATTTCTCGGGCTTATGAGGTGGTTCTTTGATAAATTTTGCTCTCTGTATGTAGCACTTCACATTGGTATCTTGGGTTTGATATAATTGTCTATATAGATTAAGTTATTCGCTTCCAAAAACACCATAATGAACCGCAAAATTGGGGGTTGATTATTTTTTTATGTTGGCTACTAAGTAGGTGTATTTACGATGTCGTTATGAAGCGCTCGGTCGCGTTTTTCCAAAACTGTCAATCATTTTAAAAACCCTTTTCTTCCTAGTTTCCCATGATGTGCTTGGCTCCAGTTACTTATTTTTAAGGGTCGAGATATTTGCCCCACAAGATTTCCGTTGGTTGAGCAAAATTTCAAAAAAAAAAAAAATCCCAAAATATATATATATTTTCTTAAAATGGTGTCGCTTAGGCCGATCCGAAAACCGTATGGTTTGGGATAGACACCCTCAACGCGCGGGTCGGGTCATCCCGGTCCTTACAAAATTTTAAAAAAAATTAATTTTTTTTTATATATAAAATAATACAAAAAATTCAAAAATTTCAAAGAATCCCGAAAATTAGGAAATGACTACAATCAATTGGCCAAGTCCTAATTTGGGTGTTTTGTTTCCCTATCATTCCAAAATGACGATTTCGCCCTTGTGGCAAATCGTCTCCAAAAAATTTGTTCAAAAAAATTTCAAAAATTAGGAAATGGCTACAATCAACTGGTCGAGACCTATTTTCAGGTGTTTCAACTCCCAACCTTTCAAAAAATGACAATTTTGCCCTTATGGCTAGTCGTCTCCAAAAAATTCAAAAAATTCCATAAAAATTCCCAAAAATAGAATATGGCCATGATCAATCGGCCATGGACTATTTTGGATAATTCGTTTCCCTAACCTTAAAAAAAATGACGATTTCTCCCTTCTTAAGAATTGTTTCCAAATTTCTCCGAACTATCCTTGGCCCCGAATCACACATTCTCTAAGCAATTAAGGTTATACTAGGAGGCCCTTGATTGGTGTTGATGTGTCCGATTTCCATATATGATTGGATTTTATTGGTTGTGATTGATAGGATTAATCTTCAAATTTGCATGAAAACCCCCGATCCAACTCACTTCTCCTGAAAATCGCACTTGCAAGAAATCTCAATTAGCATAATCACTCACGTTAGGTACCGAAAGGACATTGGTAATGACATCGATATAATCAAGTCCCCGAACTCAAATCTCAGTTTCTGCGTAACCGAAAGATCTCTCCCAATCGTTCGATGGGGTTTTTGGTCTTCCAACCAAGAAGGATTGGTGGCGACTCCAAACGCATGCACAAATCGCACATGCCACCACGACCACACCAAGGTCGAACTCGATCGACTCTTATCGTCGAAAAACTCAAAACATAAATTTACTCCCTCCGCAATTTGGTATGGGCTTGGGAGGGCCCGCGCCGAGAAAACTTGAAGCCTCTTCATCCCGAGGTCGAAGGCCCGATCGGTAATCCATTAGCCTCGTTGGATCAAGGTCCGAAGAGGGTCATGACACTCACTTGTAACTCAACTTATCCCTCTCTCCGTGTCTCTCTGTCTCTCTGACTCTCTCTGTCTCTCTCTCTCACATTTTCCCCCCTAATTGGTGACCGAGCCACCTCCGACTCTCCCTCTCCTCCCATTTGCTTCGGCCAACCACCACTAGCCACCACCTCGCCACTTCCGTCTGCCGTTATCGACGCTGCCCGGCCATCGCCGAGCCCACCGGCCTCACACCGTTCACTAGCCATTGCCGTTCGTCGTGGTCCCACGAAACCGCACCACCACCTCTACCCACGAGTCATCCTCTCTCGACCACCATAGCAGACCACCACCTGCACCACCACCCCGCCACACCGCCTGACCGTCGCTTCACCTGCTCGCTAGCAACGAGCCAATGCGGGCCGCTCCCGCCGTGCTCTGCCTCCTTCAGCCACCCCGAGCCCCCGGGGACCCGTCAACCCCAACCCACCGAGCTTGCAACCACATCATCACCTCCAACCGCCAACCCTAGCTGTCCGGTCCCCGGCCATTGAGGAACCCATAGCCTCGAGACCCTTCGCCAATGAGCTCGAGCCCGACCCGAGACCGAGCCGCCGTGACCCGAGCCCGACCCGTATCGAGTTGCGCTCGTGATGCCGCCGAGTCCTCTTCTCCGCCACCGTCATATCGGACCATTAGTTGTGAGTTAACTCCTTACCCTCGGTTAGATTGTTAATTATGTTTAGGGATAGATTAATTAGTATTAATCCTGAATTAGTTAGTTAACTATGGTCAGGTTAGGTTAAATGATCACATTTAATTAAGTTATCTCTGGTTGGATAAAATAGATCGCGGCTAGTTGATGGTAGATCGCATTGGATTTGATCGCGAGCGAGTTAGTTAGTTGAAGCCAAGTACATTGATGATTGCCAGGTTAATTAATTAAGATGGACTTAATTAATTATAATTAGATTAATTAATTGTGGTCAAGCTAATTAACCGTTACCAGAATAATTAATTATTATTATGGATTGATTGATGGGTGATTATTGATTGGCTGCTATATGCATTGGTTGTGTGTGTATGTGTGTGTATATATATATATACTAGACTTAATCATCCTATTTCAAATACAAAGTCCGGTCGATAATTTATGCATCCATGTGGCCACATGTGGATCAAATTGTATATTTGAGCATGAAAATGGCCCGGGCCCGAGTCTTGAGCATGACCGTGTGAGCATTTAGCTAAATGCAAAAGATAAGAATTGATTGGTTGTCTAGTGTGCTTGTGTGGTCATATGATGATTTCCCGACACATTTGTACCATGTCGATCGGAATCACACGACTTGTCATATACATATCAATCCGTGACGTCGGGTTGGTCGGATGCCGGTCGCAGCTTGTGATGAACCGACGCTTCTTATAGGAATGCATGTTATGCCGTGCCATGTCGATCAGAATTACACGGCGTAACAGTTACCACTACCGAAGTAATAGAACGATGCATGGTCATACCAGTAGAGCAAGAATCGTCTAATATGCTAAGCACCAACTATCTAGTGTGCCAGGCCGAATATCCATTTATAACCGGAACACGTGTGGGTTTCTGTGCATGAAAGCTGTTTGGGTGTTTTGGTTATATGTCTTGATTGGAGTGATTGTTGAGTTGTGTCGTGTTGCATTATGCATAAACTAAGGCGTAGTAAGCTTGCATGTGATTATGGATATACTTCTTGGCTGTGCCTATTTCTGTGATTACTTAGAGCATAGTGTAGATCGCATGCTATTGATATGTTATCGACTTGTGCTGTACGTTTAGGTTGCTCCAAGTGAATCAACGTCCTAGTTGGGCTTAGGCATTGACTCACCGAGATTTATTTCTCATCATATTATTATTGACCCTTTTTAGGACTAAGGTAATGGAGACTCGTTCGGTTCTATTCGAAGTCCCCTTCGACAAGTCATTTGATATCGAGTACCATCCGGTCCGATGACAAATCCGGTGCGGGGAGCATCATGTGACGACCATATAGGTAGAGGAGGGGTTGGTGCACTTAGTGCCCTACCGCTTCAAAGCTTGATTCGTGCGCCACGATGATGCTCTCTGTGGGTCGATAGGTGGATTCGAGGGGCTACCTACCATGACTCCTAGGATCGAAACTTGGGACCCGATGGACATCAATACACCCGACGGGGAGGTAGTCGACCCCGAGTACGACCCGATCTTTGACTACCCGACCTACGTGCCTACGCCCGAGTATTTCTGATGAACCGCTATGGTCGTGGAGACTTTTTTGGGAGATGTATGGACGAGGGTAACGTGACCCCTCTTTTGTAGTAGATATGATTTTAACCTTGCCCCGACCTAGGATCGAAACCCGGGACCCAATGGACATCAATACACCCGACGGGGAGGTAGTCGACCCCGAGTATGACCCGATCTTTGATCGCCCAACCTAGCGCCTACGCTCGAGTATTTCTGATGAACCGCTGTCGTCGTGGAGACTTTTTTGGGAGATGTATGGACGAGGGTGACGTGACCCATCTTTTGTAGTAGATATGATTTTAACCTTGCCCCGACCTACCTATCTTTTTTCTGGTCTTAGGGAGCCGTCTCGAAACATGGGGTTGTATATGTATAGCTCTGTAGGATTAAAGATTATCTGCCAATGGAAATGAAATAGTCTTTTATTTTTTTTTTTTTTTTTTTTTTTTTTGGGGGGGGGGGGGGTGGGGGGGGGGGGGGGGGGGGGGGGGGGGGGGGGGGGGGGGGGGGGTTTAGGGGGGAATTATAGGGCTGGTGGTGGTGGCTTATCCCTGTTTGGGGGTGCTTCCCGCTCGAACCACGAATCAATTCTAGCGCGACATATCTCCTTCGTGATCCAAGATAATCTTTGCCCCAAAATTTTCTACTATTGTCGCGCCTGTCGAGCACCAAGGTCAAGTAGTCCATTGCCACTTTATTTAATCCCCAATTCACCATGTTGAATACCCCAAGCTTGACATTTGACTAATCCACTCGTTAAACTTTGGTCGGAAATTTTGGCCGTCACACTTGACCCCCTTTACTCTCAACAAACCAAACCATGTAAATCTCTAGTATTTTTTTAGGGCTGCGCTTTTTCTACTAATAATTTGGCTAAAACACTCTCCAACAACAAGTCATGACCATCTCACCAACCCAATATAACATACCACCAAACATTCACGAAGCCAGATAATTTTTTTTCATTTCTTAAATAGCAATCTAATTTTAAATAATATAGTAAAATTAAAGTTCGAGTTGCTCACCCCTACTAGTTAATCATTGGTTCCACACGGGATCACTCAAGAACTGGGCCAGACCTATGTCCTATCGCAGGACCATCCGGTCCGGTTCCCAGTTCCTGGGTGGGACCGTACCGGACTAAGAACCAATCACCCCTAAATGTTATGCAGTGTGGAGCAACATTAAGATTAAATTAGATCGTGAATACAAGTTATAGAGGAGAGAAGCTAATAAATTACTTGAATAGCCTGATTTGTACATCATGTCTGCAATCCTAAAATATTTTCTTCAAAAAATTGACTCTTCAGAGCAAATTGGGCATGTCAAAAGCTTGAATTTAAGTATTAACAATTTGGTGTCCCTTGCAGGGTGTTTCTCTGTACCCTCGTGTTACAAAAATCCCATTTCCACCGCATATTCTCCGATTAAATTTCTAATGAACTTACCTTGAGTTTAGACCTTTCAAAATCATAAACTTATCTTAACAGCAACTGGCATTGTCTTTCATGCCAGTGATGGGCATGAACCTGTTTGTGTGGATCCGTCCTGAGCTTCGTTTGTTGATGTCATTGACGAGCCACTGACCGATGAAGTCGACATTTCTCTAACACTGGCATCTGCCAAATATGCAGGTCGTGTCGGTATTGGGAGGGTCGTGTTTTGGCTCCCGACCATTAAAACCACAGCAGCCATGGTAGGCCGTGTCTCTACATTCTCTTGAACACATAACAACGCAATCTGAATGCATCTTAACAATTCGGTTCTCGAACTGCCGTTTAAAATCGGATCTATAAGGCGAGAAACCGTTCTCTTTCTCCAATTTTTCCATGCCTGCAGTGTACAATCGTGAAAGCAAGTAAATGGATTTTGTAATTTCACATGCGGAAGAAGAAGTAGAATAGATTTTCACTTGCTAAATTGTTGGGCAAAGCTCCACAACTGTAAACTCACGTAGCTCAGTAGGTGCTCCGAATTCCCCGAACTGCTGAAGTGTGAATTCTTCTTGCCACTGATGATCTCCAATGCCACTACGCCGAAGCTGTACACATCAGTCTTCATAGATATCTCTCCATGCCGCACAAATTCAGGCGCCTCATAGCCACTGCAACACATAAAACAAAAGGATCCAAGAATCGTCAATTCGGAAACTGAAATTGGTGCTTGTTTTCATTGCATACTTTCCTAGAAAGGTTGAAACAAACCAAGGAGCTTTAGATAAGTGTAGTTCAAAACTTACGAAGCTCCTTCGATTTGTGCGGCATTTGCTCTACCTTGGTCCAAAGCGAATAGCCTTGCCAATCCAAAATCAGTTATCTTGGGATTCATGTTCTCATCCAGCAAAACATTGCCAGGCTTCAGATCACAGTGTATGATCCCAAGGCGGGAATCCACGTGCAGGTAAAGAAGTCCTTGAGCTATTCCTCCTATTATACTCAGACGCCTCTCCCAACTTAACAACATACGTCTGTTTGAATCTGCAAAATAGACATCTTTTAGGTTCTCAATACATTAACTATAAGTGAAATGTAAGCGACAAATTTGAACGTCCAAGTTCCTACCATAAATGAATCCTTCGAGGCTACCATTGCGTGCGAACTCAAGAATAAGAATATTTTCCCCTTCTTCCAAACAATACCCAAGGAGCTTAATCAGATTATCATGCTGAAGTGTGGCCATCAGAGTGAACTCATCCTTAAACAGTTGCTGACCGTGGATAGAACACCCCTCAAGTCTTTTCACAGCAATGCATTGTCCATTTTCAAGAGTGCCCTACAGTCAAAATTTCATTTGCAAGAAACAATGTTTATCTCCATGTAGTGATGTGATTCCAAAATAAACGTCAAAACAAATTTCCAGCTACCCGATACACTTTTCCAAAACGCCCTTCTCCAATTTTATTGCCTTCTGAAAAGGAATTTGTGGCTGCCTTGATCTCGCTTAATTTGAACCGTAAGCTTTCAGCAGTTTCGACCTCCTCTTTCACTGAAGAAAATGCAGAGCAATCAACAAGAGATCTCCCCGAATCCCATCAGAAAAAAGTTATAATTTTCTTGTTCTTAACATGCCGTTTGGGCTTTTTCTTAATCAGTACACAAAAATGTAGGATTGGTTTTAGATTATGCAACGTCACTTAGAAAGGGAATATAAACCAAATCACGCCATTCTACCTCCCACACTACTTAATCCTTATGCTAAGTTTGGCAATAAGTCATTCAATAACAACTAAAATGGAGAACACAAAACAACCGATAAATGCACTAACCAGATGAGACCTTCGGTAGATCACTTCTTCTCCTTAAACAAAACACGAAGACAATAACCATCACCACGAGAATTGCCGAAACTACCACAGCAACTACAACGCGTAATGACTTTGAGATACTACCTGCCAACATCGAGCAATGTGTTTAATCCAATTTGAAGTTGAAATTCATGACTATTAGCATTTTAGATTAAAATGATTCTTTTTGTAGCACGGACATCTTAACATTTGGGAGCAAAGGCACATTACGTTTATGATCATTGCTCACTCATCACTAATTAATACATTGGAGAAAAAACTGAAGCGCAATTACAACTGTGGAAACAAAACTCATGCTGTAAAGATATAACAAGAATAGACACTCACCACAAATTACAATGCGAAAAGTACATCACGCCGTTCTTTGATGACTCAAGGGAAACTTATTTAGGTTTCTGGAATTTGTCAAACTACCAATTTTCATCTAGTAAGATTCGGAATATATCGCATTATTCTCTAAATTTGTCTCATCTTACGAAACCACCGTACTCGAAGGGGCCACCATTGTGGTGGTGATCACTGCTAACGAAAAAGCCAGTGTGACCCTAAAGATGGTTGCTATGGATTTTAGCCCTAGATTGATTTTGATCTCTCTTAGATGACCACTGTGGTTTGAATATGTTTATTTTTCAGTATTTTGCAAACCAAAATATAAGATATAAAAATACGAACGAATACGTTATCGACTTATAACTAATAAGAGATTTTACAGAAACTCCCTTATTAGGTGATGTTGATTTGATTGTCAATAATTTAATACATGGGTCTCATTCACTTCAAACACCTAATAAGAGAATGTCGATATAATTTCTTAGTATGTCTGACATTGCTAATCAATCTTATTCGGATTAGCTTCGTCTTCGAACGAACAAACACAACTAAGGCAAGTTTTAGCCTTTCTTCTCCTTTGACGACGGATGCTATAAAGTTCTAGTAATTACCGAACATCTGATAGGGATACATTACCCTAGCCAGTGGCCATGTAGCTTTAGACTACACCTGCTATCAAGTTTTAGACACATAATCTCATACGACAGCTTGTGAGCCGTGAATGCCCTAAGTTGTGATTCAATGAGCTGACCCTGATAGTTGATTAGTAGCCACGTAGATGCATCAAAGATCAAACATATCTTTTTTTCCTGAAAATACGGACCAACCGATACTTTCTATTTTGCCAAAATTTAATTATTCAACGGATCAATCCAAATGATAAAAATTACATGATCTACTGAGTACATAACAATAAAAATATGGTATGGTTTACAAAGCTCATATGAACAATTGATTTTGTGAAGCTCATCTAAAACCAGGATACAAACGCCGTGTACCTAAATCCTGAACAAGAGTCAACGTACCTGGTGGTGGAGGCTGCACATCTGCCCCATGCGATGGTGGTGTCGGTGGCGGCGGAAGTGGCTGACTAACCGCATCGAAGAACGAATTATTGGTTTCCCACAAGATCAAGCAACTTGGCGCCATGTACCGTCCTCCAGTGTAAGTGGCGCAGCAGTCCCTCATCGCCTGAACGCCTATCACCAGGCAATCGCTGCACTGCTGCTCGGTCAAGTCCGGTGTGCACTGAACCAATGCGTAGGCCATATCAGGCCCTCCCGATTCGTTCCCCGATGCGTACTTTCTCAGCGAACCACCACCTGCCGCCTCGGTCCCCAGACCATTCAGGAGCTTCGTCAACGCTGCCTTGTATGCGCCCGGGCTCGACACGTTGTAAATGGTTTTCACTATGTAGGAGGGTTCTGTCGCAACTGTGCCAAAGAACGAGGCGTCTGAGTACCGGATGATGCAGTTCCCAGTGTAGAGGAGTGCCTCCATCTGGAGGGGGCAGAGGCGGCGCATGTCCGAGGCCAAGCCATCAAGGCAAGCACGGCAGCTTTGGGCGGTTAAGTCACCGCGGCAGAGGCCAAAGAGGTAGAGGATTTGAGAGGTGCCGGAGACGGCGGCGGTGGCATTAAAGAAGGCGTAGGAGAGGGACGAGGAGTTGGTGGTGGCGATGGAGGAGACGAGGGTGGTGAGGGTGGTTTGGTAGGCGCTGTTGGCGGTGAAGTTGGTCGGACCACAGTAGGCCTGGGAATTGGGCGTTTATGGTCGAAGCAAACATGAGAAGAAGAAGCAAGAGAAGGAGATCCATTTTTTCTTTGATAGATCATATGACTGCCTTGGTCAATAGCGTGCAAAACAAAAGGTGTTGAATCATTTTATACAGGGGCGGGCGCCATGCCTGGAATGCTAAACAGACTGGAGCAAGAATCATTTTATTAGTCTGTGCGCATATTAATTGATAAGATACTTAAAAAAATTCCTTTGTACTTTTCCACTTGGTTCGACCTCTCACTTTAATGTTTGAAAATTGTAAGAACCTTGAGTTGAGTACTAAATTTACATTGATACAAAAATGCCTTTGAGGTCACAAAAAGTTATAGGGCTGCGTTTTTTCTACTTTCTCTTTGGCTAAAAAACTCCATAACACAATAATTTGACTATATTACTTTTTGTGGGTCCCACTTTTAGATGTGGGATCCACGAGAAAAAAAAAGGAAATCAATAAAAGAAAGGACACCACAAAAAAAAAGAAGAAGAGAACACTTACTTAGAACAGTGACGGAGGGTGCTAAAAAGTGAGACCTATTAGGGAAAATTTGTCAAAACAGTAGTGTTTTAGCAAAAAAAAAAAAAAAAAAATGGAAAAAGCGTGGCCCAAAGTTATATCTTGCAAAATTTTAATGAATGAAAGCTAGAGCCAACATCCACTTCGCTAAATTTGGCCAAAAATACCATTTTTAGAGAGCATAGTCATACTAAATGACCTAAAGAACTTGAGTTGAGCAAATATAAAAGTCACACGACATAAACGAAGGGTTTAATCTTAAGAAAGTAAATTTACCAGAACATCTTATGAAACTTTATCACGTCATCAATATTTCAGCGGAGGAAAAAAAAAAACAACAAACCACATCAACCCCGATCACCAAATTTTAGGAAATTTTCAAATAAGGGCCTGCATTATCCTCATTTTCTCAAATAAGGATCTTAAGTGGACTTTATTTCAAACAAATACCTGAAGTGCCGCCATCTTTGCTCAAATAAGGACCTAACCATTGGCATTTCGTCATTTGCTTTTTTTGATTTTTTTTCATTTCTTCTTTTCTCTTTTTCTTTCTTTTTTTCTTTTGTATTTTCCTCTTGATTTTGCCGACCAGCTAGGCCATCGATGACGGATGGGCGGCCTCGCTTGAGGCCATCGAGGAGATGCCTCCCTCGACGGCTGCGAGGGACAACCTCATCCTTCCCAAGCGCGATAGACGAGGTGAGCCCTCGCCTAGATATGGCTAGGGCTTGCCTCACGGCCATCAAGGAAGGCCTTGCTTTGATGGCACCAACCCCTTGAAAACTGTATTACAGCCTCGCCTTGTCCAGGGGAGGTCGCCTCTCCTAGGACTGTCCAGGCGAGCCTTGCTAGATCTGGGTGAGGGGCTGCTGCACCTAGGTAGGGCGGGACCATCCCTCGCTTGCCCTCAATGGCCCCATGCGAGGCTTCCTAGCCCTCGTCGGTGGTCTAGTCGGCCGGCGAATGAAGGGAAAAAACCAAAGGAAAAAAAGAGAGAAAAAAATAATTAAAAATGCTCTTGTTTAAGTCCTTTTTTTTATAAAAATAAAGAGGAAGTTTCATGTTATTATTTGAAATAAATCAATTTCAAACTTTTTTACGAGAAAACGAGACATTCACGCAGAGTTGTTGCAGAGCTGCCGTGTTTCACAGTGGGCAACGTTGAAGTCGCGAAGAAAGTGTCGGCTCCTTTGACTGGCGATTTTCAAGCAACGCGGAGTTCGAGTCTCGAAGACGGCGTTTACACGAATGGAAAAGCAAAGACTTCTGCAATTATAAGAGAAAAGCATCACTCCTCCTGCCAAGTCTTTGTCTGATTCTTCTTTTCTTTTTTATGTCAACTCTGTCTTATTTTTTTTTATTTTTTTATTTTTGGTCGGACAACTCTGTCTTATTCAAGTATAATAGAAAAGCAAAAGACAACTGGCAATGACCAAGCAACGTAGAACCTTTGCTAAAGATGCTGTTTCAAGTTTTGTCGAGGGTACTCAAAAAGTACATTAATTTTATGTGGGGGACTGCATTGGAAGTAAACTAGTTGAAACGCGTGAAAGCTGATTCGGACTTCAATTGACCCGCTATATCAATAAAATAAAAAAAATCAAAAAAATAATATTGACGCGACATTTTTATATTAGTTTGTTTGGTGGGATGAACACGCCACTTAAATCTCCTATTCCATAATATTACACTTAGAAGTCTGCCGTGTAGTGCTAGTGGGAATGGGAGAATATAACATGGTAAACCAATGCCGACAAAAGACTCTCTATATTAATAATTCAACAATAAAAAGATTTCGGAAATGAAAAACAAAGAACTTGCAAATTGAATGATTGCCAATTAATGGATGAACCGCACTTTGATCTTCTAAGCTCCAAATTTCAATCCATGGTTGGCTATTAGTCACTGATGATAAGAGTTTAGGGTTAAGGTACGGCGATATATGTAGTCTTTAAGATGCGGATGTTTTTCGCTTCTAAGATAGTATCTATATTTGATAGAGGCCATAGATCTTGTTAAATTATTTCTCGAGCTTGAGCCGTGTACGTAACCTGACCCGTTGGGAGGACTTGTATTTTGTTTAAAATCCGGTGTCTCTTTTCCTGCTGGAGCTACATAGTGAAGTTCACAAAGCCATATGAAGAGATCTCCATCCACAAGGGTCGCAGGGTGATTTGTGCAAAGTGGGTGCTTGGGTTGTTTTATCGATACACACTGTTAGTTTGGGTGTAACCTACATATGAAAAATCATCAAGAGTGTGAGCAAATGTAACTTTGTGATTGGTGCAGGGGAAGTGATAACAGGAAAGCTTTCCCAAAAGATTGATTGAAATTGATAAATTGAATTCTGTCGATTACAAAGGGTGGACGTCCTTTATATAGATAGGACTCTTTTGGGAACTAGGATAACATAAAACGAGATAATACGAATCAAATCTAATCAAATGAAAATAGAAGTTGAATCAAATATTGCAATCGGATGTATTGCAAAGTTGCCTAAAATAGAAAAATTGCCCGAAAACTTATCTGAACGGCTTCAAAATGCGAAAATACGACATTAATCACAGTAGAGTAGTGAGTATTGATCAGCGGTCCATTTCCATGCGATCGACCAAATCTGAGTACAATATGGGCTCGCCAACCCCAAGTGCGAATCAGCGATGGAATCGCCTTGGTTTCTGGCGATCGCATTTTTCCGTAAAATCACACGTTAACTGTTTTACATCATTCTCCTCCTCTTCAGAAGAACTCGTCCTCGAGTTATGATCCGGATATAAAGGAATATCGGGGGAGTGATATTCAAACAAATCAGCCACATTAAACGTCGGCAAGCTAGAAAGGTCAGCTGGAAGGTCAACGACATAAGCATTATCATTGATCTTGCGAAGAATGAGACATGGACCCACCTTCCGTTGCTTCAACTTATTATAAGTGCCGATAGGGAATCGCTCCTTGTGTAGATAAACCATGACTTCATCGCCTACTTCAAAAACTTTGGAACGACGCTGTTTATCAGCATCATCCTTGTACTTTGAATTAGAAGTAGCAAATTGACACGCAACATCAGCTTGAATCTCCATAATTTTGGTCGCCAAATTTTTTGCCGCCACGCTATAACCAGGAATCTTAGGCAAAGGAACCAAATCAAGAGTATGTTGAGGTACACAACCGTAAACAACCTCGAATGGAGACTTGCCGATGGAACGGTTGACCGTGTTATTGAAAGCAAATTCTGCTGGGGCAAGCTATTGGTCCCACTGTTTTAGCGTATTACTGTAAAAACAATGGATGATGTTTGCCATAGTTCGGTTAACCACTTCGGTCTACCCATCAATCCGAGGGTGGAAGGAGCTATTGTACTGCAAAGTTGTGCCAAACAACTTTCATAGGGTCCTCCAGAAGTGACTGAGGAATTTGGTATCTCGATCAGAAGTGATTGTCTTTGGTACACCATGTAAACGCACCACTTTGCTGAAGAAATGACCAGCAACATGAGAAGCATCGGATGTCTTCTTACAAGGAATAAAATGTAACATCTTCGTGAATTTGTCCACCACCACAAAGACAAAATCTATACCTCGTTGGGTTCGCGGGAGTCCCAAAACAAAATCCATGGAAATATCCACCCATGGTCTAGATGGAATTGGGAGTGGTGTATAAAGGCCAATATTCTAGGAATGCCCCTTTGTAATTTGGCAAATAGGGCACTTCTAAACAAAACGCCCAATGTCTCGCTTCAATTGAGGCCAATAATAATGCTCCTCCACCAAGGCGATGGATTTATCGCGCCCCAAATGTCCCCCAAGGCTCCAACCATACGGCTCTTGAATCAATTTCTCTCGAAGGGAACTACGCGGATTACACAACTTATTGCCATAAAACAAAAAATTATCATGGATAATTATGTCACCAAAGAAACCAGTAGCTTTACACTTCGCCCAAGTATCTTGAAAATCCTCATCTTCAAGGTAGAGGTTGCACAAAGACTCAAAGCCCACCACTTCATTGTGTATAGTAACAAGCAATGCGGTTCATCGGTTTAGAGCATCGGCTACTTTGTTAAGATGACATGCTTTATGACGAAGAACAAAATTGAATTGTTCCAAGAAAGAAACCCAACGCTCGTGCATTTTATTCAAATGCTTCTAGTTTTTGATATACTTGAGTGCTTGGTGATTCGTGTTGAGTACAAATTCACGGTGGTAGAGATAAAACTGCCAATGTTTAATAGCTTGTAGCATAGCATAGAATTCTTGTTCATAAGTAGACCATCGGCGCTGAACTTTATTCAATTTTTCACTAAAATAAGCAACTGGTTTGCCCTCTTGGGATAGCATAGTGCCAATTTCTACTACAGAAGCATTACAATCTAGTTCAAATACCTTGTCAAAGTTTGGCAAAACAAGAACTGGAGCAATAGATAATTTCTCCTTTATTAAGGCAAAGCTCGCCTTTGCTACATCACTCCACTTGAACTGCCCCTTCTTTAAACACTATGTAATAGGAGCTAAGATGGCATTGAAATTGTGGATGAACCGACGGTAGAATGTTGCTAGGCCATGGAAGCTCCACACTTCCCCAATAATCTTGGGTGTAGGCCACTCTCGAATGACAACAACCTTTGCCTCATCGACTTGAATGCCATCTACACTAACAACATACCCTAGAAACAACAATTGTTTGGTCATAAAGCTGCATTTGGGCAAGTTGATATAGAGTTGATTAACCTCTAGAACTTGTAAAACATCTCGTAGGTGACCTACATGCTGCTGTTCATCCGAGCTATAGACAAGCATGTCATCGAAATAAACCACCACAAATTTTCCCAAGAAATGTTTGAGGACTTGCATCATCAAGCGCATAAAAGTGCTATGACCATTGGTAAGTCTAAAGGGCATGACTAACCATTGGTAAAGTCCTTCGCTTGTTTTGAACACCGTCTTCCATTCATCTCTTGGTCTCTTGCGAATACGATGGTATACACTCCGCAAATCAATCTTCGAAAAGACCTTTGGCCTTGCCAACCTATCAAGCATATCATTAAACGAGGAATAGGAAAGTGATACCTCACGGTAATTTTGTTAATTGCTTGACTTTCGACACAAATTCGCATGCTTCCATCTTTCTTCGGTGTAAGGAGGGCAGGAATGGCATAGGGGCTCATGCTTTCTCGTATAAACCCTTTTCCGAAGAATTTCTTTCACCTTCTCCCATAGTATTAGATTTCCCTTCGCAGTCATGCAATAATGCGATAGGTTGGGAAGACTAGGACCGGGTAGAAAATCAATTTGATGCTAGATGTCTCACATCGATGGTAACCCATCGAGTAAATCCTTAGGACTAAGACTAGAGAAAGCCTTCAGCAACGGTTGGAGGGCTTTTGAAATTTGATGGCTTCCTGCTTGGATCCATTGTCTATGATCAAATACATGCGATTTCTTTTGCGAACATTAAGTAGAATGCCAATCCCATTCTATTTTTACGTAGCTCGTGAAACACGAGCAGCTTCCTCCAAAGGACGAAGAGTGATTTTCGTTTTCTCCCACACAAAGGAGTAAACATTCTCATGTGCTTGGTGAGTAACATCAACATCATATTGCTACGGTCGTCCCAGCAAGACATGGCATGCATCCATCTCAATAACATCACAAACTATTGTATCCTTATACGATTTTCCCATAGAAATAGGTAAACAAAAAATCCGAGTTACCTTAAGTTCGGGTTCCCTTATGGATCCAACCAATCGTATAAGGCGAGGGATGAGCTTCTGTCTTCAATTGGAGGTGATCGACAAGTGCTTTTGATACAATGTTCTTGCAGCTGCCGCTATCAATAATGACGTCGCAGACCTTCCCGTTGACAGTACAACGGGTGTGGAAAAGGTTATTCTGTTGTGAATCATCCTTTCGTGGAGCTAATAACAACCGTATAATTATGCAATTAATATGTTCCCTTTCTTCTTCGGTCACCTCTTCTTCATCTTCCCAATCATTCTTGTAAAGTTCATCTTCATGCTCGACCAGGTTCACCGCCTTTCACCGCAGACAGTCACTCGAATGGTGCCCAAGTTCATTACATTTAAAGCACTTCCCTAGATAGGGCTTCGCGTAGGGATTCGTAGCAACAGCATCACGGGCGTTTGATGCGGGGGTTTTGGAAGGCTTAGGCGCTCTAACATTACTCCCCAAATTTCGATTTGTATTGTTGAATTGCCGATTAGAGGACTCAGCCACCTCTTACGATTTTCCTCGTCCAAATGTCCCCCAAGGAGTATAATTGCCCCCTCAATTTGAGAAGTTGCTACGCTCCAATTGTAGCTCTACTTTTTTTGCCATCTCTTGCCCGTCCTCTACAAAATATAGACGATGCAGCAAAATACGATCTTGGATATTTAAATGCAGGTCATTGATATACCTAGTGGTTTGTTGCACTTCTGACTTAGCAAGATTATTGCGGGCCAAAAGTCGGAGGAATTCCTTTGTGTAAGCTTGAACCTTCCGACTTCCTTATTTGCAATCTTGGAATTGCTGGAACAAGACTTGTTCATAGTCGAGTGGAAGGAACCGCATCTTGAGCATCTGCTTCATCGGACTCCAGGTTTGAATAGGATCCTTGCCTTGATAGTGATGGGATAATTGTGTTTGTTCCCACCACGTCGAGGCCCTACCCTTTAGTTTGTTAGCCACCAATTTCACTTGGCGATTCTCTTCAATATCCATGGTGTCGAAGAATTTCTCAACTTCCCAAAGCCAATCAAGGAAGTCTTCAATGTTGAGATTGCCATTGAAGGTGGGGAGGTCGAACTTCAATTGGTACTATTCTAGACCACGTCGATAGCCTCCATTCCGGTAGCCCCTACGGATCGGCTCCGGAAATTCGCCTTCATCTTCATCAGAATCCCCAGTATAGGCTTGATGCCTGCACTGGGGGTTGGCCCTTTGTTCCACAACTACTTTTGGGATGCGATCGATCGGAACTCGCTTGGCCGGAAGAACGCCGGGGTTAGGGTTTGGGTTTGTAGACAATCGTTGGATTGCATCAAGCAATTCTTGCATCGTCCGTTTGTTATCCCGCAAAGTTCGCCAAGTTTCTTTAGCAAATTGGGTAAACTCCTATTGTGTAACATGTTCATCGGGATGGCCCTTAGCTACGGAGGTTGTCGATTCACGTTATTAGTCATTGTCGTAGGGAGAACCTTGCTCTAATACCAAATGAGGTAGGGAAAGTGATAACAGGAAAGCTTTCCCGAAAGATTGACTAAACTTGATAGATTGAATTTTGTCGATTACAAAGGGTGGACATCCTTTATATAGATAGGACTCCTTTGGGAACTAGGGTAACATAAAACAAGATAATATGAATCAAATCTAATCAAATCAAAATAGAAATTGAATCAAATATTGCGATCGGATGTATTGCAAGTTGCCTAAAATAGAAAAATTGCCCGAAAACCTATCTAAACGACTTTGAAACGCGAAAATACGACATTAGTCATAGCAAAGCAGTGAGTATTGATCAGCGACCCATTTCCATACGATCGACTAAATCTAAGTACGATCCGGGCTTGCTAGTCCCAAGTGCGAATCAGAGGTGGAATCACCCCAATTTACGGCGATCGTGTTTTTTAAAAAAATCACACGCCAACTATTCTACATCAATGATTCATTGATTACTAGTGGGTTATTTCTTGCTAAGTCCCTCGTAGAGTATGTATCGAACTCTTGGACCGAACCACATAACTCTTTGGTATTTTTTTTATTGTTCCGCATTTATTAATCTAGTGATTTTGCATTGATTTAATAGCAAGATCCGATTAACATTTTTACATTAATATTAGAACATCAACATTTTATCAAGGAAAATGCTTCCTTGACACTACCGTTGAAGATGATATAATCTCAAATCGTAGATCCACACACCATCACCGGCTACTTTGCATAAAGCATTCATTAGTTGGAAAATCGTGTGGCTAGAAATAAATAGTAGTATTATCGGATTGTCAGGTTAGCAGCTTCCTTTTATCAATACCTAAAAATGATAAGAAGCTTGCTTAGAAACTTTTATGCGGAAAGTATTTTCCTATATCAAAAGTTCGTAACCCGATAAATGTTAATCCATTTATGACATGTGAGAAATTCATATCTTCACCTATAAAAAATTTTACCCTTTTATGACGCGAGAGAATCAAACGTGTGTGCAAGAAGAACTTTTTCTCTCCCTTCTCTTTACGATTTTCTCACCATTTTGCTCATGGGTGTATTGTGGCCGTATCTCTCAAATTCTGGCCATGTAGTTCCAATTCTCCATCCCCCATTGTAAATCCTAAAGCACCTATTTATAACAATAAGCTAGGATTTTTTGTTCGTTCATTCAATTATGGGCTAAATTCTTTAATCCTTATGGGCTTTTAACAATAAAAGGCTTAATGCCTCACATAATGGTCATTAGAGGTGATGATTTAATAAAGTAACAGTCTTAGTCACCGATATCGCTAAGAATAGAAGCTCGGACTAGTAGTTTCATATTACACACTCATCTTTAAACATTATGGAATACCATATGATCGCGTGGAGTTATAGAACAATAAAAACACAAAGACTTATTTAAGGTTACAGAAATATGAAACCCGCAACCTGTAACTTGCCCGTCGGAACCAATTTCTCAATTTTTAGAACCCGAAACCTATCTTGCATATCCTTGAACCTATAACCGGTCTAGTATTCTAGTTCCCGATTCTACCTTGGAATCATATTCACCCCTAGTAATGCTAGTAGGAATGGGAGAATATGGTTTTGTAAAAGGATGATTGCAAAGTCTCTAGAGCAATGAATCAACATAGAAGACTTTGATATGGACATGAATCGTATATTGAACTCCTAAGTGTAACGGGAAAATTATCAAAAAAGTCATAAATCTATTGCAATTATTCCAATTCAATTTGAAATTTTTCTTTTTCTTGGTTTAGTCTTAAACCTCTTATTATAGTGCTAATTTAGTCCATTCGGCCAATTTGGGCAAGTCGGTGCTATCATGGATGCAGATAAACGCTAGTCATCCGGTGATATAATATTTTAATATTTTTATGATTTTTTTGAATTTTTTTATTTCTTTTTATTTTTTTCTTGTTTTTCTTCCCATTCTCTCTTCTTCCTCCAGTCGGTCACCGAACCTCAGCGACGGGCCAGAGGGGATGGTCGGCGAGGTCAACCATATCGGCCTTAGGTGAAGCTTGCCCCCGTTGGCCACTGGCAAGGGCAAACCTCGCTAGCTCAGATTTGGTGGCGTCTTCATCAAATTGTACCTACAACTAATCTAGTTCCTATAAGAGGGCGAGAGCGGTGGTGATAGATGGCTTGGGTTGAAGGAGATGTAGTCGAGCGTTCGTGGTGGAGCCTTGAGAGTTGCGATGATCAACATCAGCATCTTTATCTAGTACTTCTCCCGTAAACGAGCAGAGAACGTAAGGAAGATAAACTAATCTAAACAGCAACTCACAACTTGGTGGAAGAAAATGGAAGGGGAATAAAAAGAAGAAGGAAAAATACCACCGAAAACCCTAAACTGTGTTCACTATGATATATTTACCTTGAATTTTTCTTTTTTGTGACGTTAAGAACCCCCAACTAAGTACACTGTGACACATTTACCCGAACAATTTTTTGTGACACCAAAGGCTCCAAACTTGTGTTCGTGTGACACATTTACCTTCCGTTAAGGTTTCGTTAAAAATGATGATTAAAAAGATAAAGTTAGTCCGATGTGGTGTTGACATTGCACTATGCAAGCGCCACATCAAAAAAACATGAAAAAGACAAAAAATCACTACCCACTTCTGCCTGGACCTCTAGTGTCACACCCCGCACCCATCGGGCACGCCAACATCCCTTCCCGGGTCTTTAGGTTGTGACGTCTCATGACGCGTCATTGACCCATTCATTTTTTTTATCTTTGATTAAGCGCATGCAGAACATGCTACTTCCTCGGACACTATTAAAAGCGATATGGACAATCAATAGGCAATCAATCAACAGCAAAAAAGATAATTTCATTTATATCGTTAATCTTGGGAAGTATATTTATACACGCAAGCCCCACTTCGGGGCTACTTCCTACAACCCTCAAAATACCAAATTTAGGTTTGGGTTAACGCTACTCCGTGCTAACTAAAAAAGGGATCCACGTCCACTTCCAACTTTCCACAACTAATGGCCCGAAAAATTGTTAATAACAACGGATGAGATATAAAATCTCTATGAGTCAATGGCTAAGTCTAAGTATGGCGTTGATTGGCTCAAGACAACTGTCGATAACATATCAATAGCATGCAACTAGCGCCACGCTCTAACTACCACATGATCGGGCGCAACTCAACAGTTAACCATCAATCACATATCAGCTTACCCCGCCTTAGCTCACATATTATACAGTACTCAACATGGCATTCAACCATACACAAATCAAGGCTCAATACAGAATACCGATAACAACTTTCATACCAAATATGTAATAAATAAATTGTACGTGATGAAACATGTGATAAATAAATTACACGTGATCACCTACACATAATTCAATCACCATCCTTGAAAGTTGCCAATCAATTTATTACATAAGCCAATTTATATGGTTATTCGCAATATCGACATCACAATTCAAGCATATAACAATCACATATGAGTATTAAAACTACACAATAATATTAGTAAAATAATAAATCGATAGCCTATCATTTAAACCTTGGCAGCTTATCGTCAAAACTTGGATAGGTTATCGTCAAAACCTCGATAGCTTATCGCCAAAACCATGATAGCTTATCTCCCAAACCTCGATAGCTTATCGCCTAAAACCTGGATAGCTTATCGTCCAAATCTCGATAGTTTATCACCAAAATCTAGATAGCTTATCGTCCAAACCTCGATAACTTCCTTGATCACTTATCATCCAACCCTCGATAGTTTATCGACCAAGGTTAACTAACCCAACCATGGTTAATAAAAAGTAACTATGGTTAACATAAAGTAACTACAGTTAATGAAAAGTAACTATAGTTAACAAAAATTAATTATGATTAACTAAAAGTAACTATAGTTACTTTAACTAATCCAGGTTGACTAACCCGACCGAAGTCAACTAACCCAATTGTAGCTAATTAACTTAATCCAACCATCATTAACTAAACTAACCAACAATTAACATAAACTAATCTATTCCTAAATGAAATTAACGACCTAATCAGAGATTAGGGGTTAACTCACAAATAATGGTCGGCGACAACAAACGATCGGCGACGATAACTCGAACGGGACAACGGTGATCCTTGATGGCTCTCGGCCTCTTAGCTCAGTATGGAGGTCAAAAGCTTGAGCTCGGGGGTGGCGCGTGACTTGACGACAACAACTCGCGATGGCACGGCAACGAACGACAAACGGCGAAACTTGAATCGCCACAGAACAAACTTGGTCTCCATCGATCAGCCTTTGTCCAGCTCAAATCCATGAAATTCCATCAACTTTTTGGACAATCAGCCCTCAAATTGAAATAGCCCTCGATCTTACGGTAGCGTAGGAGAAAACGGAGCTCGATTCTTCCTCCCGGATGGGCTCAAATGAGCGATTTCTTCTCGAGCACGTGTAGAAATCAGAAAAGATGGGCTCTCGAGCGTGGGGGAGTTTGGGCGGGATAGTGATGGTTCGGCTAGGCTCGGCCGCGGTGGTTCCGCACCACAACAAAGGACGGCGTGGCGACGACCGATGGTGAGGGATAGCCGGTGACGTAGGCGGATGGAGGAGGAGAAAATGGTGATAGTGGTTGAGCAAAAATGGTGGAAGGGAGGGGGAGGAGAAAGAGAGAAAGAGAAGGGAGAGAGTGATGTGAGGTGAATTAATGGGGGTGGGCCCATAGGTCAAATTCCCATTAATATTTTCATCCTATATGAACAATATCCAAGGGAAAAACTATAATTTGGGTCACCGAAGGTAAATTAATCTACCGGTATTAAAACCGAGGGCAATATTGAAAATCTCACAACTAGGGTTCGGTCGGGGCTAGGCTCAAGTGCAAAGGGTTTCGGTGCTATGATCCGATGGCTCGATTACCCGGGGTTGACTTTCTCCGAACCAACGTCTCAGGACAATCCAATTATTGTCTCTTAAATCTAAAAAATATCATTTTATTCACCAAACTGAAATTCATGGCTAAAATCTACCGAATTTATTTTTCTTATAGACTTCGAAATTTCAGGATATCACAATCTCCCATTCTTAGGAAATTTTGTTCTCGAAATTTGGCCTTTAAATTCCTTTCTTATCAAATGCAAAACCCTTATAGTCATCATCTCATTAAACTATGAGGCCTTACTACGCTTTCGCTACGCACTTTGATTGCTTATTTTTCTTAATTGCCATATGTCGTAATCTTAACCTTATTCCGGGTCATCACCGACCTTAGTAACTCATAGATTCAATTGGCAAACCACAATATGTCATCCACTTATAACTTGCCATTACGAACCTTTCATATTCGTTTCCACAACTCTTTGATCAACATGCCTACCCGTGGTTCTTTTGGTTACGGTATTCGCACAAAACACAATTTCAAACAAGTCTGATGCAATCCTCGAATCTCTGGAAATCAAACTCCAAGCATTCCGTGATGCAATCTAGACCTCTCTAGGATATATCACTACAGACACATACAAACAACACATTCCTCACACAGATGGGATCTTCTCCGAAAACAACCTTGGAGGTATCATGATAGACTTTCACTAACTTCCCACCAGGCAGTCTAGGCATTTTCACATACTTGTCCATGGTACTTCAATCCACTCATTGTTCTCTCATTCACCACTCCAATCATTGAGATGCAATGCTATGCATTTTCGAAAAAATATTTTTCACTTTGAGAAACAACTTTAATGCAATGTATCTTTTGATAAAGGTCAGACTTAGCACAACTTCTAGACTTACCTTTCAATGCGTAACTTGGTTCATTCTTGCCCCCATTGCCATCTTAGAAATATGCCAGAAGCCGCTCCTTGCTCAAGCCATTTTGTTCCGGTGTCACTTCCTACCCTTGTTAGATTAGGTCATTATAAGTCCACTAGCCTTTGCCTGGTTTGTCCCCAAGTCGGGCACCTACTAAAAAGGTCCCATTCGACATGTCCTATACCACATCTCATTACGGTTTGTAGGCATCCCGTATAGCTTGTCCCATACCAAGCGATGATTTATCAAAGCCCGACAAAATAATGATATGTTCATGCATGCACATTTCTCAATTTTCGTTTGCAATAAACATGTGCAATGCACGATCGTCCTCACTACTCATCACACAATTCAAATCAATATCAATCGAAAGTTTCTAATTCCATGAGCGACCGTCATATCTCATAGATCAATTGCCTATGCTCAACTATATATACCTCGAGCTTGATCGTTGATAAGCTAGAATCACAATCATATAATCCAACCGGACTTTTGCCTATAAGTAAATCATTATACCTCAAGCACATTTACTAGCTCAAATCCACGCTTAAAAATTCCCAATCCTCATTTGTATTCCTTGCGAATCTCAATCATATCACCCTTGAGGACCACTCGGGATTATCAATTAAAGTCAATACTAAAGCCATTAGAATACAATAGAAGTTGAAGCCTATAATCCTTGAAAGTTAGTGGCACTACTTGATCCTTAATCTCGGGTTTCAGTCCATTGGAAATCTCCTTGTCCTATCCACAGGGTCCTCAACCATCCTTAGTGCATACTTCGACAGCTTGGCGAAATGTAGCTTGGTTCCTCATTTGCTGCCTTACTATTTCTCCTAGGGCTTCCAATGCCCGCAGAATCCCATCCACTCAAGGATCCTCTTGCATTGCCTTTCCTCTAGGCACTTTCATAATACGGCTGCTCAACTTGTAGGAACCTTACGGAATTCCGCTTGACCAAAGTTGACATGCCAAAAGAACTCAAAAACAGTAACCCAAAGTTCACTCAACAATTACAAGCACGGGTTTTAATCCTACTAACTATCCCAATTCCCAATGCACCTTATCACTCCAAGCCATGACCAAATGATTCAAGATGACCTTGCTCTGATACCACTTAAATGAGGATGTCACGCCCATCACCTATCGGGCATGCCAACATCCCTTCTTGGTCTTTAAGTTGTGACATCTCGGGACGCATCATCGACCCATTCATTTTTTTTTATCTTTGATTAAACGCATGTGGAATGTGCTACTTCCCCAAATACTATTAAAAGCGATAGGAACAGTCAGCGGACAACCAACAATCAACAAAAGGAAAAGATAATTTCATTTATATCGTTAACCCTATGAAGTATATTTATACACGCAAGCCCTACTTCAAGGCTACTTCCTACAACCCTCAAAATACCAGATTTAGGATGGGGTTAACGCTACTCCGTGCTAACTTAAAAAGGGATCCACGTCCACTTCCAGCTTTCCACAACTAATGGCTTGAAAAATTGTTAACAACAACGGGTGAAATATAAAATCTCTATAAGTCAATGCCTAAGTCCAAATAGGGCGCTGATTCACTCGGGGTGGCCTAAATACACAAGGTAACTATCGATAACATATCAATAGGGTGCGACTAGCGTTATACTCTAACTACCACATGATCGGACGCAACTCAATAGTTAATCATCAATCACATATCAGCTTACCTTGCCTTAGCTCACATGTTATATAGTATTTAACATGGCATTCAACCACACACAAATCAAGTCTAACAACCAGAACACTAATCACAACTTACATGCCAAATACGCAATAAATAAATTGCACGAGATGAAACAGGCGGTAAATAAATTGCCCGTGATCAACTACACACATTTCAATTACCATCCTTGAAAGTTGCCAATCAATTTATTACATAAGCCAATTTAAATGGTTATTCCCAATATCGACATCACAATTCAAGCACGTAACAATCACAGACGAGTATTAAAACTACACAATAATATTAGTAAAATAATAAATCGATAGCTTATCATCCAAACCTCTACAGCTTATCGTCAAAACCTTAATAGCTTATCATCCAAACCTCAATAGCTTATCGTCAAAACCTTGATAGCTTATTGCCCAAAACCTAGATAGCTTATCGTCCAAACTTCGTCACCAAAATCTCGATAGCTTATCTTCCAAACCTCGATAGCTTATCGTCCAACCCTTGATAGCTTATCGATCAAGGTTAAATAACCCAACCATGATTAATAAAAAGTAACTATGGTTAACATAAAGTAACTACAGTTAACGAAAAGTAACTACAGTTCACTAAAAGTAACCGTAATTAACGAAAAGTAACTATAGTTAACTAAAAGTAACTATGGTTAACGAAAAGTAACTACGGTTACTTTAATAATCGTGGTTGACTAACCCAACCGTAATCAATTAACTTAACCCAACCATCATTAACTGAACTAACCAACAATTAATATAAACTAATCCATCCCTAAACATAATTAACAACCTAATCGGAGATTAGGGATTAACTCACAAATAACGGCCGGCGATGACAAATGATAGGCAACGATAACTCGAGTGCGACAACGACGATCCTTAGATGCTCTCGACCTCTCGGCTCAGCATGGAGGTCGGTAGCTTGAGCTCGGGGGTGGCGCGTTGGTTGACGACAACAACCCATGGCGGCGCGGCAACGAATGACGAATAGTGGAACTTGAATCGACACCGAACAAATTGGGTCTCCACCAACCAACCTCTGTCCAGCTCAGATCCACGAAATTTCATCTACTTTCTTAGCAATCAGCCCTAATATCCAAATAGCCCTCGATCTTACAGCCGCATAGGAGAAAACGGAGCTCGATTCCTCCTCCGAATGGGCTCAAATGAGCGATTTCTTCTTCGGCGCACGCAAAAATCCAAAAAGACGGGCTCTCGGGCGTGGGACGGTTTGGGTGGCATGGCGGCGGTTCGGCTAGGCTCAGCCCGCTGTGGTTCCACACGATGATAAAGGACGGCGTGGCGGCGACCGGTGGTGAGGGACAATCGGCGACTAGGGCGGATGGAGGAGGAGATGGTGATGGTGGTTGAGCAAAAATGGAGGAAGAGAGGGGTAGGAGAAAGAGAGAAAGAGAAGAGAGATAGTGATGTGAGATGAATTAATGGGGGTGGGGCCCACGGGGCAAATCTCCATTAATATTTTCGTCCTATATGAATAATATCCAGGGACAAAACCGTAATTTGGGTCACCGGAGGGTAAATTAATCTACTAGTATTAAAACCGAGGGCATTATTGAAAATCTCACAACTAGGGTTCGGTCGGTGCTAGACTCTAGTGCAAAGGGTTTCGAGACTATGATCCGATGGCTCGATTATCCAAGCTTGACTTTCTCTTACCAACGTTTCGGGACAATCTAATTATTGTCTCTTAAATCTCAAAAACCCCATTTTATTCACTAGATCGAAATTTGTGACTAAAATCCATCGAATTTATTTTCTTATAGACTTCAAAATTTCGGGATGTCACATATGGCGGCATCCGTCCTTGACCACATCCAATAGATTTGGTCATGCCGCCCACAAGCTTCGAGGTCCAATCTTGGTTCGAAGGTCGCAGCTACCATTATCGCTCGAGCTCCATGCTTGTCTTGAGGGCTTGTAAATTTCGTCTTAATGCGTACGGTAGGTGTTCAATCGCATCAATTTATTACTCTGCTATTGTGTGATTTGAGGCTCTTCTCATTTCCAAGCACTTTCTTACTTAAATTTGACTGTTCTTGCGAATCGCTCCTCTTTTCCCTAAATTGAGTTTCTAGGTTTGTGTTGTTTCAGTCCTTTGTTTATGCAAATATTCGTTTGCCCATATTGTTTTCCATTTGGCATTTGTCAATCTGAATTTCATTTAACATTTTGTATTTGCATATTGTTTTCAACCTTTTTTGCAGCTCCCCCGACTACCCTCACCATGTGCCCCTCCTGCGCGAGTACATAACCACCAACCTTAGTCCACCGTCCGCCCCTCGCAAAGATGAAGCGTAGGGCTTACCCGTCTCGTCGCCAAAGAGACAAAATCCGGAAACCCTTAGGCAAAGCTTCGAGCTCGAGATCGAGCGGCCATTGTAGCTAAGAACTTTGAAGCTAGATCCAACCTCAAAGCTCATGGCCGTCGTGGCAAGATTTGAAGGTCGGTCAAGTAGGGCCGATGAACGCTACTAAGAGGTTTTGGCAGTGGTGGATAATGAAACTCATTCGGTGCTTGCTAGGTTGAAGATGATGAATAGTAAATTCGAATTGCTCTTAGTTTTTAATTTTTGTTCTAAACTTCTATTGACTTGGCACTCGTGTGGTACTAACATGGCACCATATCATATTTTTAACGAATTTTTAACGGATGGTAGATGTGTCATACGAATATAAATTTGAGGTTTATGGTATCACAAAAAAATTTGCGGTAAACGTGTCAGAGCGTGCATAGTTTGGGATTTTTGATGTCGCAAAAACAAGTTCAAGGTAAATGTATTAGAGATGGCATAGTTTGGGGTTTTTTGGTGGTATTTTTTCAAAAAAAAAAAAAAAGGAAAAAAAAAGTAAAAATATTTCAAAAAAAATATTAAAACAATATATCGCGGGACGGCCGGCTTCCAAGGACGTTTTTTTTATGTTGCTCCACGCTAACATCACATTATGATTTGTTAATATCTTCTCCCAAAGGAATGTAGGGAAATAGCAAAATTAAGAAAACAAAGTTGATTTGCTTATTTCAGATGTAACGCTGCTGCTTGACAACATTCAATCATTCATAAAACTTTTAATTAGCATGTATCAACATAACATGAACAATAAACTTGAACAAGAAATACATTCTTCAAAAAGTTGACTCTTCAAAGAAAACTTCATATATCAAAAGCTTGAATTTAAGTATTAACCAATTCATGTCCCTTGCAATTGCAACGCGGTCCATGAATTTTTAGATAACGTCCATGTGTCTATAACTCAGATAATAAATTAGACCTATAGTCTCCAAGTTAGATTTTTAATGAACTTACCTTGAGTTTAGACCTTTCAAAACCATAAACAAATTTGAACAGCAGCTCGCATCGCCTTACATGTCATTGATGGACCATGAAACGGTTTGTGTAGATCCGTCTTGAGCTTCGTTTGTTGATGGCGGCAATGAGCCATGAATGGATGGAGTCGACATTTCTCCACCACTGGCATCTGTCGAATTTGCAGGCCGTGCTGGTGTTGAGGTGGTTGCGCCTTCCGGAACCATGGTAGACCATCTCGCTACGTTCTCTTGAACACATAAAAATGCAATGTGAATGCATCTTAACATTAACAAAAATCACCCCATACTCCCTCCCACACTAGAAGTCATTCAATCACAATCGATAAATCCACTTACCGGATGAAACCTTCCTTCTTCTCTTTCTAATAAAGCAAAACACGGAGACAATAACGATCACCAAGAGAATTGTCGAACTTGCCACAACAACCACAATGCGTAATGACTTCGAGATATTACCTACCAACATCAAGCAATGCGTTTAATCCAGTTTGAAGTTGAAATTCATGATTGCTAGCATTTCAAATTAAAATGAATTCTTTCTAGATCTTTAGGTAATACGCCGGAAAAATTACTGAAGTGCAATTACGACTGTGAAAACAAAATTCATGTTGCAAAGATATTACAAGAACATATACACACCACAAATTACCATGTGAAAAATACATAACGCTGTTCTATGATAACACAAGGGAATGTTATATGGATTTCTGGATTTTGCCAACCTACCCATTTTCGTCTAATAAGACTCGGGAATATATCGCATTATTGTCTAAAATTTTAAGTATTTAGCGATAATCAATTGCCTTTTCGACTTCAATTTCATCACTTTAATGAATTTCTTACGGACATCAGAGTAACGATCGTGAAATGGTTTACAGAAACAAACTGGAGTAAGGAACATCCAATACAATCTTGCAAATTTTCTGCAGGGTTATTAGTTACACTTTTTATATCTCCGTTGACCCTAATTAACATTACACTATTGATTCATCAAATACCGGATATGATAATTTGTCTCTTGGCTTACACAACCACCGTAATCGAGAAAACCTTTCACTAGAGTTGACAATTCGTGGTTGGGGTTTCCCTGTCCCTTATGGGGAGAAAGTCCAAGGTTCGGGCTTTCGACAAGATGACGTCGACCTTGGTATTTGCTCATTAAGGTTGAGATGGTTCCTCAGTTAATGAAAGAACCAGCGCAACCCCCAAGAAGAAACTTGCAGGACACTTTCGAAGCAAAATATACGAGAGCGCGATTTTAAAACTTTGATTTCTGACCTGGATTTTGCATCGAGGTGATCAGTGCTTACGAAAAAAACCAGTGTGACCCTAAGGATGGTTGCTATGGATCCTAACCCTAGATTTATTTTGATCTCTCTCTCTCTCTCTTAGATGACCACTGTTGTAAAGAGAACAACAATCACGGTGGACATCGCCGGGTCAGGTCACCATCTCATGCGGCGGTGATTGAATTGACCGTCCTTTAGTCTTAGGTTTTTTTTTTTATTTGTAATAATATTATACTCAGGCGGAGGTGATCGAAGCGAGTTCATTTTTATGTTCATAAAAACTTTTTAAATTTCAGAATATGTTTATTTTTCAGTATTTTGCCAAACCAGAATATGAGATAAAAAAAATATGGAGAAATTTCTTATCGAAATTATTAGTAATAAAAGATGTCACAGAAACTCCCTTATTAGGTGAAGTTGATTTTTTATTGATTGTTAATAATTTAATATACGGGTCCTCTTTATTTCAACACCTAACAAGAGAATTTCGATCAAACTTCTCAGTATGTCTAATATTGCTAATCAATCTTACTATGGTTAGCTTCATTTTCGGATGATCAAACACAATTAAGGCCAACATACGGGGTTCGTGTCACCAACGTTTTAGTTATGGCCTCACAATTTATTTGCAATGGCCTCGGCTTGTACCTACCACTGAAGAAGAGCCGACATACCTGGTGGTGGAGGCAGCACATCTCCCGCCTGCAATGGTGGCGGCGGTGGAAGTTGCACACTGACCGGGTCGAAGAACCGATGATTGGTCTCGTACATGATCACGCAACTTGGCACCATGAACCGTCCTCCTGTGTACTTGACACAGCACTCCTTGATCGTCTCGGCCCCTTTCACTAGGCAGCCTGTGCATTGCTGCTGCGTCAAGTCCGGCGTACACAGCACCACCGCATAGATCATGTCAAGCCCTGCTGATTCGTTCCCCGATGCGTATTTTCTCAGCGAGCCGCCACCTGCTGCCTTGGCCAAGAGACTGTTCAGGAGCTTCATCATCGCTGTGTCGTAAGCATCCGGGCTTGAGACGTTGTCGGAGGTTCTCGCCACGTACGTGGGTTCTGTGGCGACTGAGCCAAAGAACGAGGCGTTTGAGTACCGGATGATGCAGTCCCCGGTGTAGAGGAGTGCCTCCTTCTGGAGGGGGCAAAGGCGGCGCATGTCAGAGGCCAAGGCATCAAGGCAGGCGCGGCAGCTCAAGGCAGTGTAGTCACCGCGGCAGAGGCCAAGGAGGTAGAGGGTTTGGGCGGTGCCGGAGACGGTGGAGGACGCATTGAAGAAGCCATAGTAGAGGGACGAGGAGTTGGTGGTGTAGATGGAGGAGAAGAGGGTGGTGAGGGTGGTTTGGTAGGTGCTGTCGGCGGTGAAGTTGCCGGTGGAACCACAGTAGGGAGCTGGGAATTGGGCGTTTATGGTGGAAGCAAACATGAGAACAAGAACCAAGAAAAGGATATTAGGAGGATCCTTTTTTTTTTTTTTTTTTTTTTTGGTGTTTCGAGTCTCTCTCGAACAAGCATTGATTCTTTTTACTGCCTCTCTGTCTTGTGAAAGTATAAAAAGACAACCAGCGAGAAATTCCTCGAAGAAGCGTTGACTCTAATAGAAAAGCAAAGGCTCCTTTCCCCGAAGTTTGTCTTTCGCAAGTACAATAGAAACGCAACGACAACGCGTGATTTTTGTTTCTAGTTTGGTTGGCACGACATTTTTATATTACTTTGTTGGATGAGAGGGAACTTCCACTTAAATCTCCTATTCCATAACTTTAAAATTAGAAGTCTAGCGTGTAGCGCTAGCGTAGTCTCTTAAGCAGCAATACGACATAAAAGATCTTGGACAACTGAAACAAAGGACTTGCAAATTGAATGATTACAAATGAATGGATGAACCGTACTTTGATCTCCTAAGTTGAGGACCGACCCCGAATTTCGATTCCCGATCGGCTATTAACCACTAAAGATAAAAGTTTAAGGTTAAGGTTAGTCGATTTATGTAGTTTTTAAGATGCAAACTTTTTTTGCTTCTAAGACAATACATACATTTAACAAAGGTCATAGATCTTGTTTAATTATTTCTCTAGTTTGAGCCTTGTACGGAACCCGACACGTCGGGAGGATTTTGATTTTGTTTAAAATCCGGTGTCTCTTTTCCTGCTGATGCTACATAGTGAACTTATCAACTAAGAAGCACCAACAACGACACGCAACACGACACGACACGATACATTAACTCTTCAATTAACGCCCTTTCGGTACCATTCGTATGAAAATTTCCTAAAATTGGCAAAATTAATTTATTCAACTTTAGAAATCAAGGTGCAAAAATGTTTTTTTTCTTGGGCTTTCTTGATTATATGAATGCAATATGTATGAATGCAAATATGACATTAATAATGATGACTTTTAAAAAAAATTGAATTTTGATGCACTTAAAAGCATGAGTTCTAACTAGATGTGACATGCGATGTGAAATCTAACCTATAGGATATACGACATGATTTGATTAAACTACATAACATAACATAAATGACGGGCAAAGATATGTTCTAAAACTTATATGACATGGAAAAAATGTATGATGGACATAGTAAATATGCATGACAATTAAACTATATGATATACAAATGAATGACCTCGTCTTTTCATGAATTTTCGATTTTTTATTATGTGTTGAAGAGTCCAACCCAAAAATTTGGTGACAGTTAACATAAATTAAAGATTGACTTTCTGAAAGTTCAATTTACATTAAAAATCATCTTGAATTGTAACTTCTGAAAATTTTATTCAAGAGCAAGGTACAAATTTTTTTTTATAAATTTTTTAGGTTTACTTAAAAATCAAACCACGAGATATATATATATATATATAAAAGCCAAAAAATATATGCCCAATGTTCGAAGATATGCTCAATATATGCATAAAATCAAGGCCTCGATGGAACGCACTTTGCTGCGGTAATCTTGAGCTTTAATTGCCTTAAAGTAGCAAGGACTTTGCCCCCCAGATTTGTGACCTATTTTCTACTCAAACTATAACAACTTCGATTTTTGCTTTGATTGAATACATATTAGCTTTAAGCCTACCAAATAATTATGCAGGAAAGTTAATATCTATCAATCTCAAAGTTCATATTTCGAATGTCAAAGAAGAAAGAACAAGTACCTCCATACATCCATAACAATAATTAAACCCCAACATAAGCAAGGGATGTTGTACTCTTCGATTGATCAAGACAATAATGCTCCTATGACAAGCTAGTTGAAGAAAAAGTAGGATGCAGTAGTACCTTTGATAGATCAAGACGAAAATTGATGCATAAGAAAAGGAAAGAAGTAGTCCCATTACACAGGACAGAAACTCAACAAATTTGGTGCATGAAACTTACATGTATTATGAAAAGACTAAATACTTCACTAGACCCAAATTAATAAATTGCGGATTTTATAGGTTTTTGAGGATCTACATCGAATCTTCAAAGATGTGATGGTGATCGGATCAAGTGAGATTAAGCCTTAGTTCTAGACCACATATCACATAACTTTTTCGTATGTTGCAATGATTCACATAGAAATTAGGAAAAGAGACTTATGATTACAATGGGATACGATTGGAGAATTTATTGTATGAATAGAAATGGATCTAGAATCTTCAGGTCGGGGACCAAGCTTGTGCTTGATGTTTATGTATACAAGGCATGACTTTTTCTGAGTACCCTTCACTTCCAACATTCTATGAATCTGGATTTAATCCCAAGCCATTGAAGCCATATAACTCCTCAACATGACAAACATCAAGCTGCTTGATGTTTGTACTTTTGGTGATGTGGAAACCACGACAAAGGCAAAAAGCAATGTGCGGGGCACGCGAACAACCCATTTTCTAAGGCTGCCGTGGCCCCGTGCGTACGGCTCGGTCATAGAGGCCTCATTTTTTTAGAACTGGTTCGATTCGCTTCTTGATCTCTCAGCCTCGGATACTCTCGAACTGTAATCCTGCGTGGATGACGTATCATATACAACGACCCGTTGAATGAAGAATGCGGGTCTCGACGGCACTTGGAGAGCAGCCGAGGGGCTGCTAAGCAAGAGGCAAACCGAGGCCATCGTTGGCCGGCTAGCTTCGTTTTCTTGGACACATAGCAGGCCAATGTGGATGCACCTCACAATTCCAGTATTCGAACCAGAAGTTATGGAGGGATCGATGATGTTCGATATTGATCTTTCCCTCCAATTCTTCCAAACCTGCAAACATCCGACAAACACCGAGCAGATTCATCTCCGAAATACTATGCAAAATGAGAAGGTATGTTCTTATACTCACGTAGCTTAGAAGATCCTCCATGTCATTGCCGATGCGGTGATTGTTCCTGCGACCACTCACAATCTCCAAAACCAGCACTCCGAAACCGTATACATCTGACTTGTCCGAGAACTTTCCGTTCATCTCATACTCCGGTGCCATATATCCGCTATGCATCACAATAAGTTCACCATATTAGCTCTCTAGTTTGCTTTGTTGTTTTGGTAATCATTAGCTCTAGGAGGTCGTGGTACTTACTCGGTCCCCACGATTCGCTTTGTCTCTGCATGAGTTTGATCCAACTCGAACAGTCTCGCCCAACCGAAATCCGATATCTTCGGATTCATGTCTGAGTCCAACAAAATGTTGCTGGCTTTGAGGTCCCGATGGATGATACGAAGTAGGGGTGAGCATGGTTCCAGGGTAGAACCGAGAACTCGGAACCGGAACCCGTAGGATCCGGTCCGGTTCCAGGTTCCAAGGTATGCGGGTAGGTTTCGGGTTCCAAAAATTGAGGAACCTGTTCCAATGGGTAGGTTCTAGGTTCCACTATCTAGAACCCGGAACCTGGACCCTTAGATTCTGAAATAAATGTTTATATTTTTCTTGGTATATGTTTTTGCACGATCATATAATATTCTACGGCATCTAATGATGAGTGTATAATTTGGAGCCAAACAAATTTTTAGGTTTCAGGTTCCAAAAAATGATAAACGTGTTCCAATGGATTGGTTTCGGGTTCTAAATGTAACCTGTACAAAGTCTAAAATCACTCACCTCTACTTTCTCTTAGATGTTGTAGCGTTCATTGTCATTTTGCTTAACTAAAAATGAAAAAATAAAAGAAAATAACAGAAATTGATAGGTTTTCGGATACCCCGGAACCGACCTAAAACCTGTGATAGGGTAGGTTCCAGGTTCCAAGGTATGACGGGCAGGTTCCAAGTTCTAAAAAATGAGGAACTTGTTCCGACGGGTAGGTTTCGGGTTCCAGGTGGAACCTGCAAGGAACCCGGAACCGCTCACCCCTAATACGAAGTCGAGATTCTTCGTGTAGGTAACGCATCCCTCGAGCGACACCCATTATTATCTTGTGACGCTTATCCCAGTTGAGATTCGCACGCTTCCGGGGATCTAGACATTTTGGTGAAATCACAGTCTATAAGATGTCCATTAAACATTTTGTGAGGATCTGATGTCATAAATGATTACCCGAGAACCATACCAAATATGAACCGATCAAGGCTTGAATTGGGCACAAACTCATAAATGAGAAGCCGTTCGACTCCTTCCAGGCAGAAACCTAGGAGCCTGACCAAGTTCCTATGTTGTTGCCTAGCTAGCAACATGACCTCGTTCTTGAATTCTACTTCCCCTTGGCTGGAATTCTGCGACAACCGTTTCACCGCGATTTTCGGTCCGTTAGAGAACTGACCCTGAAATCTCACCAAATTATATCCTTGTGATTATCGATTGGTACATTGAAGCATTTCGAAGACTGTCAGATTGATGTCGTCTTTGACTATTTGGTTGCTTAAATATTTAATATAAGAGAGTCAGAGGGTGTGCTTTGTTGATTATTACCATGTAAACAGCACCAAAACCGCCTTGTCCAAGCTTCTTGGAATCAGAGAAGTTATCCGTTGCGGTTCTGATAGTGTTGAAATCAAATTGCAGCGACTCCCTGCTAATTTCATGCACAACTTCACCTAGAAAGACGAAAACGCGGTCATCCGGAGCGAGCATCATTATCTTTTCGTGGCTTTCGTAATGAAAGTTTCACAAACTTTTGGTATACATAATTGCACCAGCAAGCCTTACTGATTAACCCCAAACCCTCATGAACGGTTGCGGTTCCAATGCGAAAGGATAAGGACTCACCTTCGACACTTTGTCTGGGCTGCTTCTTCTTCCTTTTCACTTTCAGGAGCACGACAACGCCGATGACAAGTAGTGCAGAAACACTTGTGACCACCCCAATGATCACTGTCCTCGTCGAATTGCTCTTTCCAACTGCAAGAGCAAAGGCACGTTATGTTTATGATCATAGCTCACTGATAACAAAATCATACGTTGGAGAAATTTCTAAAGCGCCATTACAACTGGGGAAAAAGAACTCACGTTGGAAAGATATACCAAAAACAGATGCGCACCACAAACTAGGACGCGAAAAATACGTCGGGCCATTCTCTCATAACTCAAGGGAAATTTATTCGGATTTCTGAAGTTTGCCATTCCACCAGATTTCGTTTAATCGGAATATACCACATTATACTTTAAATTTTAGGTTTCTATGGACAATCGTTGCCTTTTCGACTTCAATTTTAAATCTCTCTCTCTCTCTCTCTCTCTCTCTCTCTTCTCTTAGATGACCACTGTGGTAGAGAACAACAATCACAGGATCACAGTGGTCGTCCCCGGGGCAGCGGTGATCGAATCAGTGTCCTTTAGTCTCAAGTGTTTTTTTTTTTTTAATTAGTTATCTGAAGATATTTTTTTTATTCCGTCCTACCTTATGTTCGTAAAAACTTAAAATCTCAGAATATTTTTATTTTTCAGCATTTTGCCAGACCAAAATATAAGATATAAAAAATATGAAGCAATTTCTTATCAGACTTATAAGTAATAAGAGATTTACAGAAACTCCCTCGATAGGTAATGTTGATCATTTAATACACGGGAACCATTTATTTCAACATCTAATAAGAGAACATTCATAGAGTTTGTTAGATATATCTAACATTGCTAACGAATCTTATTGTGTTTAGCTTCATTTTTGGACAATCAAATACAATTAAGCCAACTACGGTCGAGGCCTGGTGATTTGTGGCGGAAGAAAAAAAAAAAGAACAAATTTATTTTTTGAAATATCATAAAATTTGTCCACGTCAGAGAAGCGGTGCTTGTCACGTAGGACAATTAGCATCCATGTCAGCAATTTCCAACCAAATGACGAAAAATATTCTCTAGCATTTTCAGGTCTTGGTCAAATATAGGAAAACATTGTCATTTTCCTGGAAAATGAACATTTTTAAAGAATATCACATTTTCTACGAAGCAAACGGAGCCTAAACATATATTCTTTTTTCCTGAAAATATTGACCAACCGATGCCTTCTTTTTCGCCAAAAAGCATTTACTCAATAAAGATTACATAATCTACTGAGCAAATGTCAATAAAAAAAAGTCGTGTGGTTTATAGAGCATGTAGATTTAGCTCACACGGAAAAATTGATTGTGTGAATCTCACCAGAAACCCACATAATTTTATAGAAACAAAAAAGACCCAAACGCTGTGTACCTAACTCCTGAACAAGAGCCAACGTACCTGGTGATGGAGGCGGCACATCTGCCTCATGCGATGGCGGTGTCGGCGGCGGGGCGGAAGTGGCACACTGACCGGGTTGAAGAACTGGTGATTGATCCCCCACAGAACGAGGCAACTTGGCACCATGAACCGTCCTCCTGTGAGCCTGTCAGAGTCCCTCACCTTCTGGGCGCCTACCAGTAGGCAATCTGTGCATTGCTGCTCCGTTAGGTCCGGCGTGCACTGTGTCAACGCATAGATCATGTCAGGCCCAGCTGATTGGTTCCCGGACGCGTACTTTCTCAGCGAGCCGCCACCGGCCGCCTGGGGCCACAGACTGTTCAAGAGCTTCCACATTGCTGCATCATACGTTTCCAGGCTCGAGACGTTGCTAGAGGATCCCGCCACGTACATGGGTTCTGTCGTGAGTGTGCCAAAGAACGAGGCATCCGAGTACCGGATGATGCAGTCCCCGGTATAGAGGAGTGCCTCCTTCTGTAGGGGGCAGAGGCGGCGCATATCGGAGGCCAAGGAATCGAGGCAGGCACGGCAGTCCTCGGGGGTCGAGTCACCGCGGCAGAGGCCAAATACGTATAGGGTTTGGGAAGCGCCGGAGACGGGGGCGGAGGCATTGAAGAAGGCGTAGGAGAGGGACGAGGAGTTGGTGGTGGAGATGGAGGAGAGGAGGGTGGTGAGGGTCGTTTGGTAGGTGCTATTGGCGGTGAAGTTGCCGGTGGAACCACAGTAGCTCGCCGGGAATTGGGCGTTTGTGGTGGAAGCAAACATGAGGAGGAGCAAGAGGAGGAGAATTGGAGGATCCATTTTCTTCTGGGGTGTTTCGAGTCTCTCTTTGATTATGAAAATCGCATGACTCGTTAATAATTCAACGGAAAAAAAAAAAAAAAAACCATGTCAACCCGGATTACCAAACTTCTGCAGAGTTGCTGTAGAGCTGTCGTGTTTCTGAAAAAGCATTGCCTTCTTTTACTGCCCGTCTGTCTGTCTTTTGCAAGTCTAATAAGACGACCGGCGAGAAATTCGGGTCTTAAGGAAGCATCGACTCTAAAAGAAAATCACATAACTCCTTTCTACGAAGTCTCCGGCTTCTGCGATTGCAATAAAAATGCTGTTTTCTCGACAGATGATTAATTCTTCTATCATATAATTTTAAAAATAGAAGCCTGGCGTGTAATGCTAGCGGGAGTGGGAAAATATACTATGGCAAACCAATGATGACCTAAGAGTCTCTTGAGCAACAATTGGTATCGGTGATTTTCGATCCGGCTCCCTTTCCACGGGGGAACCGGATCAGACCGATTATTTTTATTTTTTTTTTTTTTTCAAATGTAAATCCAATGATTCACCGACTTTTTACATTTCTTGAATGGAAATCTAATTTTAATTTGTATATTAAAATTAAAATTTGTGTTGCTCACCCCTACTAGTAATTCACCGGTTTCATTGGATCGCTTGAGAACCGGAACAAACCGGTCTTCCCGTCCTAAGAACATTCGATCCCAGGATCATTTAGTTCGATTCCTGGTTCTTGGGTGGAACCTGACCGGACCGCCAACCAATCACCCATAAATGTTATGTAGTGTGGAGCAACATTTAAAAAAAAAAAAATGTCTTTCAGAAATTAAGTTAGATCGTGAATACAATTATAGAGGAGAGAAGCTAATAAATTACTTGAATAGCCTGATTTGTACATCATGTGAGATGATGAAGTAATACCTACAATCTTGAAATATTTTCTTCAAAAAATTGACTCTTTAGAGCAAATTGCATATACTTAAGCTTGAATTTAAGTATTAACTATTTCATCTTCATTGCAGGGTGTTTCTCTATACCCTCATATTATAAAAATTAACGAGAGTTGTAATTTTATATTACACAATTCCACAGCATATTCACCTATTAGATTTCTAATGAACTTATCTTGACGAAGACATTTCAAAAGCATAAACTAATATGAACAGCAGCTGTCGTCTTATATGTTGGTGATGAGCCATGAGCCCATTCGTGGAAAAAGGGATGGAAAGAGAGAGGACAACGATTAGAAATTCTTCAAGAATTTCAAGAGAAGATATGGTAGTTTTATCGTCGTAGGAGTTGGAAAGGATAGCCATTTAGATCAGAAAATCATACTAAGTACTAATTGACACCTAAATTTTGACTAAGTTATTTCGAAAAGCGTGGCCCAAAGTTATATCTCACAAAATTTTAATGAATGAAAGCTAGAGCCATCATCCACTTCGCTAAATTTGGCCAAAAATACCATTTTTAAAGAGCATTGTCATACTAAATGACCTAAAGAACTTGAGTTGAGCAAATATAAAAGTCGCACGACATGGACGAAGGGTGGGTTTAACCTTAAGAAAGTAAATTTATCGGAACATCTTATGAAACTTTATCACGTCATCAATATTTCAACGGAGAAAAAAAAAACACAAACCACATCAACCCGGATCACCAATTTTAGGAAATTTTCAAATAAGGACTGCAATACCCTTATTTTCTCAAATAAGGGCCTTAAGTGAACCTTATTTTAAATAAAGACTTGAAGTGCCACTCTCTTTGTTTCAAATCAGGACTTGACCAATGACATTTCGTCATTTGCTTTTTTTTTTTTTTTTTTTCGTTTCTTCTTTTCTCTTTTTCTTTCTTTTTTTCCTTTGTATTTTCATCTTGGTTTTGCTGACCAGCTACGCCACCGGTGACGGATGGCTGCCTCGCTTAGGGCCATCGAGGAGAGGCCTCCCTCGACGGCCATGAGGGACAACCTCACCCTTCACGGGCGCGATAGACGAGGTGAGCCCTCGCCTAGATATGGCTAGGGCTTGCCTCACGGCTGTTGAGGAGGGCCTTGCTTCCATGGCACCAACCCCTCAAAATAGTGAGGACAACCTCTCCTTGCCCAAGTGAGGTCGCCTCTCCCGGGACTGTCAAGGCGAGACTTGCTAGATTTGGGCGAGGGCCCGCCTTGCCCACCGCGCCTAGGTGGGGCGAGACCATCCCTTGCTCGCCCTCAATGGCCCCATGTGAGGCTTCCTAGCCCTCGTTGGTGGTCTAGTCGGCCGGCTAATGAAGGGAAAAAACCAAAGGAAAACAAGAGAGAAAAAATAAAAAAGGAAAAAAAATAAAATGACTAAAAATGCTCTTGTTTAAGCCTTTTCTTAAAATAAAGAGGGAATTTTATGTCTTTATTTGAAATAAGTCAATTTCAATTTTTTATCTGAGAAAATGAGACATTCATGCGGAGTTGTTGCATTGTTGTTGCCGAGTTGCCGTGTTTTACGGTGGGCAACGTTGGAGTCTCGAAGAAAGTGTCAGCTCCTTTGACTGGCGATTTTCCAGCAACGGGGAGTTCGATTCTCGAAGAAGGCGTTTACCCTAATAGAAAGCAAAGACTTTCTGCAATTATAAGAGAAAAGCATCGACTCCTGCTGCCGAGTCTTTGTCTGATTCTTCTTTTCTTTTTTTTGTCAACTCTGTCTTATTCAAGTATAATAGAAAAGCAAAAGACAACTGGCAATGACCAAGCAACGTAGAACCTTTTCTAAAGATGCTGTTTCAAGTTTTGTCGAGGGTACTCAAAAAGTACATTAATTTTATGTGGGGGAGTGCATTGGAAGTAAACTAGTTGAAACGTGTGAAAGCTGATGCGGACTTCAATTGACCCGCTATATCAATAAAATAAAAAAATCCAAAAAATAATACTGACGCGACATTTTTATATTAGTTTGTTTGGCAGGACGAACACTCCACTTAAATCTCCTATTCCATAATATTACACTTAGAAGTCTAGCGTGTAGTGCTAGTGGGAATGGGAGAATATAATATGGTAAACCAATGCCGACAAAAGACTCTCTAGATTAATAATTCAACAATAAAAAGATTTCGGAAATGAAAAACAAAGGACTTTCAAATTGAATGATTGCTAATTAATGGATGAACAGTACTTTGATCTCCTATGCTCCAAATGTCGATCCATGGTTGGCTATTAGTCACGAGATAAAGTTAGGGTTAAGGACGAATATGTAGCTTTAAGATGCAGATGTTTTCACTTCAAGATAGTATGTACATTTGACAGAGGCTATAGATCTTGTTAAATTATTTCTCGAGCTTGAGCCATGTACATAATTTGATCCATTGGGAGGACTTGTATTTTGTTTAAAACCCGATGTCTCTTTTCTTGCTGGAGCTGCATAATGAACTTCTCAAAGCTGTATGAAGAGATCTCCATCCAAAAGGGTCATAGGGTGATTTGTGCAAAGTGGGTTCTTGGGTTGTTTTATTGATACACAATGTTGGTTTGGGTGTAATCTACTTATGAAAAACACTCAAGAGCGTGAGCAAATGTAACTTCATAATTCATTGATTATTAGTAGGTTATTTATTGATGGCTCTCCCGTAGAGTAGGTATCAGACTTTTGGGTTGAAGCACATAAATCCCCTTTTTTATTTATTGTTCCGCGTTTATTAATCTAGTGATTTCACATTTTAATAGCAATATCCGTTTAACATATTCACATTAATTTTAGAACAACATTTTATCAATACCTGAAAATGATAAGAAGCTCGCTTCTCTTTACGATTTGCTCGCCATTTTGCTCGTGTGCATTGTGGCCGCATCTCCCAAGCTCTGGCCGTGTACTTCCAATTCTCCAGCACCCATTATGAATCCTAAAGCACCAATTTAGAACAATAAACTAGGATTTTTTGTTCGTTCAATCAATTATGGGCTAAATTCTTTAATCCTTGTGGGCTTTTAGCGATAAAAGGCTTAATGCCTCAAGCTTATTTGCACGCTCCATGCTCCTAAAACCGTACGCAAGCTAATTAATATTTTTGTTTAGGGATTGGGGCCAATCCCTAATTTTCTATGCAAATAATGATAAAAATGGAGCTCCAAAATATTAGGTATCAACACTATCCAGCCAATTTTGGCCGAAAATCGCTGATGTAGATGGCATCCGTCCTATGTGACACAATTGAAGTGACGTGAACAATTTTTAATGATATTTCTTTTGTTTTTCTTATTTGTTCTTTTCTTTCTCTTTCTTTTTCTTCTCTTCTTCATCTAGTCGGTCGTCGAGACTCGGTGGCTAGCCACGGGAGAGGGCCGGCTAAGTCGACCTTGTCGACCTCTGGTGAAGCTTGCCTTGCCATTAGCGAGGCTCGACCCTCGTTAGATCTGGCATGGACAAGCCTCGTCTAGCCATTGGCAAGGCCAACCTCGCCTAGCGATGGTGAGGTCAAGCCTTACTAGGCTAGCAAGGTTGACATCGCTAGTGCCCGGCTAGCGGCTAGTCTCGCAAAATTTGTCGAGTTCGAGCTTCGCCAGGGATGGGTAAGGACCTTGCCAGCCCTCACCTCTAGCTGGTTGAGCTCTCTGATTTCCTTCTTATTCCTTCACAATTTTTTTCCTTGTTTTTCGATAGTCAATTTAGGGTCTTAGACTAAATTGTGGAATTTTCTGTTTTTTCTTTCTTTCTTTTTTTGATGTTTTGCTAAATGTACCTCAAAATAACAGCTGAATGAAAATAACAAAAGCCTAGAATTGGAATCGTTAAAATCGGCCGTCCAAGTCTGTCTCCAATCCTTTCATCTTGAGGCATTTGATCGATGCTGTAATTGTTCCCATGAACGTAACAATTTGTTGGAGGGTTTAGTCCGCATCTTCTAATGTCATTTTGCTTTTATCTATTTTCCTCACTGTCAATGCGGGATCAATTCTAAGCTTCTATTTATACATTTATTTTTTTTGTGAATCTAAATCAAATTAATTTGATTGAAATAATCGTAAAAATGATAATTTATCATGCATATATAAAAATATACATTTAATAAATAACGTGTTCCAACGTGTCGGAATTCTCTATTTCTTAGAAATAATGTGTCGTTGTGTCATGTCGTGTTGTGTCGTGTGTTGCGCGTCGGTGTCGGTGCTACTTAGGTCACAACGTGTGTAGTTTTGGGCTTTGACGTCGCAAAAGCAAGTTCACAGTAAATGTGTTAGAGAAGCAATAGTTTGAGGTTGTTGGTGGTATTTTCCCAAAAGGAAAAGAAAAAGACAAAAAAGGAAAGATAAAGAAAAAAAATTTCAAAATAATATTAAAACAGTATGTTGCCGACCAGTATCCACATTAGTGCTAGTTGGCCAAAATGGGTCGGATGGACTGAATCGGCACAATTGCAAAAGTTTTAGGACTATATTAACACAATTACAATATGTTTGATACTTTTTTGGTAAGTTTGCCTAAGTGTAACTATGACCCCAATTTTGATATCCAGTTTGCTATTAACCAGTATATTACCCCGGGGGGAGCTATGATGAGGGAGAGATGTGTTTTCTGGTTTTTTCTCGTTTTGACTAGAAATGGGCATATCAACGTATTTCGATTTTCTCGTTCAAGTTTATTGTTCATGTTATGTTGATTCATGCTAATTAAAAGTTTCATGAATGATTGAATGTGGTCGAGCAGCAGCATTACATCTGAAATAAGCAAATCAACTTTGTTTTCTTAGTTTTGCTATTTCCCTGCACTCCTTTGGGAGAAGACGTTAACAAAACATAATGTTATGTTAGCGTGGAGCAACGTAAAAAAATGTCTTTCGGAGATTATATTAGGCCGTGAATAAAGTTATAGAGGAGAGGAGCTAGTAAATAACTTGAATAGCTTGATTTGTACATCATGTCCGATGATGAAGTGACTGCGATCCTGAAATAGATTCTTAAAAAAAATTGACTCTTCAAAGCACACTTCATACATCAAAAGCATGAATTTGAGTATTAACCATTTCGGATCTCTTTCAATTGCTACGTGTTCCATGAATTTTTAGACAACGTCCATGCATCTATAACTCCGATAATTTATTACATCTATAGTCTCTGGTTATATTTTTAAGGAACTTACCTTGAGTTTAGACCTTTCAAAAGCACAAACCAATTTGCACAGTAGCTCGCATCGGCTTACATGTTGTTGATGAGGCATGAAATGGTTTGTGTCGATCCGTCTTGAGCTTCATTTGTTGATGCCTGTGATGAGCATTGAACGGCCGTGGTCGATATTTCTCCACCACTGGCATCTGTCAAATTTGCAGGCTGTGCCGGTGTTGAGATGGTGTCGCCTTGGCTCTCGAACTTTAAATCCACTGGAGCCATCGTAGGCCGTCTTGCTACGTTCTCTTGAACACATAACAGTCCAATGTGAAGGCATCTTAACATTAACCAAACTCACACCGTTCTCTCTCCCACAACACTTAATCCTTATCACAAGATTGATAATCATTCCATAACAACTAAAATGCAGAACAAAAAACAACCAATAAATCCACTTACCAGATGAGACCTTCTGTGGATCACTTCTTCTCCTTCTAATAAAGCAAAACGCGAAGACAATAACCATCACCAAGAGCACTGTCGAACTTGCCACAACGACCACAATTCGTAATGACTTCAAGATACCACCTGCCAACATCAAGCAATGCGTTTAACCTAGTTTGAAGTTGAAATTCATGATTTCTAGCATTTCAGATTATGTTTATGATCATTATTCACTGATTAGTGATCACTAAGTAGTACATTGGAGAAATTACTAAAGTGCAATAATGACTGCGGAAACGAAACTCATGTTGGAAAGATATAACAAGAATATATACGCACCACAAATTACGATGTGAAAAATACATTAAGCTACTCTATGATAACTCTAGGGCAAGTGATACGGATTTCTGTATTTTATCAACCTACCAATTTTTGTCTAGTAAAATTTGGAATATGTGGCATTATTCTTTAAAATTTTAAGTATTTTTGGTGTAATTGATTGCCTTTTCGAATTAAATATCATTACTTTCATGAATTTCTTATGGAAATCAAAGTAAAGACGGTGAAATGGTTTACAGAAACAGATCGGAGCAAGGAATACCCAATGCAAGTTTGCAAATTTCCTGCAGTGTCATTAGACGCTCCCCATGTGCCCATATGGGACCAATAGTTACATGCGGAACAGCATTAGATACACTTTTTATGGCCCTGTTGACCCTAATTAACAACACTACACTAGTAATCAAATCGACCATCCTTTAGTCTTAGGTCATTTTTTTTAATTTTTTTGAATGTTTTATTTTTTACCCCATCCTATGTTATGTTCATAAAAATTTAAACGTAAGAATATGTCTATTTTTTGCCAATAAAAAATATAACATATAAAAAACATGAAGGAATTTCTTATCGAACTTATAAGTAATAAGAGATTTCACAAAAACTCTCTTATTAGGTGATGTTGATTTTTTCATTGATTGCTAATATTAGGTGATGTTGATTTTTTTTATTGATTGTCGATCATTTTAATACGAGGGTCCTATTTATTTCAATACCAAATAGGAGAATTTTGAGAAAACTTATTAGTATGTCTTATTAGAAAGTTCAACCCAAAAGCTTAATGTAGTAGGTGTAGGGCGACCACATGAATATAAAGAACATGTAGAACCCGTTGTCAAGCGATGAGGACAACAATTTCAACATGTCTAACATTGCTAATCAATCCTATTCTGATTAGCTTCATTTTCGGACGATCAGACAACATTAAGGCAAGTTTTGGCTTCTCTTTCCTTTGACAACCAGTTCTAGTCATAATCAAAGATCTCATGCGGGTTCCTATCACCAATATTTCAATTATGGCCTCGTAATTTCTTTGCGACGGAGGCGTGCACCTAACTGCTGAGCAAGAACCAACATACCTGGTGGTGGAGGCGGCACATCTCCCTCCTGCGATGGCGGCGGCGGCAGCGGAAGTGGCACACTGACCTGGTCGAAGAACCGATGATTGGTCTCGTACATGATCATGCAACTTGGCACCATGAACCGTCCTCCTGTGTACCTGACACAGCACTCCTTGATCGTCTCGACCCCTTTCACTAGGCAGCTTGTGCATTGCTGCTCTGTCAAGTCCGGCGTGCACTGCACCACCGCATAGATCATGTCAGGCCCCGCCGATTCGTTCCCCGACGCGTACTTTCTCAACGAGCCGCCACCTGCCGCCTCGGCCCACAGACTGTCCAGGAGCTTCATCATCGCTGCATCGTAAGCGTCCGGGCTTGAGACGTTGTCGGAGGTTCTCGCCACGTACGTTGGTTCTGTGGCGACTGCGCCGAAGAACGAGGCATTCGAGTACCGGATGATGCAGTTTCCGGTGTAGAGGAGTGCCTCCTTCTGGAGGGGGCAGAGGCGGCGCATGTCAGTGGCCAAGGCATCAAGGCAGGCGCGGCAGCTAAAGGCAGTTAAGTCACCGCGGCAGAGGCCAAAGAGGTAGAGGGTTTGGGAGGCGCCGGAGACGGTGGAGGAGGCATTGAAGAAGCCGTAGGAAAGGGACGAGGAGTTGGTGGTGTAGATGGAGGAGAGGAGGGTGGTGAGGGTGGTTTGGTAGGTGCTGCCGGCGGTGAAGTTGCCGGTGGAACCACAGTTGGTAGCTGGGAATTGGGCGTTCATGGTGGAAGCAGACATCAGAACAAGAAGCAAGAAAAGGAGACTAGGAGGATCCATTTTTTCAACAGGGGTGCAAAAAAAAAAAAAAAATTGTGTTCAATAATTCAGCCAAAAAGACAAAACATATACGACACCAACCCGGATAAAAAAAAAAAAAGCTTTTGCTGCAGAGCTATCGCGTTTCTCGAGGGGCAACCTTCGACTCTCGAAAAGCCATCGACTCTTTTTAACTGCCTCTCCTCTCTGTCTCGGGAAAGTATGAAAAAGACAACCAGCGAGAAATTCCTCGAAGAAGTAGAAAAGCAAAGACTCCTTTCCACGAAGTCTGTCTTTACGCAAGGACAACGGAAACGCAACGACAACGCGTGATTTTAGTTTCATGGTTGAGGACCTATGTATCACGAACACAATATAGGACACGTCACTACATGATATGCCGACACGTTTTTTTTCAAAAAATAAAAAATTTCGACACGTTGGGACACGCTATATATTAAATAAATATTTTTTTATATACAAAGATAATTTATTATTTTTATGACATTTTATAAAAATAGAGAATTTACAAAAAAATAAATTTCTACTGTGATTCATCCCGTAATTTAAGCTCAGCCAACCAAGGAAAAAGATAATAAAATAAAAAAGAAAAATGAATCACTTGACCGAAGGATGCTTCCCGAAATGACTTGATGAGACACAGACTGAACTCTCTCTCTCTCTCTCTCTCTCTTGTCATCTTTCGTCTTCCCCGCGCTAATGCCTCTCTCATCTTCATCTTCTCATCTTGCGTTTTCCCAACGATCTCAACCCTCTCTCTGATTTTGTGCTGCCCCACTCTCCCTCACCCGTTACTTTTTGAAAAAGATCGTCGCCCTTCCTCACTCTCTCTTTACTTTTTGGAAAGATCTCGTTCCCCACGCTAACGCTCTCTCTCCTCTCTCATCTTCTCATCTCATCTTGTGTCTTCCCAGTGCTCTCTCTCATCTTGCGTCAACCCCACCTCCCTGTCTCGCGAAGCAAGCGACGGCGACGACGACCTCCGTGATTTTAGCTGCCTCGTCTCTCCTCCTGCGTTCGCTCTCTGCTCGCTCTAGCGCTGAGTGGCGCTGACTCGCTTTCTACTCGTCGCTGCCTCTGCTTCTACCTACAACTCTGCACTCTGTCTTCTCCTCCAGATCCGCGCTTTCCCCACACTCCTTCCTCACCGACTTGCGGTCGCCGGTTCTCTCCTTCATCATCTCTCTCATGTCCAGATCTGTACTTTCCACTCCCTCCTTCCTCTTCGACTCGCGTCTCACCGGCGTTGACGCCGTGTCGGACCTCCGACACGCGTTGACCGCGTGTGGGACGCGTATCGGAGCCTGTCGGACGCGTGTCCGTGTCCGATACGTGTCCGACACTGATGCGGTTGCCTTCTTCACGTGTCGGTTCTTCATAGTTGAGGACACAGATATGCATGAAAAGTGATGAACCAGTTGGCACTTAAAATTATGGAATAGGAGATTTAATTTTTAAGGAATCGTGTCGATTGTTAAATTCCATCTTTTTTTTCAATGTAATTCATGTCGGGTTCGGATCGATCAATCATTTGATGCCGACGGTGGTCAATCGGACCACTTGTTGGAGATACACCTTCGGCCGAAGCTCAATTAGGAACGACTGAAAACTAGCCAGTTAGGTATAGTTCGGTCCGTCCGATTTGGGTGGATCTTGGTTTTTTTTCTAACCCCTAGCGCTAGCAATCCTATGTGTCAAACAGGTGCTGATGTGGATAATCTTTTCTTCTTTTATTTTTCCTTTCGTCGTCTTCGAGCGAGGTACAACTTACTAGATCAGGCGAGGGCGCTTCTCACCTGAGGTCGATGACCTCACCAACCATGGATGAGTTTCGGGGATGGCTAACCCGGTGGGGGGTTAAAGGAAAAAAGGAAAATAAAATAAAGAAAGAAAGAGAAAAAAAAAGAAAAAAACTCAGAAAATGAAAAATTGCAATAATAGTCTATGTTAGCAATGATCATGCCACTTAAGACAGTTGATGCTGACTAAATTGCCACGTCGCCGAATTCTTGCCAAAATTGACAAATCGTTAAAAGGTTTAGGACTAAGTTGGTAAATCATAAAAAGCTTTAAGACTGAATTAATACAACGAAAAAGTTTAGATCTAAATTGACACAATTGAAAAGCTTATACTGAATTAGCTGCCGTACAATAAGACTTTTTATACAATTTTCCCTCCTCAAGTCTCATGAACAGTCAATGTCTTATTAATTGCTAGGCCTAGGAGAACCTTAATTTTGGTAAAATATTGTATCCGAAAAACGTCGGGATTATAGGTTCGATTCTTGCTCGATATAACTGTTTTGGGCTATATCTTAAAAACTAATTCCTTACGATTCTCTCAGCGTGGACATACATATAGATAGTCTTTGACTAAATCGAAAATAGCCTTAGCTTGATGCATAAAAATTGGCTCCATATATCACTTGAGCATTAAGCAAAAAATAGTAATATCTAGGAGTATTTATAGTATAGTTTGAACAGATTTGTGACCTATTTTCTACTCAAACTATAACAACTTCGATTTTTGCTTTGATTGAATACATATTAGCTTTAAGCCTGCCTGAAAATTATGCAGGAAAGTTAATATCTATCAATCTCAAAGTTCATATTTCGAATGTCAAAGAAGAAAGAACAAGTACCTCCATACATCCATAACAAGACGAAAATTGATGCATAAGATGAGGAAAGAAGTAGTCCCATTACACAGGACAGAAACTCAACAAATTAGGTGCAGGAAACTTACATGTGTTATGAAAAGACTAAATAATTGACTAGACCCAAATAAACTGCAGATTTTATAGGTTTTCGAGGATCTACATCGAATCTTCAAAGATGCGATGGTGATCGGATCAAGTGAGATTAAGCCTTAGTTCTGGACCACATATCACATAACTTTTTCGTATGTTGCAATGATTCACATAGAAATTAGGAAAAGAGAATTATCATTACAATGGGATACGATCGGAGAATTGATTCTATGAATAGCAATGGATCTAGAATCTTTGGGTCGGGGAACAAGCTTGTGCTTGATGTTTATGTATGCAAGGCATGACTTTTTCTAAGTACACTTCACTTCCAACCTTCTATGAATCTGGATTTAATCCCAAGCCTTTGAAGCCATATAACTCCTCAAAATGACAAACATCAAGCTACTTTTGGTGATGTGGAAACCACAACAAAGGCAAAAAGCAATGTGCAGGGTACGCTAACAACCCATTTTCTAAGGCAACCGTGGCCCCGTGGGTACGGCTCGGTGATAGAGGCCTCATTTTTTTCAGAACTGGTTCGATTCGCTTCTTGATCTCTCCGCCTCGGATACTCTTGAACTGTAATCCTGCGTGGATGACGCATCAGATACCACGGCCCCGTGAATGAAGAATGCGGGTCTCGACGGCACTTGGAGAGCAACTGAGGGGCTGCTAAGCATGAGGCAAATTGAGGCCATCGTTGGCCGGCTAGCTTCGTTTTCTTGGACACATAGCAGGCCAATGTGGACGCACCTCACAATTCCAGTATTCGAACCAGAAGCTATGGAGGGATCGATGATGTTCGATATTGATCTTTCCCTCCAATTCTTCCAAACCCGCAAAGATCCGACAAACATTGAGCAGATTCATCTCCCAAATACTATGCAAAATGAGAAGGCATGTTCTTATACTCACGTAGCTTATAAGGTCCTCCATGTCATTGCCGATGTGGTGATTGTTCCCGCGACCACTCACAATCTCCAAAACCAGCACTCCGAAACCGTATACATCCGACTTGCCCGAGAACTTTCCGTTCATCTCATACTCTGGCGCCATATATCTGCTATGCATCACAATAAGTTCACCATATTAGCTCTACGGTTTGCTTTGTTGTTTTGCTACTCATTAGCTGTAGGAGATCGTGGCACTTACTCGGTCCCCACGATTCGCTTTGTCTTCGCATGAGTTTGATCCAACTTGAGCAGTCTCGCCGTACCAAAATCTGATATCTTCGGATCCATGTCCGAGTCCAACAAGATGTTGCTGGCTTTGAGGTCCCGATGGATGATACGATGTCGAGATTCTTCGTGTAGGTAACGCATCCCTCGAGCAACACCCATTATTATCTTGTGACACTTATCCCAGTTGAGATTCACACGCTTCCGGGAATCTAGGCATTTTGGTCAAATCACAGTCTATAAGGTGTCCATTAAACATTTGGGAGGATCTGATGTCACAAATGATTACGGAGAAACATACCGAATATGAACTGGTCAAGGCTCGAATTGGGCACAAACTCGTAAATGAGAAGCCGTTCGACTCCTTCCAGGCAGAAGCCTTGGAGCCTGACCAAGTTCCTATGTTGTTGCCTAGCTAGCAACATGACCTCATTCTTAAATTCTACTTCCCCTTGGCTGGAATTGTGCGACATCCGTTTCACTGCGATTTTCAGTCCGTTGGAGAGCTGACCCTGAAATCTCACCAAATTAGATCCTTGTGAGTATCGATTGGTACATTGAAGCATTTCGAAGACTGTCAGATTGATGTCGTCTTTGACTATTTGGTTGCTTAAATATTGAATACAAGGGAGTAGAGGTTGTGCTTTGTTGATTGTTACCATGTAAACAGCACCAAAACCGCCTTGTCCAAGCTTCTTGGAATCAGAGAAGTTATCCGTTGCGGTTCTGATAGTGCTGAAATCAAATTGCAGCGACTCCGCCGTGCTAATTTCAAGCACAACTTCACCTAGAAAGACGAAACGCGGTCATCCAGAGCAAGCATCATTATCTTTTCGTAATGAAAGTTTCGCAAACTTTCGGTATACATAATTGCACCAGCAACCATTACTAATAAACCACAAACCCTCATGAACAGTTGCTGTTCCAATGCAAAAGGATAAGGACTCACCTTTGACACTTTGTCTGGGCTGCTTCTTCTTCCTTTTCACTTTCAGGAGCACGACAACACCGACGACGAGTAGTGCAAAAACACTTGTGACCACCGCAATGATCACTTTCCTCGTTGAATTGCTCTTTCCAACTGCAAGAGCAAAAGCACATTATGTTTATGATCATAGCTCACTGATAACAAAATCGTACCTTGGAGAAATTTCTAAAGCGCCATTACAACTGGGGAAACAGAACTCACGTTGGAAAGATATACCAAAAACAGATACGCACCACAAACTAGGACGCAAAAAATACATCGGGCCCGTTCTCCCATAGCTCAAGGGAAATTTACTCGGATTTCTGAATTTTGCCATCCCACCAGATTTCGTCTAATGGGAATACATCACATTATACTTTAAAATTTAAGTTTCTACGGATAATCGGTTGCCTTTTCGACTTCAATTTTAAGTCTCTGTCTGAAATGACCACTGTGGTAGAGAACAACAATCACAGGATCACAGTGGTCGTCCCCGGGTTGGGTCACCATCTCAGGTGGCGGTGATCGAATCGGTGTCCTTTAGTCTTAGGTCTATTTAAAAAAAAAATAATTATCTGAATATTTTGTTTTTTATTTCATCCTACCTTATGTTCGTCAAAACTTAAAATGTCGGAATATTTTTATTTTTGGGCATTTTGCCAGACCAAAGTATAAGATATAAAAAAAATATGAAGCAATTTCTCATCGGACCTATAAGTAATAAGAGATTTTACAGAAACTCCCTTGATTGGTAATGTTGATCATTTAATACACGGGAACCATTTATTTCAACATCTAATTAGAGAATTTCCATAGAATTTGTTAGATATATCTAACATTGCTAACGAATCTTATTGTGACTAGCTTCATTTATGGACAATCAAACACAATTAAGCCAGTTGCAGTTGAGGTCTGGTGATTGGTGGACGAAGAAGAAGAAAAAGAACAAAAGGGAGAAAAGAGAAAATAATGTAAAAATTTATTAAAAATTGATTTTTTGAAATATTATAAAATTTATCCACGTCGGGGAAGCCGTGCATGCCATGTACGGCAACTAGCGTCCTCGTTAGCAATTTTTAACCAAACGACAAAAAAATATTTTCCAGTATTTTCGGGTCTCAGCCAAATATAGGAAAACATTGTTATTTTCTTGGAAAATGAACATTTTTAATGAATGTCACATTTTTTGCGAAGCAAACGAAACCTAAACATATATTCTTGTTTTCGGAAAATATTGAGCAACCGATACCTTCTTTTTCGCCAAAAAGCATTTATTCAATAAAGATTACATAATTTCGACCAAAAAAAAATAAAGATTACATAATCTACTGAGCATATATCAATAAAAAAAACTCGTGTGGTTTATAGAGCTTGTAGATTTAGCTCACACGGAAAAATTGATTGTGTAAATCTCACCAGAAACCCACATAATTTTATAGAAACAAAAAAGACCCCAACGCTGGTACCTCACTCCTGAACAAGAGCCAACGTACCTGGTGATGGAGGTGGCACATCTGCCTTACGCGATGGCGGTGTCGGTGGTGGCGGCGGCCGCGGTGGAAGTGGCACACTGACCGGGTTGAAGAACTGATTATTGATCCCCCACAGAATCAGGCAACTTGGCACCATGAACCGTCCTCCTGTGAGACTGTCCCAGTCCCTCACCGTCTGGGCGCCTATCAGTAGGCAGTCTGTGCATTGCTGCTCCGTTAGGTCCGGCGTGCACTGTGTCAACGCGTAGATCATGTCAGGCCCTGCTAGTTGGTTCCCGGACGCGTACTTTCTCAGAGAGCCGCCACCTGCCGTCTCGGGCCACAGACTGTTCAGGAGCTTCCACATCGCTGCATCGTATGTGTCCAGGCTTGAGACGTTGCCAGGGGCCCCCGCCACGTAAGTGGGTTCTGTCGTGAGTGCGCCAAAGAACGAGGCGTCCGAGTACCGGATGATGCAGTCCCCGGTATAGAGGAGTGCCTCCTTCTGTAGGGGGCAGAGGCGGCGCATATCGGAGGCCAAGGAATCGAGGCAGGCACGGCAGTCCTCAGGGGTCGAGTCACCGCGGCAGAGGCCAAATACGTATAGGGTTTGGGAAGCGCCGGAGACAGGGGCAGAGGCATTGAAGAAGGCGTAGGAGAGGGACGAGGAGTTGGTGGTGGAGATGGAGGAGAGGAGGGTGGTGAGGGTGGTTTGGTAGGTGCTGTTGGCGGTGAAGTTGCCGGTGGAACCACAGTAGCTCGCCGGGAATTGGGCGTTTGTGGTGGAAGCAAACATGAGAAGGAGCAAGATAAGGAGATTTGGAGGATCCATTTTCTTCTGGTGCGTTTCGAGTCTCTCTTTGATTATGAAAATCGCACGACTCATTAATGCCTCAGCGGGGAAAAATAAAAAAAGGAACACGCACAAACACAAACCTCGTCAACACGGATGACTAAACTTTTGCAGACTTGTCGTGTTTCTCAAGGGGCAACTTTGGGGTCTCGCAAAAGAAGTGTCTTCTTTTACTGCCTATCTGTGTTTTGAAAGTATAATAAGGCGACGGGTGAGAAAGTCGGGTCTCGAGGAAGCATCGACTCAAATAGAAAAGCAAAGACTCCTTTCTACGAAGTATCCGTCGTCTGCGATTATAATGGAAAAGGGATCTCTTTTCTTTTGCAGCTATCATAGAAAAGCATTGATGCCTTCTGTCGAGTCTTTACCGGTAGTGCTAGTGGGAATGGAAAGTAATATGGCAGACCACTGAGGACCAAAGAGTCTCTTGAGCAATTATTCAACATAAAGGATTTCATAAATGAACACCAAAGAATTTGCAAATTGAATGATTGCTGACGAATGGATGAACTGTGTTTCGTTGAGACTTTTTTCTGGTTACATTAATTGAGATTGTAATTTATCGTTTTACGGCATTGGTTTAATAAAGTAAGACATAAATATTCTTAGTAAGTCTACCATGAGTTTGCCTTGTGTGGGCCGAGTTGAGCCTGACCCATGATGAGAGAGATAGGCTAGAAATTCTATAAATAGCGTTCAAGTCTATTCTCTATTCCTAATGAATGCACAAATAACCTCACATCAGGTTTCATGAGGGACAGTCTCCTTGAGCCAATGATACATGGGCCAATAAAGGAGAAGCGCTTGAGTTTTGGATCATCGATAATCCGTATCAAGAATGATGGTTTCTAAATTAGGTGCACGAATCCCTTTTCTCCGTTAAAGTTCTAGATTCTAGTTATGATGATATTGGGGGTCGTTTCCATGGTTTACATTTGGTATTAGAACTTTTGATTTTTTCCCGGTTTCAAAAGTTTTGCTCGATGAACATTGATTTTGGTCACATATTCAGACCCCTCTCATCGGGATGAGCAAAACAATGGGTGGCACGCCTCCGAGGACATCGCCCTGATTCGAGGTGGTGTGCACCGCCCACGCGCTTTTGCGATTGACCGCCTCTGGCATGCGCCGATATTAGCATTTGCTACTTGCCTTTGTCGAATGGCCCCCGCTAATACATTTAGGGAGTCGGCCCCCTCTCGGCGATGTGCATTACCTAAGATAGTAACACATCATATTGACCAAGGTGGACCGATCGAACTAGGAACCGCTCCGACCTGAACCAACCATCTGTTTCGATTTGATTTCTTATTTCATAAAATTGGTATTAGTGATTTCCGATTCGGCTGTTGTTTCTTGGGGGAACAAACTAGATCAATTATTTGTATTTATTATTTCTCAAATGTAAATCCAATAATCCATCGATTTTTTATATTTCTTGAATGGGAACCTAACTTTGGTTAGTATATTAAATTAAAGTTCTTGTTACTCACCCTTGCTAATAATTCACTAGTTCCATGAAGAAGTTCATGTAAAAAGGGATGGAAAGAGAGAGGATAACAATGAGAAATTGTTCAAGAATTGCAAGATAAGATAAGATGGTTTTTTCATCAAAGGAGTTGGAAAGGATAGCTGTTTAGATCAGAAAATCATATTAAGTACTTATTAACACCTAAATTTTGGCTAAGTTACTTTGAAAAATCTACATAAAAAATTAGAGACTAATCTTAGTATTTAATTAAAATTCATATAGTTTGAATTAAATTTCTATATGCATTAACATTTGCATTCAATTGGACCGGCAGTGAAAGTTAGAGCTAAAATTGACACACGGACGGACCAGAGCACAAAAGCTGAATTCGGCAATCAAAGGGAAGCAGGTGCCAAAAATTGCAAGGCCTCAAGGCCTATTTCAAGCTGGAGTTAGCCCATTCGTGTTTAATAAAAAAAATGGCTTTTTAATTAAATGTCAATATCTGACCCAAAAAAATAAATAAATAAATGTCAATTAATTGTAAAAGGCATAATTAGGCCCGCCAAATAAAAAAAAAAAAAAAGCAATCAAGCCCACAATGGGCTGGGACAATTCGACTAGCCCATATAAAGGGCCTAGCCGAATTCTCCAATGAGCATGAGGCTCAATTTAACACAATTTGGTCCTATTGAATTTAATTCAAATTATATTTTGATTTCGGGTTTATTTTGCGGATAATTAAGAATTCCAGGCCCCTGAGTTGCAACGTTTGTGCCTAAAAATAATGATGCTACTATGTCTAGGGTTTGGGGGGACAAAATACAGAAAATTCTGCTTAGAAAATTAGAGAGGAAAACAGCGGGAAGTGTAGTAAAATCCAAGAAGCCTCTCTCGGTCGAAACATCCCCAACGAAGCCTTGCTGCCCCGCACTACTGCTGCCTCTGCTCGGTCATCGTTCACTCCCGTTGCTGCTCCGATGTGACGTCCCAAGTCGTCACCTACTCGCGTTTTTCTCTTAATCTTTTCATATATATTACGTGGCGCATGCGGAAGACCAACAAAAATCACTCATGAGGCCTCATTACACAATCAACAAGGACGCACGGCTATAGGGTGTGGCCTTTAAGGGTTTAACTACCTACACATGTAATAACAAGATCATTCCACATGTACCATAACACCTGATTTTATATATCATTATACCCAGTTAGGTACATCTGAGATCGTCAAACATCAACGTAGGCTACTGGGTGGGTAACAAGAGGTATCCACTCCCAAATACTACCACCATCGCTATCCATATCTATACTACGGTTCCTTCAGAAAAGTGTTGGCTGTGTCACCATCATAAATCCGCCTGTACACGCTAGCCACCATCCATGTCCACTACTCCTCAACACCACCATCACTGGCTAGCTAATATGAAAAACAACATGACAAACAAGAATGAGCAAACAAGCCAGGTCGCAATCCGGACTTTCGTGGAGCGCATCAACGTGTGGATGTCCGTTAGACTCCTAAGACACATGCACGAACTAGTGCACCAACCAAGACTTGTCCTTATTATTGTGTAGTTTTTAAGAGTCATTATTAGTTGAGTCTCTTAAGAGTTGATTCATATTCCGATGTATAGCAAATGCAATGTATACACATGCGTTTGTTCATGTTTTTAGAGTATCTCAAGAGTCATGAATCAAGTCTATAAATAGGTTTATCTTGTAACCATTTTGGTATGGGTGAATCGATTTTAAATATAGAATATTGAAAATCCATCTTCGGTCTCCTCCTCCTTCATGAGCAGAGTTGAGTTGTGAGTTTTTGCGTGAGCCTCACTTTCGATTTATCCCATCAGACATTTCTTCACCATTGGCATCCGTCGGATGTGCAGGCCATGTCGGTGTTGAGATGGTTGCGCTTTGGCTCTGGAGCTTCAAATCCATCGGAGCCATGGTAGGCCGTCTCACTACATTCTCTTGAACACATAACAATGCAATGTGAATGCATCTTAACATTAATCCTCATGCTAAGCTTGATAACACAAAATAATCGATAAATCCACTTACTAGATGTGACCTTCCTTGGATCACTTCTTCTCCTTCTAATAAAGCAAAACACAGGGACAACAACCATCACCAAGAGAACTACCGACTCTGCCATAGAACCACAATTATTTCCTGCCAACATCAAGCAATGCATTTAATCCAGTTTGAAGTCGCAATTCATGATTGGTAGCAGCTCAGATTAGAACAATTCTTTCTATAGCACGGACGTCCAAACATTCGGGAGCACCGGCACATTATGTTTATGATATGGAAACGAAACTCATGTTGCAAAGATATAACAGGAACAAATACGCATCACAAAATACATCACGTCGTTCTATGATAACTCAAGGGGAAGTTATATGGATTTCTGGATTTTGTCAATCTACTGATATCCGTCCAATAAGATTTGGAGTATGTCGCATTATACTGTAAAATTTTATGTATTTAGGGATAATTGATTGCCTTTTCGACTTCAATTTCATTACTTTTCTGAATTTCTTACGGAAATCAGAGTAAAAATAGTGAAATGGTTTACAGAAACAGACTAGAGCAAGAAACAGCCAATGCAATCTTGCAAATCTTCTGCAGGGTAACTAGTTACACTTTCTATATCTCTGTTAACCCTAATTAACGTTACACTTTTGATTCATCAAATACCGGACATGAGAATTTGTCTCTTGCCTTACACAACCACCGTAATCGATGGGACCTTTCACTAGAGTTCCCTGTCCCTTATGGGGAGAAAGTCGAAGGTTCGGGGCTTTCGACAAAATGACTTCAACCTTGGTATTTGCTCATCTTGCTCATTAAGGTTGAGATGGTTCCTCAGCCAATGAAAGAACCAGCGCAACCACCAAGAAGAAACTTGCGGGACACTTCAGAAGCAAAATATACGAGAGCACCATTTTGAAACTTTGATTTCTGACCTGGATTTTGCATCGAGTTGATCAGTGCTAGTGAAAAAACTAGTGTGACCCTAAGGATGGTTGCTATGGATTCTAACCCCAATTGATTTTGATCTCTCTCTCGAGATAAGTACACTATCGGTGTCATAACTTTTGCACGGCATTCACTTGAGTGCTATAATTTTCAAAACGTTTACGTAAGTGCTATAATTTTCAAAAATCGTTTACTTGAGTATCATCGCTAACGTGGACGCCGGAAAAGCTGACCTAGCACTCAAGTGAACGATTTTTGAAAGTTGTGACACTTAAATGAACGATTTTTGAAAGTTATGGCACTCAAGTGAACGTTTTGAAAGTTCTAGCACTCAAATGAACGCCGTACACAAGTTATGGTACTCACGGTGTACTTATCCCCTCTCTCTGTCTCTCTTAGAGGACCATTGTGGTAGAGAGACAACAATCCCGGTAGTTGTCACCGGGTTTGGTCACCATCTCCGGTGACGGTGATCGAATCCATCGTCCTTCATTCTTAGGACTTTTTTTTTATTTGTTTGAATATTTTATTCAGGCGCTGGTGATTGAATCTAGTTCATTTTGATACACGGGTTCCATTCATTTCAAACACCTAATAAGAGAAATTCGATAAAGTTTCTTAGGATGTCTAACATTGCTATTTAATGTTATTCTGACTAGCTTCATTTACAGACGATCACACACAAATAAAGCAAGCTTTAGCCTCTCTTTTCCTTTGACGATGGGTTCTAATCACAATCGAAATATCATGCAGGTTCTCGCAGCTTCGTCATTGCTGCTGCGTAAGTGTATCGGCTCGAGACATTGTCGGAGGTTCTCGCCACGTACATGAGGTCTGTCACGACTGCGCCGAAGAACGAGGCGTCTGAGTTCCGGATGATGCAGCTCCCAGTGTAGAGGAGTGCCTTCTTCTGGAAGGGGCAGAGGCGGCTGATGTCAGAGGCCAAGACATCAAGGCAGGCGCGGCAGCTCTTGGCGGTTAAGTCACCGTGGCAGAGGCCAAAGACGTAGAAGGTTTGGGAGGCGCCGGAGACGGCGGTGGAGGCATTGAAGAAGCCGTAGGAGAGGGACAAGGGGTTGGTGGTGGAGATGGAGGAGAGGAGGGTGGTCAGGGTGGTTTGGTAGGTGCTGTCGCCGGTGAAGTTGCCGGTGGAACCACAGTAGGTAGCTGGGAATTTGGAGGATCCATTTTTTTTTTTTTTTTGGTGCTTCGAGTCTCTCTTTGATAGAAATATTACTCAACAGGCTCGTTCCCTAGTTAACATGACTACCGTGATGGATAGGGTGCAAAACAAAATGTGTCGCATTCACTTTAGTTTGAATGCACATTATTTTATTAGATATTTAAAAAAAAATCCTTTGTATTTTACGTTTAGATTGACATCTTACTTCAATATTTGAAAGTTGTGAAGACATTGAGTTGAGTTTTGAATTGACATTGGTATATTGAGATTAAAAAAAAAAAAAAAGTTACAGAATGCAAGGTTAGAGTCATCATCAATCCACCTCGCTAATTTAAAGAGTATTGCCGTACATCTAACGAATTTGACTTTAAAAATCTCAAGAAATTAAATTTGTTGAAATATCTTATGATAACTAATATCGCGTTACTAATAATTCAGCGAAAAGAGAAAAACATATACTACACCAACCCAGTCTACATGGACACCACGTGACCTATTTTTTTTAAATCATCACATAATTAAGTTAAAAATAAATGACACGTAATTAGTTGGCCGGAAATTTCTCGCCGTTGGCAATTAAGTGATTGTTTTTTCTCTGATTTGGCACTTAAGTGAGCCGGCAAAAAATATTGGTCCTCACTTGAGGGTCGTAAACAAATATTGACACTTGAGGTGTCCTTCTACCCTTCTTTCTATATGAAAAGTTAGTAACTCTATAAATTTAAAAGTAAATGCTTTCAAGGAATAGGTGCAACAAGAGTTCTAGGGTAATATCTCAAGTTCCACTTAGCTTCCGCTGTACCCTCCTGTTCCAGGACTTCCATCTCCGATTCTGCCCAATCTAGATGAATCCGACCGTTTTGTTAGTAAATCAGCCTCCACAATGCCAAGTAAACACATTACCGCCTCCGCACGGAATCCACCACTTCCTCTAGACATAAAAATTGCTAATGATAATGTATCAAACATTTACTATCAAATGATTTATACCTAATACGTAATCCCATCGATATATATAGACATAGTTGCACAATTGTGATTCTAGAGGTGGCTCTAACACGGTCAAGAGATGGCTCTCACAACGTAGCACTGTTGTTATTGGCCAACACTATCACCTAGAGGGGGTGAATATGCTACGTCCACTCTTCCACACTAATAGCCTACTGGTTGGATTACACAAATTAATCAAATTAGAGATTATAGTAACATGTGATAGCTTATACTCAATCACTTCAATTTAGAAACGAGTGTTGCTTCTATCCAAAGTTTTCTCACTCTATGCACTTTTGAACACTGCACAACACCCTTCAAAAAATTACTTAGAATATGTATAGGTCTCTCGAAATATGGATGTCGAACTCTTGATCTTACTCACTCTACGTGCCTTGTGCTCCTTATAAACTTCTCGACATCCAAGCTTCCCATTGGATAGAATCATCTCAAGGATCAATCTCCAAACTAGCCATTGATAAATAAAGACAACGTAGCCATTGAGGTTGAAGCATCAGAGATTTGAGAGAATTTGCTTGCCCATACAATCAAATCCTTGAATCCAGAAATCGAGTTGAGAAATCTGGTTTTTGAAAATATTTTACTTGTTAAAAGTTTGAACATACATGCCCATTAAATCGTAGCCTAGGAGTAGAGAATTAAATTGAGCTAACTAGAAGGGATACTTCAACGATGTTAACTTGAAGGTAGGTACGCAACTGTTGATCAATACAAGCATGATGGCATTATTTAAAGAGGGCCCAGTGACAATCATAGGAGCGTCGGTGTTTTAGGATTCTTCTTCCATTGGAAAAAAATTGATCGATATGCATGTAAGCAGTAAGCTATAAAACCATGAAGAATATACTTTATTGTTATTTCTTATATGTATTTAAAATTTAAATGGTAGATAGTGATTTATGGAAAAACATTAGCAGGAAAATTTGTTATGCATACGGCCTTTATGTGTGGAAAGATAAAGTCCTATATACAAAGAAAAATAAAATGAATTTATCAACTTTGGAAGCTCTCACGACATTTGCCAAGAGTAAAAGAATTGCTTGACTGGTCGAGAGCAATTTTTGGAATTGCTTTCCTGTTGAGAGTTATTTTCTCCAATAGTCCTCTTCTTCACATTAGGCATGATCGGACGGAACCAATTCTTGCAAAAAATCAATGAGTCTTGTAGTCAACCATTTCTACAATTTTCGCAGTCAAGCCGCACCGTGTGTCTTTCATAATCTGTCGACTAGCACTGAACATGGACTTTGATGGTACCATATACCTCGTGGGGTCAGGAAGTCGCGACGAACATAAATTTTAAGTAAAAATATCAACAGTTGAAGACAGTACTAGAACCATAACTTCTTTCCTGTTATGCAGACGAGGACTGTGATTTTTAATTCGTATAGGTCATAAGAAGGCTAAATCGAAAAGGATTGAAGCTATAAGGAGGAAAAGAAAAGTCTTCTTAGCTTCACCCAGAAGAGTTCTAGTGCTGAAAAATGAAAAAGCCATCTCAAAAAGATAATTAAATGTAGTAGCAGACACAGAAAAGATTCCTTCTCTTAAAGGCCAGCATACACCTTTTAAATTATGTTTACTTTGGATTTTTGATGATCTTGACTGATGACATTCATGTATCTTAGATCATAAGTAATATTGGGCGAGAGCCTTCAAACACAATATCAAATAAAGTTGTTTTTCTGAGACTGGGGTAGAATGCAAACCGATCTTACTGATGCTCTTTCTGGTCTACCTTGGCCTTGGGATATTGAGATGCCATGAAATTGGACCTGGTGAAAAGAGGAGGCATAAGCAATTTCCAGTGTGAATGGTATATTGTAGTCAAGAAAGTATTTTTTATTTCTTTCTGCCAACTAGTCAACAAAAGGCATAAGCTCAGCAACTTCTGCTGAAAGGAGTAGCCACTTTATATATTCTCTTTTTTATTGGGTACATTCTAGTTGAAGGCAAACGAGTATTTTTTATCAATGAGTAGAATACTTAAAAACAGTACGTACAATATTTTTGGAGACAACATGTTGAGGCGGGGCCAGAATGACCGTCGTTCAAACCCCGACAAAAGGAATCCGAATGTCTTAAAGATAGCACAATTCTTATCAATACTCAGATGCAATGGCAGATCTTAGGAACATCGGCAGAGCGTTCATACTCTCATTTACTTCTTTTGTTTCATGGACGAGCAAATAATTCTACTTTGTGTCTATAGAAACACTTTAAGCAACAATCAACTCTCAAAAAGCATAAGGGACAATCTATTTTGATGATCAAAGAAGCCACAGGATTGAAGTGTGAAAGCATTCTAAAGCCATATCGAATAGACACACCCACTGATAAATTGAGAAGTAATTGTGGCTATTACTTGTATTGAATAATCTTGCGGTGACAATCTTGGAAGAAAAGATTGACAGGTGATGGGAAGCTCAAACATGAACAACACACACTGGGAAAAAAGCATAGAGCCGTTTTAATCCATGTACTATATGTTCCTTCACCAAAAAACATTGATTGCATCGCTACTTTACTTCACCACAAATTCTTATCAACGATAAATACAGATGCAACTGATCATATTACATGGTTAGGCCTTTCTTCCTGTGCCTTTCGCTGCTCAGTTTCTTGTGCAACCACCATGAAAATGAGTCCATTCTGATCCACATCCATAGCAAAACTGAAACTGGCACCTGCAATTGCAAGCCACTGAGGAACAACTGAACATTCACAAACTCAGGTACCACTAACTTTGCCGGAGGATTTACAATAAAACACTAAGCAGCGCGATTTTCACTACTAGTGATAGACAGAATTGGCCAGTGTACCTTTGACAATCACAGATAAAGCCCGATGAATATAAAAGCTGTCTTGTGTCTAATTATCAAAGTACGTACTGGCCATTGCCTAGTCATGCAACTTTCACACTGTTTTCAAAAGTATTTTAACCACCACTACAGTTTGACGAAATACGCTGAGACAATGTACTTGAATTACATTGTGATGGAGGCCATGATCGACAACAATTCCTCTGAAAATTGGAAGATACCCTCTAATTTGTGTTTCACCAATTACACCCAAGCAACAACTCTTTGGCATATACAGGATTTCAAAAATATCTCAACAAAGATTCGTTAGCAAGTGATTCTTTTCAGTGAACGTATCACAAACCTGCAAGTGATGTGAGCACAACCCAGAGTCCTCTCCACGTAAAATTTGCATTTAGGGCATCTTCCCCATTTCTTCTCCTTTGCAAGCTCCCTTACAATGAGATCTTCACTCCCCCTCTCATCCTCATTCAGCGACTGAAACTCTTCGCAAGACATGCTGACGTGCCACGGCACGGAACACTCGGCGCAGAACAACCTATGGCAATATGGACATTCGCTCTCTCTAATCACCTGCCCTCCCTCATAGTCCTTGATCAAAAGGGCTGAGCAGTCGTTGAAAGGGCAGTAGAACTTCTGCGAGTTGAGAAACATCGCCTCGCACAGCGACTTGTCCCACATGTGGAGGACATTCTCAGGGAGGATTTGCCTGCAGGAATCAATCTGTAGGACACCCCCACACTCCAGTCCTGGGCATTTGATGGTGGTGACACTGTCCAGGACTTTGGTCTCCACATGCCTGCTTATGCAGAGAGAGCAAAAGTTGTGAGAACACACGGTCCCGGTCCTGAACATTTCTTTGGGCTCTTTTCTCTCTGCACAAATCTCACAGAAGCTCTCTGATGACTGGCCACCATCTTTCTGAACACCAATCTCAACCGGGTCTATGATTTTCATCTGACTTCTGCTCGGGTTTGCCTCAGTCACAACCACAAAAGACGAGGAAGACCCAGCATTTCTTTCTGAAGGATTCATATTCATCACCCAGGAGACTTCTAAAACCTCCTGAAGCTGCAACTCATGCGCATATTCAGAATCTGATACTTGAGGAACATCAAACAATAATGATAAGAACAGATCATCTTGCGAAATAAGATCCAAGTGCCTCTCCATCTTTCGAGTTTCCTTTCTTTGAATGTGCTTGTTTTGTGGCTTGTTGGTCTTTTGAAGGTCGCTTTGGTTGTTTTGATATCAAAAGATGCAGTGTACTGTGCACGAAACCTTAGCGTTGAAGGCGCTTTGAGTGATTGGGACTTTAATTCCTTCTTCTGGAGCTTTTCTTGTTAAATTTTTTTTTTTTTTTTGGATAGTGCTATCATTTTTGTAAAGCGAAAAAGATTTTAGCAAGCTAGCTTTGCTTGGGTCAAGTCAAGATGAAGGATATGGCTCTCAATTCAAACTCAAAATAGAAGATCCTAAAGTTATATCTTTTCATATCTTCATTTGCCTTTCAATCATATTTTCCCGCATTTTTAACTCTGATCAAATTTCAACCTAACCATTAGATGATGGCGTGACTTCCGGGGTGCATGACAACTATTCTATTCAAGAAATAGATTTCTAGTTAGAAATAAATTTTTCTATTTCTGCTTCTGGATGAGTTTTTGAGCAGAAAATGCGTTTGATAATGACGTAAAATTTCTGATCATGGAACAAAAGTTCGTTTGACAACCGTCGAAAATTTATACTTTTAAAAATTATTATTTATTATTTAAAAATAAAAACTATTATTTATTTTTACTTCGGCTGTGTCGGTGGTTGCAGTGGCGGCGGTCGATGGAGATTAGCTGTGGTTGGCGGTGTCACGCCCCAATCCTCGGGTATGCAATAGCCCTACCAATGTGCCTCAGGTCAATAAGGACGATGTCCTAGGCACGTCATTGACCCATACATTTTATCGTTTTATTGAGCACATGCGGAAACGTACAACTCCCAAACAACAATTTAAACAACGGGGATAACAGGGTAAGACATCACAACAATCAAATCATGACGGCTTAGCAAAGTGCACTTTTTATTTAATTATTTTTGTTAACCCAAAGAAGTGAAATATCTACATGCCCATTCATCGAGCCACTTTTTACAACTCTCGGAGGTACCATTCCGAGATTAACACGACTCCCAAACTACTCCAATAAGGTCCACGTCCACTTTCGGTTCTCCACGGGTAAGGGCCCGAAAATGGTTAGCAATAACGAGGTGAGATATGAATCTCAATGAGTCAAAGCTTAAGCCTGGCTAGGGCGTTGATTCACTCAAGACACCCTACCAACCAGCACAGTTTACAAGCATATAATATCAACCACATGCAAGCCGACTAGCCGCAATCCACACATAATGTAATGTTCGACTCGACTCAACAATCACATCAAACAATTCACTAACAAAGCATCACATTAACTTGCATGCACATGATACCACACGAAATCCATTTATTATCGGGTGACCCACATGGCTAGTGTGGCCCAAACATTACGACTGGTAGTGTTTACTGGCGGGACCATGCATCGTCCCTTATTTCCGGGGACGGCACGACATAGCATAAAGCATTCCAAAAGGAGCATTGGTTCGTCACAATTTGTGACTGGCATCCAACAATCCGTATAATCCGCACGACCGGCACAGGCATGGATTGACGAGCATATAATAAGTCGTGTGATTCCGTACGACTGGTACGGGCACGGATTGACGAGCATATAATAAGTCGTGTGATTCCGTACGACTAGCACGATATGAACTTGTAGGATGCCGTACGACTAGCACGGCATAATCTCATCATATGACCACACAAGCATACCGTACAATCATCCAATTCTTATCTTTGGCATTTAGTCAAATGCTCACACGGTAATGCTTAAAGACTCGGCCTAAGGCCATTTTCATGCTTAAATATGCGATTTGATCCACACGTCGTCACATGAATGCACAATTTATTCACTGGACTTTGTATTTGATACGGGATGATTAATCCCATACATACATACATACATACATACATACATACACCACATCAGTGCACTCAATGATCAATCAATAATCACCCATCAATCCATCGTTAATAATAATTAATTATTCCGGTTACGCTTAATTGGCCCGACATTAATTAATTAATTCAATTACACTTAATTGAGTCCATCTTAAACAATGAACCCGTCAATTAACGGCCCACTAGACTCCAGCTAAATAACACACTCGCGATCGGTCATCACTGTCAATCCATTAAATACAATCTAAAAACAACTAGCCACTGTCTATTTTATCCAACCAGAGTTAACTTAACTAATTGTGATCACCTAACCTAACCAGGATTACTAACCTAATCCGACCACAGTTAATTAACTAATCTATGATTAAAACTAATTAATCTATCCCTAAACATAATTAACGGCCTCGCTGAGAGTTACGGGTTAATTCACCGAGTAATCGACGTTCGGTGATAACTCGGGCGTGGCGGCGACAACGATGACAACGGCGGGTTCTTGGCTACGGCATGGGTTGGCTCGGGCCTACGGCAGCTGATGGTTTCAAGTGGAATCCACGGGCTTGGATCGCGGGGTGCGACCTCGAGTTGGGCTCACGGACGGAGGGTCTCGGTTGTGGGTTCCTCGGGTTGGGGTTTTCGGGTGACCAGAGCTCAGGCGACCGGCGGGTTGACAGGCGGCACACGGAGGGCTAGGGGCGACGGACTGAATGACGACCAGCGGCGCGGATGTAGGCGTCGGGCTGGTGGCATCGCAATACAAGGCCTAGAGGGAAGGGGGAGCTCTCGGGTCTCTCGGGCCTCGCATGGCTGGACAAACGGCAGAAAGAGGTGGCGCGGCGAGCTGGGTAGTCGGCAGTAGTTGGGTGGCGACGGAGCGGCGATGACTGATGGCGAGGTGTGGTGGTGGCTGGGTGGGTGGTTAGATGAGCAGGAGGAGGGGATGAGATATAGAGGGGTTCCGGTTAGGTCCGTTCCTGGCAGACGAAGAGCGAACTCGGCGAGCGGTCGGGGCGACGGCGAGGCAGCTCGGCGATCGGCGATAGAGGTGGACGGCCGGTGGTTGGCGGTGTAGGTGGGGTCGGCGTCGGGCGTGCACAGACGAAAGGGGGGAGGAAGAAGAGAAGGGGGTCGTCGGGTAAGGGGAGGGGGAAAGGAGAGAGAGAGCGCCGCGGGGCTTGTTGGGGGGCGCAGAAGAGAGACAATGATGTGGCTGATGGAGTGATGGTGATGTGATGGAGGCGGGAAAAGTTGCCACAAGATGGGGTAAAAGAGAGAGGTCGGCAAGTTGGGGGTGAGAGAAGAGAGGAGAGAGAAAAAAAAAAGGTGATGGTGATGGATAGAAGAAAAGATAAGCGAGGCTTACAAGTGGTCAAATTAAATTTGAATTATTTTGATTTCTAGTACATAAAGGCAATGACATTTTGGTCAATTGACATCTTAAGACTGATTGTATATTAGGCACAATCGATTGAGGGTAATTTTGTATTTACACATTTAAGACTCGCTCAGGGCTAGATTCAGGAGCAAAGAGTCTCGGTACTATAACTCGACGACTTGATTATTTTAGCTTGACTTTCTCTTACCGACATATCAAAATAATCCATTTTTTTTTGTAAGGAAGAACAATTCATTTTTTTTTTTTGACGAGGTTCTGCGCGGTCGGTGAGCTTCGCTCAACACAACGGCGGAGCACGACTAATCCTCGGGAGAGGCTAGCGTAGGAGCCCACCACCACAACCCCCCACTTAAGACACCGGCGCTAAGGAGTTTTGAACCCATGATCTCTCGTAAAAGGAACTGAACTCAAACCAACTCGACCACCAATCAGTGGGTAGAACAATCCAATTTTTGTCCCTTAAATCTTCAAGAATCCAAATTTATTTTCCAAACTGGAATTCGTGATTCAAATCCATCAAATCCATTTTTCTTACGTAAGTAGAAATTTTGGGACGTCATAGGCGGCAACCGGCAATGGTTGCGGCAATTGGCGGAGGGTGGCGGTGGGCTGCAGAGGTTGGCGGCGGGCTGCAGAGGTTGGCGGCAAGTAATGGTTGGCGGTGATGGTAGGCGGTGGGTGGCGGCCATTGGCAGTGAGGCGGGGGACGATGGTGGGCGGCGGTGGTCTGCGGTGGGCGATGGATGGCAGCCGCAGAGGCCGGCGGTGGGTGGTGGTTGGCGGCGGCTAACGGAGGTTGGCTGTGGCCGACGATGGTTGAGGCGGCCGTGGAGGGTGGCGTTGGGCGGTAGAGTTTGGAGGTGGTTGGCAACAAGCGATGATCGGCAACAGCAAGGTCGGCGATGGCCTGCGATGGGTGGTGGGGGCCGGCGATTGGTGCTAATTCGCTTTTAGATATTTTGCATTTATGCCAATTGAGTCATAAACCTTTTGTATCGTGCCAATTAACGTTGGTGGTCCTACGAAGCTTGGTTAGCACCGACGTAGATATTTTTTAATATTACTTTGATATTTTTAATATTATTTTAATAGTTTTACTAATATTTTTATTTTTTTTATTTTTTTCCCTTCTTTTTACTTGCAGTTCCTTTTTTTTTTTTTTTCGAGGTCAGCACGGGTCGCTAGATGAACCCCGCCGGCCCTTGCCCAATGGGCTTGCGGGCCCTTGCTATGGCCTGTTAGGGCCGCAGTGTCCTCGTCTAGCCAGATTTGGCGGGGGCATCGTAGTCCTTGCCGGATCCGGCAGGGCGAGGGTGCCTGGGTCCGGCAAGGACGTTGGCCTATGCTGTCCCCCAATCAAAAGAAAAAAGAAAGTGCAAGAAAAAAGAAGGAAAAAAACAAAACAAATATTTAAAATTTTAAAATATTATTAAAATAATATTAAAAAATATCTACGTTAGTGCCAGCCGTGCCATGTAGGACAATTAACATCTCCGTTAGCGATTTTCGGCCAAAATTGGCTGAATTAACTCAATTGACACAAATTCAAAAGGTTTAGGACTCAATTTGCATAAATGCAAAACGCTTAATACTAAATTGTCGCCAATACAAAAGGTTGAAAACTAAATTGGATCCAATGCAATAAGTTTAGGCTTTTTTTGACACTTTTCCCACTTTTGCATGTGTCAAAGTAATCCCATTACATGGAAAGTAGTCATTAAATGGGGCGGCAATTCAACTAATTCTGGTCATGAAATTTACAGTATAAGAAAAAGGGTAAATACTTGGTTATACCCGAGTTAATTAATTGGGGATTTTATAAATTTCCTAGGATCTTGGTCAAATCTTCAAAGATGTGATGGTTATCGGACCAAGCGAGAGGGCAAACTTGGACTGTCTGTTGCAATTTTATTTAATTTCTCTATCCTGTGACAATTCATACAAAAATTATGAGAAAACACATGTGATTACGACTGGATACAATCAGAGAATCGATTCCGTGATTCACTTAAAAATGCCCCCTAACTGATTATGATCGAACCAAGAAAATGCGGCATAGGCGTTTTTGTGAAACATGATTTTTTTGAGCATAATTATTGAGATAAGGCATAGGCTTTGATTTTGCCTGTCTCTTATCTTTATGAAGTGGAGGAGAAGAACTTGCTCGATCTCCTCCACTTCTGGGGCTCGCATGCATTCTCATTGCCGCGACCTAAATTTTCACCAAAGACCGCTGAGATGTGTCGACTGGTACACCAGGCGAATTCTTTTTAAGTTATCGACAAGCGTATCTAAATAAATTACCATATGAAGCGGTCATCAATATATTGGGAAGTACTCACCAGATGCCACTAAAGAAGTCGAAACAGGAACAAGCGACATGCCCGATAAAGGAGAAGAATGGAGGTTGCGACTAGCTACAAAAGTGCTCTTGCTGCCACCTGTAGGAAGGTTATCGACTGGAACAGCGGGGATGGAGTCAAATCCACATTATTATGAATATCCTCAGAAGGATTTTCAGGCAAAACCGAAGGATTCCTCTTCCTTTTCCTAGACAGGGGCATGTTTGTGTCTTCGATTCCCCTTCCTGGGAAGCTTGAAGTTCAGCCAATCGAGAGCTCCTGGTGATAGGAGAGGTGACCCTAGCTGTCAAAGTAGTATCTGCCAGGAGCAAGAATATATACATTAAAAGGAACGTGGAGGTTAGCCAGGGATGACAATTTTAAAGGTTACCTTTGATGACCTTCCGTTTAGCTTTCCCTAATACACGCAACTTAGAAGAAACAAGTCTGAAACTCCCTTAGTTTATATTCCCATTAGTAAATGTAAGCCCTCTTTAGAGGAATCTCCTTGATCGTAGACGAGGGTTCTGGTTGGGCAGAAGATCCAGTTTGATCCATGACTTTTCTTTCCTTTCTTACCGACATCCTTTGATTTGGCACAAAGAGAACGTGGTTTTACCCGAGACAGAGCAGATTTAACGGCTTCTTCATGAGGACTCTCAAAGGCAAAAGAGATCCACTATGTGGTCCATTCAAGAGTATGACCAGGATTGGTGTCGAATGTTCCAATCTCAACAGAATTCCGGCTATGCAGTGCAACAGCTATTGAAAGGGTCATCTTCCGATGGTTTATATTTATGCTTGTTCATGAAAGGAAACTCGAAAGAATACAGAATTTGCATGGGTACAGTCGGCACCAAACCAAATTATCTAGCACAATACTGTGGAGGGTATACTTCAAATCCATGGCAAAACCGTCCTTTCTTTGACAATCAGTGTACCACCGCAAGGTTGGAAGAAATATGAAGAAAATCTTTAGACGCTCCAAGCGATGGACCAGAGAAGACATACTTGGAAAGCCAGAAGAGGCGGAACGCCGCCAGCTCTTCATCGCTAATCGAGCCAGACGTTCGACAGGATGCAACGAGAAAATTACCATAGGCAAGAACTGTATCGGGGAGTTTGGCGGACCTGATAAGTTGTATTCGAAGATCCTCTTTCATCTACAGATTCCACTTGTAGAAGTTCGCTTCAAAAGAGGCGAAACCTCAAAAGTGAGAAGACTCGGTAATCCAAATATCGGGAGGAAAGGCCCCTGAATAGGTAGCAACTCCCCACGCTTTTGGGGGAAACAAGGTTCAAGGGAAGCTGGAACTGGGGATGATCTTGGAAACTTGGACCGTGGATATGATGTTCCGAATATTAGTCATACAAGTTCAAAAGGCGACACTTATCGGAATGGTTGACACCTAAATTTCGGCTATCTTTTTTAGCTATTAATTGCATAAAAATTCTCAACTAACATTAGTCCATACCAAAAATATTTAATTCAAATTCATATAGTTTACATTTAGGTTAGCTTAATTTTCTGCATATAAGCATTTGCATTTTAATCGGAGCAGCGGCATACGGACTTAAATGAATGGTACTAAACTTAAATACTAAATTAGATTAAACCCATATAGATCGAAAGTTTGACCAAATCCATTAATTAGTTAATACGGCCGAAAGTTTGCATATGTACGTGAGGTGCAAAGATTAAAAAGTCGGCATTATCAGATTCGGGAATAATAAGAATATAATCATTAAAATTTTAATTGCATGAGTCGCTGCCGCTACCATTGCCAACCCCACAAGTCGCTGGTCTTTGCTTCGGTGATCATTGCCCAGGCCCTCCACCGTAGCCGTTGCTGTGATGTGTCGCCCGATGGCTCCACCTCGGCCATGTCTAAAGCAAGGCTGTTGAAAGGAATGCGAAAAGCAAACACAGAACACAACAATTTACATGGTTCAATCCAGGTGATCTACGTCCACGGGCGAGGCAAAACAAGATTTTACTATAATCAAAGAGAGTACAGATTACGTAAGTCGGTATTATCAACTGAACAAAAGCACACGGCTCACAAGTCTCTTGCGTAAGGAAAATCCTCAAAACCAAACGAAAAAACCCTAGCCGCAGTATAAATAGAACCAAAAAAAAATGTCGGTCCTATCAACCTAACTCTCCGCGTCACAAACTAAATTTCAATTTTTTCTCCACTTTTGGGCCGCACAAAAATATGTCGATTCGGGTGATGAACCGGACCGAGTACATAAACTTCAAGACATATTTAACAGAGGCTCGTAGCCAAGGGATATTCTCGGATCGAGGGAGTTGACTATGATGAGATTTTTTCTCTCGTGGGGAAATTGACCTTGATACTGTTCGTTCTGTCCATGGCAGCTGCATGTGATCTTGACGCAGAACGTATGGATGTAAAAATGACTTTCCTTCATGGGGACTTGGAGGAGGAGATTTATATGAGGCAACCAAAAGGTTTTGAAGCAAAAGGAAAAGAGAATCTGGTATGCAAGTTGAAAAAGTCTTTATACGGGTTGAAGCAATCATCAAGGATGTAGTGCCAGAAGTTTGACACATACATGCTCCAGCTTGATTTTGTATGTTCAAACTCTAACAACTGTGTTTATGTGAAGAGGACGGGTGATCGGTTTGTCATTCTCGGGCTATACGCGGATGTACCTAGACGATATGCTATTAATCGGGAATAGCGTGAAGATGGTGAAATCCGTGAAAAAATTGTTGGCTAGAAAGTTCGAAATGAAAGATTTAGGGCCTGTAAATTTTATTTTGGACATGCAGATTACGAGGGACCATGGGAAACAGAAGATATAGCTAGGGCAGGAGAAATACATCAAAGAAGTGTTGAAGAAATTCAATATGACGGACTGCAAGCCTGTTGGTATCCTTATAGCTTTAGGGGCCAAGCTATATGCGGAACAATGCCCTAAAACGGATGAGAAGGCTGAGGAGATGGCTTGAGTTTCATACGCAAGTGCAGTGGGTAGCTTGATGTATGCTATGTTGTGCACGTGTCCGAATATAGCCCAAGTAGTGGGAGTCTTGAGCTGATATATGTCTAACCCGGGTAGAGAACATTGGAATGCGATCAAAAGAGTTTTCAGGTATCTTCGTAGAATTTGAAATTTTTCTTTGTATTTTAAAGGTACAGGGAATGGAAACACCATTGATATTGTAGGCCATGTAGATGCAGATTGGAGTGGGGATATTGATAGTAGACAGTCCACTAGCGGACATGTTTTCACATTATTTGGTGCGGCATTTAGTTGGATGAGTAGGAGGCAAAGCGTGGTAGCGCTTTCTTCTACGGAGACTGAATACATGGCTCTTACTCATGCCGAAAAAGAAGCCGTATGGTTACAGCAGATGTACTTGGAGTTCGATTTTGAGCAAGGTGCCGTGGAGGTGAGATGCGACAATCAAGGGGCTATTTATTAGCTAAGAATCTAGCGTTTCATTTACGTACAAAGCACATCTATACAATATCATTTTATCCAAGAGAAGATAGAGAAGAAAGAGGTTCGGCTTGTAAAGGTCAACACAATTGAAAATAGTTCAAACTTCCTTACTAAAGCCGTCATGGGTGCGAAGTTTGAATGGTGTTCTGCTGTGATGTGATTGAAGAGGAATGATGTTGAGAAGTCTCTTATTTGCGCGAAGTATCCATAAAGTAGGAGAATGTTAGAGTTGTCGAATACTTCAAAGACCCTTGTTTCTCATATCGGGCATGCCTACGTGAGCTTGGGAAAACTAAAGTATGAACCGACGATATATGACCCGTGCACATGGAACGCGGGGGTTTGGGGATACCATCCCCAAAAGGGGAGTCCCGCTGCCCGGTCGGTAGATGGGGGTTCGGGGCCAACGCTCTCAAAACAACAACGGGTTTGGGCTTGTATTTAAGCTGGTCCATTTATTGTGGGATCAAAAGGGTTTGGATAAGTTTAGGTTTTGGACCCATTTTTAGGTCTTATATATTGTGGTCGTATGAATTATCATTGTAATGAGTTTTGCAGCTGTAAACCTAAATCATAGTGAAATCTCTTTGCATGACATAGCCCTATTTTGGGATGAACCTGGATAAACCATGTTTCATATATTTTTTTTATTATCTTTATGATTGTTCTGATTCATATTAAGATACAATCCATCAGCTCGAAATTACACCGAGATGGTACTCGGTTTCACTCAAACAGCAGCTTGGTCTCGCCTACACAGCAGCTTAATTAGTCCTTAGGCAGCAGTGAGTTTTGGGCGAAAACCTGCAGCGATGGCAAGCTGAAGCGTTGGAAACTTCTTGGACCCACAACTTCAACTGAGGCGTCACGTTCAGTCAGGATCGGCAGGAGCTATGATGGAGGTCTCAGGCATGAGAGAACTCTCTGTTCTGGATGCTTCTCGACAATTTTTTATACCTTCTCCTCTGTTTTTTCTTTTTTTCCTCTCCGGACTTCCCTCTCCTTTTATAGGAAGAAGGGACACAAAGACACGACAAAAGTTTTGACTCATTAACCGTCTTCATTAAATAGCGCCCATAAGACAAACTTCACAGGCGCCCTCCTATATTATCGGCATGCATGCGCATCATTGAATCAGGTGGGAAAAAACATGAAAGAAGACAATGGAAGCCCACTTCAAGATGGAGGACTTGGTAGCACCGCTTGGACTGGTTTTGTTTATTTTTGTGGCGTGTCTTGTCCCCTCTTTTCATTTGCACTGTGGCCGTGTAAGATGTGAATGGTCTCCCTATGTGTTCTCTTTTTTCTCTCGATTTCTCCGACCCATTTTTCGCCTCTCCATCTGCCCTTCATTGAATGCATGCATCGGCTTCACCCATTCTTTCTTCTTTGTCGGCTGAAAATGGCAAAGGAAGAAACCAAAAGAAATCAGTGAATGAGGACAAAGGAAGTCATCGTAGGCAATGGATGAGGGAGCTTGACTTGACATGTGAGGTCATCGTTTCGCATATGTTCAATGGAGACAATAGCTCACAATTTTCCTATCTCCTCTGACCAGATCCCTATTTTCGGCAAAGAATGGGATGGATAATTCTTTGTCTGAATGGCGGCAATTAAATGCAAACTATGTGCCATTTCTTATTAAATGCTTCGCAAACGTAATTTTGACATCAGTCCAAATTAATGCTGATGTAATGCATTCATGCTAAAAATAAGCATGAGAAATTGATTTGATTATTTTTATTTAGAACCGAAATTAGTTCTAATTTTTTATGCAGAATGACTGAAAAGAATTAGTCAAAATTTAGGTGTCAATAATAGTATCATGATTTGTTTCCCTAATTTGAAAATCTCAAAAAGATCAACAATGATAAAAAAAATCAAATCTGAAGGTCGGCGAATTGAAAAGATATGACCCGTCATGATAACGATTTGTAAATCATGAGTGTTCATAATGGCATATTGCGACGATACAAGGTATTATGACCTGGAGGACTGTACATGAAGTACAAAGTGTCAAAAAGAGCAATACGGACGTCGGTGTTGCCAATGAGAACAGCACGCGCAATCGAGGTATGACTTTAAAAGAATCAAAATTTGTTTCAATTATTTTAAGAAGGGTGAATATATTGACACCAAAAGTAATTTGGTAGTCAATAAGCGTAGGCATGGCACGTGAGCAAAGGCGAACACGTGGATGGCATGGGTGTATAGGCAATCATGCCCATAACACACGAATCTCAATATATATTGGCTTAATCGACATGCACGGGGTTTCGTCAGCACTACGTATTCAGTTATCGAAATATGATGACAGATAATCGATAGCCCACAATGCAAATGTTGGCGACGAACATTTATTGTAATAATTTCTAGATAAAAGTATCATTTTGAAACTTGACAACAACAAGGGCAGTTGAGATCAAACGTGCAAGTTTTTTGAGGGAGCGGTTACCACTCAGCAACGATGAGAAGGGACATGGAATAGTTGACACATGAAGATCGTGGAGAAGTTCACACACAACAAGGATAATTGTTCAAGAACATGGATGTAACACTCGCAGAAATACAGGATCACAGAGATAAATCGATAGAGGTTACGCTGAGGAGTGGAATCGCTAGAATAACCATCAGGAGGCAGATGCCATGAGGTCATTATAAATACCACAAGTCAGCCATCAGAAAGTGCCCCTCCGCCCAATCAAGCAAATTTGTCTTTATTTTTACTTTCTAGTATCGCACTTTGTTTTTTGTAGTTGTAGCTTTTAGATTCGTCTCATTGATTAAATTCCAATGTGTATCTCTATCATGAGTATTGAGTTGTTAATAAAATCCCCGCATAGTACTTGTGTGTTCTCAAAGTATTTCATCAATTAAATTCTAACATAGTTTGTTTATATCTGGTAATGTCATCAAGTCTATACAATAGAATCTTGTCGTCAATTAGATTCTAGCACGGTTCGCCTTTGTACATTCCTATGTGGATCAAATTAGTTGTTGTGTCTCTACCTATGATGCTTCCTGTCCGGAGATGCCCCGAGAACCCTGTTTCACTTAATTAAGAATTGAAGAATGAGTTTTGGTCAAAAATATTTAGTAGCGAGAGACAATTCTGGCCAAATAGCTGAAAGGACTAGTTAACCAAAAACACATTCTGGTCATAAAAAATAACGACGCATAGATTTAGGAAAGTGAATTTCTAATCTAAAAATGTTACAACACTATCCAGAATTACTCTTTTTTTCACCTTTCGCTTTTCTAAAAAGCTGATCACTTTCCTCCTCCCATTCGCAACACGGACAGCACCTCAGAAGAAGCAGCTGCCACTTCAATGGCCACCGCCGTCGGAGAGCTGCCATTGATGGACACCAACATTATCCGCTTCGCGCAAGACCTCCCTCGCCTCCAGTAAACATCCTCATCCTCCTCTCCCTCCGCAACTCTCTTCTCCATGCTTTCGCTCGACCCGCATTTATCGCCTGAAATCGCGTGCCGCTGACACTACGACCCCTCACTAGCAGTCTCCGACTACATGCTCTCTCTCCTCTCCCTCATTTCCCTCTCCCCACAAAGCCTTAGTCTCTCCCCTCTCCTCGTTGCTCCTCTCCTACATCGACTTGTTTGTTTCTTGCTGATTCACGCACTCTCAAGACTATCCAGTTCTCCAGCACTCTCCTCAATGTCTTAGAAATAAACTGTTGGGGGTAGCGATATTACCTAGAGGGGGGTGAATAGATGATTTCAAAAACTTGTTCAAAACAATGCAAAATTAAAACAAACAAGTTCATAACCAAGTCAGAAACTGAATATGAATAGCAATATACTCAAGATTCATGTGTGTGCAATAAACTCTCTAATGGAATAAATAAAAGTCAAAGGATAGAGAGATTTTCATACGATGTTTATAGTGGTTCAGCTTTAATCAAGCCTACGCCTACGTCCACTCTCTACTTTAACAGCCTTCTACCTGAATTTCACTAATCAATCCATCGGAGGTTACACTAGCAAGTGTTACTTAAACTCAAGCACTTCTTCTCGAAGTAGTTGCTGCTAATACTCAAGCAGATAGGACTCTCTGTCTCACACCTAAACACAAGCTAAATACTACCAACACCTCTCAAGGACATATAAGTGAACGCTCACGAGAGACAAGTATTTAGTTTGAAGCTCTTTTTGAACTTTGGAATTTTTCGACTATTGATCTCACTTTGGTCGCCGGTACCATGGTCTCCTTTTATATTCCTTCATTTTCAATCTACCCATTGGAAAATCTTCAGAGTATCACTTGCCAATCAACCCGTTGGTCAAGATTGTATAAAGAAGATTTAATAGCCATTGAGAGATGAAATTAGAATCTTCATGGATTCAATCGCCCATACAATCTAAATATAGGTTTCCATAAGTAGAGTTTTTCATTTATGGAAAGACAGTTTGTCTATCATATGAAAGAAATCCAAGCCAGAAGACTATCTATTGTAAAAATGATTTGCGTCTGAATCTGAACATTGCTTCTGAAGTCTCCTCGGTGTTTGAGCTCATCAGCATATGAGCTCAATGTCTGAGCCGTCTTGCATTAACGTCTGAGCTCATCATGTGCCAACATTTGAGCACATACAAACTTCGGATGCAATAACCAGAACTTCACTTGAGCTTCCATCCGATGGTCCCTCTAAATGTATTAGCAATTGTGGCTCTACCAACGGTCCTTCCAAGCTTTACTGAATTTCCACTTCTAGGCTTTTTCACTTTCTACTCAAGTACCTCCAGCTCGTAGACACCTCTGCGCCCAATGCCTTGTTCACCATTGATAGAGAACTCATAACTTCAGACGTTCCATCAAGAAAACATCTTCATAATGGCTTGTGCATCTTTTACGCAGTTCTACTCAACTACTATACACATTATTAGCCTTTGATTATTTTCTCATATTCAAAACATCATAAGCCTTTTTCCCTAACAATCTCTTCCTTTTTTATGATGACAAAAATCTCTGAATATACAGATGTACAAACATATTTCAAAGATATTGTCTATTAAAAGTAATAAGCTTATCTTGCCAGAAACAAGCATTTCAAATTAAGGCATAATAAGCACGTAAAGCGAGCTCCAGCTTAAATAACAAAATGATGTAATCAATGGATAGTAGATAAATTAAGCATAATAATATGAGTATAATCAGTCGTAGCTCAATATTATCAATACATATGCATATTTATATTCTAAGGGGGGTGAATAAGTTATTATAAAAAATAGTTTCAAATTATCGCGGAGTTAAAATAACCAAGCTCGAAGTTTAGTTTATAATCCGATCAAGAATAGATTCTAAGATGACTTGAGAGTCCGACTATGCACAATTCAATTATTACAAATAAAGCATGGAGAGTTGAAGAGTAGAGAGATTTTCACACGATGTTTATAGTGGTTCCGCTTGGATCAAGCCTACATCCACACTCCACACTAACATCATATTGGTAGGATTTCACTAATCAATCGATCAAAGGTTATAGTAGCAAGTGTCGCCTATACCCAATCACTTCTTCTTGAAGTAGGTGTTGCTAATACTCAAGCAGATAGGATTCTTTATCTTACACCTAAACACAAGCTAAATACAACCAACACCTCTCAAGGATATATAAATGAATGCTCGTGGGAGACAAGTATATAAATTGAAGTTCTCTTTGAACTTTGGAATTTTTTACTGTTGATCTCTTTATGCTCTTCAGTACAATGGTCTCCTTTTATACTTCTCCATTTTCAATCTACCCATTGGAAAACCTTCCGAGGATTACTCTGCAATCAACCCATTGGACAAGATTGAACAAAGAAGATTTAGTAGCCCTTGAGAGATGAGATCAGAATCTTCGTGGATTTAGTCGCCTATACAATTTGAATCAAGGTTTCCATAAGTAGAGTTCTTCATTTTATGGAAGATAGCTTGTCTATCACAAGAAAGAAATTCAAGCCGGACCACTAGCCATTGTAAAAATGATTTGTGTTTGAATCTGAATGTTGCTTCGGAAGTCTCGTCAGAATCCGAGCTTGTCCTATGTCAACGTCCGAGCTCGTCTAGTGCCAACATCCGAGCACATACAATCTTCAAATGCGATATCCAAACTTCACTAGAGCTTCCATCTTCTAGTCTCTCTAAGCGTATTGGCAATTGTGGCTCTACTTCATTATTCACCTATCCAAGGTCCCTCCAAGCATTATCGAACTTCCCGTTCTAGGCTTATTCACCTTTTACTCGGGTACCTCTAGCTTGTAGAAACCTTTACGCCCAATGCCTTATTCACCATTAATAGAGAACTCACAACCTTCGGACGTTCTATTAAGACAACATCTACTTAACAGCTTGTGCATCTTTCACCCGATTCTACTCAACCATTATATGTATTAGTAGCATTTGATTATTTTGTCATATTCAAAGCATCATAAGTGATTTTCCTTAATAATCTCCTCTTTTTTTTTGTGATGGAAAAACAATCTCTTAATATGTGGATGTGCAAACATATTTCAAAGATATTATGTATTGAAAGTAATAAGATCTTGCCAGAAACGAGTATTTCAAATCAAGACATAATAAGCATGTAAAGCAATCTCCATTTTAAGATAACCAAATAATGTAATCATGAGATAGCATATCCATTGAGCATAATAATATATAAGAATATAATCAATCGCAGCGCGCTAATGGGGTAGAGAATATACAATGCAGCTCATGCTATTTTGAAAATTATAAGGCATGAAATGCAATCTTCAATGCAACATTTTCTACATGCTTAGTTGGACATAAAAGATGTTAAATATAGCTCATCTTCTCAAAAATCGAGCATCGTATATGGTAGCAACTATATATCAATGAGCATGTACTTTCACTTCCTTTTTGTCCTAATAAAATGATAATATAGATTAGAGATTTGTTAATGACAAAAAGTAAGAGAAATGGAAGATGTACTAACCGGGTTTTGTAGAACTTAACAAGTTCTAACACATGTTTACCGTTGTTGACACCTAATTTTGGCGATCTCATATTATTATTATTATTATTATTATTATTATTATTCATTAAATAAGAATACGTCTAATTTATTTTTGTCTTATTGAAAAATAGAAAAATTAAATAAAAAAAATATATAAAACGAATTTTAAAAAAAAAGAGAAAAAAAAAAGAAAAAGAAAAAGAAATAAAGAAGAAAACGGATCGTGCCCACCGGGCCCGGGGCGGCACGGACGTAACGTGGCCCTATTTGGCCATTTTTCTCCTTTTGACTGGACTTGCCTTTTTTATTTCTCGGCCCAAATCTCTTCCCTCCGCTTTTCTTCCTCACACGGGCCGGACGAGCAACCCATCTTCCCTTTTTTATTTTTCCTCAGCCCACTCCCCTTTTGTTTCCCAACAGCCCATCTCTCATTTTTCACCCCACTTACGTCACCCTCTCTTGCACAAGCTTCACGTCACTCACATTTTCACCATTCACTTCACGTGGCTATTCACCAACCCACGTCTACGTCGAGCGGATTTCACTCCCGTCCACGAGTTGAAACTTGGGGAATGAGTCAAGAAAAGCATAAAAGAAGGAGAGGAGGGCGGGCTCAAGGTTCGTTGGTTCGGCTCCGGGAAGAAAGGGGTTCGGTCGAAAAAAAAAAATAGGGAGGAAGAAGGGGTGCGAAGGAAGCTTAAGGAGAACAAGAGCGCAGTTGCCAATCTCCGAGAAGTCACCCGCGAACCCGTGACCTCGTTCGTAAAGGTTGGCACCCTCTCTCGATCTTGGTGGTCCCCATTTCATCCTCGCAGCTCGCCGGGCCGAGAGTTTCCATTTCTCGGACCGGCGAGCCTTAGGCCACCGTGTTGTTTCGGCCGCTACGGGTCTTGCTATTGAGTTCTTGGTCTGTTTTAACTATAATACCCATGTCCGATCGCAAGTTTTCGACTCCTTTTCTCGGTTCGTCACTTGGCTGCACTTGTTTGCTTTGGTTGGTAGTTTAATGTCTTTGTTTGGTTTCAAACTATGGACGGTCTTTTGAGTGGATGACCATTCGGAGGGGTTTAGCCGTGTGAAATGGAGTAGCGATGGTAGTTTTGAACCTCTACCGAACCCGTTGTTGGTGGTCGTCGATTCTCCGGGGTTTCATGGTGAGACTTAGGAGCCGCTTGGGGAGGGGACTGGTTAAGTGGTTCAAGGTCCGGCGAGATTCCGGCGCATAAGGAGGTTCAAACCATAAGCACGAGCGACGGAAGCTAGGGCGGTGTCGGTTCGGCGGCCCGTGTTGGGCGAGAGTTTCAAGAGCTAGGCGTTGGGGCGACGATCGGGAGACCACTGATGAGCATCCCCGTCCCGTGAAAAGAATCAACGAGCTCGGGTTTAGTTGGCGCAATGGCAACCGGGGGCGACGCGAGCCCGAACTAAGGTGATGCAAAGCTCGGGGCTGTCCGTCGTGGTGACGGAGATGGCCCGACGAAGAGCGCAATGACGTTTTTTTTAGGAGAACGAAGGAGGTGCAGCGCCGTTTTGGGATGTTGCAGAGAAGTGCCACAGGAGGAAGATGATGAGCAGTAAAATGGGGAGGGCTAATTCACGTTTTTGTTGGCTATTTCTGTTCGTAGTGGGCTGAGAAAAGAGAGAAGAAGAAAAGGAGATTGGGCTAAGTGGTTGGGCTGAAGGAATAAAAGAAAGGTTCCCGCTTGTGGGCTCGCGGTCGTGTGGGCCGGCGTGAGAAATAGAGGGGAAGTTGATATTGGTGGGCTGCTCCAAAGAAAGGAGATTGGGCTTGTGCGGGCTGATCGGTTCGGGCTGGCGTGGAAGGAAGAGGGGCTGTTGGAAGTGGGCTGGTAGAAGAAGAAGAAGAAGAAGAAGAAGAAGAAGAGCTGGGCCGAAGAGGAGAAATTGGGCTGGCGTGAAAAATAAAGAGCAAAGGCTGAACCGAGTTGGGCTGGTCCGGAAGGGAAAAGAAAAGGATTTGGGCTTTGTTCTTTTTGTTCAAGGGAGAAGTTGGCGTGGGTTTTGGAAGTTGGGCCTGTTCTTGGGTGAAGTTGGGCCAATTCAAAAATAGAAGAATAAAAATTGAGATTGGGCGTGAGTGAAATGGGCTAGGAGAAAATTTAGAGCCCAATTCAGTTAAAATAAAGAAAATTGGGCCTCTTTTTTTTTTTGTGTGTGCCGACTAGGCCCAATTCCGGTTCCCTTTAATAATAAAATATTAATAAAATAATAAAAAATTCAAAAAATAAATAAAAATAAAAAAATTAAAAAAAATCAGAAAAATTTCAGAAAATTTAAAAAAATGGTTTTCATGACCTTTTTACCCCTAATGTGAATTTTAAGCCTTAAATTGGCGTTGATTGAAGACCGATGTCCAATCCGGTCTGATATTGTTGTGATTCGATCTTCGAGTCGAAGTTGTTTGTTTAAATATCGCCATAATAGATTTGGTCCGCATGTGCTTATCCTAATCTTTATTTGGCATATTTATTTGACTGGGTGTTTATAACACTGCCTTTTGAAAAATTGCCCGTTAATCGCTTTCCTTATATGTTAGGTCAAGGATAAATAGGTAATTGCACAAAATGATAGAAAAACATTATGCATGATCATTTAGTACTGGTTAGATACCCGATGAGCTTAAAATGATATGCAGAATGTGTGGTCACCTTTGGGAATATCAACTGGTTAGGTACCGAAAGGGCACTAATTATCTAGTTAGCGTAAACAAGTCTCCGAACCTAGAAACTCCGGTTGCGTAGGAATCGAGATAACCCTCCCGTGTCTCGATTGGTTTCTAGCCGACCCCAATAGGCTAGTGGCGACTCTTAATAGCATTTTAATTTGCTAATCAGTAAAAAGAAATCCAATGTCACGCGAGGTAGGATTTGGGAGAGTCCACGCCATTGATTTATGGCAATACCTCTAAACCCCGCCGGACCCTCTGCGGGAGGCCGAAGGCGAGGTCGCGACAACCGTTTCTTCTACCGCAAAAGTAGTGATCAAGATCGGGCAGAAATTTACTTAACTTTTCTAGGATTTTCCCATACATGATTTATGCTCCCCTTTGTTGCTTCTTTGAGAAGATTCTCCCTCTGTCATCAAGACAGCTTTTGCAAATGTTTTTTTTTTTTCACGGCTTGTGCACATTGAGCAGAATAATTTTCTTTAATTTTCTTTGTAGCAGCAACATCCTCAACAATGTCATCCTTCTGCACTTTTTCTAATGCCCCTTGAGTATGAATAGCTTCTGGAATGATGCGTAGATGTAGCTCATCAGATGCTGATTCATGTGCAATTGAAAGCTTTGGTGTCTAGTCTTCCTCAACATTCGTTTTCTTATGTGATTCGAGAAAGAGTTTTGTTTCTTCAATCAAGATGGTCTCGAAATCAATCTGCATAAACTCAACAAATATTTTGGACAAATTTTCTATTAAAGATATAATATCTCAAGTAATATTTAATACATTTGCTTTCGAATGAATTAAATAGCATAAAAATACTAAATTTTTGTATCAGAAGCTACTCAACCTTTCATCCAACGCATTAGGGACCTGCTCAAAATATGTCGTGATGCCATCAAGAATTTGCGAGAATTTTGTGCAAAGAAGATAGCTTTTTATCCTTGGAAAGTAGGGCAAAATCTTCACGAATTTTAGATCAAACTTTTCAAACTTGATATGAACAAATTCTGTTGAGAACCTGCAAAGTCTCGTAAAAGAGATAATACTCTTTGCAAAAATAAGGAGAATATCATGTCCATACCTTCCTCTGATTCACGGATTGAACTTGCTAATTTATAAGATGTGCTTTTAAGATAATAGCAAGTGTATCGAAATATATAAAAGTATGTAATGATTTCTTCTCAATGTATTTTTCTTAAGCATAAAGCTCAGATGCAAATAATAGTAATATTGTTTGCAAAAGAGACGAAGATGTTTCAATCATTAAATCTTTGCAAGATTTTGTACTTATGGTAGCAAATATATCATTTAAATCAAACGTAATCTCAACAATTGACAATTATCAAATAATTTAATCATCATAATAAATCCATTTGAAAACTTGTAAGCCCAAATAGATGATGGACACAAAATATTTTATTCTCTTACTCGTGGTATATGTTTTAAATATGCCATTGATTAATATATGATCCTCATCAATCTTGCTTGAGAGATTTCTTTTTTGCACTATGATTTTCTTAGATTTGCAATCAAACTCACTTTGTAGAATTTCTTGCAGCAAGCTCATTTCCTTTTCGGTATCCACATATTTGGATCCTTTCCTTTTGTTAGACACAAGATAAGAAATCTTTGTACATGTCCAAGAATTCTTTCCATAATCTTATGGCATAGAAAGAATGATTATACTGTTAATAATATGCCTAATCAATATCTCCTTGAAAAAAAATTCTCACTTTGCAGATATGTTAAACATCCCATATCAACATAAAGTCCAAATGAAATTGTGATAGCAAAAGATTCTTTCTTGACTCATCTTGACACGCCAATTAGGGAAAGCATATCATGAATAATGATCTCTTGAAAAAGATTTCCACTTTGCAAAGAATGATAAGATCAGAAATCATCAATCAAATTTCTCGGAAAAAGACTTTCACTTTGGAACACGTGACAAAATTAGAAGTATAAAATCAGTCCAATAATCCTAAATAAGATATCAACAATTTTCTTAAAATCTCAAGACCCACCAAAAATGAATTGGACGTTTATTAAAAAAACACATTTCCAACGATGTAATACACTAGAACATGCCATATCAAGATAAATAAAGTATAACAGAGCACGAAGTGAAGATAAAAAAAAAATCAAGTATAAGGAGTATTTATTGATATTTAAAATATGTACCAAAGCAAATTTAAAATACAACTGCATATCTTTTCTTACCAATTTTTCTCTTTTTCTTTATTCCCTACCAGAAGAACAAACTCAACTTTCCTTAGGTACCCAAAATAAATTTGGGTCCTTTCACGTTAGAACATTTCTTGAAATTCCATAGAATCGCTTTGGATTGTATCCAACCTTCTGAACATTTTTGCTTGAGATGATTTGAATTCACAAAGTTTGAACACTCATAGGAATTTCGGTCAACATGTTTTATAAAACGTTTTGGTAAATGATTTTTATAAATATTATTTGAAGGCTTATACCATAAGAGGATCTTGACTTTCGGAAAATCATTTTTGATCACAAAATCAAGTCTAGATTTATTGAAATATGGAACTTGCATAGAAAGAATGTGTTCGGAAGATTTTGAACCAAACGAAAAGTTTTTAGTAACATTTGAAATCTCCACTTTGAAAGAGTCATTTTCTTTTTCAAGTAAATCTCCTTTTTCTTTGATTTCTGAAATTTCCTTGTTCAAAATAGCAATCTTTTCTTCACTAGAAACATTCTGTTACCTCAACTTCGTATTTTCTTTCTTCAACTCCGAGATTTTCATGAGAGCAGATCTACATTCTGAACATGATTCATCAATATATTCAGATACTTCAAGAGGAGTATTAGAATGAGTTACCTCGGTTCCTTCATCTAATTCAAAATTTTCCATCAAACAAATGTTTGCATAGTTGTCATATTCACATTTGGTATCACTCTAAATTTCTGCCTTTAAAGCCTTCTTGGATTTTTTTATCTTTTTTATCTTTTTCAGAAGTGGGCAGTTTGGTTTGATGTGCCTCTTTTTCTTGCACCCAAAGCATATCATGTCTTTGATTTCTTCTTTGGAATTGTATGATCTCTTTTGATCATACTATTTATAGTCTCTTTTGCCTTTGAAATTTTTATATTTCTTAGCTATTTCTCTGAACTTTATTACCATGAGAGCAACTTGTTCATCGTTCTCTTCATCATCTTTAGAATCTGAATCATCATAATCAATGTTAGATTTCAAAGCAATTAATTTCTTACCTTGGTGATCTTCTTCATTGATTCGTTCATCTTCGTAAGATTGAAGAGTGCAAACAAGCTCATCAATGGTTAATGGCATGATCGTCATGTTTCTCGAATGGACGTTTTGATGTGATTCCATTCCTTTGAGAGACCCCTTAGAAGCTTGTTAACTTTCATAGGTCAAGACACTGGTTGTCCTTGATAAGCAAAACCATTCAATATTTTAGTGAATCTATCAAACATGACCTTCACTGATTCATTTGGCTTCATCTTGAAGGACTCATATTGACCAAGAAGAATGCTAATTTTGGTTTCTCTAACTCTGTATGTTCCTTCGTGTGTCACATGAAACTTATCACAAATTGCTTTTGCTGATGGACAATCTGCAACACTTTCGTATTCAGAGGGAGATAATGCACAATAGAATGAGTAAATAGCTCTAGGATCTAAAGTGCCTCTTTTAGCTAATTCAATTGTAGAGAGAGAAGCAATAGGAGTATTGTTGTTGTCTTCTACATTTGTATTTCCACTACCTAATGTGTTTGTGGTAGGATCAACTCCTCTTCGCACAACATCCCACATCTGAATATCTTGGGATCCGATGAATGCCTTCATTTTGTTTTGCCAATCACTGTGCCTTCATTTTGATGCTTTCTCCTTGAATGAAGCGTAGTGCAATATGTGCTAGCCATAATAGATCATTAGCTTAGAAGTAAAAACACTTCAAAAAATAATTAGCACCTTGCTATGATATCAATTATTAGAGCTAGCGGTATCACCTAAAGGGGGGGTGAATAGGTGATTTCAAACACTTTCTTAAAACAATGCGAAATTGAAATAAGCATGTTCCGAACCAAGTCAGAAACCGAACATGAATAGCTATATACTCATATTCACATGTATGCAATAAATACTCAGAGGCAATAAGTAAAAGTTTAAGGGTAGAGAGATTTGCACACTATGTTTATAGTGGTTGGGCTTTGTCAAGCCTACGTCCACTCTCCACTCTAACAGCTATCTGGCTAGATTTCACTAATCAATCCATCGGATATTACAATAGCAAGTGTTGCTTATACCCAAGCACTTCTTCTCGAAGTAGGTGTGGTTAATAATTAAGCAAATAGGACTCGCTATCTCATACCTAAACACAAGCTAAATATTGCAAACACCTCTCAAGGATATATAAATGAATGCTCACGGGAGACAAGTATATAGATTGAAGCTCTCTTTGAACTTTGAAATTTTTTACTGTTGATCTCTCTTTGCGCTTTAGCATCATGGTCTCCTTTATAGGTGAAATTATAATCTTCGTGGATTTAGTCACGCATACAATCTAAATCTAGCTTTCAATGAGTAGAGTTCTTTATTTATAGATGACAGCTTGTCTATCATAAGAAAGAAATCCAAACCGGATCACTAGCCATTGTAAAATGATTTGCGTCCGAATCTGAACATTGCTTCTGAAGTTTCCTTTGTGTCTGAGCTAGTCAGCATCCGAGCTCAACGTCTAAGCTCATCCCGTGTCTATCCGAGTCCGTCTTGTGCTAACATCCGAGCACATACAAACTTCAGATGTAATATCTATAACGTCACTTGAGCTTCCATCTTCAGGTCCCTCCAAGCGTGCCGGCAATAGTGATTCTACCTCACTGTTCACCTATCCAAGGTCCCTCCGAGCTTGACCATACTTCCCGTTCTAGGCTTGTCAAGTTCTACTCAGGTACCCCCAACTTGTAGACACCTTTACGCCCAATACCTTATTTACCATTGATAGACAACTCATAATCTTCAAACGTTCGGTCAAGACAATATCTTCATAATAATTTGTACATTTTTTACCTGGTTCTACTCAACCAATATACACATTAGTAGCTTTTGATTATTTTGTCATTTTCAAAACTTCATAAGATTTTCCCTAACGTCAACGACGTCCGATCCTTGGTGGAACCGATCCTCTCTAGTTTTTGGAAATTTGTCACATTAGACTATGCGCAGCCACTCGATCTTTTGCCCATGTGCATTGACATCATTCGAATGAAGTTTATTTTTTGTCAGATTTTCGGTGATTTTGTAAACTCTGTGATTGATCAAGTAAAGGATTCTGTTTGGTCGAAAGGGTGGTTGTTAAGATTGGTTTCACTAGTCAGGGTTTTGTCTTTCTGGATAAGGGGAAAGGGAGGGACTTTTTGGGAAAGGTGTTCGAGGGAAAGGGCACTTGGACTTGCAGGATCTGTCATGGCGGGTCTCATCACTTGTTGGTTTTGGCATCAAAAGGGTTCTGCAGAACGAATTTCAGTTTAAAAAAAAAACCTTTTCGATCACATGTCATCGCATAAATAAAAAATTAATCATCTTTTTAAATAATTTCTTTGTGAAGTATTTTTCTTTATCACGCAGCTTTTCCCAAAACAAACGCGACCTTAATTTTGTCACAATGTTAGATCTCGACTTTTGTGATAACACATTTATCTTTGTCTAACGCTAGTCCTCAATGATCTCATAAGTACTTTGAACAATCGATTGAAAGGTTTTGAAGTATATAATGTAAATATCGTCTCATGAACGTTGATAGGGTATGAAGTTGATAAGGACAATGACGAAAGGAAACAAGAGTTCAAAGTTGATGACCATTCTGTTTTTTTTTTCTTTTCTATTCTCAGGAATATATTTGAAACAGAAATTTGTCTGGTAAAATAATTTCATTTTTTATTTTTTGGGTAAATTTTTGTGCCCAGAAATATGTTTAGAACAGAAATGAGAAGTAAAACTTTTGTACTTTTCTTTTTTCTGGAACAGAAACAGAAATAAGAATTTTTCTAATCGCTTACTCCCTCACTCTTACATGCTCTCTCTCTCTCTCTCTCTCTCTCTCTCTCTCTCATCCTTGTCGTAGGTCGCCGGTCTTGGGGTCGCTAGCCTCGCTCTGCTGTTTACCGGTCGTTGAACACTAGTAGTTGGTTGTTGTTCATCGGTGACTAGTCGCCGGCCAAGGTCCGGCATTGGCAGCCATAGAAATTGTATTTTGCTATTAAATGAATATCTGGTCCGAAAATAGAATTTTGTACTGTTATCATACGCGTTTCTCCACTCAAAAACTCATTCGGGTAATAGAAATAGAAAAAGAAAAATCCATCTCCGGCTAGAAATAGCTCCCGCGAATAGAATGATTATCATTCGCGCCCTTATGGCCTAAGTCAAGAGTGCTTTTGCATGACATGACTGAACCGTAGGAGAAAGCCAATATATCAAAAATACAATAGCTTGGATTGGATTTTACTTGTTACTTTAATCTTGTTCTTGTCAGATACACAGTTTTATTTTTTCAAACGCTAAAAATATTAGATTTTGCGATAGAATATACTAGTTGACATAGACAATCGCTCGTATATAATCTTTTCATAATTTTTTGGAGTATGGATAATATTTTAAATTTCAACCGGGAAGCAAAAAAAGTTCATTATACCTAAACTCCATCCGATGATGATGATGTTTAGGATGGTCAATAAGTTTCTTATCAGCTTAAAAATCTATTCTTTTGAAAACAATATGTAGGATTATTACATCGTTATTGCTGGGAGGATAACAAATAAAAAAAAAGTGGAAACTATTTCTGACTTTGAGGGATTGACCGGGAGCAAAGAAGCCTGGCGAGTAATGCCTGAGGGAATGGGAGAATACGATATGGTAAGAGGACGACTGCAAAGACTCTGGAGCTGTAATTCAACACGGAAGACTTTGACATGGACATGAAATAACTTGCAAATTGAATGGATCAACCGTATTTTGAATTAATGTATTAACAAGGTCGTGTCCCTTGAAAGGCGTTCCATGAATCTTTAGACAACGGGTCAATGATGTCAGAATAAACAAGAGCTCTTTTTCTATGTTACACCTTTCCACCGCATATTCTCCAGTTAGATTTATAATGAAACTCACGTTGAGTTTAGACCTTTCAAAAGCATAAACTCATCTGAACAGCAGCTCGCACCGTCTTGCTTCGGAATTCAGCTTCGATCAATCGATAATGATATCATGTAGGATGTGGATCCATCCTGAGCTTCGTTTGTTGATGGCGTTGACGAGCCATTGCCTGATGAAGTCAACATTTCTCTAACACTGGCATCTGTCAAATATGCAGGCCGTGTCGGCATTGGGAGGGTCGTGCTCTGGCTCCCGAGCATTAAAACCACCGAACCCATGGTAGGCCGTCTCGCTACATTCTCTTGGACACATAACAACGCAATATGAATGCATCTTAACAATTCGCTTGTCGCACTGCCGTTTAACATCGGATCTACAAGGCGAAAAGGCGTTCCCTTTCTCCAATTTTTCCATGCCTGCAGTGCACAATCGCGAAAGCAAGCAAATGGGTTTTGTAATTTCACATGCGCAGGGAGAAGTATTACAGATGATCTCCACAACTTTATACTCACGTAGCCCAGTAGGTGCTCTGAATTCCCCGAACGGCTGAAGTATGAACTCTTCTTGCCACTGATGATCTCCAATACCACTACGCCAAAGCTATACACATCGGTCTTCACAGAGATCTCTCCATGCTTTACATATTCAGGAGCCATGTAGCCACTGCAACACGTGAAACACATAGATCCACGAATCATCTACCGGGAAACTGAAATTGGCGCTTGTTTTCATTGTATACTTCCTTAGAAAGGTTGAAACAAACCAAGAAGCTTTAGATAAGTTTATTTAAAACTTACGAAGTTCCTTCGATATGTGCAGTTTTTTCTATACTTTGATCCAAAACGAATAGCCTTGCTGTGCCAAAATCGGATATCTTAGGATTCATGTTATCATCTAGCAAAGCATTGCTAGGCTTTAGATCACGGTGTATAATCCGAAGGCGGGAATCCTCGTGCAGGTAAAGAAGTCCTCGAGCAATTCCTCTTATTATACTGAAACGCCTCTCCCAACTTAAAAACACACGTTTGATTGAATCTGCAAAATATAGATCATTTAGGTTCGTAGTTGTTCTGCATGTAAAGCAAAGAACTGCCAAATGGTTTGATGCAAAAACTGTCCAATCAATGCACATAGCATTGATGAAATTGAAGCAACAAATTTGAATGTCCAAGTTCGTACCAGAAATGAATCCATCAAGGCTAGCATTGGGTGCGAACTCGAGTATAAGAATTCTTTCCCCTTCTTCCAAGCAATACCCATGGAGCTTAATCAGATTATTGTGCTGGAGTCTGACCAACAGAGTGACCTCATTCTTGAAATGTTGCTGACCTTGATTAGAACACCTCTCAAGCCTCTTCACAGCAATATATTTTCCATTTTCAAGCTTGCCCTACAGTCAAATTTTCATTTGCAAGAAACAATGTTTATCTCCATGTAGTGTATGTAATTCCCAAATGAACATCTAGAAAATTTTCCACCTACCCGATACACTTTTCCGAATCCCCCTTCTCCAAGCTTATTTGCTTCTGAAAAGAAATTGATGGCATCCATGATCTCGCTTATTTTGAACTTTAAGTTTTCAGCGATTTCAACCTCTTTTGCTGAAGAAAATGCAGAGCAATCAACATGAGATCTCCAGAATCCCATCAGAAAAAAAGTTCAGACTTTCTTGTTCTTGACATGCCGATAAATCCTTATGCTTAGCTTGATAAGAAGTCATTCAATAACAGTGAAAATGCAGAACACAAAACTTCAATCCACTAACCAGATAAGACCTTCCATGGACTAGTTCTTCGTCTTCTAATGAACCAACAGGTAAAGACAATAGCCATCATGAAGAGAACTGCCGAACCTTCGACAGCATCTACAATCCATAATGACTTCGAGATATTACTTGCCAACATCAAGCAATGCTTTTAATCGAATCATTCGGCTCTACTAATCCCCATTGATACATGGACTGACAATTTCATGTGTATCAGAGAAGACTTTATCCCACATAGCAGGCACAAACTTCGAATAAGAATTGTGATTCATGAATTTAAAATCAGCAGTAACACTTAAAATTGAACCAACCATAGGTGACTTGGACATTTGCAGGTGGAGCAGGATGGTTGGCCTCGGTGACTGCAGTTGGTGGTGGCGGAGATGACGGAGGATTTCCCAGATTGGACTCGAAAAACGGGTACAAATCCCATCGGAAAATGCAGCTAGGCTTCTGAACAACACCACCTTGATGTCCATGGCAACATCCTTGATAATCATTTATGCATTCCAACAAGCAACTCTGGCAATCATCCTAAGACAAATCAGGGCTGCACTGCAACAGTGCGAACATTGTCTGGAGGTTCGGCAAAACCGTGCTCCCTGCTGCGAACTTGAGCTGTGATGTCCCCATCGAAGCCCTCGCTGCCAGCCCCTTGGTCAAGTTCCTCCATATTAGATCAAATTGATCCTGATCCATCTGGATGTGGCCGGTATTCAAAAGCCTTAATGTTGGAAATGTCTGCTTCACGCCATATATCGAACGATCAGAATAACGGATGATGCACAGAGGTTCTCCTGTCCCCCAGGTGGACGCAGCTTTCTGGTTCGGACACTTGATCATCAAATCTTCAGCAGCAGAGCTTATGCACTTGAAGCGAGTGTGTTCGAAGAGTCGCCTCTGCAGAAACCGAGCACGTAAACAACATCCGAGCCATTCCCTACCTTTCCGGAGTAGAACCCATGGTTCGAAATCATGTTGCTAGCCAGAGAAGAGAGGACAAGCTCATGGTTCTTGGCGTAATTGCCGGAGGCCGTGAAGTTGCCAATGTCGTAACAGTGTTCAGCGCCGGAGAGGCCGAACGTTAGGATGTGAAGACAGAGAAGGACAGAAGGAAGGCGACGAAGAGGAGGCTGTGCAGACATGGGGTTTGCTGGCTGCTTCAGCTCCGTTGTCAAAGATGAGAAGTATGAGTCGTCCTCTGTGGTGAAAAAGATATAAAGCCGTTGACAGAGATTGAAGTAGATGAGAACAATGCCGGAAGAAGACTATATCAAGATCTTCAATTTTAAGCTGTAGACTTTTTCCAGCGCAGCACATGGTCCATGTCAAAGCGCGCTTGCGTGACAAACGCAAATCAAGGAATTCTGGAACATGGCGTGCATGGTGAGGTAACATACTCACAGAGGCTAAAGTTGTCCGTACGAGCATGGCGGGCATCTAGCTTCATGCGGACGAGTTTTGAAACTTTGGCACCATGGCGGGCTGGGCCGATTTGTTGGTCGATCTCGGATCTCTGGATCATGAATAGAGAGTATATCATGCACATGGAGGCCCATCAGTCTCGCCTAAGGCCGGTCGGCCCAAATGGCAACATGGGCATAAGTGAGAATATGCAGATCAACACAAATTGCTTCTTCCTTTCTTGTTAACGCCTATGTTTTCTTAGCCAGACCCAGTGGCCCCTACCTCCATGGTGGTCAACCCCACCAGAGAGGGAGAGAGAAAAAGAGTTTGTGTTTGTCCATTGCCGCCATGGTGGTCAACCTCAACTTAAAGAATGCAGAATGAGTACGAAGCCTACTCATCTCGTCCGAAATAATACTTTCGGTTCAGTGATGACTATTATATTTGTTGACACTGAAAATCGACTTGGCTCTTAAATGATCATGGAGTCTACGGGAGTTCACAAGGCCTATTGAAATTTGTGTATTGGTAGCCAAGACTAGCAAATCAATGCTCGGTTACGAAGGAGCGTCGGCAACACCATGAAGTCGGTATGTCATGCCGACAGCTATGCGAAGCGATTAAGTTTGCATTTTAAATCATCTAAATGATAAGGGGAGCAGTTAGCGATGGATCCAAGAATTTCAAGAAAAGGTGCATGTGAGGAAATCACAGAGGATAGTTTTATCTTGTACGAGTTTATAAAAAGTCGGAGCCGGCTTTTTGTTAAGGACCAATCAATCAACAATCAAACTCTTATCTTTGATTTGCTATTTATCTTATCAAGCATTTACCTTTATTGCACTTTTTTCATGTCATTGTATCTTAGAATTTATTTTCATGGAGCATCATACCCAGGATAGTTATTTTGGCATAACGTTTAACTGTATCTCGTGCATTTCATTTCATATAGATAGCTTACATTTGACCCCAAAAAAAAAAAAAAAAAAAAGAAAGCTTACATTATTTAAACAAGAAAACCAAAAAGATTTCGTTTGATGCAATGTTAATTAGAAACCTTATTAGGATTGTCTGAATGGTTTTCTAGCTAACATTGCAGGTGCTTACGTTTGCTTAAGGTAAGCACATTTCTATCCCTCACTCACAATTTATTTATGCTTTCATTTATTGATTGTTCAATAATGTTTGTGCACCTGCGTGATCACATGTGCATGATAGGACTTTAGTCTAAAATTGATCCATGTTGCCTAACAAAAGATTTTTCATGAAAGAATAGTACCGAAAGGGCATTAATAGAAATATTAGCGTAATCAAATCCCCAGACTCAAAACCTCTAGTTCGCAAAAATAAAAAATTTTCTTCCGCTATTTTATTTAGGTTTCTAATCAGCCTACCTAGAATGATTAGTGACAACTCCAAATTGAAAATCTTTTCCATGTTAATCATTTGAACCTAAGTTGCGGATTGATAGAGTTTGGGAGAACTCGAGCTAGATTAGTTAATTTAATTAACTTAGTAATTCATTAACCTAAAAAATTGATTTTTTAAGTCGAGAGAGCTTGGCGAATCCACTAGGAACGTTTTTTTTTTTTATTTTTAAAAAAAATGAAGGACATAATTGGACTTATAATTTTTGAAAAAAATAAAAGGAACCTAGTGGACTTAGACCTAAATTTTTTTCATGGAAAATTTTTCTAATTGGTGATTTGGATTGACCCCTAATTTTGTTAGGTGTTATATGTTTTTATAGGGTTATGTTGATTGCAATGTTTTCTAATTTTTGTGTTGCAAAGTTGATATTCTTAATTTCTTGCAAAGTTGGAATGTTGAGTGCCTTAAACTCTCGTGCATGATTTTTCGGTTTTTGGCATTCCACCACCTAAACTCTTAGTAAAATTAAAGATGGTATCAAGATTGGGAATTTCCCCGGCCTTAATAGCGAGTAGTGGGTGACCCCATCTTTGATCCCGAGCTTTGGTATCGAGGATCCACCATCTTGGCTATAATCTCATGGCATGGATTGGATCCTCGACCTAAATGAACTCTTAAGGATTGAACATTGACCAATGTAATTTGGTATGGTTTGTCCTTCAGATTTCAAATTTTTCAAAAAATTAAAAAAAATCACCTTGCGCTCCTTGTGAGCATGTCGTTGTGATTGCCATAATGTTGGTAAAGTAAGCTTCTTAAACCTTTTTCTTGTGATTTACTTATCTCGTACATTATTTTTGTCGGTTTATGGCAAATCAGGTTGGTCTTGTCTAGCTCAATTACTTCATTTGGAGCAAGAACATTCGGACCATTTTGATGCCTAAGTCAGACCTAGGCGTGCGTTTAGCCTTGCTTGGCAGTATAGCCCATGATTATGTAAGCGTAGATTGGGGCGTTTGGTGCATTTGTTGGAGATATGGATCTGATCCGGGCTCCTTCAGGCAATCGCTCACTTCTGGGGCCCCAAACCTCTACCTTCATATTTAGTAAGCATGAGCTTACTGTCACGACCCGAACCTTACAAACCGTCGACATCCCACCTGGCCTCGCTTGCGTACGGTTCTCCAGGATCCTCGGGCCAACAAAATTAAACAACACATGCGGAAGCAACAACAATCCCCATACAGAAAACCAACAAAACTACGATAACTTGGGATGGTAAAAACACACATATGTACATATATACATAGTTGTTACAAACCGTCAAACCTAAGGCTTCAGGGGCCACTGTACAAGCCCGTGACCACCTATATCAAAAGACACGTGGTCGAAGCCCGCTATACTACCAAAATACAACACTCCACAAAAACCGAGAGGCCAACTATCCTAAGTCTCATCCTCGTTATTTCAGGCGACTACTCGGCGTCCGAAAGCTTCACAACCTCTCCGTCTTCTTCGGGTGCCACGACCTGCGGACTGGGCTCCACGTCATCAGGACCAGTATCCGGGTACTCTACAATGCCATCCGGAGGGGGAGTACTAGTAGGGTCCCACTCCCCAACACCGTCATAGGGAATGTCGAAGCCGGTCGGTGGTCCCACCGTCAAGTCCCCATAGCGGTACGTCCATGCTTCGTACGTATGGGTCTTCCAAAAGGGTTCTCCGGTATCCACCCAAATAGTAGTAATATGCCTATAGTACACCTTGTCCTCTCCTACCGGGTACTCTGTCACCACGGTTTCCATGTCCCGCGGGATCCCGAACCTTTGAGGCGGGTCATTCATGGCTAAGGCAGATGGTCCGAAAAACAACGAACCCACGATGGGGTGAGATAAAAATCTCAGTAGGAAAATCTCTAACCCTAGATCAAGTCGCTAGTGCCTCCAGACATAATCTAGGCGAGCAACAATTTCCAACAACTCTTTCTTTCTTACCCAAAAATTCCCCAATTAAATTCCAGAAAGTTCCATTCTTTCTCCAAAAATTCTCACACCTTCTCAAATATTCTACGTTACTCCCGTCTCGGCGTTCCACGCCTCAGTCCGACAATAAAATATTCTACGTACTTCGGGGCCCATTTTTAACACATCCGGCCATAATATAAATATCCACATTACTCCGAAAATATGCCACGTCACTCCAAAATATTCCACGTTACTCCAAAAATATTCCACGTCACTCCAGAATATTCCACGTTACTCCAGAATATTCCACGTTACTCCAAACATATTCCACGTCACTCTAGAATATTCCACGTTACTCCAGAATATTCCACGTTACTCCAAACATATTCCACGTCACTCCAGAATATTCCACGTTACTCCAAAAATATTCCATGTTACTCCACCGACATCATACATTCATGAAATTGAGCCTCGGACCTTTATGGAACACGGCTCTATATATATCGGGGTCTCAGACACATAGGAATACGACCTACGGATCTCGGTCTCGGACACATAGGAACACGACCGGATCAAGTCTCGGACAATTAGTCGAACACGACTCACTTTGGTCTCGGACGACTTAATTGAACACGACTTTCTTGCTTTCTCGGTCTCAGACAATCAGACGAATACCGCTCACTTTGGCCTCGGACGACTTGATTGAATACGACCCTCACATTTCCTCGGTCTCGGACAATCAGACGAATACGGCTCACTTTGGCCTCGGACGACTTGATTGAATACGACCCTCACATTTCCTCGATCTCGGATAATCAGACGAATACGGCTCACTTTGGCCTCAGATGACTTGATTGAATACGACCCTTCTCATTTTCTCGGAATAGATCGAGACCACGTGATTCACTCACGTTAGAGAATTAATAATTCGGGATCACCCGATCAATTCACACTACTCCAAGAATTAATCCAGACTACCCGATCAATTTATGCTACCAAAGTATCCAATCCACGCCATGCGACCATATTACGCTAACGTAGCAATTTATAAATCACGTGCCATTATAATTATACTAACGCGGAAATATATCACGGCCGAACAATAATAATTTTCTAACATATAATTAATTCACAACCATAGTACTATACTATAATAATGACACATTTAATTAGCACCGTGGCATAACGACTTTATGTCACATAAAAGTAACCATAGTTAATATATTAACTAACCATGGTTCAAAAATTAACTAGAGTTAAATACTAACCTAACCATGATTAAACTATAGCATAAAGTAACTCTAGTTAGGGCATAAAGTAACTAGGGTTGGTAGGGTAACCATGGTCAAACTTTGACCAAACAAATATCCTCTTGCAATTACTATTCATTGCAAGAACAAGCATATCTCACCTCCATTTCTGCAATTTTCGTCCAGCCCCTCCACAAGCCCAAATCCAACACTTTTCTTCATAAAAAATTCACAATTTCATGGTCTTTTAGCAACCTAACCACCTAATTTAGGTTTAGAAACAATCCTACCTCAAAAACTCGCAAAAACGTCCGTTGAACGGTTGAGAAAAAGCCCGAACCAATCGGCGATTCCGGCGATCCTTGCTCGGCCGGCGACTCGGCGACGATCTAGCGACTCCAAGCGCTCCAAAGCGACACCAAAGAAGGCTTGAAGAATTTTTGGCAACGGAGGGTGAGAGAGAGGGTGTTCGGCCAAGTGAGGGAGAGGGAGAGTGAGGTAGAGAGAAAGTGAGCTAGAGAGAGAGAGAGTCTTTGGATAATGAAGAAGAAGATGCCAATATAATAATTAATATAGGTTAATAATAATTAATTATGCTCCCAAAGTCAAGAGAAAAATAATTATCTCCCCTCATTGACTAGTCAATCTCGGCCAAAAGGGAAAATGGCCAAAATACCCTTAGTTCCAAGTGAAAAATGGGGTATTTTTCGAGGGCAAATGGGTCTTTTCCCATATCCAATCCAAATATACTTTTCCCGAACCTCTTTAGGGCAAACCGCGAAGGAATTTCACACAGGATGAGGAAACGTCCAAAATTTTATTTATTGAAACCCCCGAAGGTCCGACGTCAAATTACGAAGCTCGATTCGCGATCAATCTCGATCAATAGAATTTTCAGCGTATCTCAAACTAACGGGCGGCTTTTAGGAGTTACGCATATCGACCCGTGATTAAAATCACGTTTAAGAATTACTCGAGCCATGGCAACCTTGGTTGTCAATCAATTGCGAGGGTCAATCACTAGTCCCGATGGACACGATCGTTAGAAAATAATTCAGGGACGTTCGGAACCCATACGAGGTCGAACGGAATCACCCGTGATCCAAGCGTTGGGTATTATCCAAATCGTTCCTTAATTATTCTAGGATCGGCCTATATTGGTCCAAAATATTCCCTCGACAATTTTCATGGCCAAAGAGTCACTCCATGACCAAGTTCTTAGGTCCACGTACTTGATTTTCCTAGCTAGCCATTCCCATTTGGTTAGTCTACTCGAGAGGGATCAATTCCGAGTGAGATTCAACTGAAGTACATCGATGAGACTTTTCATTTATTCAAGGCTTCAAAACGAGCCAGATTACAAGATGTCACACTTACCCTCACTTTAGGGGAATATAGCATGCTCATCGGAAAGTCCTTAGATTCGGAGCTTGTCAGCCCATATGTTGGTGCAGATCCTCCATTCCTATTGGCTGAATTTTTGAGAATCGAAGTCGCCACAGCTTGAAAAGTTTTAAAAGCTAATTACGGGAATTGCCGTTTTCCATTTTGAACAGAATGTTTTAATCAAGCCTCCTCTTTGCAAAAGGATAAATTTTTCTTCCCGGCTTTCTTTGGATGAGTGATTTTTCCTCATTGCAAAAATTCTGTCAATCCTAAGATGGATTACTTGGTTCATCAAGATTGTGAAAAGAAAAATTTTGTCAACTCAATGTTGATGGAAATTTTTATTTCCCTCACCAAGTATAAGCACAGTAAAAGTGGTATTTTTCAAGCTCCCATTGAACTTTAGCAAATATGGTTCCTTTCTCATATAAAGGGGTGTCAAGATCTTGTGATAGTTCAAAAGCTCAGAAATTTTTGTCCCCCGATCATGGTTTTCAAAGAGAAGCAAAATGACATGATAGACTATCATTTTTTTTTTTTTGGTGGCTAGGATTGCTAGAGGAGCCGGATCCTGAGGGATTTCGATGGTGTGCTAATTGGTTCCAAACTAAAGTAGCCACGTATAGCATGTAGCCACGTATAGCATGTGGACTCACTGGGCCGGTTCCTTTATTCGGTTTCACCGAAGCAACGGAATATTTCCCTACATGAGTGGCTCGATAGTATGGAGTAGTTCAGTAGCCACCCCCACCTCTTGGTGCCCATCGTATAATATTGGATTTTTCTAGCCCCATTCTAGAGCATGAGCAGGCCACCATCACCAGCTAGACAATGTGAAACCCTTGTCGGCCAATAAAGCTCAGTATGCCTAGGAAGGCATTGGAGGGTGAAGAGAAGGCGTACCATGCCCCGCCTCAGTACATCAAAAAGCATTTCGTTCCCGATGCATTGCATCCGAAGATCCCTCAGGTGCGGCCCACAGCTACTTTTTGGGCTCAAATGGAGGATCTTAAACAAGAGTTGGAGCAGACGAAAGAAAAAACTGCAAAAGCGACTCAAGCATATAAACGTTTGAAGAGTGGAATTGCTCCTTCCAAGTAGTAGACCAAGTGTTTTGATTTATCGAGTCTAGTTTAGTTTCCGTTGTCTAGGGGTTTATTTGTCGCATTTAAAATTTCGTTGGTCTCTACTGTGGTTAGACATTTTCATTCCAATTGCAATTTGATGAGTTTCTTTTCTGTTTTCTGTTGACTTTACCGCGGTGTGCCATTTTTCTAATTTTTTCGGTCTGAAATTGGAAACCAGCCTATTCGTGCAAAACATTTGGGAGATCTCAATCTATCATGTGAGAAGCTTTTGGATAAATCGGAGTTGTTTTCCATTTCTTCCATAATTTAGCATGCGGCCAAATAAACATGAATTGCAGGAGCAGTTTCCGCACTGATTTTATTCCGTCATTTACTACTAATTGGAAGGCTCTTTTGCGAAAAACTAAAATTGAAAAGTTGTATAATGGGGTTTGAAATAGTGGACTGCAAATTTCTGGATCTTGAATCGCAATTTTGACGGGTCAAATGGACCGAGAGCAAACAATGTACAAATCTGTTTTCTGAAGGAAATTTCCTGAACAAAATATTAAACTGCATTTGATCTGTGCATTTCCCGAAGAAAAATGAAACATGAAAGTTGTTCATCGTTGTCTCGTACATGTCCCCTCAAATTTTGGTGCCATTTGAAGAACTCCATGAATTATTATGAATTTTTCGCTAAAATTGGACGAAACTGAAATTTTTCTGGGACAGTCCTTCGGCGAAATAATAGGAACTTCGTCTTGGGTCTATATTGATGTCATGTACTGGCTTGCTATTCTCATTCATTATACTTATCATGCCATTACCTTTTTTAGGTAACATACTGCGGATACCCCACATGAGCCGGCTGTTGCCCAAGCCAGAACAGGACAAATGGCCGAGCAAGCTGAACTGTTGGCTCAAATGGAGCAAAGGATGAGCAAAAGAAAATGGTCAACCACTAAATGACTCAGATGAGACTGATGATGACTGGTTTCATAGCTAACCAAAGACATTAGCCAATTGCAACGGTAGCGCCCATGATTCTACCCCCGGCAATCATCAATCCTCGAACAAGCATTCTGGGCGATGGGGACCATAACGGCATGCTGCCCCTTGAAGATGTTGTTTTGCCTGGTGTTCATGGTGTCATTCCACCTCCTAGGAATGTTATCCTACCTGGAGGCCAAAGGCCCACTCAACCCGTTGGAAATATTGTGCTACCAGCAACTCAGACCGTGGCACCATCCGTGATCAATATCCCACAGCCCAGTGTTACAACCAGGGGAATAAGTGATGAAAGAGTCAAGCTCTTGGGCAAAATGGATCAGCGGCACCTCGAGGTGGAAGAGCCATACAGTCTGGCCCCTATTGACTTATCTGTCTATGCAAAAGTACAGGTGCCAGATAAATTTAAGTTTCCTAACTTCGAAAAGTACGATGGTACATCCAACTTGATTCAACATGTCCAAATGTATCGTACCCAGATGAATAAGTACATGGCCAATTGCCCACTTAAGGTTCAAACTTTCCAGGCTTGTCTGAAGGATGCGGCGATGAGGTGGTAGACTAATTATAACATCAATCACATGAAGAGTTGAGAAGAGGTGGCCAATGCATTCGTGAACCATTTCAGGTTCAACTCGGATATCACTGTCTCCAAGGAAGACCTCAAACAAGCAGAAATGAAAAAGGGTGAGAATACTAAGTAGTATGCCACGAGGTGGAGGAATATTGCAGCTCAACTCAGGCCTGAAACCCCGAAGCGTGAATTACTGAGGCTGTTCGTATCCACCCTCCCTTAGGCTTTGTGATCGCGGATGATGGGAACCAGGGCTCAATTTTTTAGCCAACTCATCTCGATGGGCGAGGAAGTGGAGATTAGCCTAAAGAATGGTTGGTATGGAGAGACAGGTTCTTCGGCAAAGCGATTCTCCAGTAAGAAAGATAAGAAGCTGATTGCCAAGGTGAACATGACTTACACCCTTAAAACTCCAGCCCAACCGCCTAAGGTTCAGAGAGTTACTCAAATAGCCAGTCGGCTCTGGCAGCTGAATCCACGCCAGAAGTATCAGCCCCCTAAGTGTCAATTCACTCCTTTACCTGGGGCACTTTCCCAGGTCTTGGTCGTTCTATGAAAGAACAATCTTTTGTCTTCCGATCCGCAGTGTCCCTACTATGCTTCATTCGCTTGCTATGATATATCCAAGAAATGTGATTATCATTCAGGCAAGCCAGGCGACTCCACTTATGAGTGTATGGTTCTTAAGCACCATATTCAACATCTTTTAGATACATGCGCCTTTTCAGTCCCAGCGGCCGGGCAACCGAACGTGCAGTGTAACCCGCTACTAAATCACGTGGGCAATTGAAGAACACTTTGAGGAAGTGGATGCAGATCCAAAATCAGTAACCCATTTAATTTTATGCAATTCCTTGAGTGGGATATTTCCTGTTTTTTAGGTGTATAGGTTGCATTTTCATGTCTCAAGTTGATTGTTATAGTCAAATTCCTCACCATTGAGGAGTGTCTGCAGTTTGAATTCAATAAAATGTAATTTGTTGAATTATCAACAAAATTACAAGAATTTTATAAAAAAAATTTGACGGCATAATGGGTATACCAAAATGGCCTGGTGATGATATCTAGCCGAGTGAAAAGTTGTATCATGCATGGACAATCCTGAGGGCCGGGCTCAATTATGCTTCCTCACTTTTCTGTCTTTGAAAGAAAATGAGTTCAAAGAAGAAATCTCAGAAAATGAAGCAAAAACTTCGCATGCGGTTTAGCCGTAGTTATTTTACTGACTTATCCACTAGATGTTTCAGGGGCAGGTATTAGCCTGTACATCAGGCTATTGGCTGATCAAAGCCAATCTATGCATTGTCCTAGGCCAATTTTTTATCACGTCGCATCAACTAGCGGAGCTAAGCCAAAATTTCTTGATCTCAAAAGGGCGTATCTGTTCTTTGATTTGATCAATTGTGAATTTGACGGTTTGCCTTCCTTCTCACAAGGTCAAACTAGGGGACATCTCCCTAATCTTGGCCGATCGGAACTTCCCGAATCACCGCTCGCCTTTTACTATCCTATTCAAGCACACTTTTCGTTCAAGTTATTGATACCTAAATTTTAATTTTTAGAAAATCATTCATATAAGCATAAAATGAGAGTTATTCATAATTCTCACAAAAAAATAAATTTTCATGCATTGCATATTTAATTTTCGTCGGTCAAGTGTACATCATGTCAGCTAGGGCTAGAGATGAGTCAATTAAGTATGGTTCCGACGGACGACCGAGTTAAAATCAACTCAAAAGTCAATAGAGAGGGTGCATAATTTTTTACTATAATTTTGGACTCAAAACAGCCCGTTTGAGCTCTTAAAATTGCAAAAAGGCCTTAATTAGTTACCCATTTTATTAGTTAAGGTCCAAGTGAGTCCGGAATCACAAAACGAGCCCATAAAACATTGAAAAGTAGCCCGTTTCGCTCTCCTCATTCATTTGGCCGAAAATTGTAAGAGTCTAAGTCTAATAGGACTCCTCAAGATTATAATTTTCGATCTAACGATCGACCTCTAATTGGATCTTTGATCTAACGGTTTAAATAAACTCTACAACTCAAAGCCCTACTTTTCTCTATAAATACATCTTTATGCCTAGGGTTAAGGGGTCCGAAATTTTTCTACTCTCACACTTAAGAACTCACATGAAATAACAAGGGGTGAGGGAGATCAGCTTTTTTTCTTGGCTCTTAGGTTTGCGTTTCTGCTTGGCCTCTTCTGCTAGTCTTTCTTGGCTATTTTCACGGTGGTTTGGTGCTTTGTTTTTTCTGTCTACCTTGCTGTGGTTCAGTGTCGACTCCCCTGCTATTTGGCGTCGTTTTGCTACTGATAGCCGCCTGTTTCAGCCGTTGTTTGGAGCCTAAAGCCCCTACTATTTGACAAGTTTTCTCCGGCGTTAATCAAGGCTGAGCTAGCTGGTTCGGCCTTAGTTTTACTATTGATCGCTGCTATTCGATGCCCTAGTTCCACTGTTGTTCTGTGCTAAATTCGCTGCTGTTTGGTGCCAAGTTCATTGCTATGCGATAGCTGAATCCGCTGTTTTGCGTGGTGATTTTTGTGGTTGTGCGTGCTGATTTTTGTGGCTGTTCGTGCTGATTTTTACTGCTAATATGAGGCCGATCCACTGCTGTTTTGTCCTGTTACTCGGCTGTTTCTTTAGGTGAACAGCTCCCTGGACAGGCCAAGAATCACAAAACTTCGTCCGCGCAGAAAGTCTTTGGCTATTCAGTCCGAAAAATCTGCTTGGAGCTCCTAGGCGTACGCGATACTCCTTAGCCGATCGGTTTGAGAGATTTGCTCACCAATATTTTTCGGTTCAAGCTTTGAATTAGGTAACAAAGAATTTTAATCTGTCGTATCTTAGAATTTGTTATCTATGTGATTGATTCCTTGCCTTTGTACCTTATTTTTTGCTAAATTTAAATGACTGATATTAGTCCGAGTTACAAAAAGTTATCGAATTGAAAGCATGCATGCAAAATTCAGATTTTACCCTTGGTATTGTTAGATCTAAAATCTAAACATGATTTGGATGAACTTCACGTCTCTTTATCTTGATTGACTTTGAATTATCTTGCACATTCTAAAATCGACCAGATAAGAACGAATTTTGATAAGATAAGGATAGTCATATTTAATTGAGATTTTGTGGGTCGTTCAAGGATAAGATTTGATCTTCGCATTTCAAATTCGAAATTTTTTTGCATATCTTTTGGCTTGCAGATGATTGCGTATATCTTGAGAGTTTTCTCTCAAATTTGCAGCATATTTTTGGATATTTGATTTGAACCTAAGATAATCAAAATCCCGATCATATCTTTGTGCATATCTTTTGGAATATTCAAGATTATTTTATGGTCTAAATTGAAATCCTCTAAGATTTTGATCATATCCTTTTAAAATTTGGATAATTATCTAAAAATTCTTTTCAAATCTCAAGAGGTAATTTTCCAATTTTAAAAGATATGAATATTCTTTGCGGATAGGGCCATATGCCCTTTAGAATTTTGGTAATCCCCTAAGAATGTTCGAAAATTCAATAAATATTTGCACATCTTTAAACAAAATTGCCTATAATGTATGCTCCCTAGTGTCAAGTCCCATCGGAAAATTAAATCACACGCCACGCCCATGATCTTATGGGATGGGATGGTGATTTAAATATAAAAATTCGTATTCTACCCTTTGGCGAGAAGGGACACTGTATTTCTATATATTTATCCACGTTCTGGCTCGAATCTTCGAGGATGTAGTGGATAAAATCTCGCTCCGGCTCGGATCTTCGGGAATGAGAAGATTTATCGGAAAATCGGATTTAAAGGTATATTATGGGCATTTTTGTTTAATTTTGTTCAAATTCATCTGTTTCAATTCAAAAATTCGAAAAAAAAGAAGAAGAAGGGAAAATCCGAAAAAAAAAAGGGAAATCAAAATCACAAATCATCAATTAGGAAAATGCATTTTCATGAAATTTGGTACCGAAAGGGTGTTAATTAAAAATTAACATAATCAAGTCCCCGAACCCTAAACCTCTGGTTAGCAGAAAATAAAGTAGTCTCTCATACTTTATTTAGATATCTAATCTACCTATCAAAAAAGATTAGTGGCGGCTTCTAATTTAAAAATCAAACCTAAGTTGCGAATTGGTAGGGCTTGGGAGAGTCCGTATTAGGTTAGTTAATTCATCTAATTAACCTAATAATCTATTAACCTAAAAATTTATTTTTAGGTCGCGACACAAGTCAAATGCAGAATGGAGCGAAACCAAAACTTCCAACATTGGTCATGTCCAGGGGCAATTCCAAGCTATAGTTGTACCAATGCAACCCATTCCAATGGAAAATGGAGCAAACTGTCGGAGCGTATAACCGATCCAATAGTCATCCCCACATAACAAGTAGAGCATCTCGAGTCTTCACTCAAATCATTTCATGCAAGTTTTTCTTGGGCAAAAGCCAGGAATGAGTCGCTCGCATATATATGGGCAATCCATAATCCCCCATTTCTTGAGAGTTTTATTGCAATAGACCCATGAGTTTTTCATGAAACTATCACAAGTTATTGCTACGTTTTGCATGCTTGGAAGATGTTGAGATGTTGCATAGCTACTTTGTAAAGACGTATTACGCTTGATTAGTATTCACATTTTTTATGAATAATCAAGTTGTAAGTTTGAACCTCACATTTTGAGGTTAAAATTTTATGTTTCTATTGCCAACCTTCAGTAGGGAACAATCTTATTTAGGTGATCCAGTAAATTCTACAGAATGATCATGTTGAATAAGAAACATCAGGATGACGAAAGGCCAGCCATTTTTCCTAAATGTTGATCTTCAGCGAGATGAGTGAAAATTATGTGCTGACAAGGTAAAGAATTATCTTACAAAAAGTATGACGACTAAGATGATGAGAGGCATTCATTTCCTTTACCTAAACACTACAGGATATCCCTTGATTAATCCATTTGAGCGGTGGATTTATTTCTTACCCCTGTCAAGAACTATCCCATACTAGGGCATCAATTGGAAATCTCAAAAATGGTTAGAATTTTCTTGCTCTCACTTGCATCAATTTTCAAGTATATTTATTACATGCGAATTCTGCAGTAGCTCAAGTGCCCTAGATATGATAAAGAGTATTTCTTTCTATACCCTATGCACTATATCCTTTGTCTAGCCAAATTGAGCGGTGGATACATTTCATACCTCCCAATTGGCAATCATCTCCACGGTCAAAGCAATGAGGCTGTCACAAGTCCTAAGATGAGCAAAAAAGTTAAAATACACTGGAACAATGAATTCAAGGAAGCAATGCAGCGCATAAATCCAAAGGAAAAAGAAAAAAAAAAAAAAAAAGGAAAAAGAAGAAGGAAAAATAGAGAAAAAAGAAAGAAAGAAAGGAAAAAAAGGTTTCAAGAACAACTTTTGCGAAAGCATTCCTAAAGGGTGAGATCATTTGCAAAAGGAAAAGAATTTGCTGAAGTCTGGAGTTTCAAGTTTCCAAAATGATGACGCAAAAGCATTTGCCGAAGTTTGGAGTTTCAAGTTTCCAAAATGATGACTCCTTAGAAAAATCTGCAGCTATCCATGAAGAAATCTCAAGAGCAGAAAGCCTGTGACCAAAGCCTGTGATCACCAATTTCCCACTCATTTGCTACAAACAAGCCATTCATTTCCAAACCGAAATAGAACCTACGTTACATCCCTCACAAAATCTCTTCAAATTAGAGCACTGAGTTAATGCAGGATCTCGAATTTTTATGAACATTGCTCGAAGAAGTGTGAGCAAGATTATTTTATCTCATTTTGCAAGTTTTTTTATTTGTAAATCTGGAGCAACCGATGATACCATTTCTTTTAAAGCCATGACTCGCACAAGCCTCACATTACGGTCCTCATGAGGACCTCTCATATTGGTCCAGTAATACTGATTGCGAGAGTACCTAGACCCTTGTCAAGCACGATGAAGGCAACTTCGAGCGATTCTCGTACAAGCATCAATGGACGGGTAAATCAGCCTTGTCAAAAGAGAGTGAGTGAAAGTCCTTGTTGATTGAAGGTTTTCTCATTCAAAATGATCAAAACAAATTACAGTTCCTTTCTGAATTCTTCACTTCGTTATGATAACTACTACAACCATGACCATAACTTCAGTATGACCGTTACGGCCATGCAGCATGCAATGGAGAGTATCTAGGTTGCGACGTACTAGCTACTTGAAACATGCTCGTGACAAGCTACTTTCGGAAGTCGGTTCAGTGATGACTATTATATTACAAATATTTGTTAGAACCCAAAATAGTGTCCATGAGATTGTATGCATGTACACATGCATGCATCTATCCATATGTAGACTAGCGGATACAGCCTATGTTTTTCTTAGAACCCAAAATATTTCTCATCTTAGAAAGGCCAAGTGTTCTTCAAAATTTAGTTGGGGACGGTAATGAAAACACGGTTAAATCAATCTTGCGTTAGATCACGAGAAGGAAAATCTCTGAGTTAAATCCAATCAGCGCCATAACCTCAAATTATATTACATAAAGTCTAGACTTGAAATTACTTGTGAATCAAATTATTTAAGTTCCAATTAAATCCAATCGCTTCCAGTCAAATCTTGGGGACTATAAATTTTTGAGGATCTATATCAAATCTTCAAAGATGTGACGGTTATCGGAACATGCTAGAGCAAATCTCGGTTGTTTATTGCAATTTTTTATTTGATTTTTCTTATATTTCGACATTTCATACGGAAATTACGAGGAAAGAGATGTGATTACAATCGGATACAATCGGAGAACCGACAGGGATGGTTCAATAATGCTACGTTATCTTCTTAATTCCCTCATCGAATAAAAATCGCAAAAATTAGAACAAAAATTTGTTGAATTTGCAAACTACCGTCGAGACAAAACCACGTATAATTCAAAAATTCCATCAGAACTATTGAATTTTGTAAGAGCAAGCTGTTCCAGCTGTTCATGTCTTTACACAATTAGAGTAAGGCATGACCTTTTGAGAATATCCTTCACTTCCAACAGTCCGAGTATGGATTAAATCCCAAGCCAATGAAGCCATATAACTCCCCAATAATCTAGAGGAAGAATAAAATCATGAGGATGTCTTCTTGATGATCTGAAAACCATGACATAACACGAAAAGTAGTGCGCAGCGCATGCTGATCTCCCGTTTTTTCAAGGCTACCGAGGATATAGCTCGGTCATAGAGACCTCGTTTTTTGAGACCCCATGTACCCTCGAACTGTTATCTTGTGTGGATGGCATATCCAATTCAGCACCCCCGTGGATGAAGAATGCGGGTTGCGACGGCACTTGGAGACTGAACGAGTGGCTGTTAAGCATCAGAAGGACCGAGGTCATCGTTGGCCGGTTAGCCATGTTTTCTTGGACACATAGTAGACCAATTTGGATGCACCTTGCGATTTCGGTACTTGAACCAGAAGTTAAAGAGGAATCAATGATGTTTGATATTGTTCCATCCCTCCAACTCTTCCAAACCTGCAAACATTAGACAAACATTGAACTGATTGGGCTCCGAAACGTTATGCAAAATGAGAAGGTATGTTCTTATACTCACATAGCCTATAAGGACCTCCGTGTCATCACCCACGCGGAAAAGATTGTTCCTCTGACCACTCACAATCTCTAAAACCAGCACTCCAAAACTGAAGACATCGGACTTGACCGAGAAGTTTCCACGCATTGCATACTCCGGCGGCATATATCCGCTGTGCATCACAGTAAGTCCACCATATTAGCTTTATAGTTTGCCTTTGTTCTATCTGTAAGCACTCCAGGATGTTGTAGCACTTACTAGGTCCCCACGATCCGGTTTGTCTCGGCCTGACTTTGGTCCAGCTCAAACAGCCTCGCCATACCGAAATCCGATATTTTAGGATTCATATCTGAGTCCAACAAAATGTTGCCGGCTTTGAGGTCTCGATGGATGATACGAAGCCGAGAGCCTTCGTGTAGGTAGAGCAGCCCTCGAGCAACACCCATTATTATCTTGTGACGCGTATTCCAGTCGAGATTCGCACGCTTCAGGGAATCTATGCATTTTGATAAAATCACATTCTACAAGACGTCCCTTAATCCTTTCATGAGGATCTGAAATCAGGCATGACAAGCAGAGAAACATACCGAATATGAACTGATCGAGGCTTGAATTGGGCACAAACTCATAAATGAGAAGCCGTTCAACTCCTTCCAGACAGAAACCAAGGAGCCTGACCAAGTTCCTATGTTGTAGCCTAGCTAGTAACATGACCTCATTCTTGAATTCTGTTTCTCCTTGACCAGAATTCTGTGACAGCCGTTTCACTGCGATTTCCTGTCCGTTGGAGAGCCGACCCTGGAATTTCATCAAAGTAGGTCCTCGTGAGTATCGATTGGCACATTGAAGCATTTCGAAGAGGATCAATTGATGTCATCTATGATTCTTGTGTTGCTTAAATTTTGAAAACAAGAGAGTAGAGGGTGTGCTTTGTCAATTATTACCCTGTAAACAGCACCAAAACCTCCTTGTCCAAGCTTCTTGGTATTAGAGAAGTCATCCGTTGCCGCTCTGATAGTACCGAAATCAAATTGCAGCGACTCAACCGTGCTAATTTCATCCTCAACTTCACCTAGAGAGAGAAAAACACGGCCATTTGGAGCAAACAAACAAACAAACTATTTTGCTGCTCTAAAAGCGTAGTAATTGGTCAACTTCATCGTGTCCATGATCTTTTAAACCTCATAAACAGTTTATACACTAATTCAAATAGATAAAGACTCACCTTCAACTCTTTGTCTGGCCTGCTGCTTCTTCTTCCTTCTCACCATCAGGAGTACGACAACGCCTGTAACAAGTAACCCAGAAACACTTGTGGTGACTGCAATGATCACAGTCCTCGTCCAATTGCTCTTTCCACCTGCAAGAGCACAGGCACCTCAGTTTTTTTTTTTTTTTGTCATTGCTCACTGTTTACTAAGTAATACACTGGAGAAAGTACAAAAGCGCCAATCTTATGGTGCCTTTGTTTAGCAGAAAAACTCCACAAGAACGATTTCCGGAAAAATGTCTTCCAGGAGTTATCCTTTATTTGCTGGTATGTGACCTAAATTTTTTTGAATTTTTTGTTGTTCTTCCTTCTTTTATTACAATTTGTGGCTGGCAAGGGTCGCTGGAGCTCGTCGGCCGGTAGGCTAGGGCCGCGTAGCCCTCACTCGGCCTCACCCACCGCCGCCTCGCCTCGCATACTACCTAGCAGCGTCCTCAGTGCTACGTTGTACATGTCTAGGCTCGAGATGTTATTCATGTTGTACAACAAGTAGTTGGGGTCGATCACAGCGTCATCAGTGCCACGTTGTACGTGTATCGGCAAAGATTCTCTTTCTACTCACCTCCATCTCGCTCGCTCGTAGCTTGCCTTCCTAACTCGCCTATGCTCAGTCCTCTCATTCATCTTTTACAATATACCATTTTGTTGCTAATAGTATTTTGCTGTAAAAAATGAAACCAACAAAATCAACAAAAGAAAAGCAGATTGTAGGGAGACATTGGAACTAGATTGAAAAAATAGGGAGTTTCGAAGGCCGATTATAGGGCAACACATGGTAGGTTCCATGTTTCAAAAACCAAAAACTGGTTCTAACCTAGAATCTACCCATCTTGGAACTAGATCGAAAAATTAAGGTAGTTTTCATGGTCGGTTTCAGGGCAACACATGGTAGGTTCTAGGATTCAAAAACTGGAAACCAGTTCTAACATGGTAAGTTCCAGATTTGGAAGCTACTTACTCTAAAACCGATCACCCCTAGTCAAGGTATGACAAATTACACATATATAGTTTTTTTTTTTTTTTGGTCGGATCACAGATATAGTTGAATTACCTATTTTTCAAATATCTCTCTAAATTATTTTTTTATGTGGAAAATAGAGTAATTATCTTATTGACGGTCGGTGCACTGAATGTATTCAATGTACAAAAGTTAGTTTCACTGACATTTATTAAATTGTTAAGTACATCTAGCATTATTCTTTCTTAACCGTTGACTTGAAACGTTCAATGAGTGTAGAGAACCTTCCAACTCGTCAACTACCCACAATTTTGAAAAACGGTTTTACAGGTGTTATTATTAGCGTTTTCTTTCTCGTTTGATGATCGTCATTATATTCAGAAACTTGTGTTTGAATTAATCAAAGCTGTTTTCCAAAAGCGAAGCATGGATTTTGGTCAAGATCAACATTTACGAGTAACATCAACTAACAACATTCGACATTAAACTTGATCCATCACGGTAGGCTTAATATCATTTTTGAATTTCCTTATAGTTTTACGGGCATGTGTTCAAGATCTAGGGAAGTACGAGTTTGAGCATAAATTATATTTTCAATGAAAGATTTATGGTTTAGCATTTGCATTATAAGCTGTATATTATGAAATAAAGACATTGCGAGTGCTACAACTTCCGTACGGCGCTTACTTGAGTCCCATGATTTTTAAAGAACGTTCACCATATGTGTCATGCCACGTCGGATTTCCGGTACTTGTGGTAAGCGGTTTATCAAAGTTACGACATCACTCAAGTGAGCATCGTTTAAAAGTTATGGCACTTGTGGCATTCTTTTTCTAAGAATGAGTAGGACAAACAGACTGAACCGGAAACCAGCTCGATCGGTTAGGTCTAGTTCCTTGAGATGCTACTCCAGTTCCCAATTTCATAAAATTAGAACCTTTGATTTTCGCTCCGATTCTCGATTCTAAGGGGAATCGAATCAATGATTAAAGTCCATATTGGTCATCTCTATTAATAATCCACAGTTCTATTGGACCGCCCGGGAACATGTTTTCTCGGTTCCTAAGCGGGACTCGACCGGACGGGAACCGATCACCTTTAATTTTTCGTGTCGCTCCAATAAAAGTTACTTCATCGAAATCTATGATTTCACATGCATTTCGAAAAATTGATACGAAGATTTCAGAGTATATAACATAATATTGTCTCATAAATGATGATAGAGATTGAAATGTAGACAAGGGCCACAAAGAAAAGGAAACCATTATATTCAAAGTTGATTTTTTTTTTCCCAACACGGACACTTATGGCCCAGGTCAAATGAACTAGGCGGATTGACCAGGAAGAAAGAAGCCTAGTGGGTTAGGCGGATTGACCAGGAAGAAAGAAGCCTAGTGGGTGGTCCTAGACTGCTAGTGGGAATGGCAGAATATAAAATGGTGAAAGGACGACCGCACAAAAAGTATCTTCACCAATAATTCAACATGAAATAACTTTTGAAATTGGTAGGAACGAACTTGCGTAGTCTTTAAGACGATGCATTCGTTTCACAGAGGCAAAAAAGCTTACTTAGCAAGTTCTACGTGGAGAAAATTACTTATTAATGTGGAAAACTTACTTTAGGCTCCATTTCTTCCGTGAAAATATGGTATTTTTGAAAAGCATTCTTCAAAAAGCTGATTTCAAGAACAATGGAGATATTTTTCGGTATTTGGCTAAAACCTAAAAACGAATTGAAAAATATTTTCCGTCTTTTAGTAATAAAAATCTTATTAGATCTTCTTTATCTTTGCTCAAAAATTGCTGACCTGAACTTGGCCTGTACTCACTAGCACGGTTGGTGCTAACATGACAAATTTTTATACTTAAAAAACAATTCCTTACTTTTTAATAGTTTAATATCTTTAAATATTTTTTATATTTTTTCTCTTTTTTCTTTTATTTCTTCCTCCGCTGATTGCCAGGCCTAGCCTCATCAGACTCGGACAAGTTGGAGCCTCGATTGTGGCCAGTCACTGGCGGTTGCCGTGGGAAGAAGAAAAAAAAGTCAAAATTAGTCAAAATAAAAAATTATCAAATTTTTTTACTAATTTAAATAGTTGAAAAGATTAGAAATGTGAAGAATTAGAGGGAGTAAGAGAGGAAACTTTTTTTCCTCTTTTCAAAAATTGAAAATTATTTCCCCACTTTTGAAGTTTTTTTTTTTTCATGGATGGAAAATGCTTCCTTTGATTAGTCTATTTTTCGCGAAGCAAAGGCCAAAAAGTCCGGAAAATATTTCGTCGGAAATTATTTTTTGTGAAATAAACGGAGCTTAGATTATGACAAAAAAAACAAAACAAACGGAGGCTAGATTTAAATGTAAATGCACCGTTGCTTTATCGTGGGTTCTAGTGTGACATCCAAATTACCCACTGTTAAAGCGCCGGCCCCCCAATACTTTTTCCTAGAGATCAAAAGATCCAACATCATCCTCTGTCAAATGATGTGCGGCGTTGTTAATCTTATCAGATATATATAGACTAACCCTCAAGTAAAGGTGCGTTTGATAATACCTCTATTTCTTAAAACAATTTTTATTAATAAATAAATTTTTTTATTTCTATTCTTGAACAAATTTTGAGCAGAAGAATATCTTTGATAGCTGCATAAAATTTCTATTTCCGAAATAGAAGAAGAATATAAATGTATTGGGTATGGCCCTATTAATTTATATTCCCTATATTTTATTTGATTATAAAAATGTCAATGTAGACTTAACAATTTATGTTTAGATAAAATTGGACTTTTGTAAGGACTCAACTAATTAAGATATTCAGAGATAACCTTAGAAAATACAACGTAATAGTTAGTAGGGGTGTGGAAAATACCGGAGCGAGCCCTACCCGACCCATGAATTTAAAATCAGGCACAGAATTATGAATGAGGGTTGTGATTCATGAATTTAAAATCAACAGAAAGTTTAAAAATGAACCAACCGTTGGTGACTTGGGCATGTGCAGGTGGAGGAGCAGGAGGGTTGGCCTTGGCGACCGGAGCTGGTGGTGGCGGAGAAGATGGAGGATTGCCGGGATCAGACTCGAAAAATGGGTACAAGTCCCATCGGAATATGCAGCTCGGCTTATTAACACCACCACCTTGTTTTCCGTGGCAGCATCTTTGATAATCATTTATGCATTCCCACAGGCAACTCTGGCAATCAAGTGGAGACAAATCGGGGCTGCACTGCAACAGCGCGAACATGGTCTGGAAGTTCGGCAACACCGTGCTCCCTGTTGCGAACTTGAGATCTGACGTCCCCATCGAAGCCCTCGCTGCCAGCTCCTCTGTCAAGTTCCTCCATATCGGATCGAACTGATCCTGATCCATCGGTAGGTCACCAGTGTTATAATATTCTTTGGTTGGAAATGTTTGCTTCAAGCCGTACATCGGACCATCGGAGTAACGGATGATGCAAGGAGGATCTCCTGTCCCCCAGGAGCATGCAACTTTCTGGGTAGGACACTTGATCATCAAATCTTTAGCAGCAGAGCTCATGCACTTGAAGCAAGTGTCGTTGGAAGAATCACCTCTGCAGAAACCGAGCACATAAACAGTGTCCGAGCCGTTCCCTATCTTCCCAGAGTAGAACTTGCCTTTTGAAGCCACGTTTCCAGCCAGAGTAGAGAGGCCAAGCTCACGGCTCTTGGCATAGTTGCCGGCAGCCGTGAAGTTGCCATTGTCGTAGCAGTATTGAGCGTGGGAGAGGTTGGACGTTAGGATGTGAAGACAGATAAGTACAGAAGCGAGACGAAGAAGAAAAAGAGGGATTGAAGAAGGCTGTGCAGACATGGTGTTTTCTGGCTGCTTTAGCTCCATCGTGGAAGATGAGACGTCTGAATCGTCCTCTGTGGAGGTAGTGGTTGGAGTTTGGTAATGCCCAGATACAAAGACGTGGCTGATAAAGATTGAAGCAGATGAGGACAATAAAGGAAGAAGACCATTGCAAGAATCTTCAACTTTAGGTTTCTGATATTTTCCGACACACGGCATGGTCCATGTGAAGGCGCGTTTCATCGACGCAAATGCTAAGGTCGTTTTGTTTTGTGGAAAAAAATGACTTGAAAATGAAAAATATTTCCATTTAGCATTTTCGAACGATGAAAAAATTTCCATTTATTTATTTTTAACAAATCATATAAGCGATATATTATTTTTCAAATCATTTATTTTTTACGAAACAAATAAAACCTAAATCTAACATTCCATGGTGGTGGCTTGAATGGCATGGGCTACTATTCCACAAACGTGAGGTCAAACTCACATAGGCTAAAGTTGTTTTGTAGGAGCATGGCATCTAACTTTATGCAGACGAGTTTTGGAACTTTGATATTCCGGCGGGCTGTGTCGATTTGCTCATCAATCTCGGATCTCTGAATCACAAATAGAGGGTTGATCATGGATTGGGAGACCCATCTGTCTCGCCCAAGGACGGTCGGCCCAAACGACAATACAGGGATGTCTGAGAATATGCATATCATCATAAATTGCTCAATCAGCTCCTTCTTACTTTCGTGTTCATGCCTTCGTTTGCTTAGCCAGACCCAGTGGCCACAACCTCCATGGAGGTCAATCCCACCAGAGGAGATTGTGCGTTTGTTGCCAATGGTAGATACAGGTGGTGGTAAATGATGGTGTTTGGAAAGGCTGCATTGGTGGTGACGGCGCTGGTAGTGATGTCTCGGGCGAGGCACAATGATGGTGCTCCGATGCAGCAGCAGTGGCGACATCAGGCGAGGGGTGATGGTGGTTGAAGGAGGATTTTCCTCTCTGAGAGAAAAAAACCGTTTGGGTTGCTGGGAAAGGAAAGAGATACTTATGCGGCAGCATCCCAACCATTCATATACAATGGTTGATGGGGCAGCCTGGGATGACAAATTTTCAAATTTGTCGCCTTAGGCTGTTTTTGTTTTTGTTTCGTTTTGTTCATTTTTTTTTTAGCGCCTTTTGGCTTTAAATTTTAATAGGCCGTTTAGTTTCTTGCAATTCATGTTTGAAGTAGGCCATTTTATTTTCAAATTTAAGATAGGCTCGATTTTCATTTTTTAAAATTTTTCAGAAGTTGTCATTGTAGAACTAAAACCAGAAAAATGGTCCAATTTGGTTCTTAACTACAATACAGTTTGGTCTGGTTCTGTTTTTCTTTAAACCGTACTTATGCTAATCTAACTTGGAAAATCACTTTTTGCCTCGAGCAGTAGCCTCTTCGAGGGCATGAAAGGTTTACAAAGTACCCATTAGGGGTGATCGGTTCCAGGATGGATGATTTTTACCCTAGAATCGAGAACCGCCAGTTAGGGACTGGTTCCGCAAAATGTGAACCATGAACCATCCGCTCGTTTCATGGATCCACCCAAAAACCAAACCATCGGTCCGGTCCGATTTCCGGTTGGATTCCGGTTACGGTTCTACCGAGCACCAACATCAATTAAAAAAAGAAAAAGGGACCAATCTCTAGATGTTGAAGGAGGAAAAATTTTAATAATGCAAAATAACAATGTGGACAAAGATTTAGTACCATTGCCACCTGAAAAAATTTCAATATGCAAGATAACAAACGTTGTAATATTTGCAAAAGTTATTTCAAAAGAATATATATTTGTATTATATAAAAGGACCGGTCCGGTTGAGTCGGTTGGATGGTTCTCACTCAAAATCGAGAATCGAACCGGTACCCGCCGGTTCCATAAAATTGGAACCGGAATCCGGACCGTATCCGCCGGTTACCATTCAAAATCAGCCGGTTGAGTATAGTCCAACCCGGTTTGGGTGGATCATGATTTTTTCGCTCACACCCCTAGTACCCATCTAATAAACTAACCTAGCGGTTTCTTGTTGTAGCCGTCTCAATTAACGAGCGAATCAAACTCAAGCATCATTTAGCAAATTGGAGCACACTATAAAGGGCGAGCGAGTTGGAGAAAGAGAGGAGAAATATCTTATCATGAGTAATCCTCCAAGACACGAAACTCATCCTTCATCGTGGAGATCTGGAATCAATAAGATTACAACGAGATAGTCAGTATGAGTTCTTTTAGCCACACAATTAGGCTATGTTTGATTTGGATTTCTATTCAGGGAAATTACCAATAAAAGTTGTCAATCTATTGTAATTGTATCAATTCCATCCTGAATCTTTTTTATTTTATTTTTTGCTGATTCAATCCTGAACTTTTTGCAATTGTGTTAATTCAGTACATCCGATGAAATTTTGACCAGCAGGTGACCTAATATTTTAATTATTTTTTATTTTTTATTTTGCTATTTTCTTTTTTTTTTTCTTGTTTTTCTTTCCATTCCTTGTTCTGCCAACAACCGGTCGCCGAGCCAAAGGATGACCAATGAGGCTCGACATTTGTTGTGGCCGGACGAATTGAGCTTCGCGGTTCCGGGCCGGACCAAGCACCACCTACTCCGCCAACATCAGCATGATCTCCAGCGAGCACTTCCAGCCTACATGTAAGATCTCAACCTCGCATAGCAGTCCTTTTCTTTGTGCATGATATGTTCTATCGAATATCGATATTTCAACTCCTCTTACAATGTTAATGACTTTTTTCACGTGAATTATCAAGCCACAGTAATATTGTTGTTACACATAATTAATTTTGTGACAACACTTGATCTTGACTTCCGTGATGACCCGTATATGTTTGTTTAACGTCAGTCCGCTACGATTTCATATGCACTTTGAACAATGGGAACACAGGTTCCCAAGTATATAATCTAATATCGTCTCATCAGGAAAATGACGAGAGGAAACAATAGTCTTCAAAGTTGATTTTTTCCAACACGGACTCCTATGGCCCAGGTCAAAGGTGCTTTTGCATGACAAGACTGAACCGTGGAACATGGTCAACAAAATGAAGACTGAACCGCAGGTCAAAAGTGCATTTCCAACACGGAATGTTGTGATTTTTCGTCGTTTGTCTAAGAGAATTTTTTAGTGGTTGTTACAGTCTATTTAAGGCCATATAAAAAAAAGTTAAATTTAAGTAAACTTGGTATAGGATCCACTCTTTTAAAAATTTATTGCTCATAACATATTGTTATTCTCATAGTCACCCAAAAACTATTACATTAGTAAAATCATTTGTATAGTATTTTAAAGGGTTGATGGTGTCATAAATTTTTATCCCAAATTATATCCATAAAAAACTCTAAATTGGTACACATGCAACAAATTTACTCTCTATTAATTTTCGTTAAATTGGGTTAGTACCATTAAAAATCCAGACTAGAAGGGTAAAAACTCCAAACTGGGACACCAATAGCTGTCATATGTCATCCAACTCAGCAATTTAATGGTACAATTTAACAAAAACTAACTAAAGGTAAATTTATCGCATATGTATCACTTTTAGATTCTTGATAGTAAAAAAAATTGATTTAAATTTGTCATAAATATATCAGTTTAAAATTTTTCGTGATATTAATCATATTTTACATTCGACAAGGTAGTTAAAAAAAATACGTTTGACCTATGATTTCCATGGGATGTTCATCTTAGGATGGTCGATATATCTTATCAGCTTATAAATCTTTTCTTCTGAGAAGAATATGTTGGACTATTACATCATTATTGCTAGGAGAAAACCCGCCCAAAAAAAAAAAGTGAAAAGTATTTCTGACTTTGACGGATTGACCAAGAGCAAAAAAGCCTGGCGAGTAACAAGAATCCTTTCCCATTCTTCCTGAAATGAATCCTTCCGAGGCTAGCATCGCGTGCGAGCTCAAGTATAAGGATTCTTTTCCCTTCGTCCAAGCAACACCCGTGAAGCTCAATCAGATTTTTGTGCTGAAGTTCGACCATAAGAGTGGCCTACAGTCAAATTTTCATTTGCAAGAAACAATGTTTATCTCCATGTTGTGATGTAATTCCCAATTAAACATCAAAAAAAATTCCACCTACCCAATAAACTTTTTCAAATCCAATTTCTATAATCTTATTGCCTTTTGTAAGCTTTCAACAGTTCCGAACTCATCTTTTGCTGAAGAAAATCCAAAGCGATTAACAAGAGATCTCCAGAGTTCAATAAAAAAAATAACCGATTAATGTACTAACCAAATGAGACCTTCCATGGATTAATTCTTCTCCTTCTAATAAAGCAACACATGGAGACAATAGCCATCACGAAAGAACTGTAGGACGTACCAAAGCAACCACAATGCGAAATGACTTCGAGACATTACTTGCCAACATCATGTAGAAGAATATTTTTCTCTATATTCGGTATGAATCTGTATAGCATTACAATTATTTTTATATACAATACATGGGCTAACCCTAGCACTTCAATAAATCAGGAAAAAAATGGGGAAAAGTATATAAGAAGTGCCATAACTTTTGTATGACGCTCACTTGAATGCCATAACTTTCAAAACGTTTACTTGAGTGCTATATCGGAGCAAAAACATTCACTTGAACGCTATTTTTGCCGGAAAAAATGACGTGGACATTTCACTATTATTTTATTAATTTATCAGTGCCACATGGATTTTCTTTACATTTTTTTAATATTTTCTAAAACTTTCTTTAATTTTTTATTCATTTTAATGTTTTTATTTTAATTTTACTTATTTAATATTTCGAAAAAAAAGGGCAAAACCCTTGCTTTCTCGGTGGTGGCCGGCGAGGGTCGCCGCCGGCCACCACCGAGAAAGCAAGGGTTTTGCCCCCTTTTTTTTTAATATTCAATAATTAAAAATCCAAAAAATGAAATCCGTAAAAAAAAAATAAAAACTAATGAAAATTTCCACATGTACATTAAAATATTCAAAAAATTGGTTCGCCGGTGCCACGTCGGCTTTTCCGACGTCCACATGAGCGCTGGCACTCAAGTGAACGTTTTGAAAGTTATGGCACTCAAGTGAATGCCGTACAAAAGTTATGGTACTTCTAATGTACTTTTCCCGGAAAAAATGTAATAAAAGAAAAAATCCCTAATTTGTAGGAAATACGGTTCACGCCAACACTCCCCCTCCAACGGGTGAGAAGATGTCTTTGATGCGCATCTTGATGAGTGAGCTCTAAAACGCTCTACTTGACACAACTTTAGTCAATACATCGGCCAATTGATCTTCAAATTTGACAAAAGGTAACTGAATTATTTTAGCATCCAAATTCTCCTTGACAAAGTGTCTATCAACCTCAACATGTTTGGTTCGACCATGCTAAATAGGGTTGTAAGAAATAGCTATAGCGGTTTTATTATCACAAAACAACTTCATCTCAAACTCTAGTGAATACCCAAGTTCGAACAACAGCTTTTTAAGCCATAATAACCGACACAACCCTTTCCCTACTCCTCTGAATTCTGCCTCGGTACAGGACAAGGCTACAACCTTTTGCTTCTTCTTCCTCCACGTGACTAAGTTACCTCATACAAATGTGAGATAACATGACATCGACCTTATATCTATTGCATTCTCTGCCCAATTCACATTCGTATATCCTTCCACTGCAAGGTTAAATATCGAAGAATATGATGCACTGCATTCATATGTTCTTCATTAGGAGCATGCATAAATTGATTGACAACACTTACTGCATAAGCAATAGCTGGACAAGTGTGAGATAAATAAATTAATCGTCCTACTAACCTTTGATACCTCTCCTTATTAGTCAACACTTGAGCAAGCCACTTCCCAAGTTTATGGTTTTGCACCATAGGAGTATCAACGGGTTTATAGTCCAACATTCCCACTTGAGTCAACAAATCAAGTACATATTTTCTCTGTGACTAGAAAATTCCTTCCTTAGACCTAGTTACCTCAATACCCAAGAAATACTTCAATCCTCCCAAGTTCTTCATCTCAAACTCTTCTACCAACTTCTCTTAAAGCCTCGAAATTTCTTCAATATCATCTCATGTGATGATCATATCATCAATATTTATAATTAGGGCAGTCACCTTAGCTTGGCTTTGCTTCAAAAATAAAGTGTGATCTGAATTACTCTGGGAATAACCGTACTTCCTCGTGGCTAAGCTGAATCGATCAAACCAGGTACAAGGTGATCACGTCAAACCATATAACGACCTCTTCGGTCTACAAACAGCATTCGGCTTATCAACACACTCGTATCCAGGTGGAACTTGCGTGTAAATCTCTTCCTCCAATTCTCCATGAAGAAATGTATTCTTTACATTAAACCGATGTAATGGCCAATCCAAATTTGCAGCAAGTGACATCAAAACCCGTACGGTATTCAATTTTGCATTTGGAGATAAAGTCTCTTAATAGTCCACACCATAAATCTGTGTGTATCCTTTTGCGAGCAATCGAGCCTTGTACCTCTCGGTGGTACCATATGCCTTGTGTTTAATGGTGAACACCTATCTACACCCCACGGCTTTCTTCCCTTATGGAAACTCTACAAGCCTCCAAGTCTGATTTTATTGTAATGCTTCCATCTCCTCCTTCATAGCTTGGACCCATTTTGGATCCTTCAAGGCCTCTTCCACCTTATTTGGAATTTGAACAACTAATACATTTGGCACAAAATCCTTACAAAATTCTAACAGCCTTCTTGTTGACACAAAATCTGGAATGGGATACTTAGACCTTCGCTCCTCCACATCCGGTAAGTACCAACTAGGAGGCTTGCCTCGGTTATACCTATCAGAGAGTTTATATCTAACAACCAAATCAAAATTATCAGGAACCTCAAGATCAAGAAGAGAGCTTATCTTGGGATCATTCTCAAGAGAGTGCTCAGGCGCTGAAGAAGGGGTAATTTGCGAAGGAGCAGGCTGATCTCGGTCATTAGGTATAGATATAGGCTGCTGGTCATCCCTACTTCTAGCTGGAAAATGATCACCCTCTCCCTCATCATCTGCCATCATACCTTCCCCTCATTTTTTACCATCGAACTCTAGCCTAAGTCCTCAACAAATTGAACCATTAGAATTTTCCATGAGCTGGTAAATGGTCTAGCCCCTCCTAGTTGCACCTCGGACTCCACATGTCCTCCCGAATCCATACCCTTCGTGCCAATGTCCCACAAATTTTGCGTTTCACTATAATTGTCCCCTTGAAAGGAATAATGGAGTGGAGAAAAAAAGGACTCGAGACTCCGAAACGTCGGGTCCATGGTAACATGTGTCTTCTTGGTCGTTGGATCATAGTAGCAATGCCCCTTTTAATGAGTTTCGGAGCTAATAAATGCACACCTTACTGCACATGGGTCTAGTTTGGTGTGTTGATTCTTGTGAAGATGCACAAAAGCCACACACCCAAACACTTTAGGACGTATTGTCAAGACTAAAGGGAGATGCACAAACCGGGATAGAACTTGTAATAAAGTTTGAAATTGCAACACACGAGAGGGCATATGATTCATCAAGTGAATGGCTATGATCACCGCTGCATCCCAGAAACTTTTTGGAGCATTACTGCAGACCCGAAGAGCTCTCACCGTCTATAGAACGAGGAGGTTCTTTCGTTCGGCCACACCGTTTTGCTGAGGGGTTTGAGTGCAAGCGGTTTTATGGATGATGATCATGTTCCTTAAAATAAGAGGTAAGGTATTAATTGATATATTCCCCTGCCTATGCGAAAAATTTGAATACGAGCTCTAAATTGAGTGGTAACCATTTTATGAAAAATGCGGACTATGTTAGGAGCCTCATCTTTATACTTTATCAGATATAACCATGTCATACGAGTGCAATCATCAATAATGGTTACAAACCATCTCATTCTAGACGTTGTAGTAATTGGAGAAGCATCCCATACATCATAATGAATCAAACAAAAAGGCTTGCTACTTTTGTTAGTGTAACGCTCGGGAAATTCGAAATTTGTAATTTGCCCGAATTCAATAAAAAGAAGAATTATTATTGAATTCCAGTTGGGAAAATTTCGGATCGTAAGGACGAAAGTGACGAATTTTGGACGATTCCCAAAATGTCGTTCGATTTCGATTGGGCTTCGAAATCGTAGTCGCCACGACTTAGGATTTTTAATCCTCGCTCCTAGACTTTTTTCGGATTGAGCCTAACCCGTGAAAATCCAAATTTTATTCCCAATAGGTTGAGCCAAAAATTCGATCGGTCTCGATTTGTCAAATTACAAAATCCCCTATGGATATTATGCATATGAGACAAAAATATTTAATTTTGATGAGATCCGTGGACTCAACCTCAATCAAATCAACCCCCCACCAGTCAAAGCCAAAATTTCGATCGGTCCCGATTTGTCAAATTACGAAATCGTCCATGGATATTATGCATATGAGATAAAAATGTTTAATTTTGATGAGATCCGTGAGCTCTACCTCAATCAAATCAGCCCCCCACCGGTCAAACCAGTCAAAGTCTCTCTCTCTCTCTCTCTCTCCCCACGTATCCGCTTCCCCCTCCTCTGTTTTGCATGACAGCCCCCACCGTGCACCTCATCTTCCTTCCTTGGCAATTCTTGAGCGACACCACCAGCATCACCGACCACCACAACCTCAACCCGCCACTAGCCTCCATCCACCTCCATCCGATTGCCGTAGATTGCCGGAAGCCATGTAGAAGCCCTTCCGTGCGTCTACCCCGTTTCGGCCTCAGTGGGTGTTCCGAGCTGCACTAGCCGCCGAGCCACTTCCGACCACCACTAGCCACTACGTTGTTGTTCCTCCAACCCCCGGACGTCGTCCCACCGCCGCACGCCGCCCCGTGAGCCGTGAACAGCCGCTCGAAGCTCGTTGCTCTGTTTTTTGTCGCCGGGCCGCCGTAGCTGTTCTAGCCTCCTCCGTCCAAACCCACAAGCCACCGACCACCCCCAATCGTCGCCCTTCACCTCTAGTCGTCCCTTAAGGTCGTTGGAGGCCGATCGCCGCCCGTGGAGCCCCGAAACACCCCCGGCCGAACCTCCCTTGTTTTGAACCGGTGTCCCCTATTTTTGTGCCAATTCTGTCCACCACTGCTCAACCCGCCTTCCGCCACTGCCTTCGGCGCCTCCAGCTGCAAGCCTAGAGACCCCCCGACCTTGGCTAACCCTTCCCCGAGCCTTTGGACGCCCGAAATCCCCAAAAATAGCCCTGTTTCCACAGTTCAGATCGCTTCCCTATTTTTACTGGTTACTATTCACCACCGACCGCCACTATTCCGGCTCATGCTCCTAAGTCTCGTGTCGCTGTCCCGAGGTGTCACCAGGACTTTTGGGCCACCTTTAACCAAGTTGGAAGCCCGGAGTTGATCGGGCCGCGAGTCGTCGATCATCGTTGTCAAGCCGAGCCGAGTTCGTGTCCCCACCACTCGAGTTGAGACCGTCCGAGCTATTTTTTTTAATTGTGAGTTAGTCCCTAACTCTTGGTTAGGACGCTAATTGCGTTCGGATTTAGATTAATTAGCTAATTAGAGTGTTTAGGTAGATTAATTACGGTCGGGCTAAATAGAAACGTGGCTTAGGCTAAATAACCGTAATTAGTTAAGATTAGTCAATTAGCTAGGTTGTCTGCGGCTAACCGATGAGTAGAACTAATTGATTTGACTGATTACGTTGATTGATCGTGAGCGCGCTATAGGTCGGCGACGAGTGTGCAATTGACGATCAATTGAAATTGAAATTGGAATTAATGATCGATCGGCTGCAATTAACTAACTAACTTATGAATTGTTGGTCATTAATGCCAGATTGGCTTTTGATTGCCATGGGGGTCCGATTAGAGGTTAATCGCCTCAAATTGATTGGTTTGTCGGTCGATATAATTGCATATTCATGTGACCACATATGAGATCAAATTGCATGGTTTTGTACGAAAATGGCCTTGGGCCAAGTATTTGAACTTATGAGCGTGAGCATTCAACCCAATTCCAAGAAATGAACCGGCTGATTGTCGAAGTGCTTGAGTGGTCACATAATGGGATAATTCCAACGATCATTGTCTTCCGGTCGATCGGTCCCGGCATTCATTGTCTTCTGGTTCTTGAATGCGCATCGATCATTGTCTTCTGGCTATTTGTTTGCCAATCGTAGCTTGTGATGGCCCGAAGCCTTTTAAGGATTCTTGTTAGCTTCGTGTTGGTCGACAATCGTTGTCTTCCGGTTAGTTGAGCGGAGTCACATGGACTATTAGAAGCCATCACCGGAAGTAAGGGACGATGCTTGGTCCTACCGTAAGAGCACCAACCGACTAGTGTCCCGGACCTACGGGTTAGTTCCGATAATAAATGGACTACGTATGGTGTCCTGTGCATGCAAGTCTTGTGATACTTTGCTAATGGATTAATTGGTGTGGTTGGTTTGATTGTTGAGTCGAGTCCGCATCGCATTATGTGTGGCCTGGAGGGTAAGCTTGTATGTGGTTGAAATATCTGCTCTTTAGTGATGTGATTGATCGTTAGGATGTCCGAGCGAATTAATGTCCTAACCGGTCTTAGGCGTTGACTCACAGAGATTTTATATCTCACCCTGTCGTTGTTAAACATTTTCGGGCCTTTAGCCGTGGAGAACTAGAAGTGGATGTGGACCCTATGGGATAGGTTGGGGAGTCGTGTTAATTTTAACCCGTTATCTCGGAGGGTTGTAGAAAGTAGCCCGAAGAATGGGCTTGTGGATATTTCACATCCTTGGGTTAATAAAGATAATTAAATACAAGGTGATTTTTGCTGATCTGTTGTGATTTGGTTGGTGTAACTATCTGTTTGACTATCCCTGTCATTTGATTTGATTTTTTGGGGAGTGCACGTTTCTCATGTGTAATTGAAGATTAAAAATAAAAGGGATCGATGACATGCCCGGGACGTTATTCTTTTTGACTCGAGGCGTTTTGGTAGGAATCTTGCAAGCCCAAGAGTCGGGGCGTGACAATTAAAGCTCAAAGGAAAACAAACATGATGACTCTTTGCCATAATACATGTTTAACAATGAAAAGCAGAATCCGATAAACCACGAAACAACTTAGGAAACAAATACTTCAAATATCTAAATGACGGTGTCCCAACCGATGGTGCTACAACCAAACATCCTTCTTCTTATTAACGAAAGGACCAGGAGTGTGATAGATGCAGCTAAAGCCGAGATCATCCACAATGTATAGCCCCTACTTCTTAGTACCATGCCTAGTAATCTCCTTCGTGAGAATGTCCTGAAACAAATAGAAATCTAGGTACATAAGAACACGGTAATTCAACTCATCAGTAATTTGTCCAATAAACAATAAATGGCTGAACAAAGAGGGCACAAGTAATATGTGAAATAGAGAAAGAAATGGCGTGAGAGCCACACTACCGATCTCGGGGACTAGACAGCAATGTCCATTAACATTATACACATTGTCTTGCTGCAGTGAGATATAATTGACTAGGTCATTGGGGTCGGGCCTTATGTGATTGGTAGGGCTTGAGTCGATAATTCAGCCATTGTTTTCACCATGACGAGTAGTGATGAAAACAAAACCATAATTACCTTCGGGAGGAAGGGTGAAAGAATTAGCTAAAGGTATCATCGGGACCAAGGAAAGAGATTAACTCCTAGTTACCAAGGATGCCTGCTCTGCACTTGCCCGATTTTGCTTCAGATTTCTTCTTCTTTGCTTGAAAATTGTCCCACCAAGCCGGGAATCCATGCAGCTTAAAATAAGTGTCCCTAGTGTGTTTGGAATTGCCACAATGAGAATAGCTGTCGGGCACCCGAGACTTGGCCTTGATAGCGGATCGAGAGCACTTGTCACGCCCCGATCCTCGAGCGCGCGGCATCCCTATCATCTCGTCCCTCGGGTTAAAAGGATAGCGTCCCGTGCACGCTATCAACCCATGAGATTAACTACGCATGTGGAAACGTATAATATTCCCGGACAAAAATATAAAATAGGGATAGGCAAGTAGGAAAAACTCATTAATTCAAAAACATCATTTAATTTACAATCACGTCGTGAGTCAACCGAAATGACACGCTAATTGATCCCATACTTCGGGACGGGGTAGGATCAACTTAGTACCTACTCCAAATAGGGCTACGTTACTCTCATCCTTATTAGCTTTTCAAGCACTGCTAGCTACATCACTTAGAACCCGAAAATAGTTTAACAATGATGGGGTGAGATATAAATCTCGGTGAATCAACGCCTAAGCCTGGCTAAGGCGTTGATTCGTCCGAAGGGTCCTATGAGTCAATCACATATTGATATATAAATATCTCAATCACATGCAGCTTACTCGCTGAAAATCACACCGTATGCAATACTCAACATAATATGCCACACACAACAACCCATACGCATCATGTCAATAGCATACGTAGACACCACACGTGGTCCGATTATTAACGGCCATCCGGCCCAATTGCACACGACCGGTGTGGCTTTACACTACGACCGGCGGTGTCTACCGGCGGGACCATGCTTCGTTCCTTACTTCCGGCGACGGCATCTAATAGCCCGTGTGACTCGTACGACCGACACGACACGGCACTATCGGGAATCCCTGTAGGGGCTTCGGTCCGTCACAAGCTGCGACCGGCATCCGTCAATCCGTGTGATCCGTACGATCGGCACGGCACGAATTGACGTGCATCTAACAAGTCGTATTATTCCGTACGACCGGCATGATACGAACTTGACAGGAATAATCCATCGTATGACCACTCAAGCATACTCAGTAAATAACCAATTTATAATCCACATTTAGTCAAATGCTCACGAGATATGCTCACACCGCAAAACTCTTGAGTAATCACACAAATGCATATGTTATCCATGCGACTTCGCATCCATAAATCAAGTGATCGAACTCCAACCAATCAATCAATTTAACTAGCCATCCGTCAGGACATTTCATCAATTAATCTATATAAATTATAATCGAGCGTAGAAAAGTAATTTAATGGCAAACAATCACTCCAATCGTACGTAATTAAATTCAGATCATCAATCAATCATACGCTCATCCTTGATCTATTGTTCGCTCGCGATCAAGCAATGTCAACCAATTAATCACTTATTCTGTCTAAACTAGCCTCAATCAAATTAATCTAATTAATTAGGGCCATTTAGCCTAAATCGAGTCTCTAGCCTAAACCGGCCCTAATTAATATACCCAAACACTCTAATAATCTAATTAAACTAATCTAAACGTAATTAACGACTTAGCTAAGGATTAGAGGTCGACTCACCGTTAATTAGATGTGGCAATCCTTGAAAATCCTTTCGCACGAGCTTTGGACTTGGCCCGGAAACTTTTGCCCACGGACTAGGCCACTTGGGCTCCAATTCTCGGACACTTGGCCCGTGGTCTCGGCACACGGACCTGGGTACTCGGCCAACTTGGCCCACGGAGCCGGCACACGGCCCAGGATCTCGGCCAGCTTGGCCGGCCCTCTCGGCCCATAATCTCGGCCACGGCCCAGGTCGGTGGCCCACGTTTCAGGCCCGAAACAGGGCACTCAGGAAAAAACAGAGCAGGCACGGCCGGGGTATTGCAGCCGTTGTTCGTGCGGCTTGGAGGGGGGAGCTGGCGGCTTGTGGCGGGAGACTTGGAGGACCTCAAAGAATGTCAAGGGAAGTCGCTAATGGCTCGTAGTGGCCGGAGCAGTGGCTACGGGCTACAAACAAAAGCGGAATCGCGGCACGAGGTGGAGGCGAGCAAGGTCTCCGGTTTGGGCTGTTCCGGGGTTCCGATGGTGGTGGAACTTCATGGGGTTGACAATGGTGGTCTGAGTGGGACTAAGGGAGGTGGCTAGTGGCTCTTGGTGGTCGGAACAATTGCGGAACCAAGTGGCGCAGCAATGAGCAAACCAAAGCAGAAAACGGGAGAAAAAAAGCAGAAGCTTCGGTTCTTGGGGCTGTTCGGGGTTCGGTGAGGGATTGAGGCGGCTCAACGGGGACGGGATAGGTGCGGGGGTGGTCGAAGGAAGGATCGGACCTGCAGCAGGAGCGAAAACAAAGCAAGGGCAGCAATTGCAGCAACACAAAGGGAACAAAAACGGGGCTGCAGCGAGGGAGTCGAGCCGATTCGAGGCTCCCAGGGGCTGCTGCGGCAGTGATGATGGCTTGAGATGGTGGTGGACGGAAGCTGGGGAGGTCGGAGAAGGTGGCTGGAGGTCGAGGTGGCGGTGGTGTGGCGGCGGCACCCCGAAAATGGCCGCGGCAGCAGTTCCCGCCCAAAACAGGCGGGGGCTGCTCGGGGTTGTCTTGGCCGGTTTTCCGACGGCTCCGGTGGCGCGACAATGGTTCGGCGGTGATGATGGAGTTCTATGGTGATGGTAGTATAGTGTGGTCGCTCGGGTGGGGGCATTTCCGCAAGAAAAACGAAGAAGAAAGAAGAAGAAAAGAGGGGGAAGAGTCGGGAGAGAGGGGGTTTACGTGGGGGAAATAGAGAAAGAGAGAGAAGAAAGAGATAGGGTTGGCCGGCTGATTTTTGGACTAAAGAGATAAGGTGGGTGCCACTTTAATGAATTTCCTTGTCTTGAGCTCATAAAAATCCTAGGGCGTTACAGCACCCACCTCTACCCACCAAACTGCCCTCCATCAACTACAAAGAAGGGTGTCCTCGATCGCCCGTGAAACTATTGTTGTACCCATAGGAAAGCCATTGGCATTGGTCAACATCACGATTTGGCGCAGACGCATGCGTAGGCTTACTCAACGGTAAGGAAAGGCTGCATTTGCAAGACATATGCACGAACCTTATCAAGACGATGATCAAGTCCATCCAGAAAAAGGTAAGCCCCATATCCTCTTGAACAACATTATTGTAGCCCTCAATATATAAGGGACACACCATAGGATTAGGTCTACAAAAATCAATTTCACGCCAAAGTCCTTGAAGATCATTTTAGTATTTTTTGATTGGTCCTCCAGTTTGCCCGAGTTGTGATACCTAGCGCTTTAAATCATACACTTGGGAAGTATCGATGCCATAAAAAAAGTGGTAGCTATGAAATCCTACACAACTTTAGCGGTAGGGAATCTGATAAAATTGCCAATCAACGTTGGATCCATGGAGTTGATGAGCCATCCTTTCACGATCAAGTTCTCGATTTTCCACTTCCAAAAAATAGGATCCGTAAGCAAAGGCTAAGGGATGTGTCCATTGATATACCCCAACTTGTCTTTGCCTGTGATGTGCATCTCGACAACCTGAGACCATAAGCCATAGTTGTTTCCATCCAATTTAATTGCAATTTGAGATGAAGCCAAATCATTTTGCGGTGTTGGTGCCGGAGGAGGAGGAGGAGGAGGAGGAAGATTCTGGTTCCGAGTTAGAATCTAAGTCAATCTTGTGGTCAAATTCTCCAAAAACGCTTTCGTGGTTGAATTTCCCCCTTGATTTTAGTGGGGAATCACTGCTCCTCTAGGGTTTTCATCTGCCATGGATTCAAGGTCGAGCGTGATCATGCAAGACGAAGTCGACCAGCTTGAGATAATGGTGCGGTGAAGAAGACGAGTAGTACTCAAATAGAAACGTATAGTACTCATAAGGAGCAAACCTTTGGCTCTGATACCACGTACAATAATATTTTTCTCCATATTTAGTATGAATCTATACAACATTACAATCGTTTTTATATAGAATACATGGGCTAACCCTAGCACTTCAATAAATCGGGAAAAAATTGTAATAAAAGGAAAAATTCCTAATTTGTAGGAAATATAGCTCACGCCAACACATCAATCAATGTGTTTAATGAAATTTACAATTGAAGCTCATGATTATTCGCATTTCGCATTAAAATGATTCTTTCTATATCACGGACGTCCAAACATTCGGCTCTACCATGGATAAGCAATTTCATGTGTATCGGGTAGGACTTTATCCCACCTAAAAGACGGGAGACTTTTGAATGGGAGTTGGGATTCATGAATTTAAAATCAGAAGTAACCTTAAAATTGAACCAACCATTGGTGACTTGGGCATTTGCGGGTGGAGCATGATGGTTTGCCTTGGCGACTGCGGTTGGTGGTGGCGGAGATGACGGAGGATTACCGGGATGGGACTTGAAAAATGGGTACAAATCCCATCGGAAAATGCAGCTTGGCTTTTCAACAATGTCACCATGTTTTCCATGGCAACATCCTTGATAATCATTTATGCATTCCCACAAGCAACTCTGGCAATCAATCCGAGACAAATCGGGGTTGTACTGCAACAGTGCGAACATGTTCCGATGGTTCGGCAACATGGTGCTCCCTCCCGCGAACTTAATCTGTGATGTCCCAATGGAAGCCCTTGCTGACAGCTCCTCTGTCGAGTTCCTCCATATCCGATCGAAACTAATCCTAATCCATGTGGATGTTGTCGGTGTTATAAAGCCTTAACGTCGGAAATGTCCGCTTCACATTGTAGGTCGAACGATCAGAATAACGGATGGTGCATGGAGGATCTCCTGTCCCCCAGGAGGACGCAGCTTTCTGGTTCGCATTCTTGATCATGAAATCTTCGGCGGCAGAGCTCACGCACTTGAAGTAAGTGTCGTTCAAAGAATCTCCTCAGCAGAAACCAAGCACGTAAACAACGTTCGACCCTTTCCCTACCTTCCCGAAGTAGAATCAAAGCCATGTTGCTAGCAGAGAAGAGAGGATAAGCTCGCGGTTCATGGCGTAGTTGCTGGTGGCCGAGAAGTTGCTCGTGTTGTAGCAGTGTTGGGCACCGGAGAGGTCGAACGCTCAGACGTGAAGATAGAGAAGGACGGAAGGAAGACAAAGAAGAAAACGAGGGATTGAAGGAGGTTGTGCGGACATGGTGGTTGCTGGCTGCTTCATCTCCATTGTTGAAGATGAGAAGTATGAATCGTCCTCTGTGGACGTCATGTTTGGAGTTTGAAAATGCCTGGAGAAAAAAAGGTGGTGGATAAAGGAAGAAGACCATTACAATTCAACTTTAGATTGTAGAATTTTTCCAACACAAGGCATGGTCCATGTCAAAACGCGTTTCGTAATCAAGAAATTATGCCAAAGAAATTATGCCAATGAAATGCTAAGGTCCGTTTGTTTCGTAGAAAAAAAATTGATTTAAAAAAAATATTTCAAAAAAATGATCGTTTCTACCATTTCAAATAATTAGCAAATGAAAAATATTTTCATTATGGACAACAATTCATGTCTAAATATTTTCTTAAATGAATACTTTTCATCCATTCAATTTTACAAATCATAGAAGTGATTGATTTTGGGAAAATGTTGTCTAAATCATTCCTTTTTTTTTTTTTTGCGAAACAAACTAAATCTAAATTTGACATTCCATGATGGTGGCTTGAATGCTACGGGCTACTATTTGTTGAATTTCCTAACACTATTCCTCAAACGCAAGGTCACACTCTTGGAGGCTAAAGTTGCTCGTAAGAGCATTGCGTGCATCTTTGCTTTATGGGGATGAGTTTTAGGAACTTTAGCAATACAACGGGCTGCGCCGATTTGCTTGTCTATTCGGTCTCGCCCAAGGCACGGTAGGCCGAAATGGCGACATGGACATGTCTCGAAATTTGCAAATTAAAATCAATTGCTCAATCCTTTGCTTCTTACTTTCTTGTTGACGCCTACGTTTGCTTAGCCGCACCCAGTGGAGACTACCTCCATGGTGGCCAACACTACCACAAAGAGAGAGAGAGAGAGAGAGAGAGAGAGAGAGAGAGAGAGAGAGAGAGAGAGAGAGAGAGCGGGCTGCGCCGATTTGCTTGTCTATTCGGTCTCGCCCAAGGCACGGTAGGCCGGAATGGCGACATGGACATGTCTCAGAATTTGCAAATCAAAATAAATTGCTCAATCCTTTGCTTCTTACTTTCTTGTTGACGCCTACGTTTGCTTAGCCGGACCCAATGGAGACTACCTCCATGATGGCCAACACTACCAGAGAGAGAGAGAGAGAGAGAGAGAGAGAGAGAGAGAGAGAGAGAGAGAGAGAGAGAGAGAGAGAGAGAGAGAGCGGGCTGCGCCGATTTGCTTGTCTATTCGGTCTCGCCCAGGGCACAAGAGGCCGGAATGGCGACATGGACATGTCTCAGAATTTGCAAATCAAAATAAATTGCTCAATCCTTTGCTTCTTACTTTCTTGTTGACGCCTACGTTTGCTTAGCCAGAGCCGGTGGAGACTACCTCCATGGTGGCCAACACTACCACAGAGAGAGAGAGAGAGAGAGAGAGCGAGAGAGAGAGAGAGAGTTTGTGTTTGGTGCTGATGGTGGATTGAGGTGATGGTGCCGACGGTGGTTGTAAGTTGCGTTGGTTGTGACACCACCGGTGGTGGAGTCGTGTCGGGTGAGGCACGATGATGGTGGATTAAGGTGATGGTGATGATCCCGACTTCACAATTCCATACAATGCGTTACAAAGGTCGCGCATCTTTTGATGTTGATTTCGCGATTCCATACAATGCTAGTCGTCTCCGCGGTTACCCGATCCAATTCGATAAAGATTGGGCATCTCATGATTATACTTGTTTGGCCTGTGACATGCCTCGAGTCAATGTTCATCATATATAGCACATTATTGATATGCCAACGGGCATGTGGCCTTGCTAGGAAAATGGTAGGGGTGGAGCTAGAGCTTACTAGGTCCAGGGTTTAATTCAAGCGAGCACCGCACACACATGTATACAAAATACAGAAATGAGATAGAAAAAAAAAACACCAAAGAGGTAAACTGGATTTATTGTGTTTTTATTGGGTGGTAAGCCACGGAGATAAACACCACAAAAGCAAAAAAGAAAAAGAGACGTAGAAAATGAAGGCTTCGCGTGTTTCATGAAAATGAATTAATTAAAAAATATTTTCATAGACAATGGCCGTTTATAACGCTTTAAATAACTATTAAATATAATACGTCTTCTTTACTAACATATAGATTCCCTCATATATAATCTTTTCATAATTTTTTGGAGTTTGGATAGTATTTTAAGTTTCAACGGGGAAGTAAAAAAAAATGTATATTATACCTATGAACTCCATCCGAGGAAGATCTTTAGGATGGTCAATATGTTTTGTCACGCCCCAATCCTCGAGCGCACGGCATCCCCGTCATCTCGTCCATTGGGTTAAAATGATAGCGTCCCGGGCACGCTATCAACCCATGAGATTAACTATGCATGCGGAAACGTATAATATTCCCGGACAAAAATATAAAATAGGGATAGGCAAGTAGGAAAACGCATTAATTCAAAAAACAAGATTTTATTTACAGTCACATCGTGAGTCAACCGAAATGACACGCTAATTGGTCCCATACTTCGGGACGGGGTAGAATCAATTTCGTATCTACTCCAAATAGGGCTACATCACTCTCATCCTTATCAGTTTTTTAAGAATTACTAGCTCCATCACTTAGGACCCGAAAATGGTTTAACAACAATGGGGTGAGATATAAATCTCGGTGAGTCAACGCCTAAGCCCGACTAGGGCGTTGATTCGTCTAGAAGGTCCTATCAGTCCATCACATATTGACATATCAATATCCCAATTACATGTAGCTCACCGCTGAAAATCACACGGTATGCAATACTCAACATAATATGCCACACATAATAACCCATAGATATCATGTCAATCGCATACACGGACACCACACGTGGTCCGATTATTAACGACCATCCGGCCCAATTGCACACGGCTGGTGTGACTTTACACTACGACTAGCGGTGTCTACCGGCGGGACTAGGCTTCGTCCCTTACTTTGGGCGACGGCATCCGATAGCCCGTGTGATTTGTACGACCGGCACGACACGGCACTATTAGGAATTCCCGTAGGGGCTTCGGTCCGTCACAAGCTGCGACCGACATCCGATAATCCATGTAATCCGTATGACTAGCACGGTACGAACTTGCCAGGAATAATCCATCGTGTGACCACTCAAGCATATTCAGCAAATAGCTAGTTTATAATCCGCATTTAGTCAAATGCTCACGCGATATGCTCATACAGCAAAACTCCTTGAATAATCACACAAATGCACATGTTGCCCATGCGACCTCGCATTCATAAACCGGGTGATCAAACTCTAACTAATCAATCAATTTAATCAAGGTCAAACATATCAATACGAAGATTCACTCCAATCTCAATTATTTAGCCTAGATTAGTACGTAAATTCATTATTAATCAATCCGATTCGTCCATCAATCGCACACTTGTCTCTACTCTATCGTTCGCTCGCAATCAAGCACTAACAATCATTTAATCAATCAATCAAATTTAATCAGTCACGGAACCCTAGCTATCCGGACTAGCTTAATCAATTAGGGCCATTGAACCTGAGCCAAGTTTCTAACCTAAACCAGCCCTAATCAAACTACCTAATACCTAATAATTTAATTAAACTAATCCAAACATAATTAACGACATAACCAAGGATTAGAGGTCGACTCACCGTCGATTAGATGCGGCGATCCTTGAAGATCTTCAAGCACAAACTTGGGACACGGCTCGAGCAATCGGCCCAATCTTCTCGGCCCACAGGCCAAAATTCTCGGCCAACATGGCCCATGGAGCCGGCACATGGCCCGGGATCTCGGCCAACTTGGCTGGCCCACTTGGCCCAGAATCTCAGCCACGGCCCAGCTCGGTGGCCCACAAAACAGGCCCGAAAAGGGCACTTGGGCAAAACAGAGCAGGCGGTGCAGGGAGGGTTCTAGGACTGTGGCGGCTTTTTCCAGCGATAGGCGGCCAAGGCGGTGGCAAGGAAGACTGGTGGGGGTCTAAGGAAGTATCGGGGGACACCGTTGGTCGCTCGTGGTGGCCGGAGTAGGGCGGAGCAGCAGCAAACAGAAGCTGCAGCAAGTGGAACAGAGCAGGGGAAGCTGCAGAACAGGGGAACCGGGACTATGCAGGGCTGCTCGTGGCTGTTCTGGCGTGCTATGGCGGCTGCTTGACTTGGTGATGGCTGGACAACGTCAAGGGAGGTCTGTGGAGGTCTGAGGATGGTCGGAGCTATCGCAGTAAGGGTGGAGCAGCCATGGCAGAATAGGGAAACAAAGCAGAAAACAGGGCGTCAAGAGCAGATCACGGGGTCTAGTTCGGTGAGGTGAGGTGTAAAGGCGGTCCGATGAGGTGTAGAGACGACGAGGGGATAGCTGGTGTGGGTCGGAGGTGGCTAGAGAGGAAGAATGAAGCAAAGCAAAGCAGCAGCAGCAGAAGCAAACGCAGCAGGGATCAGAATAGGGGAACCAGGGTTCTCGGCGACTATTTGGTCTTGTTGCGACTGTCCGGCAGCTTGCCGGCATTTGGTAGTGGTGCAGCAACAACTAGAGGAGGGGGAGGAGGTGTCTAGGTGGTTCGGTGACCTTCCAGGGCTTTCGTTTGTTTCCCCCAAAACAAAAGAAAACAAAGAAGGAGAAGAAGAAAGAACGAAGGAGAGACAGAGAAGAAAAACGAGAGAGTGGCAGTGGAGAGAAGGGGGAGAGAGAGAGAGAGAAGTTTGACTTGGAGGAGACTTAGAAATAAGGTGGGGCCCATAGCTATAATTACCCTTATCTTGTACTCACAAACCCTAGGGGCAAAACGGTAACTTTACACATTGACCGGGGGTATTTTGGTAATTTCACATCCTAGGTAATTCGGGCATCCGGAAACCCGACGGTAGAGGGGGCCATTTGGGCCCGTGGGCCCGGAACCGGCCCGTTAACCGGGCCCACGGTTCCCGAACCGTGGGAACCGGCGGTTCCGGGCCTGTTCGGAACCGTCAAAAAAAAAAAAAGGGGGGCAGAGCCGTTGGGCTCTCCGCCCCGGCCCGCTACTAACCCCCTCTCCCCCCCCCTTCTCCTTTGGGCCGTTGGCAACGGCCCAAAGCAACGGCTCTTTGGCCGTTGCTTTATAAAAAAAAAAAAGAATTAAAAATAATTATTGCCTATAAATACATATGCTTCCCCTTTCATTTTTGTCACAAATTCTCCGAACAATCTCTCGAATTCTCTCCGAAATCCTCTCAAATCGCTCAAATTCTCCCAATTCTCTCAATCCCGACTCAATTCTCTCAATCGGATTTCCGATCAATTCTCTAAAAAATGACAAGTGGAAGCAGAAATGCCGACAAGGGCAAGATGACTATGGGAGATTCCGAGTATCCCATTCCCGAATATGATCCTCGTGAGTATGCAAGTTGGGAAGACGACGATAATAATATCAACTATGTCCCGATTCCGAACGTCGAGCACATCCCAACACAATAAAGTCTTCATCCTCCTACTGGTGTCGAAGAAACGTCAACGGCAAATGAGTCGGAACGAAAGGGCCGAGATAATACATTGGACTTGTGGCTACACTTCGACAAGGTACGTGATGAAGTCGAAGGTAAGTATAATGTAAAATGTAAATATTGTTCGCAAACATATAAATTTACGAAAAGAGACGGCTACGGAACATTCCGTCGGCATTTGACGAAAAAACATCCAACGCGGGAAGGGATCGACAATACGCAACAACAAATTTCCGGGTACGCCACTTCTAATCCTCATCCTTTATTTCGTTTCACCGAAGCACTTTATAAACAAACATTAGGTGAATATGTTGCCCTTGATCATGCTCCGTTTAATACTGGTGAAAATTTTAAAATGAAATATTTGATAAATACTGTGTTGGTTCCGCAAGCGCCAACTATTCCAAAAAATACTCTTAAACGCGAAGTTTTTCATCTTTATAAAAAGGGAAAAAAATATTTAGCAAAATTTTTTGCGAAATTCAATGGACGTGTGCATATAGGTAGCGATATTTGGAGTGATCCTTGGCAAATTCATTCTTATATGGGTGTCACGTGTCATTGGATAGATGACAATTGGATGATTCAAAAAAGACTTATTGCATTCCGAGTTTTTGATGAAAGCCATTCGGCTCATAATATTTATAGAATAATTAGACAAGTTTTAGAAGAATATAATTTAATAAATAAAGTATTTTCAATTAGTTTTGATAATGTCGCCGCAAATACCGCTTCTATTCCCGAATTAGAAAATATTTGCAAACCCACTTTTGGCGGACAATTTTTTCACATTAGATGTGCTTGTCATGTTTTAAATTTATGTGTACAATATGGTTTACGAACTCTTGACACTTCTCTCGCCCCAATAAAAAGTGCAATTAAATTTTTATGGAGTCGTCCCCAATGTATGAAATCATGGGGAAAATTTTGTAAACAAAATGGGAGAAGGGCAAGAAGATTTCCAAAAGATATTCCGACTCGTTGGAATTCTACGTACGAGTTGCTTCGGCAAACTTTTGAATATAAAGATTTATTATGTATGCTTATTTCACAAAATATTCCCGAAATTACTTTACTTCCTCAACATTGGGACGTTTGCAAGAAAATTTTAGATATTTTGAAAATTTTTAATGATGCTACTAAGACTTTATCCGGTATTTATTATCCTACAATGCATTTATTTTTAATAGAGTGTGTTAATATTGGTAGTGTTTTTAGTGAATATGAAAATGATACCGAATTAGGTCGAACTATTTTAGTAATGCGAGAAAAATGGTTGCATTATTATTTGCAAATTCCTCTTGTCTATTTAGTTGGTATTGTTTTTTATCCACGTATTAAATTAGATGGTTTACAAGATTATTTGAATGTGTATTATCATGATTGTTTACATTTGGATGATTCAATAGATATTTCAAATATATTAGGACATGTTAAAGAATCTATAGTAGCATTATATGGAGAATTTTGTAGTAGATATGGTTTAAGTGATTACGGATCTTTACAATCTACCCTCACGTAGCGAAGGTGGTAGTTCACTTAGTAGAGGGTATAATATGCTTAAGAGTAGGCAAAAAAAAATAAAAAGGGGCAACAGGTAGTATTTCCGAATTAGAAAAATATTTAACCACTCAATTTGAGTTTCGTGATGCAGAACATAGTATAGATTTCGAAATCCCGAAGTGGTGGAAGAGTCACCAAATCGAGTATCCAGTTCTCGCCCTCATCACTCGTCAAATATTAGCAACCCCTTCTTCAACGGTTGCGAGTTGAACAAGCATTTAGTTCGGAGGATTAATTTTGGACAATTTATTTTACTCGCCGTTCAAGATTAAGCCCGGACTCTGTGGAAGCTCAAGCTTGTGTCGGCGATTGGACGAGGGCGAAATATCGACACCAAGAGTTAGATTGTAAACACGAATTTTTTAGCGATGATGTTGGAGATACCACCGCCACGAGTACCACAACGGGTAGCGACGATTGACGATGAGGTAAGTTGGGGTTCTCAAAGGTAAAAGAATTACATGGGCTTTGATTCTTCTATCCCCAAGAAGATATGTAGGCATTTAATGATAATTCATTAAGTTCAAGCCCATTCCTTCTTCTTTTTTTCCCATATTTTATTACAATGTACAATTTAATTGTATTTTATAATTTATTATTTATTATATTTATTTTATTATTTATTATTTTAAAAATTATTATTAAAAAGAAATCGGAATGAACCGCCGTTTCCGAAGCGAAACCGGAACCGGGCCGGAACCGCCGGTTCCGATTCGGAACCGGAACCGGAATTATACACGGCCGGTTCTCGAACCGGAACCGGCGGTTCCACCGAACCGGCCGTGTCTACCCGACGGAGGGATATTTAATCCGAACTCGAGTCAATTTGGCTCGAACGAGGCTTAATGTGAAATTTTCTAATTTTAGGACACGATTACTCATTTAATCAGAATTTATTCCAATTCGAGTAACGATCCTAGAAATTTCCAATTTCCGATTTCTAATTTTTTTAATATCCGATCTTGGGCATCAAATTAAAATTTTCTAGTCGTTCCATAGACTAGATTTTACTATTACGGTCACCCAATTTTCAGGGTGTTACATGTTTCCTCTCAGCTTAAAAATCTATTCTTTTGTCAAGAATATTTCTGACTTTGGCGGATTGACCGAGAGCAAAGAAGCCTGGTAAGTAATGCCAGCGGGAATGGGAGAATACGATTTGGTAAGAGGACGACTGCTAACTCTCTATAGCAATAATTCAACATGAAAGACTTTGATATGGACAGGGAACAACTTTCCAATTGAATGGATCAACCGTATTTTGATCTCTTGAATTGTACATAATTTCAGATGATGAAGAAACATCTGTGAACCCGAAACAGGTCCACAGGCATATCAAAATTTTGAATTTAATTATTACCGGGGTCGTGTCCCCTGCAGGATGTTCCATAGATTCCTAATGCAACTCACCTTGAGTTTAGACCTTTCAAAAGCATAAACTCATCTGAACAGCAGCTCACATCGTCTTACTTCCGAATTCAGCTTCAATCAATCAATAATGATATCATGTACGATGTGGATCCGTCCTGAGCTTCGTTTGTTGATGGCGTTGACAAGCCACTGACCGATGAAGTTGACATTTCTCCGACACTGGCATTGGTCGAATATGCAGGCTGTGTCGGCATTGGGAGGGTCGTGCTCTGGCTGCCGAGCATTAAAACCACCTCAGCCATGGTAGGCCGGCTCCCTACGTTCTCTTGGACACATAACAATGCAATCTGAATGCATCTTGACATTTCACTTCTCGAACTGCTGCTGTTTAACATCGGATCTATAAGGCGAAAAGTTGCTCCCTTTCTCCAATTTTTCCATGCCTGCAGTGCACAGTCGCGAAAGCAAGTAAATGGGTTCTGTAATTTCACATGCGCAAGGGGAAGTAGTATAGATTTTCACTCGCTAAATTGTTGGACAAAAACTCCACAACTTTAAAACTCACGTCGCTCAGTAGGTGCTCCGAATACTTCTTGCCACTGACGATCTCCAATACCACTACGCCGAAGCTATACACATCAGTCTTCACAGAGATCTCTCGATGCCTTACATATTCAGGAGCCATATAGCCACTGCAACACATAAAACAAATAGATCCAAGAATCATCGATCAGGTAATTGAAATTGGCGTATGTTTTTTGCGTTCGCTTTCCTGGAAAGGTTGGGACAGACCACGGACGATCGGAAATTTTTTATTCCAGACTTACAAAGTTCCTGCGGAATGTGAAGTTTTTTCTCTACTTTGGTCCAAATCAAATAGCCTTGTCATGCCAAAATCGGATATCCTAGGATTCATGTTATCATCCAGCAGAACGTTGCTAGGCTTTAGATCAGAGTGTATAATATTAAGGCACGAATCCTCGTGCAGGTAAAGAAGTCCTCGAGCGATTCCTCTTATTATACTGAAACGCCTCTCCCAACTTAACAAAACACGTTTGATTGAATCTGCAAAATAGAGATCATTTAGGTTCTTAATTGTTTTGCGTGTAAAGCAATGTACTGCCAAATGGTTTGATGCAAAAACTTTCCCAAGCGATACTATACATATGCCAGAAGTATCGGTGAAGTTGAAGCAACAAAGTTGAACGTATAAGTTCGTACCAGAAGTGAATCTTTCGAGGCTACCATTGGGTGTGAACTCGAGTATAAGAATTCTTTCCCCTTCTTCCAAACAATACCCATGGAGCTTAATCAGATTTTTGTGCCGAAGTCTGACCAACTGAGCGACCTCATCCTTGAAATGTTGCTGACCTTGATTGGAACACCTCTCAAGCCTCTTCACAGCAATATATTTTCCATTTTCAAGCTTGCCCTACAGTCAAATTTTCAATTGCAAGAAACAATGTTTATCTCCATGTAGTGTATGTAATTCCCAAATAAACATCGAAAAAATTTGCCAGCTACCTTATACACTTTTCCAAATCCCCCTTCTCCAAGCTTATTGCCTTCTGAAAAGGAATTTGTGGCAGCCCTGATCTCGCTCATTTTGAACTGTAAGTTTTCAGTGGTTGCGACTTCCTCTTTTGCTGAAGAAAATGCAGAACAATAAACATGAGATCTCTAGAATCCGATCCAGTTAAAACTTTCTTGTTCTTGACAAATGTAGGATTGGTTTTAGATTCTGCACCTTCTGTAAGAAGGGGAATATAATCCTTACGGTAAGCTTGATAAGAAGTCAATGAATAACAACAAAAATGAAGAACACAAAACTGCCGATAGATCCACTAACCAGATAAGACCTTCCATGGACTAGTTCTTCTCCTTCTAATAAAGCAAGGCATGAAGACAATAGCCATCACGAAGAGAACTCCCGAACCTTCGACTGCATCTACAATCCATAATGAATTCACCGTTTTACCTGTTAACGTTCCCATTGATACATGGACAGGCAATATCATGTGTATTAGAGAAGACTTTATCCCAAATAGCAGGCGCGGACTCTGAATGAGAGTTAGGATTCATGAATTTAAAATCAGCAGTAACCTTAAAATTGAACCAACCATAGGTGACTTGGGCATTTTCTAGTGGAGCAGTATGGTCGTCCTCGGCGACTGCAGTTGGTGGTGGCGGAGATGACACAGGATTTCCCGGCTTGGACACAAAAAACGGGTACAAATCCCATCGGAAAATGCAGCTCGGCTTCTCAACAAGGCCACCTTGATATCCGTGGCAACACTGTTGATAACCATCTATGCATTCCCACAAGCAGCTCTGGCAATCAAGACTAGACAAATCGGGGCTGCACTGCAACAGTGCGTACATCGTCTGGAAGTTCGGCAACAACGTCCTCCCTGCGGCGAACTTGAGCTCTGACGTCCCCATCGAAGCCCTCACTGCCAGCTCCTTTGTCAAGTTCCTCCATATCGGATCGAACTCATCCTGGTCCATCTGGATGTGGCCGGTGTTATAAAGCATTTGCGCCGGAGATGTCTGCTTCACGCCGTAAATCGGATCATTAGAGTAACGGATGATGCAAGGAGGATCTACTGTTCCCCAGGAGAACGCAGCTTTCTGGGTCGGACACTTGATCATCAAATCTTCAGCAGCGGAGCTTATGCACTTAAAGCAAGTGTCGTTCGAAAAGTCGCCTCTGCAGAAAGCAAGCATGTAAACAACGTCCGAGCCGTTCCCTACCTTCCCGGAGTAGAACCCGCCGTTTGAAGCCACGTTGCTAGCCAGAGAAGAGAGGACAAGTTCACGGTTCTCGGCGTAGTTGCCGGCGGCCGTGAAGTTGCCATTGTCGTAGCAGTGTTCGGCGTCCGAGAGGTCCAGCGTTAGGATGTGAAGACAGATAAGGACGGAAGCAAGACGAAGTAGAGAAAGAGGGATTGAAGGAGGCTGTGCAGACATGGTGCTTGCTGGCTGCTTGACCTCCGTTGTCGAAGATGAAAGTGTGGTTGGAGTTTGGTATCGCATGGAGAGAGAGAGAGAAGAAGGGGGAAAAAAAAAGTAGTGGTTGATAGAGAACCACGAAACATCGTTCATGTCAAAGCGCGTTCGGGTGACAAACACGAAATCACATCCCAGTGCTAATATTCAAAGTTGAGTTTTTCCAACACGGATTCTTATGGCCCACGTCAAAGGTGCTTTTGCGTGGCCAAACTAAACCGTAGACCAATAAAATAAAGACTTTTTTTTTTTTTTGGTCGGCAATAAAATAAAGACTTGAACCGTAGGTCAAAAGTGCGTTTCCAACACGGACTCTTAACGGTTCTTTTTGCGGTTTGTATAAGAGAATTTTTGGGTGACCGTCAAACTAACGGTCCGTTTAGTGCCACAAAAAACAAGTAACAATTAATTAAAATTGATGAAAGGTATGCCCTTTTAAGAATTTGTGTCTCACAACATGACTGTTATGCTAACAAAGCCTTTTATATTATATTTTCATCGGTTAACGCCACGAAAATTCTTAAACCGGTATACATGGGAAAAATTATCGAAAAAGTCACTTTTGTCAATTCAATACTAAACCTTTTAAATTTACAAATTCGGTTCTAAAATTTTTGCATTTGTGTCAACTCAGTTCTAAACCTCTTGCATTTGTGTTAATTCGGTTTCTCCAACCAACTTTACATTGTGGCCCTGGTGTGGACGTCGATCGGCACTAACGGGACAATTTTTAATAATATTTTAATAATTTTGAGCTTTTCTATTTTTTTTAAAAAAATTTCATATTCTTTCTTTTTCTAGTTCATTTTCTTTCTCGGATCTTCTTCCTCGTTCATTTTTTTCCTTGTTCATCTTCGTCCTTCGGACCTTTTTCTCTATTCATTTTCTTCCTTTGGATTTTCTTCCTCCACCAAGGTCTTGCTCGCCATTAGCACCGTTGTCGCTAGGCGAGCCGACACCACGATCGCTCGGCGAGGTTGGCCTCTCCCAACCATGGTATCTTGTCGCCATTGCTGGGTGAGCTCAGCTAAGTCTGGCGACGGCCGAACCTCGCCATCGTCCAACAACCTTGCATGGTGACAGTCATTTAGCACCCGCGGTGGCCACGACGGCCAAGGATGCAGGTTGGTAGTGATCCAAGCGGGCGCGGGTGTAGGCGGAAGCTCGCGAAGACGTCGTAACAAAGAAGAAAAACAATAAATAAGAAAAATATATAAAAATAAAAAAATTGAAAAATATTTAAAGATATTAAAATATTATTAAAAATTACCCCGTTGGAGTTGACGGGTCCGCTAGCTAGCTAAAGTTGGCGTAATGAACTAAATTGGTACGAATACAAGAGGTTTAGAATTGATTGACATAAAAATAAATTTATGATTGAATTGGCACAATTGTAAAAGACTGAATTAGCAAAATTAAAAGGCTTAGGACTGAACTTGCAAAAGTGCAATAGGTTTAGGACTTTTTAATTAATTTTCCCGATACACATGTCATAAATTTATGGGAAAGTTTCAAAAAAGGGTCTCAAGTGCGTTGAATTTTTCAAATGAGGACATGAAGTGGATGTTGTTTCAAATAAGGGCCTGAAATAAGGGCACGAAGTGATTTTTTTGTTTCAAAAAATGGCCTAACCAAGGGTGTTTTTCGTCTTTTCATATTTTTTTTATTTTTTCCTTCTCTTTTTCCTTTTTTTTTTTCTCTTCCTCCCCGTTGGTTGCCAGCCATCATCGTTGTCTTCTTCTTTTCTTCATCTTCTTCTTTTCTTGAACCTTCAAACTTTCCTAAACTCTGTCTCTACCCCCTCGCTCCTCTAAAAATGACCAATGCCGGTCCGCCCCTTTGCCGGAAGCCGTCGAATTACGGTCGTGCCCCGACTAAGTAGCCGGCAATGATCACCCTCTTCGCGGTGGCTCTAAATGGGCAATTCGAGATCACTCGAAGCCATCCACCAAGTGCGGGTAGGTCTTTGTTGACGCCTAAATTTTGATTAATCTATTTTTTGCATAAAAATTATAAAAAATCATCTCACATATTTATTTTTAGTGTACATTGCATTGGCATATAATCGGGCAAGCAGAACACTTAATTTAGCATGCGTCTAGACTAGGCACGGGATGGAAAAATACACCGAGAAGATTTGAAACTTCAAGGACTGTATTGCAAATACTTAAAATTTCGAGGACTGTATTGCAAATACTTGGAACTTCGGGGACTGTATTGCAAATACCAAGAGAAGATAATGAAAGGAAGTTGAAGAAGGGAAGATGATGAAGGGAAGATAATGAAGGGAAGATGAAAATGGAAGGTGAAGAAATGAAGATGAAGAAGGGAAGATGAAAATGGAAGGTGAAGAAATGAAGATGAAGAAGAGAAGATGAAGATGGAAGGTGAAGAAATGAAGGTGAAGAATGAAGGATGAAGAACTTTGCCTATAAAAGAGAGAGCTCTTGAGAAGAGTTTTAGAAGGGGAAGTGGAAGAGAATTGAGAGAGAGAGTAGAGGAGAATTTTTGTGATAGAGAGCTCTTGGTGGAAGAGAATTGAGAGAGTTTTGAGAGAGTTTTTTGAGAGGAATTTTTAGAGAGGAAAAAGAGAGTTCTTGAGAAAAATCAGAAGAGAAAATTCGAGAGTGAAGAAAAGAGTTTTAGTCGAGCATCATCTTCGACGAGTCCCGACACATATTTCGCCTCTCGCCACCCAACAACGCCATTGCTTGCCATTTTCGACGACAGCCGCGTTCTTCCAGCTCCGAGATCTTGAAGGGAACTATAACGTGTATGTGAGTAAGATTTTGTGTAATAAAAGGTAATCCTTTCCATCTCGATCTACAAAAATGTAATCGTTTGGTTTGAACATTTGTTTGTTTATTTTAGACATGCCACGTGTTCCAAATTTTAGCATTATTACATGTTAATTTATTTTTATAAATACTCGTGATTGGCTGCGTTTTCTTTCTTTCTAAATCACCCATGGTGTATATCGTACAAAGTTCAATGTTTTACATCCCCATAAAAAGAAGAAAAAACCAAAAAAATTGCATCTTTGAATTTCAAGTAAAATCCATCAAAATTGCCAAATCAAATATTTTTCATGAAAATGGTACCGAAAGGGCGTTAGAGTAATCTAGCGTAACCAAATCCCCCGAATTCAAAATCTCCGGTTCGCGGAAATAAGATAGTTTTCTCCCGCTATTTTATTTAGGTTTCTAATCAACCTACCGAAAATGATTAGTGGCGACTCCAAATTCAAATCACATTGCATGTTAATTATTTGAACCTTAAGTTGCGATTTGGTATGGACTTGGGAGAGTCCGAGTTAGGTTAGTTAATTAATTAACCTGATAATCCATTAGCCCGAAAATTAACTTGTTTATTTTTCTAGGTCGCGACAGACTTAGCGACTCATTTGGGACCCAAAGAGGACTTAGGCCGGATAATTTCATGAAAAAGAAATCACTTGATTTGGTAAACTTTGATTGAATTCTCATTCTTAGGTGTTAAATGTTTTTGCAGATTGGGAGTTATAAGGGGAGAAGTGATCGGCTAACCCTTTGTTTTGCAGGCTTGGTGAATTGGAATTGTGATTTAACTTTTGAATCATTGAAGCGGTGTTTGCCTTTAATTGTTGTGCATGATTTATCGTATTTGCACTACACTTTACATAACCCGTGACCGGACCTGGGTCACACTAATAGTTTTAAGATGGTATTTAGATGGTTCTTTAACCTTGGTGGTAAGGTTTCGCTAAAGGTTATCCCATCCGGATCCCGAAATTTTTTTCAAAAAATGGCTCAAGGGTCGTTCTCATACACGTGAGGCTACGATGCATGAGAATTGCCCTTGTCGACCGAACCAAGCCGAAGTGATTGGACTCGACTAGTCATGACTATTGTACGCGAGGTTGCGACTAGTCATGATAAGCTGTGCGTGAGGCTGCGACATGTCGTTTCGTTCATCATTTCACTTTGCAAAAGCCTTTTGGATAGATAGAATAAGATTTAAACTCACGATTCATGCGCATGTCTTTGTGATTGACATTTTCTTCGTATGAGAGGTAATTTCTTGTCTCTTGTACCATGTTATCTCATTTTTATTTTGGGCCAGTCCATGATTTAGATTGATTGTTTAGAAGTTTCATTGTCTTATTTCCAATTTCGCACTTTGCTTCCGTAGCTTTTACAATTTCATCGGTTGTCCTCAATTCTGATTTGGCTTATTCCTGTTGTGCGATTTTTACTAAATTCTACGATCGAGCTTTGAGTAAGTGCCAAACACGAAAGTTGTAGACCTATGTTTCAACTAATATCTTGCAAAATTTCAGAATTAAATTCATAATTTAAGATGGCCCTTCGTTTTTTCAACAACATGCGGTTATAACAGTTTTCTGAACGTGATTTTTTTGGAAAGACACATTAAACTGATTTGATCCGTGCATTTCTAGTCTGATTGGCCAACATAAAAGTTGTTCATCACCTTCTCAACTATAAGCTCGTAAAATTTGGACATGTTTTGATCAACGTGCGAATTAATACGAATTTTTTCGTAAAAGCGGACAAACTGAAAATTACATGTTTCAGTCCTTTGGTCATAATCACTTTGTTCGTTTGAGTCTAGAGGGATGTCATGGGCCGGCTCGCTATTCTTGCTCCCTGTACTCATTTTGGGTTTGTTATCGGCGTACAGGTAATTTATCACGGATCCTCTACACATTACTCGATCGATCGCAAAGAGGATGGCCGACATCAACGCTATCGTCGGTCTTTGCCCTAGACGAGAAACTTGGCTCCTTGATCGAGCGCTTTGAAGGGATGATGTCCCGAAAGATGGAAGAAATTATGGCCGCCTTCACCGCCAAACTTCAATCATCCGCCGCCATCCCGCCGCTTCTCGCTCTAGTTCCTCCTACGGACAACTTCGGTAAAGCCCTGGAAGCTACTCCCTATCCGACAATGCCGGTAGAGGATGTGATCATCACAGGCGTGAACTCGAGCCCGCCGCCCGTAGTCCCAATCCCTCAAGCCAACCCCGTGGCCCCCGGGTTGAATGTTGATACGGTCAAACTGTTGGCCCAAATGGAACAGAGGATCCGAGAGGTTGAGGGGACTCACAACATACCCCAGATTGACCTGTCTGTCTTTTCAAAGGTCACGGTGCCGGAGAAGTTCAAGATGCCCGGCTTCGAGAAGTATGATGGGACTTTCAACCCGGTTCAGCATGTCCGGAGTTGTCACAAATGTCAGATTCATGGTGACAAGATTAATGTCCCTCCGAACGAGTTGCATCGATTATCTGAACCATGGCCGTTTTCTATGTGGGGCATTGATGTTATCGGCCCTATCAATCCTAAAGCATCCAATGGGCATCGATTCATCTTGGTAGCAATTGACTATTTCTCTAAATGGATCGAAGCCGCATCTTATTTAGAGGTCACAAGACGAAATATCGTGAATTTTATCCGCCGGGATATCATTGCTCGATACGGTTCACCCGAAGCTATAATCACCGACAATGGCTCAAACTTGAACAACAAGCTAATGGACGAATTGTTCAAGGAATTCAAGATCAAGCATCCGAACTCTTCCCCATATCGTCCTCAGATGAATGGAGCGGTAGAAGCCGCCAATAAGAATATTAAGAAAATCTTAGCAAAGACGGCTGAAAATTATCGCGATTGGCATGAGAGGTTGCCATTTGCGCTTATGGCATATCGGACCTCGATCCGGACATCTACGGGAGCAACCCCGTATTCTCTAGTATATGGAATGGAGGCTGTTCTACCAATTGAAGTGGAAATTCCTTCGTTACGTATATTGTCTCAAGCTAAGTTGACTGAAGCCGAATGGATCCAGCGGAGGACGGCCCAATTGAATCTAATCGACGAAAAGAGACTTAAGGCTGTATGTCATGGCCGAGTGTTATCGGCAGAGGGTTGCTAAATCATTCAACAAAAAAGTTCGGCCTCGATATTTTCGGATCAATGACCTGGTCTTGCGAAAATTGTTGCCAATAGTCCCACTCCCGGAAGGGAAGTTTGCTCCAAACTATGGTGGTCCATATATAGTAAAGAAGGTGCTCCCTGGTGGTGCTTTGATTCCGGCCGAGATGGATGGTCGTGTATTTACCAACCCGGTGAATTCGACTCTGTAAAGAAATATTATACTTGATTTACTCTGATGTTTTCATAATCGAGTTATAATATTTATACGGATTCTCAAGTTGTTCACATTTGGGCATTCGTTTGTTTCATCGCTACCAATTTTTCTTTGAGAGATCGTTTCGAATGGGGGGTCTCTGCGGCCCAATTGAATCGGCCATCGGTAGCGTGAGATTTACATATTCACGAGAGAAAAAGGGGTTATCTTGCGAAAAAATATGATGACCAAGATGAAATCGGTAAAAACTTGCATTCGTTTCATCCATCGAAAGCCTTACAAATAGATCATTGGGGTGGGAACGTAAAGCCAAACCGAGCCCTAATGAGCATCACAAAGGAGCTTAAGCGGTCCTCCATACAATTGATGCTCCGCCTACACCGATCGCTTCGAGAATCAAGATCCGCCAGCTTAAAGAGGAGGAGCTCACATTTCTCTTTAAGCTCGGCTACCTTGTCCTCGTGATACTCGACAATGATTCCAAGTCATGGATCGGCATTCTCCCGCGGGCTATATCCGGGTCGGATCGTCCATCCTTTCTTCCAGCCATGTGCATTGGAATTTCAAAACAATATTGAGCGGATCACGCTCAAAGATGGTCCGAGACATGGCCAAACGTTCCACCAAGTTTCTCCTCTCACGAACCAGCAAGGAGACTTGATCATTACCGTAGTCAAGGGCCTTCTTATAATTGTCGGCTACAAGACCGGCCAACACCAAGTTATCCGTCCGATCCCGATAGCGTGCCCTCACAAGATAGGCCAAAGTAACATCTTGATGAGCGTGATTGTAAGCCTCCAGGGAAGTTAGTGAAGAGGGTAGGGAAGATCCTATATTCCTCTTCTAACTTGGTACCTTGAATAGAAGTAATGTCCATATCCCTAAACATAAGACGAATTTCGGTTTCGACCTCCGGATGGTTGGCTATATAAGAGTAGCCCTGGCCTAGGAGATTATAAAGTTTCTCCCATTTGGCCAAAACCTCAGCCGAGAAGACGTGTGCGGGGAGGGAGGCCATTGTTGTTGAAGCAACCGAAAAAGAATGGATGCGAAAGAGTGCTTAGAAGGTTGGAGATGAAGATATGAAAGCGATAATCGTCTCGGCGTTAAATCCTAATTTAAATGGCAGGGAAAAGTCATAGCAATAATTATTGTGGGGGCCGAGTTAATTATCCGGGTGAAACTACAGGACGTTTCGTCCGTGAATCACGGATCTACCATCTCGAGGCTCACGAATTCGAAAAAGTTGCGAAACGACTTAAAGGTTCCGCCATATTAAAAGAGGGACAAGCATACTGCGAGAAAAGATTTGAGGGTCCCACCATGTTAGAAGGAAATGAAGAAGACAGAGCGGGAAACACGAAATCTTGGGAGAAGCACTTGGCTTAGTGGTTTTCATCCACGTTAAAAGGGAGGCTCACGGAACATGCATGTTTACTCGGAAGAATTTGGAGAGAGTAAGCATACGGCGGAGAGTAGAGTGAACAAAAGGCGAGTAAGAAGTATTTCAATCCAACATGTTTGGAGGCTACCAGCACTTACTTGGAGGCAACCAACCTAGACATCCCCGAGAATGAACTGCTGAATTTCGAGGCGGATCCAGCCTTGAAGCCGTAAAACCCAACTCCCTTGGCGGTGAAGTTCAAGATCTCGATAACAGCAACAACAATAGCAGCGGCAGCAGCCGTAGTCAACCCCCGGAAAAGAAAACATCAAATCAAAGAGCTCGAAGCTGCCTTTAAGGAGTGCCCTTACGTGAACGGGAAACGAAAAAATGAGTTGAGCCGGAAGCTAGGAATGGAGCCCTTGAAGGTCAGGTTTTGGTTTCAAAACAAGCGGGCCCGAGTGAAGGTTCGAAGTGAAAGTCATGAACTTGCGTCTCTAAAGGAAGAAAATGAAGAGCTTCGAGCGAGAGATCAAGAGGTATAGGGATGCTCTTAACATCGCTATTTGCCATGTCTGCAGCAACCCCATCACCTTTGGTGGCATGTTCCTTGATGAGCCACATCCGAGCATTGAAAATGCTCATTTATCGATTCATCCTCCCGAGCAAGTTCTCGCACAATCGGATTTCGTTGGGGATACATCCCGGAATGTCGGCCTTGCGGAGCGAGGCGAACCGATGCCCTTCGAGGGAAGTGACATGCATCACTACAATTGGAGTTTCCACGATGTCACGATCGGCCAATTCAATACGATGAAACTCCGAATCCGTAGCCTACATGAAGCTTGAGTTTTTATTATGGGCTTTCAAAATATCACTCTTTTGAGCATTACTAGCTAGCCCTTCCGAATTCTCAAGAGAAGTAGCGACATGCGTGAATGAATGTACTGTTTGTTACAAAGTCCCCATGTGAGACATTCTTCCTTTTACGCCTAGAGTTAATCAAGGGGCAAAGAACAGTACTATCCGCAAATATCGTCATGCTTAAATGCGTGAATTCTTTGTCAGATTTGACTGAACGCCGAAAGAAAAAGCATTAAAAGCCTTCACATAGGTAGATGCAAAAAGATTTGAGGAGGGAAATAACTCGCCTCGTTCGTAGGAGAAAGCGGAAAGATTTGAAGAGGGAAATAAGCGCCTCGCTCGTAGGAGGGAGCGAAAAGATTTGAGGAGGGAAGTAACTTGCCTCGTTTGTAGAGAAAGTGAAAAGATTTGAGGGCTCCTCCATATCGAAAAAGGAAGAAGATGATAGATGGAGTGAGAGATGAGAGTTATTACGAAACGGATCCAAGGCACTAAGACCGAAAAGGAGAGAAAAAGCTGTCCTCTTTCGTAAAGAAAGCGAAAACCCGTCTGCAAGACTAATAAAAAAAAGAGAGAGGAAGTTTATAAAGAACTTGAAGTCTCCATACACCTAGCGACCTTCGAATCCGTCACGAAAGGCCATCATCGCTTTTGTGATTTTCGGGCAATTTGTTTTTGCAAGTCCACGAACATCTAAAGCTCATTCTCTAGTCGAAACATCCATTTTCGTTCTACATATGGAAGGTTTTAAAAGAAAAACACGTTCATTCCAAGCGGAAGTATGGGAACCTTCCTATCTTGAGGATCTGCTGAGTCATGGCCATTGATGGCAACCCCGTTTCCCTCTCAATCCTCGTTGCTATCTTTGAGAAGTTGCATGTACGGGGTTTTTGCTTATGCGAAGGCAACGGATGCCTTAGAAGTGCTGAGGCGGTACAAAGAAGAGTTTGACATCGTCGTCACAGCCGTGGTAGGGATTAATATGGACGGTTTCGGCTCTCTTAAAGATCATTGATTCCGAGTTAGACATACGGGTCATCGTAGTATCGGCAAGTAATGATCGCGATTCATAACGAGGGCCACATTGCATGGTGCTCGAGACGTCCTACGAAGCCGATCTGCGTTCGAATGCTCCAAAACATTTGGCAGCATGCTGTAAGGAAGCAATTACTCGAACAAAAAAACTACGACCAAGGCGATGACGACGATTTTGTCCAAAAGAAAAGGCCCCTTTGGTCCGCCAAGCTTCATTCTATATTCATTGAGGCGGTTCGACAGCTAGGAATCAATTCAAGACGACCAATGGCTGTACACGAGAATAATGAATATAGACGGACTCACCATGCAAAGTGTCACGAATCACCTTCAAAGGGTTAGAGATAAGGCGAGGAAGCACGATGCGAGGTTGGGACCAACACGACAGGACCAAAGTTGATTGGAAGATCAATACCGGGAAAATCTACCGAGCAAAAGGTACTCGGCCACTTCCCAATCAAGAATACATGTCATACCAACCTTCCGCTGGTGGTTCTAGCAGCGGACCAGTTGATCATCCCTACAAGTTTCCGAGCAACGGCGGAAGCTCAAGCTCAAGGGGTCAGGCTGCTCACGGTGAAAACAAAGTGGGAAACCCGTCGCTAGTGTTAGCAAGTAACACTACCCAATTCGAGTATCAATCAGAAGATTACTTTGATGATGAGCTCACCACATTGATCGCCCGGTTCGGAGGCGAAGGACCTCCCGAGTTGTGATCCGAAGCAAGTGATTATGGATCCTTGAACAACGATCGTTGGTGTATGATCCAAGACAAAATCGATCGATCATTGGAATGGCCAGCAAGAGAGGTGGAACCAATCTTGCATGAATACTCCTTTAATTCCATGTATAGTTCCCCTGCGTGGGATATTTTTTTTACTTTCTAGCTGTCTAGAATTTGCCTAGAGTTAAAGGGCGAATTTTCTCTTCTCTTGTCAAATGTGTAAGTTCCTTACTAAGCTAGGCCAGTAGCAAATCAATTTGTGGACGACGCCCCTGAACATCCGTAAAGAGAGATTCCGAATAGCCTTACTTAGGAGAATACGAGTAAAAGACCAAGCGGGCTCAAAGATGGGTAACTCCGTATCGTCCCAATTGGCTCTCGGTCATTCCAAACTCTAAATTATGCTTATTTCATTCTCGACAGGAGATTGCCAACTGTTTTGAGAACAATATAGCAAAAAGCGAACCAACCGTGGACGCCAACATCACCACAGCCTAGTGGTTGGGGGAATGACAGTGGTCCGAGGCGTCCCAGGTTCGATCCCGGGATTTGACATCAATGTACAAAGATTAATAAAAACCTTTTTGCTTCGCGATTCAATGCCGATTGAAGCTCAGCCCGGATGGTTACAAAACCGGAGAGATAACATCCCGGACATACAATCCGATCCAGAAGAGTTGATCTTTTCAATTCAAAGTTCACAAGAAATTCGTACAAGGGTAAAGCGGTATCGTTTCAACTCGTTTAGAACATGAGAACGTATATTGACGCTTTCCCTTTTGATTTTTACGGGGGTCACTGCCTTTCCAGATATGGAAGTATCCATTCTCCCTGAAAAAATTAATGAAATAAGAAATTCCTGGAGCCTTTGACAATCTCATGTCTCGAACCAGATAATGAAGTTTTGCAACTCATTTGCATGAGCGGGGGCAACTCCCAATCCACGCCCCTAAGAAGTTTCTTATGTGCTTGCGAATTCTGTCCACCAAGATAAAAAGTTGCTGCATTTTAGATGCTCAAAAACACTCATACATTGCATAGTTTGCGCATGACTGTTCCTCATGTTTAATTTACCAACTCTGAATAAGGAACATGAACTACATAAGATACATCGAATGTATGGAATGGGGCGAGCGGGATGATGATGAAAGGCAATCATTTCCCAAACACGTCCCATTTTTTCGGGAGAGTTGAACGGTGGCTAAGTTCCGCATTTCACAAGGTAAAATGTTTTCTCGCAAAAGGTACGATAGCCAAAATGACAGAGGCATTCAGTTCTCTATCCCAAACACTACAGGTGATCCATTGATTACCCTTTTTGAGCGGTGGTTTCATTTCTTTACCCCTGTTAAGAACCACCCCACATCGGGGTCCGGACGGGTTAATTCCAGCAGCAACACGAGGTAAATGGTTAGAAATTTTCTTGCTCGGACTAACATTAATCTTCGGGTGTTTCTTTGCATTTATACTCGAATTTTAATTCAAGTGCCTTAGGATGATGAAGAGCATTCACTTCTCTATCCTATACACTTCATTCTTTGCATAGCCCACTTGAGCCTGCAAATTCATTTCTTAAACCCCTGTTGGTGATCATTTGCTCATTCCAAAGACGAAGATAGCATTTTCACAAGGATTAGAATTGGAGATGGTCGGGTCAACGGAGAATTCCCGAATGGACTCATTTCTTGTATGCTAGATTTTCTATGTTTACATAATTTTTCTTTGTAAATGTTTATGTTTGTTGTAATTCCTGGTTAAAAATCATTGGATTGTAAAAAAAAAAAAAAAAAAGGAGAGGCAAACTCAACTTAAAGGAGAAGGGCCCGCTCTCGAAAAAAAAAAAAAAAAGCAAAATAAAGAGATATCGAAGAGCTCTCAAAGAAAAAGGAAAAGAAATCTCTTCTCGAAAAAAAGAAGAAAAAAGAAAAATGAGAGTCGGGAGTAAGAAAAGCAAAGGCCGATCTCATATGAAAATTTCGAGCATAGGAAAAGCAAAGTGCCTACCAAAAGTAAGGCCAATGCACATTCATTTGTAAAGTACTTCTGAATTTTGAATGTACATTTTTGCATGTTAAGTTGTAAATTCCATGTACATGTTTGCATTGTGTCTCTTGCAAATCCTTGACAGACACTTGTTGTGAAGAAGACTCCCCAAGAAATCGGTTTGTAAAGTGCAATTTTTAATAGAAAATTACCATCCCTCATTCAATGATGGAATTCTTTCCGAAGACATTTCCGGAAGACCATGATCGGTGACTAGTCGGCGACGATCACCAACGTCAAGCCCCTTCTCATTTAATTTATGAGCCAAAACGAGCCTTTTCGTTCCTCGGTCCCCAATCCTAGCCTACGTTATAACCATCCAAAGTCTCTTCGATTAGGGCACTTGAGTTAACGTAGAGTTAAATGATTTTAAGCATCACTCGAAGAGGTTCGAGCAAGATTATTTCTCTCTCATTTTTGCGGGGTTCTTGACTTGTAAATCCGGAGCAGATGATGAAGAAATTCATTTCAGCAGCTTTGACTCAACGAGAGTCCCCTTTGTAAACCTTTGACCTAGCCCTCATTACGGTCCTAATCAAGACCTCCCGGATCGGCTCGGTCGTATCAATTGCGAGATTACTTGGATCCTTATCGAATGCGATGATGGAAAGATTGAGTGATTTCTCTTGAATCCTCGAGAGACAGGATAAATAGCTTTTCTCGAGAGTGAGAGAAAGCCCTTTCGGATCGAAGTCCCCCATTCAGCTCACATTCGAGGTATTCGTCATGTGAGAACCTCCCTGGACAAAATTGGTAATGCAAACTTGACAGAATGGTTATGCATGAACCATAGTATGAGTGATTGCATTATACTCATTGTTGAATATGTTTGTGTGTGTTACCTCGACATTCTATGATACGTAATACATTCCCGATGTTCGAGTTCCCTCCCAAGGTCTCGAAATTCATCCAAGGATTATTGAATGAGCAAGTTTTGCTGGCAAATGCCTACCGGTGCGATACGGCAATCTGTTTCGTTCCTTGATTAATCGTTTGGAGAACCCGGGTAAGTTTTACGAACCCCTTTTCAAATTAACAACTCTTCGATGATAGTTGTTATGATTCAATTCGAGCAATATGCCCCTTTTGTACCTATCGATTCCATTCAATGGTGCTCCTATCAAACATTGTTCAATTCGGGCGTATGCCTCTTACCGTCAGTCGTGAAGACATATGCATTGGCGATCTTGACATCTTATCAAATCATAACGACGTAGCTCTTATGATTTCGGTCTCGAATCACGAAGACGTATGCACTGGTGATCTTGACGTTTAGTCGGCTCATAATGACATAGCTCTTATGATTTTCGGCTCCTTTATCAAATCATGAAGACATAAGCACCCATGGTTTTGATCCAAACCAAATCATAATGACGTAGCTCTTATGATTTTGTTTCTCTTTTGTCGAATCGTGAAGACATATGCACTGGCGATTTCAACATTTAATCAACTCACAACGACGTAGCTCTTGTGAACTTGATTTCACTTCTTTCGACTCACAACGACGTAGCTCTTGTGATCTCAAACGACACACATATCTTGCGCTGTCTTGCATTAGGGAGAAGTCTCTGATAACAGATAGGCCAAATACCTTAAAATCCTTGCATCCGCAAAAAGAAGCTTGGAAATTAAGTGAACCATTAGCTTACGAGAAATTTGGTAAAACAGGTATTCTTGTATGCGATCCATGTGCAGGTTTCTTTAACAAAAAAAAGAGGAGGAGAAGTTTTAGCACATGTTATTTACAGTCTTGCATATCATGCATCACTTCATTACATAAAAAATGGGATTAAAACTCCCGCCAAAAAGTTCATCCATAATTTGCCTTGTCAAAATTTAGGATTCAATTTTGTCTTTGAGCGGAACCTCTAGGAGCCTCCACTCAAAGAGGGGCAGCCATTGACGCCTAAATTTTGATTAATCTATTTTTTGCATAAAAATTATAAAAAATCATCTCACATATTTATTTTTAGTGTACATTGCATTGGCATATAATCGGGCAAGCAGAACACTTAATTTAGCATGCGTCTAGACTAGGCACGGGATGGAAAAATACACCGAGAAGATTTGAAACTTCAAGGACTGTATTGCAAATACTTAAAATTTCAGGGACCGTATTGCAAATACTTGGAACTTCGGGGACTGTATTGCAAATACCAAGAGAAGATAATGAAAGGAAGTTGAAGAAGGGAAGATGATGAAGGGAAGATAATGAAGGGAAGATGAAAATGGAAGGTGAAGAAATGAAGATGAAGAAGGGAAGATGAAAATGGAAGGTGAAGAAATGAAGATGAAGAAGAGAAGATGAAGATGGAAGGTGAAGAAATGAAGGTGAAGAATGAAGGATGAAGAACTTTGCCTATAAAAGAGAGAGCTCTTGAGAAGAGTTTTAGAAGGGGGAAGTGGAAGAGAATTGAGAGAGAGAGTAGAGGAGAATTTTTGTGATAGAGAGCTCTTGGTGGAAGAGAATTGAGAGAGTTTTGAGAGAGTTTTTTGAGAGGAATTTTTAGAGAGGAAAAAGAGAGTTCTTGAGAAAAATCAGAAGAGAAAATTCGAGAGTGAAGAAAAGAGTTTTAGTCGAGCATCATCTTCGACGAGTCCCGACACATATTTCGCCTCTCGCCACCCAACAACGCCATTGCTTGCCATTTTCGACGACAGCCAGCGTTCTTCCAGCTCAGAGATCTTGAAGGGAACTATAACGTGTATGTGAGTAAGATTTTGTGTAATAAAAGGTAATCCTTTCCATCTCGATCTACAAAAATGTAATCGTTTGGTTTGAACATTTGTTTGTTTATTTTAGACATGCCACGTGTTCCAAATTTTAGCATTATTACATGTTAATTTATTTTTATAAATACTCGTGATTGGCTGCGTTTTCTTTCTTTCTAAATCACCCATGGTGTATATCGTACAAAGTTCAATGTTTTACATCCCCATAAAAAAGAAGAAAAAACCAAAAAAATTGCATCTTTGAATTTCAAGTAAAATCCATCAAAATTGCCAAATCAAATATTTTTCATGAAAATGGTACCGAAAGGGCGTTAGAGTAATCTAGCGTAACCAAATCCCCGAATTCAAAATCTCCGGTTCGCGGAAATAAGATAGTTTTCTCCCGCTATTTTATTTAGGTTTCTAATCAACCTACCGAAAATGATTAGTGGCGACTCCAAATTCAAATCACATTGCATGTTAATTATTTGAACCTTAAGTTGCGATTTGGTATGGACTTGGGAGAGTCCGAGTTAGGTTAGTTAATTAATTAACCTGATAATCCATTAGCCCGAAAATTAACTTGTTTATTTTTCTAGGTCGCGACAGTCTTGAGGTCGTCTAGCTAGTTCATGTCTCGCTTCAAAGGCACATAGCGTAAAAGCTTTCGTGGGTTCGGTACCACGGGCTACTCGGTGCCGGGTAGTTGTTCCCATGTGCTGATGGAATGAGTGAAGCCATTGTAAAGGCACTTACAGTTGGTCAGAAGCAGAGTTGACTTCCTAGTTAAGCTATTTTTTCCTGTTGTTCATACGCGTATCTCGCCGAGGTATAGCAAGTCCCCGCTGTTGCTGAGCCTCGGCTCCCTCCCCACCTTAGCATACTCCCACTGTGTGTCCACCACGCGCCCCCGAATCCAGCTTGGCAAACCCAGCACTCGGTTGTCTCGGTCACTTAGGACGCCGTCGCTGCTGTCGGCCCGGTCGATGACGAACCCGGGCACTTTGGTTATCACGTCATCCGAGTTGACGATGCACAAGACCTTGATCCTTGCTCCTCAAGGCAGCACCGGAAGCTCCGGTTGCCCATCCGTGGGGTCCCAAAGGAGGTGACAGTGACAAGTAGGGTCGCGCTCCCGAAGGCCATCTTCACGTCGTATACGATGAGCATTGCCGGGGCCGCACCCAAGCCGTGGCCGGTTCGTTGTAATAGGACTGCAAGAGCCGTGAGATCTCCTCGTACACCATCTCCTATGAGCTCGGGCAATTTGGGGCGCGTGACGTGCACAGGCTTTGTAACCCACTCTCCACCATGGGCGCTTACGGGAGAGTGGAAATGGGAGCGAGCCGCTGGGTCGGAGGCGTGCTTGCTGTAATTCGACGACTTTAGGCGAGGGAGCGGGCTGACCATGGTCGTTTTTGTAAAGAGGAGCGAGGGTTAGAATGGAGTGATAGTTCGGAGAAGTCTGAAGGTTCAAGAAAAGAAGAAAAGAAGAAGACGACGATGATGATGGTAACCAACGGGGAGGAAGAGAAAAAAAAAAAGGGAAAAGAAGAAAAAAGTCAGAAAATGTAAAAAGACGAAAACATCCTTGGTGGGGCCCTTTTTTGAAACAAAAATGGCACTTCAAGCCCTTATTTGAAACAAGGTCCACTTTAGGCCCTTATTTGATAAATTCAAGGTACTTGGGGGCCCTTTTTTTGAAAATTTCCCTAAATTTATGCCAAATTAATTATTTAACTACCAAAAATCCTAAACTAGTAGATCTTAGACAAATTTACCGTTAATTTTCTTTGAACTGGGTTGATACCACGAAGACACACAAACTAGTACATATGTGACAAAAAAGGGTAAAAATCCTAAACTGGGGCATCCATCAACTGTCACATGTCATCCAACTCAGCAATTTGCTTGTACGATTTAACAAAAACTAACATAGAGTAAATTTGTCATCGTGTACCAGTTTTGAATTTTTGGCAGTAAAAAAAAGTTTAAATTTGTCATAAGTGTATCAGTTTAGAATTTTTCGTGATATTAACGATATTTTAGATCTAACAGGGTAGTAAAAAAGTACCTTTGACCTATGAATTTCCATCAGAGGATGATCTTTGGATGGTTGATATGTAGCTTGTCAGCTTATAATATTGAAAAGAATTTGTACGACTATTACATCATTATTGCTGGGAGAAAACAAAAAAAAACCCAAAAAAAAAAAAAGAGGAAGACTATTTCTGACTTTGACGGATTGACCAAGAGCAAATAAGCCTGGTGAGTATCGAGAATTCTTTCCCCTTCTTCATGCAATGAATCCTTCCGAGCTTAAGTATAAGAATTCTTTCCCATTCTTCCAAGCAATACCCGTGCAGATCAATCGGATTTTCGTGCTGAAGTCTGACCATCAGAGAGACCATTTTCAAGAGAGCCCTGCAGTCAAATTTTCATTTGCAAGAAACGATGTTTATCTCCATGTAGCGATGTAATTCCCAAATGAACATCAAAGTAAATTTCCAGCTACCTGATACACTTTTCCGAATCTGCCTTCTCCAATCTTACTGTCTTCGGAAAAGGAATTTGTGGCAGCCCTGATCTCGTTTATTTTGAGCGGTGAGCATTCAGTAATTTCAACCTCCTCTTCTGCTGAAGAAAATGGAGAGCAATCAACATGAGATATCGAGAATCCGAACAGAAAAAAAGTTGTAATTTTCTTGTTCTTAACATGCCATTTGGGCTTTCTTGATCATTACACCAAAATGTAGGGTTGGTTTTAGATTATCCACCATCTCTTAGAAAGTGAATATCAAGGAATTATTTTACCCAAGATCTGTAATGTCGAATAAACGTCACACCATTGCTAAATTTCATACGCTGTCTTCTCCTTTAATGAACTTTACATTGATTGGAAGACAGAAATTCCGTTTGTTTAGTGGAATAATGCAAAATAAAAAGTCTACAAAATATGTAAAGATGCCAAAGCAATAAGCATTAGGGGTGCTCAGTTCCAGAGTGAGAACATTAGCGGTGATCATATTAGGCGGTACTCCCTCCACATTGTTTAATCTTTATGCTAAGCTTGATAAGCAGTCATTCAATAACAACTAAAATGCCGAGCATAAAACAACCGATAAATCCACAAACCAGATAAGACCATCCATGGATTACTTCTTCTTCTTTTGATAAAGCAATGAGCGGAGACAATAACCATCACGATGAGAACAGCCAAGCCTGCGCCAACAACTGCAATGCGTAATGACTTCAAGATATTACCTACCAACATCGAGCAATGCATTTAATCCAATTTGAAATTGAAACTCATGATTACTAGCATTTCACATTGAAATAAGTCTTAATGTAGAACCGGTGTCCAAACATTCAGCTCGATCAATCCCCATTGATACATGGAGAGGCAATTTCATGTGTATCGGATAAGACTTTATCCCACATAGAAGGCGCAAACTTCTGAATGAGGGTTGTGATTCATGAATTTAAAATCAGCAGAAACCTTAAAATTGAACCAACCACTGGGGACTTGGGCATTTGCAGGTGGAGGAGCAGGACGGTCGGCCTTGGCGACTGCAGTTGGTGGTGGCGGAGATGATAGAGGATTTCCTGGTTTGGACACGAAAAACGGGTACAAATCCCATCGGAAAATGCAGCTCGGCTTCTGAACAACGCCACCCTGATATCCGTGGCAACACTGTTGATAACCATCTATGCATTCCCACAAGCAACTCTGGCAATCAAGACTAGACAAATCGGGGCTGCACTGCAACAGTGCGAACATGGTCTGGAAGTTCGGCAACGACGTCCTCCCTGTCACGAACTTGAGCTCTGACGTCCCCATCGAAGCCCTCACTGCCAGCTCCTCTGTGAAGCTCCTCCATATCGGATCGAACTCATCCTGGTCCATCTGGATGTGGCCGGTGTTATAAAGCATTTCCACCGGAGATGTCTGCTTCACGCCGTAAATCGGATCATTAGAGTAACGGATGCTGCACGGAGGATCTCCTGTCCCCCAGGAGAACGCAGCTTTCTGGGTCGTACACTTGATCATCAAATCTTCAGCAGCAGAGCTTATGCACTTGAAGCAAGTGTCGTTCGAAGAGTCGCCTCTGCAGAAAGCAAGCACGTAAACAATGTCTGAGCCGTTCCCTACCTTCCCGGAGTAGAACCCGCCGCTTGAAGCCACGTTGCTAGCCAGAGAAGAGAGGACAAGTTCACGGTTCTCGGCGTAGTTGCCGGCGGCCATGAAGTTGCCATTGTCGTAGCAGTGTTCGGCGTCCGAGAGGTCAAGCGTTAGGATGTGAAGACAGATAAGGACGGAAGCAAGACGAAGCAGAGAAAGAGGGATTGAAGGAGGCTGTGCAGACATGGCGCTTGCTGGCTGCTTGACCTCCATTGTCGAAGATGAAAAGTATGAGTCGCCCGCTGTGGAGGTCATATTTGGAGTTCAGTGATGCGTGGAGGAAAAAAGGTAGTTGATAAAGATTGAAGTAGATGAGGGCAATAAAGGAAGAAAACCATTACATGAATCTTCAACTTTAGGTTGTAGATTTTTTCCAACAGGGCATGGTCCATGTCAAAGCGCGTTTCATATTCTAGAAATTATGCCGATGCAAATGTTAAGCTTGGTTTGTTTCGTGGAAAAAAATTACTTGAAAATGAAATTTTTTTCAATAATAATTTATGTCTAAATATTTTGGTGAACAATAAGAATATTTTTCATTCATTTATTTTTAATAAATCATATAAGTGATTCATAATTTTCCAAATCATTCATCTTCCCTAAAACAAATATAGCCTAAATCTAGCATTCCATGGTGGTGGCTTGAACAGCACGGGCTACTATTCCACAAACGCTAGGTCAAACTCACAGAGGCTAAAGTTGTCTTGTAGAAGCATGGCATGCATCTAGCTTTATGCGGACGAGTTTCAGAACTTTGGCACTACAGCGGGCTATGTCGATTTGCTTGTCGATCTCGAATCTTTGGATCACAAACAGAGCATTGGTCATGGATACAAAAAAATGCAATGGAACATTTCCGACAAAGCTCTCGAGAGTTAGTACTCAAATAATCGTTAAAAAATGTTGGTACCAAAGTGAGCTTAGTACTTCTGATGTCCTTCTGCCTATAAATCCATAGGAGGATGATCTTAGGATGTTCAATATGTATCTTATCAGCTCATAAATCTATACTTTTGAAAAGAATATTTACGAATATTACATCATTATCGCTGGGAGGAAAAAAAAAAGTGTGGAAACTATTTCTGACTTTGACGGATTGACCAAGAGCTATTCTTCTTCCTGAATTGAATCCTTGGAGGCCAGCATTGCGTGCGAGCTCAAGTGTAAGAATTCTTTCCCCTTCTTCCAAGCTACCCAATGACATCGAGATATTAGCTGCCAACATCAAGCAGTACATTTTATCCAATTTACAATTTAAACTCATGATTATTAGCATTTCAGGTTAAAGCGATTCTTTCTACTAATCCCCATTGATACTGTGTATCAGATAACTTCTGAATAAGAGTTGTGATTCATGAATTTAAAATCAGCAGAAACCTTAAAATTGAACTAACCATCGGTGACTGCAGTTGGTGGCGGCGGAGATGACAGAGGATTTCCCGGCTTGGACACGAAAAACGGGTACAAATCCCATCGGAAAATGCAGCTCGGCTTGTAAACAACACCACCTTGATATCCGTGGCAACATCCTTGATAATCATTTATGCATTCCCACAAGCAACTGTGGCAATCAATCGGGGACAAATCGGGGCTGCACTGCAACAGTGCGAACATGGTCTGGAAGTTCGGCAACGACGTCCTCCCTGCCGCGAACTTGAGCTCTGACGTCCCCATCGAAGCCCTCACTGCCAGATCCTCTGTCAAGTTCCTCCATATCCGATCGAACTCATCCTGATCCATCTGGATGTGGCCAGTGTTATATACCATTAACTTTGGAAATGTCTGCTTCACGCCATACATCGGACCATCAGAGTAACGGATGATGCACGGACGATCTCCTGTCCCCCAGAAGAATGCAGCTTTCTGGTTCGGACACTTGGTCATCAAATCTTCAGCAGCAGAGCTTATGCACTTGAAGCAAGTGTCGTTCGAAGAATCACCTCTGCAGAAACCGAGCACGTAAACAACGTCCGAGCCTTTCCCTACCTTCCCGGAGTAGAACCCGCCGTTCGAAGCCATGTCGTTAGCCAGAGAAGAGAGGACAAGCTCACGGTTCTTAGCGTAGTTGCCGGCAGCCGTGAAGTTGCCAATGTCGTAGCAGTGTTGAGCATCAGACAGGCCGAACGTTAGGATGTGAAGACAGAGAAGGACAGAAGGAAGACGAAGAAGAAAAGGAGGGGTCGAAGGAGGCTGTGCAGACATCGGGGTTGCTGGCTGCTTCATCACCGTCGTCGAAGATGAGAAGCATGAATAGTCCTCTGTGGAGATCATATGGTTGGAGTGTGGTAATGCCTAGAGAGAGGGGAAAAAATTAAGTGTGGATAGAGTTTGAAGTAGATGAGGACAATGAAGGAAGAAGACCATTTCGTGATCTTCAACTTTAGGTTGTTGATATTTTCCAACACAGAACACGGTCCATGTCAAAGCGCGTTTGTGTGACAAATACAAAATCAACAAATCGCTAATTCATTGCACGGAAGTGCCAACTATATTTTCATTTTGCAAATCTAGAAATTCCAGCTCTTCTAGAATCTTAGCATAAGACTATAATAACCTCAAGAGTTAATACCACCGAAAACCGAAAACCAATACATCCGTAACAAATCTACCCTCTGTTAGCTTCCTTCAAATTTCACCGCTAAATTTACTAATGTGGATGACATGTGACTTCGTATAGTGATGTGGACTAAGTTTACACGGAAATCTCATAAGGATAGTACCATGAAAAATCTCAAACGGGTACATTAGTGATAAATTTACCCTATATTAACCTCAAACTAATTTTTTCGATAATCAAAAACCCCAATTTGTACATTTGTGACAAAATTATCCTAAACTAATTTTTTCGATCACAAAAAATCACAACATGGTACACGCGTGACACATTTACCCTCCGTCAATATTCCGAAATAGGGCCTCGTAATGCTTAAGATATTTGACCTCTACTAGGCTAGATATCACTTATGGTGTGGAAATTATTAGCTGATTCATGGAGAAACCATACCAATCACTTTGGCAGATAGCAAAAAAAATTCTATGGTATGTCGGTGGAACTCGTGATCATGGAATTTTATATTCCTACACAGACAATTTCAATTTAGTCGGATCTACCAACAATGATTGGGTAGGCAATACGGAAGCATGGAAGAGTACTTCTAGATAAGCATTCTTTCCCGGATCAAGAATAATCTCTTGGTCCTAAAAAAAATGTTATTGCACTCTCCACAGTTGAAATAGAATATATAACAATAGCTCCCGTAGCATGTCAAGGGATATGGCTTTAGAGGATGCTTTGTGAATTGATGGATGAACAGAAAGGTCATACCAAATTGCTGTGTGATAACAAATCAGTGATTGCATTAGCCAAGAATCCTTTTTTCTATGGCTGAAGCAAACACATCAACATCAATTATTACTATATTCAAGAAATTTCTTGAAGATTGTGAGATTGAGCTTGATTTCTATAGGCTTGAAGACCAGATTGTAGATATCCTGACAAAGATTGAAGACGGATTCGTTCAAAAAGATTGAAGATGATGCTTGGTGCTATGCACTTTCAAAATCACTTTTAAGAGAGGCTGTTAGAAATAATAAAATAAATTTTGGAAGAAAATTTGTACTTGGACTCATTTTCGTGCTTGATATGGCAGTCATTAATAGGGGGCACACGTGGGTCCAAGAAAAGAGAAGCAAAGTCCAAACCGTGAACTTTGTCTTGGCTTGGATAAGGGGTCAGCAAGTGCTCCTTTCACATGATGTCGGCGGCGGCAAAGAGTAGAATTCAACTTTGATTTGGACTTCTTTTTTGGATAAGATTTCCGTTAATTCTTTCACACTACAGTCGGAAACTTCGAGGCGGTGAATTTCTCTTATAAATAAATTAGGAGGTCCTTTGTTTAGAGTAAGCCATATAAGCCTAAGCATAAGAGTGAGAGAGATAGAGAATTGTGAGTTTGTACAAAACGCTTATAGTTAAGCTTGTGTTTTCTTTGTTTAAAGCCCTTGCAAAGGCATTTTGAATATTACTAACTCATTTAGCTGTTGAGTTCTCTCGAGACCGAACCCTCCAAAATTCCGTCATCCCTTTTGGTTCCAACTGACAGATCATACAATTAAAATATGTGTCACGCAGCAGAACAATAGCACAACCACCTACAGCCGTGGAAAATAGATCTAAGCCTATAGAAAAAATTGAGATTACACCATGCTTTTGGATTGGCATTGTACCTATCAATTTTTGCTAAGTAAGAAATTGTACTTATGTTCATTTGTGTTTGAGTTAGCTAGTTATTTGATGTAGTTGTGTTGTTCAAAGAGGTTACGGTTATACAGAGCCATTCTCAGAGTATTATGAACAATCAACGTTTTAGGGGAAAATTGTTCAATTCAATCCCAAACTTTTTAATTAAGTCAATTGAGTCCTTAATCTTTTCATTTACCAATTGGGTATATTTGGCCAATTTTGGTTGTAAATTGCCGACGTGCACATCGATCGTTTCACATGGCACGGCTGCCGTTAATGTGGACAAATTCTTTACTTTTTAATATTTTTCAAATTTTATTTTCCTTTAGTGGTTGGCAAGGGTTGATCGGGCCTCTCCTGTCGCTGGTGAGGGCTGCAAAGGCGAGGGTTGCGGCCTAGTCGCCTTGCCTAGATTCAGCCAAGGGTGGCCTCATTGCCTAGTTGATGTCGAGAGCCTAACGAACCACGCCGACAAAAGTAAAGAGAAAGTAAAAAAGGAAAAGAGAAGGAAAAAAAGGAACATAATAATAAAAAATTTCACGAAATTATTAAAACATCATTAAAAAATTCTCATTGTCGGCATTGGCCGTGTCACGCAGGACGGCCGACATCCATGTCGGTGAATTCTAGTCAAATTGGCCGAATGGACTCAACTGGTAAAATGTGAAAAAGGTTAAGACTCAATTAGCACAGTTAATCCAACCAAAAAAATTAGTATGATTAAAAAGTTCAAGACTTGGCAAACGTATAATTGGTCCGATTGAACAAATATAACATTTAATCCTACCAAACAAGCATGCTAGAAACTTATCTTGATATATTTTCGTAAGTTAACGTGGTACGATTGAGAGAGGGCCCACGAAGAGGTGCCTTTCGAATGGTTGCCTTTTTATCTATAATTAACATAGATAATTACCGGGGGCTAATTAAAGTTAGAGATTATAATGACAGAAGCATAAGTTCATTCATTCATTCATTCTCTCTCTCTCTCTCTCTCTCTCACACACACACACACACGAATACAAGAAAAGGCATTGTAGTTACTTTGAGAATCGATTGGTACTTATGTATTGGAACGTGGATATTTTCCTTTGTGATCATATTTGGATCAGCGTGGGTTATAGATTCACCGAGGAACTGCTTGTGATTCGACGACATCCTTGGGAAATTCCGCAATTGAACATCGAAGAGGTTATTCAAATTCTTCATTGTTAAATTCCAACATTGGTATTAGAACCTTGGTTAGAATCTCGGTTTTTTTCCATTGAGTAAGCCTAGTGGTTTGATGTGCTGATATTGTTGAACGAATCATTAAATACGAACCGAGTACAAAAGGCGACTCTCGGTGTTGAAGACCGTCTTGTTCGGCGTACTTCGTAGAGTGTATGCCCAATGAAAGTTGGTATTGAATACATGAACGGACTCGTCTCATCAAGACAAAAAAAAAAAGAGTGATCGCACGTCTACTGTAGATATCGGATGCCGCTGCATGTGCTACACGTGCCTGGACGGCAACGACCCACTAAGACTATGGGTATATAATGTGTGCACACAAAATTCAATTTGGTGAAAGTCAATATTGATCATACCATCAGACTTGTCTCGATGATATGAGAAAATCGAGTGATCGCATGCCTCAAACGGCTGCCAAATGAGCCTGCACATGCCCTCACGAGTAGTCACAGCGATCGTATGTAGGCCTTATGTGTAATATCGGTGCAACGGGGTGAATCGTTGTAGTGGCTGAGGTGGGCCTAACATCATCCACCAGGGACCCTACTCGCGCTTGACCCCATTAACCGTTGACCTAACCAGGGTTAACGGGTCAATGGTTAACTGTTGACCATTAGCGAACACAATTAGATCGGTCAAACCGGTTGGTCAAATTGGTTGATCATCGGCACGTGCAATGCATGCACCGAGACTTCAAGGAGGCCGTGGAGGTGCATTCGAGCTCTAATCGGGGCGTTCTTAGTACCTACATGTTCGTATTTGAATGATCTGAGTTGTGGTATATTTGTTTTACATGTTTGGAGCTTTTAAGGATATAAAAATACATGTAAAACCCTAAATACATTTAGTTTTTGGGTTATTATTGCATTTTTACCCCGTATTTGCCCATGGTTTTTGGAAATACAAAACCTAGTTTACATGTAAGTATCCACATACAAATAATGCATTGCATGGTTCATAGGCAACATATATAAGATTTAATGCGCTTGTAATTTCAGCTCAAAGCAAACTCGAATAATGGCACGAATCATTTTTATCTTGAATTCTGCTTTTGATTATATTTGATGCTTGAATTACTTGAATATGAATTTGCATCATGCTATGTCTTTATAAATTTGATAGTACATGACCATTGGATCATACGTGTAGATTATTATTTTCTTAGTGGGAGTTCATACATTGGTAGAATTCGATGGAATTTTCACCTAAAACTTAAATTTTGCGCAAATTGAACTAAATCCATGATGGAAAGATAATCGCAACACATAAGTTGATTTAGAATGTAGTGAACTTTTGTTTCAGTGTCTTTTATCACATTATCATTTATTTATTCTTCTTTTCTCTGTAAAATTAATTATGCATATCAATGTGAAAATGTGCTAACATTAATTTTTGCGTTTATTTTTTAATATACAATTGTCATTGACTATGCTTTCGGCATATAGGACCGTTGTGGCTGGCCTTAACAAGGGTAAAAAACTAAACGATGACAATTATGATATTTAGCATCAAAAGGTTCATTACATCCTTGAAAAGTAAGAGGTTTTGGAAAATATCAACCACACCATGGTTTAATCTGAGCAAGGAAATTTTGCTCAACGGAAGAGATCAAGAAGCTCATCAAGGTTGGAAGAAGAATAATAGCACTGCTTGCATCACATTGCTGAGTTGTGTCCAAGATAATCTCATGTGAGAGTTTGAAGGACTTAAGAGTGCTCAAGAAATGTGGGTTACCTTGAAAGATAAGTTTGGAGGTAAATCTGCTACTAAATTGAAAATGCTCACCATCGGGTTCGACATATTCTAAAAGTGGCAAATCAAATGATAAGGCAGTATCTTCAAAAGATGTCAAATATGATACAAGAGCTCAAGACAGCAGGCCATACCCTAATTGATGAATAGCAAGTTCAAGCTGTTTTTAGGTCTCTTCATGAAAGTTGGGAGCATATGAAGATCAACATGGTGCATAATAAGAATATCACAACTTTCAATGATACAACACGTCATTTCGAGTGAGAGAATAAGCGTCTAGAGGCTGTTAGATCCTCTACCCATGCTTATGTTGCCGAAATTAGTTAGCACAAAGGTTCATTTTTAAGCGCAAGAAGAGCTATGTGACATCCCGTATTCCAACTCACTTTTGAAGCTTTGAATGAATGAAATGTCTCATTGATATATTTCAGTCGAATGTCACTCGGAATTGATCCCTCTTGAGCAGACTAACCAAATGGGAATAGCTGCCTAGGAAAAATCAAGTACGTGGACCTAAGAACTTGATCCTGGACCGACTCTTTGGCCATGAAAATTGTCGAGGGAATATTCCGAACGTCCCTAAATTATTTTCTAACGATTGTGTCCATTGGGACTATTGATTGACCCTCGCAATTGAATGACAACCAAAGTCGCCATGACTCAATAAATTCTTAAACGTGATATTAATCACGGGTCGATACGCGTAACTCCTAAAAGCTGCCCGTTAGTTTGAGATACGCTGAAATTTCAATTAATCGAAATTGATTGTGAATCGAGCTTCCGAATTTGACATCGGACCTTCAGGGGTTTCAATAATTAAATTTTGGATGTTTCCTCATCCAGTGTATGATTTCTTCGAGGTTCGCCCAAAGGGTTCGGGAAAAAAATAAAATTTGGATTGGAAATGGGAAAAGACCCATTTACCCTTGGAGAATATCCAATTTTTCACTTTGGCTCAAGGGCATTTCGGTCAAATCACCCCCTTGGCCGAATTTGACTAGTCTTTGAAGGGGGAAAATTACCTTTTTGCCCTTCTTGACTTTGAAGACCCCAAAAATATCCTAATCTTTTTCTAATAAATTTTGTTGCCTCTTCCTCATAAATTGAATACAACTTTCTCTCTCTACCCTATTTTCTCTCCCTTGGCTGAAATTTCCTCTCCCCCATCCTCCATTGCCAAACATTTTACAAGCCTCCCCGATGTCGCCTTGAACCGCCGGAGCTCAATTCTCCACCGTGAACCACCTTGAACCGCCGAAGTAGCTTGGGTTGAAGCCGATCAAGGGGAGTCACCAGAGCCACCGGTTGGAATCAAAATCTCTCTCGACTTTCTCACCGAAAAATTTGCTAGATTTGTGGTAAGTTGGTTCCTAACCTTAGATTAGGTATCTAGGTTGCTAATGGACATTAGGTTGAGAAGATTTGGTGAAAATTTGGTTGGATTTGTGCTAGAGCTTGCCTTGGCCAAATGTGAAGAGGGAGAGAGAGAGAAAAAATGTGCTCTTGCATGAATAGTGATTTTGCATGATTGTGAATGGATGGCTAGGATTTGATCTTGCCTTTCATGCTTTAATCCAATGGCTTAGATTAAATCTTGCTTATGAGGATTGATCGAGTGGTGGAGATTTATTGCACGTGGGGATATTTTAATCGTACGGCTCAGATTAATTGCAACGTTACTATAGTTTATTTTTATGGTACGTATTAAATGTATGTTAGTGAAATTTCGATCGGATGGTGATTATTAATTGCTACGTTAGCATAATTAATATCGTGTGGCGTAGATTAATTTTTGTGGTGACAAAAATTAATCGTGCGGCCCGATTGGCCGACGGTTTGAGTGTGATTTAATCGGGTGGTCCCGATTTATTATTCATTCAATGTGAGTGAATCACGTGGTTCCGATCGAGTGTTTATACAGTACAATTTAATCGAGTGGTCTCGATTGGGAAATTAAGGAAAATTGAAAAGATCGTGTGGTCTTGATTTACTAATCGGGAAGTTTAGCGAGATCGTGTGGTGAAGATTGATTGATCAGTTTTGTGTGATCGGGTGGTATCTAACAAGCGATCGAGGAATTGTTGTTATTATATATGATCTTGATGAGCAATAAATCGAGCGGAAGTGCGGAATCTTACCCCGAGGCGCTATGATGCGGGGTTCGTATTTATAAGACCATATTTTGCCCGAGGCGTTTTGACGCGGGCTCAGTTATTATTATTCTACCCCGAGGCGTTAAACGCGGGGTTACGTGTATTATTTTATCCTAAGGCGTTAAATGTAGGATAATAACCCGAGGCGTTATTACACGGGTTATAGTGACCTGAGGCATTATTATGCGGGGTCAATGTGTATAAGAGGCTATGTGATACCCTAAGGCATTATTACGCGGGGTTTTGTATTCATCCTAAGGCGTTAAACGCGGGATACTAACCTGAGGCGTTAAACGCGAGTTAGACCGACCTAAGACGTTATTACGCGGGTCTGGAATACTATATGGCCTGAGGCATTATTATGCGGGCATTGAGAGTAATTATATTGACCCGAGGCGTTATTATGCGGGTCCGGACTATATAATGGCCTGAGGCGTTATTACGCGGGTCTGTCCATGTATATAATAGCCTGATGCATTAAACGCGGCCTTTGGATCCGTGTGAAATATTTATCCGATAGCCAGATGCGTTAAATACGAGCTTTGGATCCACGTGGAATATTTATATTATAGACCGATGCGTTAAACGCGGGCTCTAGATCCACGTGGAATATTTATAATATGGCCTAAAACGTTAAACGCGGGCTTTGGATCAACGTGGAATTTTATATGATAACCTAAGGCGTCGAACGTGGGTTCCGGAGTAACGTGGAATATTTTTATTATAGTCTGAGGCGTGGAACGCCGATATGGGAGTAACGTGGAATTTTTATAAAGGTGTGGTAATTTTTGGAGAAAGAATATAGTATTCTGGAATTTATTTGTTGAATTATTGATTGAAGGAGGAATTGTTGAGAATTGCTCACCTAGGACGTATTCGGAGGCACTAGCGCCTAACCTAGGATAAGGGACTTTTCTATCGAGATTTATTCTCACCCCGTCGTTGGCTCTCTTTTCGGACCTTCCGCCTCAACATGAATGATCCACTTCGTAGGTTCGAGATTCCCCGGGATATGAATACGTTGGTAACGGATTATCCAGTGGGGGAGGACAAAGTTTACTATAGGCATGCGACAACTATCCGTGTGGACACGGGAGAGCTCCATTGGAAACCCCACACATACATGGCGTGGACGTACCGCCACGGGGACATGTCGGTGGGTCCATTGAGTGGATTCGATATTCCCTACGATGGTGTTGGGGAATGAGACTCCACTAGTGCTGCACCTCCAAATGGTGTAGTGGTACACCCCAATGCTGGACCTGCGGGTTTGGAGTCCGACCCCGAGGTCATGGTGCCGATCGCAGATGGGGAAGTTGTAAAACCTTCGGATGCGAAACGCCCACCCGAAATGGATGAGGATGAGTTAGTAGCTAATAGCGAGGACAAGACCTAGGGTAGTTGGCCTCTTCACTTTGTCGAGTGTTTTCTTTTGGAAGTATAGTAGGCTTCGACCACGTAATCTTTTTGTTGTAGTGGTTCCAGGCTTATACAATGGCCTCTGAAGCCTTAGGTTTGGAAAGTTGTATAGAACATGTGTGTATGTATATAAGTTATTTTTGTCATCCCAAGTTATCGTACTATTGTTGGTTTACGTACGGGGATTTGTTTACGCTTCCGCATGTTTTGTTTTAGTTGGCATTTGGATCCTGGAGAACTGTACATATGCGTGGCCAGAAGGGATGATTAACATTTTCAGGTCTCAAGTGATGGATCATGTAATTGCCATGGAGTGACATCGGAAGCCATCATTGGGAGAACTTAGATATTAAGCTCTATTCGGATGTAACCGTTTCTAGCCTTAAGAAATTGATAATTTTGTATTGTCTGCTTTGACCGCAGCCAATTTGGTGAATACTAAGAGAGGTACCATCCTTCGTCCTAAGTTATCTCTGTTTATAATGAAAGAAGTTTTGCATTCGCTTCCGCATGTGCATTTCTTTTACACTAAGCTCGAATTTGGTGGCTGAGGGATCTTGGGAGACTAAAGAAAGTCAAACGGCCTGGTGGGATGTTTGCGTGCCTCTTGGGTTCGGGGCGTGACAAGCTACAAGTTCAACAATAAAGGAAAGGAGACCGATCAGACATAAAAAAAAAAAAAAAAAAGAACAAAAATCCTCCGTGGCAAGAAGCGAAAGGGGGAAGAAGGACAAGGCCAAAATGATCCGTTACAATTGTGGCAAGATGGCTCACTTTGCTCATGAATTCACTAAGTCGAAGAAGGTAACAAATTACTCCATCCGAATAATATGATTCAATTATTCAGAAGCAAATATATGACGACTTTGTCTTGAGTTTGAATACCAAGCTTGGAATAGTATAACCCATTTCATTCACATGTTGCACTTGTGGTTCTAGTTATGTACTGAATGGTTTTATAATTTTAGACATTGACGATAATGTCCACAGTGTTAGTGTCGACAATTATGTTTCTTTAATTACATCTTCCAATGATGTAGTTATTTATGCAAATATTTGGCATGCTAAATTGGGTCGCATTGGGTTAGATAGAATGAAAAGATTAGCTAGAGAAGGCCTTTCAAGGTCACTCGCTAATATGAATCTACCCACATTTGAACATTATCTAGCAGGAAAAATAATTAGAAAACCATTTGGGAAAGAAACCAATGCTAAATTTCCATTGCAATGAGCACATTCTAACATTTATGGTCCATTAAACATGAGGGTGAGGCATGTAGCCTCATATTTCATCACTTTCGTAAATGGCTTCATGCACTTTGGTTATCTTTTTTGTTTTATCTCCTAAAAGTCAAACGCATTGGGTTGCTTTAGATGATATAGGAATTTTGTAGAGAATCAATTAAATAAAGGAATAAAAACATTAAGGACTAATCGCGGACATGAGTATCTATCTAAGCTATTCAAGTCTCTTTGTGATGAAAAGGGAATTAAAAGACAATTGACTATTCCTTATTCCCCGCAACAAAATAGGGTTGCTGGGAGAAGAAATAGAATCATAGTGGAAATGATTGGGTCTATGATTGCACAGGTGATCTCATATTGGGCAGATGCGTTACTAACTGCTATTTATATACTTACCATGTGCCAACTAAGTCAGTCACTTCCACTCCTTATACAATATGGACTAGTAGGAAACTAGATTTAGGCAATCTATAACATTAGGGGTGCACAAGATATGTTCACAATTCTTTCAATAAATATGGAAAGTTAGGTCCTAGAAGGAAGAATTTTTTTTTGTTTAGATACTTTGAACACTCCAAAAGGTATGTGTTCATAGGTGAATAAGCTGATAGAAATGTGACTAGAATGGAGTCACGAGATATCACGTTCTTGGAAAATAATTTTCCTAATAGAGGTGAGATTAGTAAGGATTTCTGAACATATGAGATGGGAGATCTTGATGACACACCTACTAACGTTGTTGAGGAAAGAGGAAAATAATGATTTACCTCAACATGTTGAACCTAGTGGGAGTCTAGCAACATGTGTTGAACTGAATCCACAAGGAGTTCAGTTACATAAGCGTAATCATACAAGCATTCCCCATCGTAATTTTGATATTGAAGAGGAAGCCTTTATGATTTCTACACAAGACGATGCGGAGCCTAAGACACTTAAATAGGCTCTCTCATCTCTGGATAAGGAAGAATGGAAAAATGCTTTGCAAGATGAAATAAAGTCTGTGAGAGCAAACCATGTCCGAGACTTAGTTGATCTACCACTCGAACATAAGGCTATTGAAAATTAACGAATTTCAAGATCAAGTATAGGGTGGATGGATCCCTTGAAAAGTATAATGCTTGACTTGTGGCAAAAGGCTATACTCAACAAGAGGGTATAGACTATGAGAAAACCATTTCACTAGTTGTAAAGTTTGCCTCCATATGCCTTATCCTAGCTTTAATCACAAATTTCGACTTAGAATTACATCAAATGGATGTAAAAACGGACATTTCTCAATCGATAACTAGATGGGGAAATTTATATAAAGTAACCGATAGGTCATATAGCTAAAGGTCAAGAGCAAAAAGTTGCAAACATCATCGTTCGATAGATGGCCTTAAGAAATCATCTAGATAGCGGTACCTTTGTGTTCATCAAGCCATAACTTTTATTTTGTTTAGAATGATCGACGAAGACGATTGTGTTTATGTCAAATGGTCCGAGGATAAATTTGTGATTTTATCGCTTTATGTGGATGATATTCTGTTAGCTTGGAATGATAAGAGAATGGTTGTCCCCCAAATGAAGTATATGGGAGAAGCTGCTCACATATTGGGAGTTAGGATAAAAAGAGATCATTCATGGAACCTTCTTGATTTATCTCAAGAGTCTTAGATTAAAAATAATCTTGAATGTTTCAATATGCTGAATTGTAATCCCATTGATGCCCCTATCATACTAGGAGAATGCCCGAGCTCTAAAATGTGTCCTAAGACTCCAAAAGAAAAGAAAGAAGTGGAAATTATTCCATACTCTAGGGCTATCGAGAGTTTGATGTGTGCTATGATGTGTACTCGACCCGACATATGTCATGCCATGGGGTTAGTGAGTCTTTACTACTCAAATCTTAGTCAAGAACATTTGAAAGTAGTGAAGAGGATCCTAAGATACTTGAAAGTCACAATGGACTATTGATTTTGTTGTCAAGGGGATGATTTACGCTTAATTGGTTACTCCGATGCTAATTGGGGAGGAGACTTGGATGAGCGCAGGTTGACATCCGGATATATGCTCTTACTTAAAGAAGGTGCAATTTCTTGTAGTAGCAAGAAACAGATATGCACAACTCTATCTACAATAGATGCTGAATTTATTGCATGCTTTATTGCAATGCAAGAAGCAGTATGGCTAAAACATTTCTTTGAAGACTTAGCCATAGTCACTTTTATTCGAAGACTAGTGATAATTTATTGTGATAGTCAAGCGGACATTACATATGTGAAAGATCCTAAGTATCATAGTAGGATGAGGCATATTGACAAAAAGAATAACTTCATCGGAGATGTAATAGCTTAGATGGAAGTGGTCCTACAATATATTCTACAAACAAGATGGTTGCTAATTCATTTACTAAGGGTGTTCTTGACTCACATGATGTCTCTAAGTTTGCGTAGAATATGATTTATAATTTGTTGAGGATCATAATAGTATTTATATGTATTGTAATTGTTCTTAAATGAATTGATGTTGCATTATGTAGTACAATTTGTTATGAGACTAGCACAAATACATATATTGTTGAAAGGTATGTCACACAGGCAATATTGGCTCACTTGTATAAGCAATCGCCTCAAGCATTGTAGTAAGCGAGTTGGGATGAAACAATATGTATGAAGGACGCTGAGAGAGCAATTTTGGAACATAATGTATTTTAGGTCACCTTGATTAGAATCAAAATGAGGTTTATGATTTATAAGACCGAACATGATAGTCCCACATTCATCTATGCTTGCTGGGAGTAGTGCTTGATCGGGCGCTATAGAGAGTGAGTTGATATCAAAATGAGGTTTGTGATTTATAAGATGAAACATGATAGTCCCACATTCATCTATGCTTGTTGGAAGTAGTGCTTGATTGGGCGCTATAGAGAGTGAGTTGATATAGCACTCGGGCTAAATATATGTACGTGAGAAGCATATGACTATGTTTAGGCAAAGTTCCATATAGTATATATGTTTGATAAATGACATACGCTCTTATGGAAAGAGAAATACACTATAGCATGTAATTCATACTGCATGTGCTTTATTCAACCGATAAGGGAGATGGGTGTAATTATCCTTGTTTACTCATCGTGTGAGTCCTTGAGGTAATTTATGAATTGATTACCTCATCTTGGTACCCTATGTTATTCTGATAATGTTCTCAAAGTAATAGATCTATGTTGTTACTTTAGCATGTTATCAATTGTCATGAAATTAATATAGCTTTATGGGATGTGTCTAGGAAAGCGGTTGTTTTGAAATGGAAAGAGACATGAGTGCGAAGAAAGACTATTGGTATTTTACATCTACCACATGTATTTACTGGTTGACCAATTATATCCGCCTAGTGTGAGTGCGGATATAATTGTAAATACATGGTGAGTTAAGAAAAGTCAAGTATAGTCTTTAAGAGATATGTATACTTGGACCGATATAACAAAATATATCTAGGGTATTGTGAGAGTTGCTTTACTCTTTAGGGTTGTAACAGTTCTAACAAGTACATAATCTGAGCTTCCAAGTGTAGGTGTACTCACTGGTCACAAGACGTATTTCCAAGAATGAATTGATTCTAAAGTAGACGATGTTAATTGCCTTATATTCTTGATAAAGGATTATCAAGCCCATTATATCCTAGTGAGAGATGTAAGTTAACGTCCATGATAGGATGCATTTGAGAGAGGGCCCTGCGAAAAGTTGCCTTCTTGAATGGCTACCTTTCGAGTGGGAAAAGTGAAAAAAAGTACATTATACCAATAAACTCCTTCCGAGGATGATCTTTAGGATAGTCAATATGTTTCTTATCGGCTTAAAAATCTATTCTTTTGACAACAATATGTAGGATTGTTACATCATTAATGCCGGGACATGTTGACACCTAAATTTTGATTTCCCTAAAATCATTTGTTTTGCATAAAAAAATGAGAATTAGTCTTAGTTCTCACCAAAATTAATTTTCATGCATCGCATATTTATTTTCTTTCAATCATGCACTTTGCGGTTTGGATCGGCGGTGCGAAATTGAACTCAAATTTACAAGCGATCGAACGAAGTATAGCATGCAAAATTCGACCAATCATGATTTTGGGGGGGTGTGCCAAATTTATTTGAAGGGTTTGGACTCATTCTTGGATTTAATTCAGTCTGTTTTGCTTGATTAAATTTGAAAAGAGCTTTATCTAATTGTTCAATTATTCAAATAAAGCCTAAATTAAGCCCAATTGATAAAGCTTAGTCGAAAATTCCATTTAATTTGGAGCTTATTTGACCCAATTTCATTCAATTTAGACCCGTGAAGATATAATTTCAATCATGCTTTAATATTGGGTTTATTTGGTAAAATTAAGAAAGCTTGGGCCCCAAGCTTGCAACTTCTTAGACTATAGATACAAGCTTATGTTTAGGGTTGTGGAGGAGGCCAATTCAATACACATACACGGCACCCAAAAATCAGAGACGTGTCTCTCTCTCTCTCCCCCTTTGGTCTTCATCCATGCTCTGGAGCGGAGGGCGCCGACAATCGTCATACACGGCACTTTGGGGACTTTCACAATTCTTGATATATGACAAAGAGCAATAGAGAGAGAATCTTCACCATTGGAGCACCCAAACAGAACCTTCAACCAAAGAAGCTACTCCAATTGGCTACATGAACAAGTTCCACTCACTTGGGCCAGCGAAAGTCCAAGTTCGGCGGTGAAAAGAAGTAACCCAAGACTCGGACATCTTCACTCATCCAGAGGCGATTCATCGAGAGGATAGAGGAGCGGATCTCGAAACGGTGGTTTTGTCTTACTTGGGAAATAACCATGCGGATCTCACACCTGGCGACAACTGTTTCTTGGTCCCTTTTGTCCTTGCAGGCTTTCGAGTAAGAACCCTCATCGGCGAATAATTCTCAAGGCTGCTGGTCATCTGCGACTACAGCAAAGACAAAGTCAGTCCCGCACTAAGAAGGAACGGCCACGGCGACCTTCGTCCGGGGCTTCCCACGCACATCCGGTTTTCTACGTTATTTGGTCACCGTGGTGGTTTATTTGGTTTTGATCAATCATATTCCGGACTCCGGTCTAGCTTGCGTCGCCCTTTATTGGAGGTTGCTTCGTTGAATCCTTATTACCAAAGCTAGTACTGATTCGAGCAGCCACGATCCAAGAGTGGTAACCTTCACATTCGGCCCCCGCCCGAGCCAAGACCACCGGTCTTCGTCCACGTCCATCCCGAGCCATTTTGAGCCATTGACCCATCCATGAAGCTTGACGTGCAATCTGGTCTAAGATCAAGCCGATTTGATATCGGTCCAAATTTGGAAAGATAATCTTTAGAAAAGGTAAAATTTTTTATTTTTATTAATTGAAATACTTACTTGCCTATCTCGGATTTTGAATATTCACTTGCCTATCTTGAAATATTTTGCTCATCTTGCATCAAAGTAGATATTCTTTCAAAATACAAGTTGATTAAGAAATATTTTTTCATAATTTGCAACTTTCCATACAATCGAGATAGTGAATCTTTAGGATTATTGATGGAATACTCGGTTACCCAAGGATTACTGTTAATCGTAGGATTACGAATTAAAGATTGATTCAAATACTCATGAAATATTTCAAAACTTGATATATTCACTTACGTAATTGACATTGATTGGCATATTCACTTTCCTAGTTTGACTTGAATTGTTTGATTGTCATATTTTCAAAATATATTCGTCGCATGATGTAATCTCAAACATTATAAAAGACTTGCATTCATTCACTTTCCATATTTGAAAATTGCATCATGAAGATAATTGCATATCTAATTTTTTGTAAAATGTTTAGGTTAGATTACATTTTAAGATAGAAATTGCATGTTTTAATAGAATCTCATGTTTAAAATAACTTATCTTTAATTTAGTAGAGTTTAGGTCCATTTAAACTCTAAAATATGCAAGATAAAAATTATCTTGGCATAGTACTATTTTAGGAAATAATTCATCCGAATTTTTTAAAAACAAAATCATAGTTGCCACTTCATCCATGCCATGTCATCTTTGCCACGATATCAATGCCATATCATCCTTGCCACCCCATCATTCTTACCATGTCATATTAGCTCACATGTTCGCTTAGTCTTGCATTTAATTCATGACATTCCATCATTTAGAATAGGTTCATGCATTCATATAAAAACTGGAAATAAAAATAAAAAAAAATTCTTCATGTGGCGCATGCTCCCTTGTCTATTGTGACGCCCTGGAAATTCGACCTTCTTTTGATAAAAGAATTTAGTTATGGATCGTCTACGAATTCTAGTTTGGTGCTTGAGATTGAATCTCGAGAATTTAGGCAATGGGAATTGAGAATTTCCTGAATCGTCGATCGAATTAGTTTAGGATTTGATTGATTGATCGGTTCGTTTTAGGATTGAAATTGTTGAGCCTAAGCTTTGTCCTAACAAAACTAGATTGAGTTTGGACGAGAATACCCTTTGTAGAAATGCCAATTGCCTAAACTACCCTTGGCTTGACAAATGACCAAAATGCCCTCGACAATTTTAAAAATGACGAAAATGCCCCTAGGGTCTCCATCAAAGTATTTATGAAGGGAGGACCCACCTCATCACTTATGCCCCTAAAAGTCAAGGCCACCTACCCCCTCTTTGGCCGGCCCCTCTCTCTCCCATATCCTCTCCCAACCGCCTCTCTCTCTCCCTCTATTATCTCTCTCTCTCGCCGCACTCCATCTCTCTTAGTTTTCAGCCCACACCCGAGAAGAAATCGCTCGTTTGAGCTCATCCGGAGGCCAAATCGAGCTCTATTTTTTCCTACGTGATTGTAAGATCAAGGGCAACTCAAATTTGAAGGTTGTTTGTTGAAGAAACCCTTATATGTTCATGAATTCGTGCTGAACAGAAGCTGGTCGGGGATACTTGGTCAGTTCTTCTTCTTCGGTTCTATTTAAGGGAAACAAGGCTGTTGCTCATTACTATGGCCTGCTACCACCACTCACTCTGACCACCTCAGCCCTCCTTTGAGTTTCGGGCACCACCTCTAATTGTTGGAAATCGCCATAGAGCCGCCGAAGAAGCTGAAACAGTAGGCAAACCCAATCTGCCCTGTTTCCCCTGTTTTTGGTGCCGTTAACGTTCTGCTTTGGAACAACGCCTTCCGTCGCCTTCCTCTGCCACCAGTAGCCACCACACACTCCTCGACACCCCTCGGACCTTCACCGACCACCCCACGAAGTCTCAATGCCGTTGGAACTTTGAACAGCCAAAACCATCCCCTACCCCGCTGCTGTATAGTGCACTTTTCAAAGTCCGACTTGGAGAAACAAGATTCGTTCGCATAGCAAACGGACCCGAAACCACCCCAAACTTTGTACACACCTTCCTCTACCTCTCTACGACATTACCAGCTAAAGAAAACCCCCAAATCAGTTTCGGAATTTGAAACTGTACACGTCGCCGTCTGAACTGCTCAATCTGCCCAGTTTTGGAAAAACTGGGATCCCCCGCCTTTGCCATCGCTACTCTGACCACCATAGCCTCCCTCCTACCACCTCACACCTCTACCCTCGACCCCAGAACCATCCGTTGCCCGTAGCTTGAAGAGCCACCACAGTACTAGAATTGCCCCACCGTGCCCTGCTTCCGGCCTGTGTGCCCTGTTCGGGCCTGTTCCGTGAGCCTACGAGCCGGGCCGTGGCCTAATCCGACCCGGGCCATGTCCCGTAAAGTGGGTCGAGAGCCTGGGCCCATGAGCTTAGTCTGTGGGCCAAGTTGGTCGAGGAATTGTGCCTTTGAGCCCAGACCACAAGCCAAGAATTTGTGCCATTTGTCCAAGAAATTTAGCCCGAGAGCCAAGTGTCCGAGCCGCGTCCGATGTTCATGCCCGAGGATTTTCAAGGACCGCCGTCGCACTCGTCTCGAGTAGTTGACCGTGAGTTGACTTCTAGTCCATGGCTAAGTTGTTCATTGCATTTGGAATTAGTGGAATTGAATTTCCTAGATGTTTAAGTAGATCGATTAAGGCCCGATTAGGCTAGACTTGGTTAGGTTAAATAGCCTTTCTTGGGAAGATTAGTTGATTGCAATGATTTGTTATTGAAATGCTAGATTCTTAGATACCCTTATGAGAATGAAGTTGGTCCTCAAAGTGTCTATGTTTGCTATTAAGTTGACTTATCTTGCGAATTGTTTGATAACCTCATCTATGTAGTTATGTGTCTCGACCAACCGAAGGTCGATTGAGTGAACGTTTGAGGGTGATCGACTCTATCTGCTTAGCTGGACTTTTTAATTGGCATTATGCATTCATATGGCCTTGAATGCCTCAAGATGCATTTTTAGCATGAAAATGGCAAGAGCCAAGTCTTTGAGCATTATTGCGTGAGCATCTGGCTAAATCCAAAGCTAAAAATGAGATGGTTGCTGGATGAGTTAATTGGTCATATGATGAAATGATGATGCGTTACCTGTCTTGTTCGTAGCATGCCTACGGCATGAACCTCCCGACTCGTCGGTTGTCCAACTTCCTATGTTGTGTCATGAGTCGTTGGATGTTGGTCGCAACTTGTGACGGACCGATGCTCCATAATGGAATGCCTACTTGAGGTATTGTGTTACCACTTGTAGTTGCTGTCGCCAAGAGGTTATGGGACGATGCTTGGGTTACGAGATGACGACCATAGCATTGTGTTGCATGGATTGTACTAATAGATTCCGGCATTGTGTTGTACGGATCTATTTGCCTTGATCACGCAAAATCATCTTTAATAGCTGGACTTGTGTGGTGTCCAAGGTCTAACCGATGTTGAGCTGCATTATGAGTATTTGAGAATTTGACTATTGAGTTGAATTGGCATGATCATACACTACGTCCACGTTGCATTATCCATGACCTCCTGTCAAGTAAGTTGCTTGTGGTTGACATACATGTATTCCATGGTCCGTGATTGTTCAATAGGATGTTCTGGATGAATCAACGCCTTAGCGGAGCTTAGACATTAACTCATTGAGATTTATATCTCACCCCGTCATTGATAAACTTTTCAGGTCCGTGTTGATGGAACTAGTAGTTCTTGCGGAACTATTAAAGCGAGGGTGACGTAGACCTTATTTGGAGTAGATACAAAGTTTGTCCTTATCCCACCTCGAAGCATGAGGATGATTAATATATTACCCTGATTGAGTTATGACATGTTTGTAAACGAAAATGTTGTTTTTGAATTGAAATGTTTCTTCCTTTTCTATCCCTATCTTATTTGTTGTCTGGGAGTAATAAGCATTTTCGCTTGCCCAATAAAGTATCGCGGGTCGATAGCGAACTTGAGACGCTATCCTTTATAACCCGAGGGACAATTTCAAACGAATGCTGCCTATTTGGGGATTGGGGTGTGATATCCAATTTAGTATCAGAGCAAGGTCAGCCTGATCCTTTTTAATTAATGTATTAACAAGGTCATGTCCCTTGGAAGGCGTTCCATGAATCTTTCGACAACGGGTCAATGATGTCAGAATAAACAAGGGTTCTTTTTCTATGTTACACCTTTCCACCGCATATTCTCCGGTTAGATTTATAATGAAACTCACGTTGAGTTTAGACCTTTCAAAAGCATAAATTCATCTGAACAGCAGCTCGCACCGTCTTGCTTCGGAATTCAGCTTCGATCAATCGATAATGATATCATGTAGGATGTGGATCCATCCTGAGCTTCGTTTGTTGATGGCGGTGGTGAGCCATTGCCTGATGAAGTCCACATTCCTCTAACACTGGCATCTGTCAAATATGCAGGCCGTGTCGGCATTGGGAGGGTCGTGCTCTGGCTCCCGAGCATTAAAACCACCGAACCCATGGTAGGCCGTCTCGCTACATTCTCTTGGACACATAACAACGCAATATGAATGCATCTTAACAATTCGCTTGTCGCACTGCCGTTTAACATCGGATCTACAAGGCGAAAAGGCGTTCCCTTTCTCCAATTTTTCCATGCCTGCAGTGCACAATCGCGAAAGCAAGCAAATGGGTTTTGTAATTTCACATGCGCAGGGAGAAGTATTACAGATGATCTCCACAACTTTATACTCACGTAGCCCAGTAGGTGCTCTGAATTCCCCGAACGGCTGAAGTATGAACTCTTCTTGCCACTGATGATCTCCAATACCACTACGCCAAAGCTATACACATCGGTCTTCACAGAGATCTCTCCATGCTTTACATATTCAGGAGCCATGTAGCCACTGCAACACGTGAAACACATAGATCCACGAATCATCTACCGGGAAACTGAAATTGGCGCTTGTTTTCATTGTATACTTCCTTAGAAAGGTTGAAACAAACCAAGAAGCTTTAGATAAGTTTATTTAAAACTTACGAAGTTCCTTCGATATGTGCAGTTTTTTCTATACTTTGATCCAAAACGAATAGCCTTGCTGTGCCAAAATCGGATATCTTAGGATTCATGTTATCATCTAGCAAAGCATTGCTAGGCTTTAGATCACGGTGTATAATCCGAAGGCGGGAATCCTCGTGCAGGTAAAGAAGTCCTCGAGCAATTCCTCTTATTATACTGAAACGCCTCTCCCAACTTAAAAACACACGTTTGATTGAATCTGCAAAATATAGATCATTTAGGTTCGTAGTTGTTCTGCATGTAAAGCAAAGAACTGCCAAATGGTTTGATGCAAAAACTGTCCAATCAATGCACATAGCATTGATGAAATTGAAGCAACAAATTTGAATGTCCAAGTTCGTACCAGAAATGAATCCATCAAGGCTAGCATTGGGTGCGAACTCGAGTATAAGAATTCTTTCCCCTTCTTCCAAGCAATACCCATGGAGCTTAATCAGATTATTGTGCTGGAGTCTGACCAACAGAGTGACCTCATTCTTGAAATGTTGCTGACCTTGATTAGAACACCTCTCAAGCCTCTTCACAGCAATATATTTTCCATTTTCAAGCTTGCCCTACAGTCAAATTTTCATTTGCAAGAAACAATGTTTATCTCCATGTAGTGTATGTAATTCCCAAATGAACATCTAGAAAATTTTCCACCTACCCGATACACTTTTCCGAATCCCCCTTCTCCAAGCTTATTTGCTTCTGAAAAGAAATTGATGGCATCCATGATCTCGCTTATTTTGAACTTTAAGTTTTCAGCGATTTCAACCTCCTCTTTTGCTGAAGAAAATGCAGAGCAATCAACATGAGATCTCCAGAATCCCATCAGAAAAAAAGTTCAGACTTTCTTGTTCTTGACATGCCGATAAATCCTTATGCTTAGCTTGATAAGAAGTCATTCAATAACAGTGAAAATGCAGAACACAAAACTTCAATCCACTAACCAGATAAGACCTTCCATGGACTAGTTCTTCGTCTTCTAATGAACCAACAGGTAAAGACAATAGCCATCATGAAGAGAACTGCCGAACCTTCGACAGCATCTACAATCCATAATGACTTCGAGATATTACTTGCCAACATCAAGCAATGCTTTTAATCGAATCATTCGGCTCTACTAATCCCCATTGATACATGGACTGACAATTTCATGTGTATCAGAGAAGACTTTATCCCACATAGCAGGCACAAACTTCGAATAAGAATTGTGATTCATGAATTTAAAATCAGCAGTAACACTTAAAATTGAACCAACCATAGGTGACTTGGACATTTGCAGGTGGAGCAGGATGGTTGGCCTCGGTGACTGCAGTTGGTGGTGGCGGAGATGACGGAGGATTTCCCAGATTGGACTCGAAAAACGGGTACAAATCCCATCGGAAAATGCAGCTAGGCTTCTGAACAACACCACCTTGATGTCCATGGCAACATCCTTGATAATCATTTATGCATTCCAACAAGCAACTCTGGCAATCATCCTAAGACAAATCAGGGCTGCACTGCAACAGTGCGAACATTGTCTGGAGGTTCGGCAAAACCGTGCTCCCTGCTGCGAACTTGAGCTGTGATGTCCCCATCGAAGCCCTCGCTGCCAGCCCCTTGGTCAAGTTCCTCCATATCAGATCAAATTGATCCTGATCCATCTGGATGTGGCCGGTATTCAAAAGCCTTAATGTTGGAAATGTCTGCTTCACGCCGTACATCGAACGATCAGAATAACGGATGATGCACAGAGGTTCTCCTGTCCCCCAGGTGGACGCAGCTTTCTGGTTCGGACACTTGATCATCAAATCTTCAGCAGCAGAGCTTATGCACTTGAAGCGAGTGTGTTCGAAGAGTCGCCTCTGCAGAAACCGAGCACGTAAACAACATCCGAGCCATTCCCTACCTTTCCGGAGTAGAACCCATGGTTCGAAATCATGTTGCTAGCCAGAGAAGAGAGGACAAGCTCATGGTTCTTGGCGTAATTGCCGGAGGCCGTGAAGTTGCCAATGTCGTAACAGTGTTCAGCGCCGGAGAGGCCGAACGTTAGGATGTGAAGACAGAGAAGGACAGAAGGAAGGCGACGAAGAGGAGGCTGTGCAGACATGGGGTTTGCTGGCTGCTTCAGCTCCGTTGTCAAAGATGAGAAGTATGAGTCGTCCTCTGTGGTGAAAAAGATATAAAGCCGTTGACAGAGATTGAAGTAGATGAGAACAATGCCGGAAGAAGACTATATCAAGATCTTCAATTTTAAGCTGTAGACTTTTTCCAGCGCAGCACATGGTCCATGTCAAAGCGCGCTTGCGTGACAAACGCAAATCAAGGAATTCTGGAACATGGCGTGCATGGTGAGGTAACATACTCACAGAGGCTAAAGTTGTCCGTACGAGCATGGCGGGCATCTAGCTTCATGCGGACGAGTTTTGAAACTTTGGCACCATGGCGGGCTGGGCCGATTTGTTGGTCGATCTCGGATCTCTGGATCATGAATAGAGAGTATATCATGCACATGGAGGCCCATCAGTCTCGCCTAAGGCCGGTCGGCCCAAATGGCAACATGGGCATAAGTGAGAATATGCAGATCAACACAAATTGCTTCTTCCTTTCTTGTTAACGCCTATGTTTTCTTAGCCAGACCCAGTGGCCCCTACCTCCATGGTGGTCAACCCCACCAGAGAGGGAGAGAGAAAAAGAGTTTGTGTTTGTCCATTGCCGCCATGGTGGTCAACCTCAACTTAAAGAATGCAGAATGAGTACGTAGCCTACTCATCTCGTCCGAAATAATACTTTCGGTTCAGTGATGACTATTATATTTGTTGACACCGAAAATCGACTTGGCTCTTAAATGATCATGGAGTCTACGGGAGTTCACAAGGCCTATTGAAATTTGTGTATTGGTAGCCAAGACTAGCAAATCAATGCTCGGTTACGAAGGAGCGTCGGCAACACCATGAAGTCGGTATGTCATGTCGACAGCTATGCGAAGCGATTAAGTTTGCATTTTAAATCATCTAAATGATAAGGGGAGCAGTTAGCGATGGATCCAAGAATTTCAAGAAAAGGTGCATGTGAGGAAATCACAGAGGATAGTTTTATCTTGTACGAGTTTATAAAAAGTCGGAGACGGCTTTTTGTTAAGGACCAATCAATCAACAATCAAACTCTTATCTTTGATTTGCTATTTATCTTATCAAGCATTTACCTTTATTGCACTTTTTTCATGTCATTGTATCTTAGAATTTATTTTCATGGAGCATCATACCCAGGATAGTTATTTTGGCATAACGTTTAACTGTATCTCGTGCATTTCATTTCATATAGATAGCTTACATTTGACCCCCAAAAAAAAAAAATAATAATAAAAATAGAAAGCTTACATTATTTAAACAAGAAAACCAAAAAGATTTCGTTTGATGCAATGTTAATTAGAAACCTTATTAGGATTGTCTGAATGGTTTTCTAGCTAACATTGCAGGTGCTTACGTTTGCTTAAGGTAAGCACATTTCTATCCCTCACTCACAATTTATTTATGCTTTCATTTATTGATTGTTCAATAATGTTTGTGCACCTGCATGATCACATGTGCATGATAGGACTTTAGTCTAAAATTGATCCATGTTGCCTAACAAAAGATTTTTCATGAAAGAATAGTACCGAAAGGGTATTAATAGAAATATTAGCGTAATCAAATCCCCAGACTCAAAACCTCTAGTTCGCAAAAATAAAAAATTTTCTTCCGCTATTTTATTTAGGTTTCTAATCAGCCTACCTAGAATGATTAGTGACAACTCCGAATTGAAAATCTTTTGCATGTTAATCATTTGAACCTAAGTTGCGGATTGATAGAGTTTGGGAGAACTCGAGCTAGATTAGTTAATTTAATTAACTTAGTAATTCATTAACCTAAAAAATTGATTTTTTAAGTCGCGACAGCTTGGCGAATCCACTAGGAACGTTTTTTTTTAAATTTTTTTAAAAAATGAAGGACATAATTGGACTTATAATTTTCGAAAAAAATAAAAGGAACCTAGTGGACTTAGACCTAAATTTTTTTCATGGAAAATTTTTCTAATTGGTGATTTGGATTGACCCCTAATTTTGTTAGGTGTTATATGTTTTTACAGGGTTATGTTGATTGCAATGTTTTCTAATTTTTGTGTTGCAAAGTTGATATTCTTAATTTCTTGCAAAGTTGGAATGTTGAGTGCCTTAAACTCTCGTGCATGATTTTTCGATTTTTGGCATTCCACCACCTAAACTCTTAGTAAAATTAAAGATGGTATCAAGATTGGGAATTTCCCCGGCCTTAATAGCGAGTAGTGGGTGACTCCATCTTTGATCCCGAGCTTTGGTATCGAGGATCCACCATCTTGGCTATAATCTCATGGCATGGATTGGATCCTCGACCTAAATGAACTCTTAAGGATTGAACATTGACCAATGTAATTTGGTATGGTTTGTCCTTCAGATTTCAAATTTTTCAAAAAATTAAAAAAAATCACCTTGCGCTCCTTGTGAGCATGTCGTTGTGATTGCCATAATGTCGGTAAAGTAAGCTTCTTAAACCTTTTTCTTGTGATTTACTTATCTCGTACATTATTTTTGTCGGTTTATGGCAAATCAGGTTGGTCTTGTCTAGCTCGATTACTTCATTTGGAGCAAGAACATTCGGACCATTTTGATGCCTAAGTCAGACCTAGGCGTGCGTTTAGCCTTGCTTGGCAGTATAGCCCATGATTATGTAAGCGTAGATTGGGGCGTTTGGTGCATTTGTTGGAGATATGGATCTGCTCTGGGCTCATTCAGGCAATCGCTCACTTCTGGGGCCCCAAACCTCTACCTTCATATTTAGTAAGCATGAGCTTACCCTCACTTTAGGGGAATATAGCATGCTCATCGGAAAGTCCTTAGATTCGGAGCTTGTCAGCCCATATGTTGGTGCAGATCCTCCATTCCTATTGGCTGAATTTTTTAGAATCGAAGTCGCCACAGCTTGAAAAGTTTTAAAAGCTAATTACGGGAATTGCCCTTTTCCATTTTGAACAGAATGTTTTAATCAAGCCTCCTCTTTGCAAAAGGATAAATTTTTCTTCCCGGCTTTCTTTGGATGAGTGATTTTTCCTCATTGCAAAAATTCTGTCAATCCTAAGATGGATTACTTGGTTCATCAAGATTGTGAAAAGAAAAATTTTGTCAACTCAATGTTGATGGAAATTTTTATTTCCCTCACCAAGTATAAGCACAGTAAAAGTGGTATTTTTCAAGCTCCCATTGAACTTTAGCAAATATGGTTCCTTTCTCATATAAAGGGGTGTCAAGATCTTGTGATAGTTCAAAAGCTCAGAAATTTTTGTCCCCCGATCATGGTTTTCAAAGAGAAGCAAAATGACATGATAGACTATCATTTTTTTTTTTTGGGTGGCTAGGATTGCTAGAGGAGCCGGATCCTGAGGGATTTCGATGGTGTGCTAATTGGTTCCAAACTAAAGTAGCCACGTATAGCATGTGGACTCACTGGGCCGGTTCCTTTATTCGGTTTCACCGAAGCAACGGAATATTTCCCTACATGAGTGGCTCGATAGTATGGAGTAGTTCAGTAGCCACCCCCACCTCTTGGTGCCCATCGTATAATATTGGATTTTTCTAGCCCCATTCTAGAGCATGAGCAGGCCACCATCACCAGCTAGACAATGTGAAACCCTTGTCGGCCAATAAAGCTCAGTATGCCTAGGAAGGCATTGGAGGGTGAAGAGAAGGCGTACCATGCCCCGCCTCAGTACATCAAAAAGCATTTCGTTCCCGATGCATTGCATCCGAAGATCCCTCAGGTGCGGCCCACAGCTACTTTTTGGGCTCAAATGGAGGATCTTAAACAAGAGTTGGAGCAGACGAAAGAAAAAACTGCAAAAGCGACTCAAGCATATAAACGTTTGAAGAGTGGAATTGCTCCTTCGAAGTAGTAGACCAAGTGTTTTGATTTATCGAGTCTAGTTTAGTTTCCGTTGTCTAGGGGTTTATTTGTCGCATTTAAAATTTCGTTGGTCTCTACTGTGGTTAGACATTTTCATTCCAATTGCAATTTGATGAGTTTCTTTTCTGTTTTCTGTTGACTTTACCGCGGTGTGCCATTTTTCTAATTTTTTCGGTCTGAAATTGGAAACCAGCCTATTCGTGCAAAACATTTGGGAGATCTCATTCTATCATGTGAGAAGCTTTTGGATAAATCGGACTTGTTTTCCATTTCTTCCATAATTTAGCATGCGGCCAAATAAACATGAATTGCAGGAGCAGTTTCCGCACTGATTTTATTCCGTCATTTACTACTAATTGGAAGGCTCTTTTGCGAAAAACTAAAATTGAAAAGTTGTATAATGGGGTTTGAAATAGTGGACTGCAAATTTCTGGATCTTGAATCGCAATTTTGACTGGTCAAATGGACCGAGAGCAAACAATGTACAAATCTGTTTTCTGAAGGAAATTTCCTGAACAAAATATTAAACTGCATTTGATCTGTGCATTTCCCGAAGAAAAATGAAACATGAAAGTTGTTCATCGTTGTCTCGTACATGTCCCCTCAAATTTTGGTGCCATTTGAAGAACTCCATGAATTATTATGAATTTTTCGCTAAAATTGGACGAAACTGAAATTTTTCTGGGACAGTCCTTCGGCGAAATAATAGGAACTTCGTCTTGGGTCTATATTGATGTCATGTACTGGCTTGCTATTCTCATTCATTATACTTATCATGCCATTACCTTTTTTAGGTAACATACTGCGGATACCCCACATGAGCCGGCTGTTGCCCAAGCCAGAACAGGACAAATGGCCGAGCAAGCTGAACTGTTGGCTCAAATGGAGCAAAGGATGAGCAAAAGAAAATGGTCAACCACTAAATGACTCAGATGAGACTGATGATGACTGGTTTCATAGCTAACCAAAGACATTAGCCAATTGCAACGGTAGCGCCCATGATTCTACCCCCGGCAATCATCAATCCTCGAACAAGCATTCTGGGCGATGGGGACCATAACGGCATGCTGCCCCTTGAAGATGTTGTTTTGCCTGGTGTTCATGGTGTCATTCCACCTCCTAGGAATGTTATCCTACCTGGAGGCCAAAGGCCCACTCAACCCGTTGGAAATATTGTGTTACCAGCAACTCAGACCGTGGCACCATCCGTGATCAATATCCCACAGCCCAGTGTTACAACCAGGGGAATAAGTGATGAAAGAGTCAAGCTCTTGGGCAAAATGGATCAGCGGCACCTCGAGGTGGAAGAGCCATACAGTCTGGCCCCTATTGACTTATCTGTCTATGCAAAAGTACAGGCGCCAGATAAATTTAAGTTTCCTAACTTCGAAAAGTACGACGGTACATCCAACTTGATTCAACATGTCCAAATGTATCGTACCCAGATGAATAAGTACATGGCCAATTGCCCACTTAAGGTTCAAACTTTCCAGGCTTGTCTGAAGGATGCGGCGATGAGGTGGTAGACTAATTATAACATCAATCACATGAAGAGTTGAGAAGAGGTGGCCAATGCATTCGTGAACCATTTCAGGTTCAACTCGGATATCACTGTCTCCAAGGAAGACCTCAAACAAGCAGAAATGAAAAAGGGTGAGAATACTAAGTAGTATGCCACGAGGTGGAGGAATATTGCAGCTCAACTCAGGCCTGAAACCCCGAAGCGTGAATTACTGAGGCTGTTCGTATCCACCCTCCCTTAGGCTTTGTGATCGCGGATGAGGGGAACCAGGGCTCAATTTTTTAGGCAACTCATCTCGATGGGCGAGGAAGTGGAGATCAGCCTAAAGAATGGTTGGTATGGAGAGACAGGTTCTTCGGCAAAGCGATTCTCCAGTAAGAAAAATAAGAAGCTGATTGCCAAGGTGAACATGACTTACACCCTTAAAACTCCAGCCCAACCGCCTAAGGTTTAGAGAGTTACTCATTAGCCAGCCGGCTCTGGCAACTGAATCCGCGCTAGAAGTATCAGCGCCCTAAGTGTCAATTCACTCCTTTACCTGGGGTACTTTCCCAGGTCTTGGTCGTTCTATGAAAGAACAATATTTTGTCTTCCGATCCGCAGTGTCCCTACTATGCTTCATTCGCTTGCTATGATATATCCAAGAAATGTGATTATCATTCAGGCAAGCCAGGCGACTCCACTGATGAGTGTATGGTTCTTAAGCATCAGATTCAACATCTTTTAGATACATGCGCCTTCTCAGTCCCAACGGCCGGGCAATCGAACGTGCAGAGTAACCCGCTACTAAATCACGTGTGCAATTGAAGAACCCTTTGAGGAAGTGGGCACAGATCCAAAATCAGTAACCCATTTTTAATTTTATGCAATCCCTTGCGTGGGATATTTCCTGTTTTTTAGGTGTATAGGTTGCATTTTCACGTCTCAGGTTGATTGTTATAGTCAAATTCCTCACCATTGAGGAGTTGTCTGCAGTTTGAATTCAATAAGATGTAATTTGTTGAATTATAAAAAAAATTACAAGAATTTTATAAAAAAAATTTGATGGCCTAATGGGTATACCAAACTGGCCTGGTGATGATATCTAGCCGAGTGAAAAGTTGTATTATGCATGGAGAATCCTGAGGGCCGGGCTCAATTATGCTTCCTCACTTTTCTGTCTTTAAAAGAAAATGAGTTCAAAGAAGAAATCTCAGAAAATGAAGCAAAAACTTTGCATGCGGTTTAGCCGTAGTAATTTTACTGACTTATCCACTAGATGTTTCAGGGGCAGGGATTAGCCTGTACATCAGGCTATTGGCTGATCAAAGCCAATCTATGCATTGTCCTAGGCCGATTTTTTTATCACGTCGCATCAACTAGCGGAGCGAAGCCAAAATTTCTTGATCTCAAAAGGGAGTATCTCTTCTTTGATTTGATCAATTGGAAATTTGACGTTTTGCCTTCCTTCTCACAAGGTCAAACTAGGGGACATCTCCCTAATCTTGGCCACTGAAGTAAAGGGCGATCGGAACTTCCTGAATCACCGCTCGCCTTTTAATGTCCTATTCAAGCACATTTTTCGTGCAAGTCAAATGCAGAATGGAACGAAACCAAAACTTCCAACATCGGTCATGTCCAGGGGCAATTCCAAGCTATAGTTGTACCAATGCAACCCATTCCAATGGAAAATGGAGCAAACTGTCAGAGTGTATAACCGATCCAATAGTCATCCCCACATAACAAGTAGAGCATCTCGAGTCTTCGCTCGAATCATTTCATGCAAGTTTTTCTTGGGCAAAAGCCAGGAATGAGTCGCCCGCATATATATGGGCAATCCACAATCCCCCAATTCTTGAGAGTTTTATTGCAACAGACCCATGAGTTTTTCATGAAACTATCACAAGTTATTGCTACGTTTTGCATGCTTGGAAGATGCTGAGATGTTGCATAGCTACTTTGTAAAGAAGTATTACATTTGAGTAGTATTCACATTTTTTATGAATAATCAAGTTGTAAGTTTGAACCTCACATTTTCAGGTTAAAAGTTTATGTTTCTATTGCTAACCTTCAATGGGGAACAATCTTATTCAGGCGATTCAAGAAATTCTACAGAATGATTAGGGGTGTGCAATCAGACCGGGTTTACCCGGAACACGGATCGGCCCACCCGAAAAACAGGGTCGGGAATCGGTTCCCGCTTAAACCGGTCCGGGATTTGGTTTCAATTTTTGGGAATCGGTTGAAACTGGTCCAGTTTCCGATTCTAGGTGAAGATCCACTCGGACCGATTTTAGAACCGATTTTTAGTTTTTTTTTTTTTTTAAGAAACCCTAGTATCTAATCCATCGTCACTTGCCCTTTGATTGTCTCACATCCCTCACCTCCTCTCACTCCTCTATTTCTTCCCATCTTGTCGTATTATCTATTATATTTTGAACTGTTGCTTTTGGTGGATTGTAATTTTTATTGTTTATTTTATCAATACTCATATTATTTTGATAAAAAAAAAACAAGTCTTCGGGTATACCCTGGAACCAGACTCAAAAACAAGATTGGTTTCAAAATAGGTTCCAAGACAAACATGGTCGATTTTCGGTTCTAAAAACTGGGAACCGTTTATAATAGGATCGGTTTCGGGGTTTAGGTGAGGACCTGGCCCATCCGGCCCATGCTCACCCCTAAGAATGATCATGTTGAATGAGAAACATCAGGATGACGAAAGGCTAGCTGTTTTTCCTAAATGTTGATCTTTAGCGAGATGAGTGAAAATTCTGTGCTGACAAGGTAAAAAATTATCTTATAAAAAGTATGACGACCAAGGTGATGAGAGACATTCATTTCCTTTACCTAAGCACTACATGATATCCCTTGATTAATCCATTTGAGCGGCGGATTTATTTCTTACCCCTATCAAGAACTACCCCATACTGGGGCATCAATTGAAAATCTCAAAAATTGCTAGAATTTTCTTGCTCTCACTTGTGTCAATTTTCAAGTATATTTAGTGCATGCGAATTCTGCAGTAGCTCAAGTGCCCTAGATACGACAAAGAGTATTTCTTTCTATATCCTATGCACTATATCCTTTGTCTAGCCAAATTGAGTGGTGGATTCACTTCATACCTCCCAATTGGCAATCATCTATTCACTTCATGCCTCCCAATTGGCAATCATCTCCACAGTCAAAGCAATGAGGCTGTCACAAGTCCTAAGATGAGCAAAAAGGTCAAAATACACTAGAACATTGAATTCAAGGAAGCAATGCAGCGTATAAATCCAAAAGAAAAAGGAAAAAAAGAAGAAAAAATAGAGAAAAAAGAAAGAAAGAAAGAAAAAAAAGGTTTCAAGAACAACTTTTGCGAAAGCATTCCTAAAGGATGAGATCATTTGCAAAAGGAAAAGAATTTGCTGAAGTCTGGAGTTTCAAGTTTCCAAAATGACGACGCAAAAGAATTTGCCGAAGTTTGGAGTTTCAAGGTTCTAAAATGATGACTCCTTAGAAAAATCTGCAGCTATCCATGAAGAAATCTCAAGAGCAGAAATCCTGTGACCAAAGCGTGAAGCACGGATGATCATCAATTTCCCACTCATTTGCTACAAACAAGCCATTCATTTCCAAACCGAAATAGAACATCCGTTACATCCCTCACAAAGTCTCTTCAAATTAGGGCACTGAGTTAATGCGGGATCTCGAATGTTTATGAACATTGCTCGAAGAAGTGCGAGCAATATTATTTTATCTCATTTTGCAGGTTTTTTGACTTGTAAATTCGAAGCAACCGATGATACCATTTCTTTCAAAGCCATGACTCGCACGAGCCTCACATTACAGTCCTTATAAGAACCTCTCATATTGGTCAAGTAATACTGATTGCGAGAGTACCTAGACTCTTGTCAAGCACGATGAAGGCAACTTCGAGCGATTCTCGTACAAGCATCAATGATCGAGTAAATCAGCCTTGTCAAAAGAGAGTGAGTGAAAATTCTTGTTGACTGAAGGTTTTCTCATTCAAAATGATCAAAACAAATTACAGTTCCTTTCTGAATTCTTCGCTTCGCTATGATAACTACTACAACCATGACCACAACTTCAGTATGACTGTTACAGCCACGCAGCATGCAATGGAGAGTATCTAGGTTGCGACGTACTAGCTACTTGAAACGTGCTCGTGACAAGCTACTTTCGGAATGTTATGGAGTTGGGGCCCAACATCAACTTAAAGGTTGCAAAATGAGATACGAGGCCTACTCATCTCGTCCAAAATAATAAGTTCGGTTCAGTGATGACTATTATATTACAAATATTTGTTAGAACCCAAAATAATGTCCATGAGATTGTATGCATGTACACATGCATGCATCTATCCATATGTAGACTAGCGGACACAGCCTATGTTTTTCTTAGAACCCAAAATATTTCTCATCTTAGAAAGGCCAAGTGTTCTTCAAAATTTAGTTGGGGACGGTAATGAAAACACGGTTAAATCAATCTTGCGTTAGATCACGAGAAGGAAAATCTCTGAGTTAAATCCAATCAGCGCAATAACCTCAAATTATATTACATAAAGTCTAGACTTGAAATTACTTGTGAATCAAATTATTTCAGTTCCAATTAAATCCAATCGCTTCCAGTCAAATCTTGGGGACTATAAATTTTTGAGGATCTATATCAAATCTTCAAAGATGTGATGGTTATCGGAACATGCTAGAGCAAATCTCGGTTGTTTATTGCAATTTTTTATTTGATTTTTCTTATGTTTCGACAATTCATACGGAAATTACGAGGAAAGAGATGTGATTACGACCGGATACAAACGGAGAACTGATAGGGATGGTTCAATAATGCTACATTATCTTCTTAATTCCCTCATCGAATAAAAATCGCAAAAATTAGAACAAAAAATTGTTGAATTTGCGAACTACCGTCGACACAAAACCCCGTATAATTCAAAAATTCTATCAGAACTATTGAATTTTGTAAGAGCAACCTGTTCCAGCTGTTCATGTCTTTACACAATTAGAGTAAGGCATGACCTTTTGAGAATATCCTTCACTTCCAACAGTCCGAGTATGGATTAAATCCCAAGCCAATGAAGCCATATAACTCCCCAATAATCTAGAGGAAGAATAAAATCATGAGGATGTCTTCTTGATGATCTGAAAACCATGACATAACACGAAAAGTAGTGCGCAGCGCATGCTGATCTCTCGTTTTTTCAAGGCTACCGAGGATATGGCTCGGTCATAGAGACCTCGTTTTTTGAGACCCCATGTACCCTCGAACTGTTATCTTGTGTGGATGGCATATCCAATTCAGCACCCCCGTGGATGAAGAATGCGGGTTGCGACGGCACTTGGAGACTGAACGAGTGGCTGTTAAGCATCAGAAGGACCGAGGCCATCGTTGGCCGGTTAGCCATGTTTTCTTGGACACATAGTAGACCAATTTGGATGCACCTTGCGATTTCGGTACTTGAACCAGAAGTTAAAGAGGAATCAATGATGTTTGATATTGTTCCATCCCTCCAACTCTTCCAAACCTGAAAACATTAGACAAACATTGAACTGATTGGGCTCCGAAACGTTATGCAAAATGAGAAGGTGTGTTCTTATACTCACATAGCCTATAAGGACCTCCGTGTCATCACCCACGCGGAAAAGATTGTTCCTCTGACCACTCACAATCTCTAAAACCAGCACTCCAAAACTGAAGACATCGGACTTAACCGAGAAGTTTCCACGCATCGCATACTCTGGCGGCATATATCCGCTGTGCATCACAGTAAGTCCACCATATTAGCTTTATAGTTTGCCTTTGTTCTATCTGTAAGCACTCCAGGATGTTGTAGCACTTACTAGGTCCCCACGATCCGGTTTGTCTTGGCCTGACTTTGGTCCAGCTCAAACAGCCTCGCCATACCGAAATCCGATATTTTAGGATTCATATCCGAGTCCAACAAAATGTTGCCGGCTTTGAGGTCTCGATGGATGATACGAAGCCGAGAGCCTTCGTGTAGGTAGAGCAGCCCTCGAGCAACACCCATTATTATCTTGTGACGCGTATTCCAGTTGAGATTCGCACGCTTCAGGGAATCTATGCATTTTGATAAAATCACATTCTACAAGACGTCCCTTAATCCTTTCATGAGGATCTAAAATCAGGCATGACAAGCAGAGAAACATACCGAATATGAACTGATCGAGGCTTGAATTGGGCACAAACTCATAAATGAGAAGCCGTTTAACTCCTTCCAGACAGAAACCAAGGAGCCTGACCAAGTTCCTATGTTGTAGCCTAGCTAGTAACATGACCTCATTCTTGAATTCTATTTCTCCTTGGCCGGAATTCTGTGACAGCCTTTTCACTGCAATTTCCTGTCCGTCGGAGAGCTGACCCTGGAATTTCATCAAAGTAGGTCCTCGTGAGTATCGATTGGCACATTGAAGCATTTCAAAGAGGATCAATTGATGTCATCTATGATTCTTGTGTTGCTTAAATTTTGAAAACAAGAGAGTAGAGGATGTGCTTTGTCAATTATTACCCTGTAAACAGCACCAAAACCTCCTTGTCCAAGCTTCTTGGTATTAGAGAAGTCATCCGTTGCCGCTCTGATAGTACCGAAATCAAATTGCAGCGACTCAACCGTGCTAATTTCATCCTCAACTTCACCTAGAAAGAGAAAAACACGGTCATTTGGAGCAAACAAACAAACAAACTATTTTGCTGCTCTAAAAGCGTAGTAATTGGTCAACTTCATCGTGTCCATGATCTTTTAAACCTCATAAACAGTTTATACACTAATTCAAATAGATAAAGTAAAGACTCACCTTCAACTCTTTGTCTGGCCTGCTGCTTCTTCTTCCTTCTTACGATCAGGAGTACGACAACGCCTGTAACAAGTAACCCAGAAACACTTGTGGTGACTGCAATGATCACAGTCCTCGTCCAATCGCTCTTTCCACCTGCAAGAGCACAGGCACCTCATTTTTTTTTTTTGTCATTGCTCACTGTTTACTAAGTAATACACTGGAGAAAGTACAAAAGCGCCAATCTTATGGTGCCTTTGTTTAGCAGAAAAACTCCACAAGAACGATTTCCAGAAAAATGTCTTCCAGGAGTTATCCTTTATTTGCTGGTATGTGACCTAAATTTTTTTGAATTTTTTGTTGTTCTTCCTTCTTTTATTACAATTTGTGGCTGGCAAGGGTCGCTGGAGCTCGTCGGCCGGTAGGCTAGGGCCGCGTAGCCCTCACTCGGCCTCACCCACCGCCGCCTCGCCTCGCATACTACCTAGCAGCGTCCTCAGTGCTACGTTGTACATGTCTAGGCTCGAGATGTTATTCATGTTGTACAACAAGTAGTTGGGGTCGATCACAGCGTCATCAGTGCCACGTTGTACGTATATCGGCAAAGATTCTCTTTCTACTCACCTCCATCTCGCTCGCTCGTAGCTTGCCTTCCTAACTCGCCTATGCTCAGTCCTCTCATTCATCTTTTACAATATACCATTTTGTTGCTAATAGTATTTTGCTGTAAAAAATGAAACCAACAAAATCAACAAAAGAAAAGCAGATTGTAGGGAGACATTGGAACTAGATTGAAAAAATAGGGAGTTTCGAAGGCCGATTATAGGGCAACACATGGTAGGTTCCATGTTTCAAAAACCAAAAACTGGTTCTAACCTAGAATCTACCCATCTTGGAACTAGATCGAAAAATTAAGGTAGTTTTCATGGTCGGTTTCAAGGCAACACATGGTAGGTTCCAGGATTCAAAAACTGGAAACCAGTTCTAACATGGTAAGTTCCAGATTTGGAAGCTACTTACTCTAAAACCGATCACCCCTAGTCAAGGTATGACAAATTACACATATATAGTTTTTTTTTTTTTTTTTGGTCGGATCACATATATAGTTGAAGTACCTATTTTTCAAATATCTCTCTAAATTATTTTTTTATGTGGAAAATAGAGTAATTATCTTATTGACGGTCGGTGCACTGAATGTATTCAATGTACAAAAGTTAGTTTCACTGACATTTATTAATTTGTTAAGTACATCTAGCATTATTCTTTCTTAACCGTTGACTTGAAACGTTCAATGAGTGTAGAGAACCTTCCAACTCGTCAACTACCCACAATTTTGAAAAACGGTTTTACAGGTGTTATTATTAGCGTTTTCTTTCTCGTTTGATAATCGTCATTATATTCAGAAACTTGTGTTTGAATTAATCAAAGCTGTTTTCCAAAAGCGAAGCATGGATTTTGGTCAAGATCAACATTTACGAGTAACATCAACTAACAACATTCGACATTAAACTTGATCCATCACGGTAGGCTTAATATCATTTTTGAATTTCCTTATAGTTTTACGGGCATGTGTTCAAGATCTAGGGAAGTACGAGTTTGAGCATAAATTATATTTTCAATGAAAGATTTATGGTTTAGCATTTGCATTATAAGCTGTATATTATGAAATAAAGACATTGCGAGTGCTACAACTTCTGTACGGCGCTTACTTGAATCCCATGATTTTTAAAGAACGTTCACCATATGTGTCATGCCATGTCGGATTTCCAAGACTTGTGGTGAGCAGTTTATCAAAGTTACGACATCACTCAAGTGAGCATCGTTTAAAAGTTATGGCACTTGTGGCATTCTTTTTCTAAGAATGAGTAGGACAAACAGACCAAACCGAAAACCAGCTCGATCGGTTAGGTCTAGTTCCTTGAGATGCCACTCCAGTTCCCAATTTCATAAAATTAGAACCTTTGATTTTCGCTCCGATTCTCGATTCTAAGGGGAATCGAATCAATGATTAAAGTCCATATTGGTCATCTCTATTAATAATCCATAGTTCTATTGGACCGCCCGGGAACATGTTTTCTCGGTTCCTAAGTGGGACTCGACCGGACGGGAACCGATCACCTTTAATTTTTCGTGTCGCTCCAATAAAAGTTACTTCCCCGAAATCTATGATTCCACATGCATTTCGAAAAATTGATACGAAGATTTCAGAGTATATAACATAATATTGTCTTATAAATGATGATAGAGATTGAAATGTAGACTAGGGCCACAAAGAAAAGGAAACCATTATCTTCAAAGTTGATTTTTTTTTTTTTCTAACACGGACACTTATGGCCCAGGTCAAATGAACTTTTGGGTGACTTAGGCGGATTGACCAGGAAGAAAGAAGCCTAGTGGGTGGTCCTAGACTGCTAGTGGGAAAAGGAGAATATAAAATGGTGAAAGGACGATCACACAAAAAGTGTCTTGACCAATAATTCAACATGAATAGACTTCTGAAATTGGTAAGAACGAACTTGCGTAGTCTTTAAGACGATGCATTCGTTTTACAGAGGCAAAAAAGCTTACTTAGCAAGTTCTACGTGGAGAAAATTACTTATTAATGTGGAAAACTTACTTTAGGCTCCATTTCTTCCGTGAAAATATGGTATTTTTGAAAAGCATTCTTCAAAAAGCTGATTTCAAGAACAATGAAGATATTTTTCGGTATTTAGCTAAAATCTAAAAACGAACTGAAAAATATTTTCCGTCTTTTGGTAATAAAAATCTCATTAGATCTTCTTTATCTTTGCTAAAAAATTGCTGACCTGAACTTGGCCTGTACTCACTAGCACGGTTGGTGCTAACATGAAAATTTTTTGTACTTAATAAACAATTCCTTACTTTTTAATAGTTTAATATCTTTAAATATTTTTATAATTTTTTTCTTTTTTCTTTTATTTCTTTCTCCGCCGATCGCTAGGCCTAGCCTCATCAGACGCGGGCGAGTTGGAGCCTCGATTGTGGCCGGTCACTGGCCGTTGCCGTGGGAAGAAGAAAAAAAAGTAAAAATTATTCAAAATAAAAAATTATCAAATTTTTTTACTAATTTAAATAGTTGAAAAGATTAGAAATGTGAAGTAGAGGGAATAAGAGAGGAAATTTTTTTTCCTCTTTTCAAAATCGAAAATTATTTCCTCACTTTTGAAGTTTTTTTTTTTTTTTTTTGGCCATGGATGGAAAATGCTTCCTTTGATTAGTCTATTTTTTGCGAAACAAAGACCAAAAAGTCCAGAGAATATTTCGTCGGAAATTATTTTTCGTGAAACAAACGGAGCTTAGATTATGACAAAAAAACAAAACAAAACAAAACAAAACAAAACAAACAGAGGCTAGATTTAAATGTAAATGCATCGTTGCTTTATCGTGGGTTCTAGTGTGACATCCAAATTACCCACTGTTAAAGCGCCGCCCCCCAATACTTTTTCCTAGAGATCAAAAGATCCAACATCATCCACTGTCAAATGATGTACGGCGTTGTTAATCTTGTCAGATATATATAGACTGCCCCTCAAGTAAAGGTGCGTTTGATAATACTTCTATTTCTTAGAACAAGTTTTATTAATAAATAATTTTTTTTATTTCTATTCTTGAACAAATTTTGAGCAGAAGAATATCTTTGATAATTGTGTAAAATTTCTATTTCCGAAATAGAAGAAGAATATAAATGTATTTGGTATGGCCCTATTAATTTATATTCCCTAGTTTTTATTTGATTATAAAAATGTCAATGTAGATTTAACAATTTATGTTTAGATAAAATTAGACTTTTGTAAGGACTCAACTAATTAAGATATTCAAAGATAACCTTAGAAAATACAACGTAATAGTTAGTAGGGGTGTTGAAAATACCGGAACGGCCCCTACCCGACCCATGAATTTAAAATCAGGCACAGAATTATGAACGAGGGTTGTGATTCATGAATTTAAAATCAACCGAAAGTTTAAAAATGAACCAACCGTTGGTAACTTGGGCATTTGCAGGTGGAGGAGCAGGAGGGTTGGCCTTGGGGACCGGAGCTGGTGGTGGCGGAGAAGATGGAGGATTGCCAGGATCGGACTCGAAAAATGGGTACAAGTCCCATCGGAATATGCAGCTCGGCTTATTAACACCACCACCTTGTTTTCCGTGGCAGCATCTTTGATAATCATTTATGCATTCCCACAGGCAACTCTGGCAATCAAGTGGAGACAAATCGGGGCTGCATTGCAGCAGCGCGAACATGGTCTGGAAGTTCGGCAACACCGTGCTCCCGGTTGCGAACTTGAGATCTGACGTCCCCATCGAAGCCCTCGCTGCCAGCTCCTCTGTCAAGTTCCTCCATATCGGATCGAACTGATCCTGATCCATCGGTAGGTCACCAGTGTTATAATATTCTATGGTTGGAAATGTCTGCTTCACGCCATACATCAGACCATCGGCGTAACGGATGATGCACGGAGGATCTCCTTTCCCCCAGGAACACGCAGCTTTCTGAGTCGGACACTTGATCATCAAATCTTCAGCAGCAGAGCTTATGCACTTGAAGCAAGTGTCGTTCGAAGAATCGCCTCTGCAGAAACTGAGCACATAAACAACGTCTGAGCCGTTCCCTACCTTCCCAGAGTAGAACCTGCCCTTTGAAGCCATGTCGCTAGCTAGAGAAGAGAGGACAAGTTTGCGGTTCTTGGCGTAGTTGGTGGCGGCTGTGAAGTTGCCCGTGTTGTAGCAGTATTCAGCGTGGGAGAGGTCGAACGTTAGGATGTGAAGACAGAGAAGGACAGAAGGAAGACGAAGAAGAAAAAGAGGGATTGAAGGAGGCTGTGCAGACATGGTGTTTCCTGGCTGCTTTAGCTCCATTGTGGAAGATGAGACGTATGAATCGTCCTCTGTGGAGGTCGTGGTTGGACTTGGGTAAATGCCCGGATACAAAGACGTGGCTGATAAAGATTGAAGCAGATGAGGACAATAAAGGAAGAAGACCATTGCAAGAATCTTCAACTTTAGGTTTCTGATATTTTCCGACACACGGCATGGTCCATGTGAAGGCGCGTTTCATCAATGCAAATGCTAAGGTCGTTTTTGTTTTGTGGAAAAAAATGACTTGAAAATGAAAAATATTTCCATTTAGCATTTTCGTGAACGATGAAAAAATTTTCGTTTATTTATTTTTAACAAATCATATAAGCGATATATTATTTTTCAAATCATTTATTTTTTACGAAACAAATAAAACCTAAATCTAACATTCCATGGTGGTGGCTTGAATGGCATGGGCTACTATTCCACAAACGTGAGGTCAAACTCACAGAGGCTAAAGTTGTTTTGCAGGAGCATGGCATCTAACTTTATGCAGACGAGTTTTGGAACTTTGATATTCCGGCGGGCTGTGTCGATTTGCTCATCAATCTCGGATCTCTGAATCACAAATAGAGGGCTGATCATGGATTGGGAGACCCATCTGTCTCGCCCAAGGACGGTCGGCCCAAACGACAATATAGGCATGTCTGAGAATATGCATATCATCATAAATTGCTCAATCAGCTCCTTCTTACTTTCGTGTTCATGCCTTCGTTTGCTTAGCCAGACCCAGTGGCCACAACCTCCATGGTGGTCAATCCCACCAGAGGAGATTGTGCGTTTGTTGCCAATGGTAGATACATGTGGTGGAAAGGCTGCATTGGTGGTGACGGCGCTGGTAGTGACGTCTCGGGCGAGGCACGATGATGGTGCTCCGATGCGGCAGCGGTGGCGACATCAGGCGAGGGGTGATGGTGGTTGAAGGAGGATTTTCCTCTCTGAGAGAAAAAAACCGTTTGGGTTGCTGGGAAAGGAAAGAGATACTTATGCGGCAGCATCCCAACCATTCATATACAATGGTTGATGGGGCAGCCTGGGGTGACAAATTTTCAAATTTGTCGCCTTAGGCTGTTTTTGTTTTTGTTTCGTTTTGTTCATTTTTTTTTTAGCGCCTTTTGGCTTTAAATTTTAATAGGCCGTTTAGTTTCTTGCAATTCATGTTTGAAGTAGCCCATTTTATTTTCAAATTTAAGATAGGCTCGATTTTCATTTTTAAAATTTTTCAGAAGTTGTCATTGTAGAACTAAAACCAGAAAAATGGTCCAATTTGGTTCTTAACTACAATACAGTTTGGTCTGGTTCCGTTTTTCTTTAAACCGTACTTATGCTAATCCAACTTGGAAAATCACTTTTCGCCTCGAGCAATAGCCTCGTCGAGGGCATGAAGGGTTTACACAATACCCATTAGGGGTGATCGGTTTTATGATGGATGATTTTTACCCTAGAATCGAGAACCGCCCGTTAGGGACCGGTTCCGCAAAATGTGAACCGTGAACCATCCGCTCATTTCATAGATCCACCCGAAAACCAAACCATCGGTCCGGTCCGATTTCCAGTTGGATACCGGTTACGGTTCTACCGAGCACGAACATCAATTAAAAAAAGAAAAATGGACCAATCTCTAGCGGTTGAAGGAGGAAATATTTTAATAATGCAAGATAACAATGTGGACAACGATTTAGTACCATTGCCACATGAAAAAATTTCACTATGCAAGATAACAAGCATTGTAATATTTGCAAAAGTTATTTCAAAAGAATATATATTTGTATTATATAAAAGGACCGATTCAGTTGGACCGATTGGATGGTTCTCACTCAAAATCGAGAATCGAACCGGTACCCGCCGGTTCCATAAAATTGGAACCGAAATCCGGACCGTATCCGTCGGTTACCATCGAAAATCGGCCAATTGAGTACGGTCCGATCCAGTTTGGGTGGATCATGATTTTTTTGCTCACACCCCTAGTACCCATCTAATAAACTAACCTAGCGGTTTCTTGTTGTAGCCGTCTTAATTAACGAGTGAATGAAAACTCAAGCATCATTTAGCAAATTGGAGCATACTATAAAGGGCGAGCGAGTTGGAGAAAGAGAGGAGAAATATCTTATCATGAGTAATCCTCCAAGACACGAAACTCATCCTTCATCGAGGAGATCTGGAATCAATAAGATTACAACGAGATAGTCAGTATGAGTTCTTTTACCCACACAATTAGGCTATGTTTGATTTGGATTTCTATTTAGGGAAATTACCAATAAAAGTTGTTAATCTATTGTAATTGTGTCAATTCCATCCTAAATCTTTTTTTTTTTTTTTTTTGCTGATTCAATCCTCAACTTTTTGCAATTGTGTCAATTTTGTATATACGGTGAAATTTTGACCAGCAGGCGACCTAATATTTTAATTATTTTTTATTTTGCTATTTTCTTTTTTTTTCTTTGTTTTTCTTTCCCTTCCTTGTTCTACCTACAACCGGTCGCCGAGCCAGAGGATGACCAATGAGGGTCGACGTTGTTGTGGCCGGGCGAATTGAGCTTCGCAATTCCAGGCCGCACCGTGCACCACCTACTTCGCCAACATCAGCATGATCTCCAGCGAGTACTTCCAGCCTCCGGGTAAGATCTCAACCTCGCATAGCAGTCCTTTTCTTTGTGCATGATCTGTTCTATCGAATATCGACATTTCAACTCCTCTTACAATGTTAATGACTTTTTTCACGTGAATTATCAAGCCACAGTAATATTGTTGTTACACATAATTGATTTTGTGACAACACTTGATCTTGACTTCTGTGATAACCCGTATATGTTTGTTTAACGTCAGTCTGCTACGATTTCATACGCACTTTGAACAATGGGAACACTCGTTCCCAAGTATATAATCTAATATCGTCTCATCAGGAAAATGACGAGAGGAAACAATAGTCTGCAAAGTTGATTTTTTCCAACACGGACTCCTATGGCCCAGGTCAAAGGTGCTTTTGCGTGACAAGACTGAACCGTGGAACATGGTCAACAAAATGAAGACTGAACCGCAGGTCAAAAGTGCATTTCCAACACGGACTGTTGTGATTTTTCGTCGTTTGTCTAAGAGAATTTTTTAGTGGCTGTTACAGTCTATTTAAGGCCATGTAAAAAAAAGTTAAATTTAAGTAAACTTGGTATAGGATCCACTCTTTTAAAAATTTATTGCTCATAACATATTGTTATTCTCATAGTCAATCAAAAACTATTACATTAGTAAAATCCTTTGTATGGTATTTTAAAGGGTTGATGGTGTCATAAATTTTTATCCCAAATTATATCCATCAAAAACTCTAAATTGATATACCTGCGAAAAATTTACCATCTATTAGTTTTCGTTAAATTTGGTTAGTACCATTAAAAATCTGACTATAAGGGTAAAAACTCCAAACTGGGACACCCATAGCTGTCACATGTCATCCAACTCAACAATTTGATGGTATAATTTAACAAAAACTAATGGAAAGTAAATTTATCACATATATACCAATTTTGGATTCTTGATAGTAAAAAAAATTGGTTTAAATTTATCATAAATATATCAGTTTAGAATTTTTTGTGATATTAACCATATTTTAGATTCAACAAGGTAGTAAAAAAAAGTACGTTTGACCTATGATTTCCATAGGATGATCATCTTAGGATAGTCGATATGTATCTTATCGGCTTATAAATCTATTCTTTTGAGAATAATATGTAGGACCATTACATCATTATTGCTAGGAGAAAACCCACCCAAAAAAAAAGTGAAAACTATTTCTGACTTTGACGAATTGACCAAGAGCAAATAAGCCTGGCGAGTAAAAAGAATCCTTCCGAGGCTAGCATTGCGTGCGAGCTCAAGTATAAGGATTCTTTCCCCTTCGTCCAAGCAACACCCGTGAAGCTCAATCAGATTTTTGTGCTGAAGTCCGACCATAAGAGTGACCATTTTCAAGAGTGGCCTACAGTCAATTTTTCATTTACAAGAAACAATGTTTATCTCCATGTTGTGATGTAATTCCCAATTAAACATAAAAAAAAAATTCCACATACCCAATAAACTTTGTCGAATCCCCTTTCTCTAATCTTATTGCCTTTCGTAAGGGTGTGCATTAAAACACTTCTCCATGAGAAATCA